>NC_082696.1:75835408-76497763 GCF_949987515.2 Delphinus delphis | reverse complement strand
GTGCTGTGCTCTAATTCGGAGGGCAGTACGTGCTGACAGATAGAAAAGCACGCCTACATCAAATCCTCCCTTCTTACCACCCCAGAAATTTTAACAAAGTGGGTGAAACTAGGCCCTGGTTAACAGAGGGTAATTTGGGTTGGTCTGAGTTTACTAAGCAATAGCGCCAGTGTTGCGTCAATTCTATTTTATACATATGGTCAGGCCAGGTGACTTAGGCCAATTAAGCTTACAAAAATCGAATTTTGACTGGGAGTATTTTATCTTATGCAGAGATATTTTCCTACAGCCATTTAACCTATAAGGGAGAACAAAATGGGGAAAGTTACACATTTCTTTCTCTTTTTTAGAAACGGATCACGAACTCTAATTTGACTAATAACTTTAAGAAATTACATGCTGTTTCTACTCGATGTTACACAAAAGCTTTGCCTCTTCTCCTTGTTGGCCACCTCTGTTGTCATGGCAACAGTTGCGATTTCACAGATGTAGCAGTGCATTTGCTGAGCAGGAAGATGAGACCGTTGTTTATGAGGATAATTATTTAAGAACAGGTGTCATTAACATAAGACTCATTGTCACCCTGGTTGGAAAAGGAAAAAATGGAATATTGCCATCATATGAGATATGGAAATTTTAGAAGAAAGATAGCATGAATAAATGACTGATGTACAGAGCTTTCTTGTGCACTAATTCAGTATAAATATAAAAATGCATGGAATATAAACATAAGGTCATTAAAATTTAGCCCTGGAAGGGACCTTAGAAATAATCTAGTATAAACTATTAACTTGTTCTAATGTACAAAAAAAAAAAATAATATGTAGCACTATTCCTCAGCAAACTGCACGTGTAATTTCTTGTGGGAATTCAGTGAACAGTGGAAACTTACATTGGGATCAGGAGAAATGTAGGGTAATCTAAGTGCACATCATAAGGTTTCAAATTCACCTCCTTATTAATGAAATAAATATATTTTCTCATAATATCTGAGAAGCTTCTGTGTGGAGTACACATTTGTATGGTAATGACTCATTCCATCTAGGGAGGTAATCTCAATTGAGCAAAGTAATTGAGTTTTTAATACAAATTTTTCTTGCATATGTGAGATAACTAATCATTTCTCACCAAAAATGAAGTTGAGCTAAATTACGTTATTCTTGAAGGTATAAGGAATGACTCTGAGCTGAAGAGTAGTTGCTGATCGCCATTGAAACTCCCTTGTTCATCCTTAAAAACCATCTAATAACATACTCCTATTGGAATTACTTGAAAATAAGTGGGCAGGGTAAGGATCTCTCAATTTCAAGAGAACTAAGGATTTAGGCGAACTGCGAATGAATAGTTTGTGAACCAATAGGACGTCTGCCCACGGCTTAATAACATCCCTGAAATTCTGGGGCATCTCTCTTCTCACAATGTGATTCTTACAAGGTTGCACTTTCGGTGACTTCCCCAAGGTTTAAGCTTTTCCTTCTCTAACATTTGTAAGACATCTTCAACATGCCAGGTACTTTATGCTTTGCCAGTTTCAGAAAGTAAATGATATTTTCCTATCAACTGCTGTTGTGGAATTCTATCAGCTATGTCTTGGCATTATTTCTAAGAACACTTTGTTTTCATTCTAAATATTACTCTTACTGATAAAGATGGGGACAAAATTGATGTATGGATTGTAGGGTCGATTCATTTTCCACATTCAATCATAGGATTCAATTTTTAGGTATAGAAAACAACAGGAAAGTGTGGGCTTTGTAACTTGCTATATTATTTTGGATCAAAGGTAACGCTTAAAAGGAATTTTTAAAGTGTGTGCAGCAATTGGTACTAAACTGAAATTTCATTGCAGAATGTTGAGGAGATGTGAAAAGCAGGGAAGATTTTGGACCATAGTATCACTATATAATGAAGGAGTTTGCAGATATTGACTGTTGTGGCAATTTTGATACAAATATTTAGTTGATGGCTGAATTAAAACCAACAACTCAATTTAGCATGAACTCTCAAAGGCCATCAGTTTAAACAGCCTGTGGGTGCACATCAGTCATGAACATGTCAATAATTCTTGTGATTAGCTCAGCACACAGTTCTGAAGGTTTTACGCTGGTAAAAAGAAACAGCTATATTTGTGAGCACATGGGATCCATGAAGGCACAAGAGGCAATAAAATGTCAGTGGTTCACCGAATGAACTTTGGAGTCAGAGAGAGGGTTCTAATCTAAGCTTGGGATCTTACATGTTCTGAAACTTTAGGTACGTTAAACTCCCTAGGCCTCTCAGTTTTGCTGCTGTAAAATGGTAATAATTTCTGACTCATAGGGTAGAGTAGCAAGGTGATAAAAAGTACCTTATAATATATAACAGGTACTCAACAGTAATGATTACTATTTTGTTAGTGATAGTTTAATGAATCTTTGTATGTGAAGGTAAAATATCATGACTCTTTTTCATTTTAATTCAAAATACTTTTGTTCTAGGAAATTAAGTATTAATTCCTAAGTCCTGAGTATTTACCAGTCAGGTCTCCAGTAGGAGCGAGCTCCCGCACATCGATGCCCAAGTTCTATTCTGCTCATCCCTGTTCGGATTTCTTGAAGATCACTTTCACGGGGCCATTCCTGCCTGTCATTGAAAACTAGTGGGGACAGTAAGCCTGGGGACAGTAAGACAGGCTTACTGTGCGATAACTTGTCTTGATTTGAGAAGCAGATTTAATCCTTATCGCCAAATGTAAGGTCCATGGAAAGAATTACTATTTCCCTTACTGGAATTACAAATGCTTAGGTACAAATTAGATGGACCCACATAAGAGAAAAAGGCAGTGAATTACTTCTTTGGATCTTCCATGCTTGTGGACATTCATGGAAATTCAGAAGGCAAAGACATGATAATAAATAAAATGTTTTTCTTGGGGTATTTATGACCGTGAGGGGAGAGCAATTTATCTGCATATGTGGACAATACAGATATACACATGCACACACACACACAACATATAGAGAATATATATATAATTGCATGCTGTCCTTGGCAATAATTGAATAAACTATAAAGATAAAACTTTACCAATCAGATATGTTTATAATTCTTACACTTCTAAATACCATTAAATAATTTGTGAATGTATTTTACCTTGTTTTGGGTTAAAGTATTATAATTTATGCTATTTTGGGGAGCAAATTAGCACTAAGTTGCAGATGTCTGATGTAAAAGAATGTTCATTTTGAAAAGAGATGTACTGTAATTGAAATAATTGAAACTTTCATTACAATTGAATTTTCCTCTTGTCTCTTTTTAGCAGTAATGATAGATTAGAGAATTAATTTCTTTTACATTTTGTGGCTTGATTGGATGCCCTTAAATATTCTAGAGAGAAAATTTTAAAAACCCCACCCAGTTTCTTGTAAGTCCTGGAATTGACTTTCTGACAGGCCTTTCTTCCTAGGTCAGCTTAGGAGAAAAGGTAAGGATATGGAATTCAATTGCTATTAGAGAAAAAAACTTAGTCTATATTCTTGCAGGCACAGAGTCAGAAACTATTTTAATCATCCTTCACAAGCCTGGGTTAAACACATTCTGCAGATCCCTGGAATGGGAATTTGGGCGTGTTTGCCATCAGCAGTATTTGGGGCTTTCCTCCGCCTCACGTCTCAAGACACATTTAATAGATGTGCACACAGATCTGTGGCTGTTAAACTGTAATCCCACAATTGCTGTTGGAGAACTTCACCATATGTCAGAACTTCCTTACTCTGCTACTTTTAGCTATGCCAAGTTATTTTGAGAAACCGACTGGTGATTAATAGCAGAACTGTTTAGAGAGTCTTTAGGAAGAAAGAATTCTGTGTCCAGGCATTTGTCCCAAAGACACGTATGAAGCATAGAGGAAACCAGAGCTGAACCAGAGATCTCAGTGTCTCACCTGCATTACATGCTTCCTGTTTCAACTTCCTTATCTCTGTAATAATGCAAAGAATCTTCAGTTTTAAAGAAGGAAGATGAAAATTAGAAATGTACAGCATCCAAAAGCCAGAACACAGTCAGGACTTCAAGATGAATTCAGGTTGAACTCCCCTGGGAAAGATCACTTTCCATAACTTGGTGCATGTCTCAGTGTGAGCTGAGGAAATGGAGGGTTGCAGAAGAAGGAAAGAGTCATTGCTTTCATGGGGCTGTCCATAGCCATGGCAAATGAGTTTCCTTTGAAGCAAGAGATTCTGCCACAGGAAAGAAAGGCAGCGTCTCTGAAAAAAGAGGTGAGAGGGATTCAAGAATAAAAAAGCAAAGAACCTACGGTAATTTAAATGTGATTTTGGGGAGTCTGCCCGTCTGTAATTCTTGCCTATATAGCTGTAGTTAAGTAACAGGAAAGTAAAACAGAGAAGGAAACTGGGAGTCTATTATTAAACCCTTTTCAAAAATTATTTTTTTCCTACAGCATCATTTTTTGGTCTGCGTTTTCATTTTTGTTTTGCCATTAAGTTCAAGAGCAAAGCTGTGTGTGGATTAAAATGCAATATCCTGACCCTGAACTTCAAACTGCATATGAATTCTAATGCAAGATGAGTTATTTTAACTAATGCATCACATATTTAAACCCAGATGTGGTAATTCACAGGGGAAAAATATTCATGATGTCCAGGGCTCTATGCAAGGTAGAAAAAGCCAGTGCAGGCTCCCTCAGGTCATTTACTGGGATGTTTTCAAGGCCATTCATCCAGTCTAGGGAAGGGAACCAACATTTACTGAGTATCTAGGTGCTAGATACTGTTGTAAGTACTAATGGTTCTGAACCACAACTCTGTGAAGAAGGCTGTGAAATCCTAGCTACAGACAGGAGGAGCTCAGTGTTGGGAGAAGCAAAGCAGTCTATGACAGATTGCACAGCTAATAATGGCAGATCCACATGAGGATTACTGCAGATGCCAGCGCTGCCCACTGGAGCAGGCTGCCTTCTAGCTGGGAAGTACTATACAAGTGTAAGTCAATGGGGTTGGCAAGGCTCTTTTACACAAGTTAGTTCATTAGGTTCTGGGAGGTAGGTATTGTTATTTATTTATTTTATTTATTTTTTTGTGGTACGCGGGCCTCTCACTGTTGTGGCCTCTCCCCTTGCGGAGCACAGGCTCCGGACACGCAGGCCCAGCGGCCATGGCTCACGGGCCCAGCCGCTCGGCGGCATATAGGATCCTCCCGGACCGGGGCACAAACCCGTGTCCCCTGCATCGGCAGGCGGACTCTCAACCACTGCGCCACCAGGGAAGCCCAGTTATTTTTATTTTTTGAACAAGAAAACTAAAACTAGTTATGCTTGTGTAACCCACCGTGAGCCCCAAGTAGCAGAGCTAGGTGCTTAGATCCACATCCTACAATTGTTGGCCGTGGCCATATTTATGAATCGATAGGTGCCTCTTAACAGCACAGGGCATCAAAAGCTAAGATCACAGGGTTTTCTGCCCATTAAGATCTTAGGGTCAGTTGATTTCCTAAACTGACTGTCCATCGCCTCCTCTCTCTCCCCTCCTTTCCTTCTCACAGCTCCCCAGGCATGTAACGCATTTTGATTTCTTTTAAGCCACCACTGTGATTAATTTGTGTCAAGAGCCACTATGGACATAACACAGGTTTTCTAGATTTTCCTTGCTTTTAAAATGAAAACTCAAACATCTTTTAATGTCTGCAGAACTTTTGCCATGGACATCATAGAGAAGAAAAGGAAATATCCGTTAATTTCAAAATAGCAAGCACTGAGGAAACTATAAGGTTCAAGACGTCTTAAAAGACAGAAGCCTAGTTATAATTGGCCGTAGTCTCTGTAAAACGTGAAGAGTGCTGTATCTGTTATCCTTGGGTCCCCTTCTGTGATTCTTTTTCCTAGATAGTCCCCTGGAACTCTCCATCCCCTCATTCTTTCATCATTCGACTTCTTCCTCATTGTGGGCCCTCCACACTCAATGCTACCCTCAGTTTCAGGTCTTGTAGTTGTCCCTGGGGTCTTGTCAGTCCCCAGACTCTGGGATCTCCATTCATGGAATAGCCAGGTACCATGAGACATTAAATCTTGGCTAAATTCCATCTAGGACTTCATGACTGAAACTCCAGAAAGAGAAGGAAGCTGATGATTTTTAGAACTGGAGAAAGAAGAAAACAGTGGTGGTGCTATGGGAGTGGAGGTGATTACTGTGACCATTCCAGCCCCTTCCTCGAAAGCGTGGCTGACATCAAAGGTGTGAGACAGAGGGCAAATAAAAGGTGGGTTCTGGAGGCGCTCAAGAAAACACTTAGCAGAATTCCTGGAGAAGGAGGGGTGGGATCATGACAAATACATCCACGAAATAGGAACTGGAACAGGAAATCTCCCCCTCCCTCTCGTCACTAAGTGTTATGGATAGAGGGTTAAAGAATGATCTTTTACAGGATTTGGTTTTTGTTTGCAATATTCAGGCATAATGGTTATTAGTTATGCCTTCTTGTTCATAAGCCAGTTGCCAGTTGTGACCTCTCTGTCTCAGGATGCATGAAGTTGACTTGAACTATTAATACCATGGCTTGTGGAGGGCCCAGTCCTTCCAAAATGCCAGAAACTTCCTAGGTTTTACCCATATGGTCTGTCCTCTCCATCTCTGAAAGATTTTTTTGTTACATGTTGCCTATTTTATTCCATGTCAAACTGGGTATCAATCTTTACCGCTTTCCACAAAGAAGCCTCTCACCAACTCTTTGGCTCTCTCTTTACCTCTCTTTGCCGCTTCCATCATTTTTTCTTCCCTTCTTTCTTTTGGACAGATTCCTCTTTGTCCCAAATCTTTGCATCAGCAGATAGCCAGGCTTTGTAGAGATTCTCACCCTATGATTTAAGGACTTTTCTCGACAAAAGTGAATTTCTGCTTA
Source organism: Delphinus delphis (assembly GCF_949987515.2). NCBI lineage: Eukaryota > Metazoa > Chordata > Mammalia > Artiodactyla > Delphinidae > Delphinus > Delphinus delphis. The sequence continues at coordinate 76,490,872 of NC_082696.1, read as the reverse complement.
AGGGAATTTCTTGTTCCAACTGCCAGAAGAAGAATACTGTCTCCACATTTTAATAAAGTTGAATCACTTTTAAAAATCTCATACTTAGGAACTACTGTGATGCTGTCATGGGGTCCTTCATCGAGTTACCCATTCTTCTCTGTAATCAAGAGGCTCTGGAAACAGATTCAGATTTAGGAAATGGGTTGGGCTGTGTACTGTGGTGACTCAAATAATAATAATAACAATCAAGTATTAACTACCCATTCATTTTGCTTCTAGAGACCTTATAATTATTATGATAATACCAAAGATTTCTATAGGATAAACTACGTGTATTGCACACCAGTCCAGTTGACTATCACAGTAACCACGTGCATCTTGTTCCAGTGGCTTTGGGGCTGTCTTTTGGCCTCTGCCAGTATCCCATCCTATTTGTTGAGATCAAGGAGACAGTTTCAAAGGTAGCATGTTTCATCCTTCTCCTTGACCTATGAAGGACAGGTACTACTGCATTTCTCAGAGATAACCAGTGCTTTTCTTTATCTACTTATTTCAAAAATTATTTGAATCTTTGACCAGGCTTGGAGTCGAGAATTTAAAACCTTTAACTTATTACTTAATTTTTTTAAAGTTCTGTGCATTTAGAAGCAATTAGTCGATTTCTAGTTCCTGTGTATTTTTGTGCCCCCCCCCCCTTTTTTTTTTTTTGTGGTACGCGGACCTCTCACTGTTGTGGCCTCTTCCGTTGCGGAGCACAGGCTCCGGACGCGCAGGCTCAGCGGCCATGGCTCACGGGCCCAGCCGCTCCGCGGCATGTGGGATCTTCCCGGACCGGGGCACGAACCCGTGTCGCCTGCATCGGCAGGCGGACTCTCAACCACTCAGCCACCAGGGAAGCCCTGTGCCCCTCTTAATGAGTTTTCAGAAAAGCCATTTCGTCTGCCAGATACTCGCTGGAAGGCAAGTGACTCTATCCCAGGTTACCTCAGTGCTACTTTAGGTAATATTTACCACTGCACCCCATGCCAAGGATCAGTGGTGTACCATTTCCTGTAATGTTAACCTCGTCTTTATTGCCTTCAAACCCAACTAGGTAAGACAATCCATCTCATTTCCCTAAGGGTTTTTCACCTTCAAATACAAACGACATACAGACCTGGTTTTTAGGTTGTAGACAACAGAATCCACTCTAGTAATTTAAGTAGATTTATTAAGGAACATCAGAAGCTCCAGATGAATAAACAGACTAGAGGTGATGTGATGGTTATTCCCTGCTAGCTGACTACCTGGCCCTACCCCTTCTCCATTCTTTGCCCTGCTGTACCCTAGGACACAGACCTCCATGGATTGCATTCGCTGGCCTTTTTGCACCCTGGCTTCTGGCTGGGTCTGGCCAATAGGAGCATCAAGCAGAAGATCAGAGTTCAGAGGAAGAGAGAAGTTAGGTATTTATTCCTCCTTCGTTTTCTCTGCCGTGCTGTGTGCTGACAGCGGCTGCATTTCTTTAAGGCTGTATCTTCTGTCAGGGGGCCCCTCCTCCCTGGCCATACCTTTCCCAGGCTCCTTTACCATTACCTTTTTTGTCCCTTCAAACCTAATGGTGGTTATTCCCTGGCTGCTTAACCATCTTATTTTGTTCCTTTAAATCCCCTCTGTATCAGTCATTTCATTCAATTCTCTTCAGCTAAACTTTTCTGAGTATATCGACTGTTTCCTGTTGGAAGCCTGATTGATACAGATTGTGTTTCTGAGACTGACAGCACCATCTTCTAGCCCTGCAAAGACCAGAGCTTCCAGTTATGAAGGTGCCACTCCACTTGCCAGTTCCAGAAGCATGCCATGTCTGTCATGATCAGTAAGATGCTGAATCAGAGCTTCTTCCATGGCCAGGTCACTTCAGAACACCACTGACATGGCTGTGATCCACAACCATGGCAACCTCTGCTCCCATCCCTTCCTGTAATTTAGTTCTGAATTAAAGTCATGCACAGGTACATCTGATGGTGTGATTTAAACACCTATCATGACTTAAGCAGCAAGAGGGGATGGAAAATTTTTTCTTGGGATATTTATGTTTGGAGGAAGTATACACACATATCTTCAAATGTGAAGAATTGTTCAGAAAATTTGGGACACGTGTGAATGACAGATTTTACTTCTTGTTATCTCTCTCATTCTCTTATCCTTAAACTATCATATTCATTCAACAAACTCCACTCGTGTTTAACCTTAAGTTTTCCCACTTTTTCTTTTTTTTAATTTTAAAATTTATTTATTTATTATTTTTGGCTGCGTTGGGTCTCTGGTGCTGCACGCGGGCTTTCTCTAGTTGTGGCCAGCGGGGGCTACTCTTCGTTGCGGTGCGCAGGCTTCTCATTGCGGTGGCTTCTCTTTGTTGCGGAGCACGGGCTCTAGGCGCGCGGGCTCAGTAGTTGTGGCTCTCAGGCTCTAGAGCGCAGGCTCAGTAGTTGTGGTGCACGGGCTTAGTTGCTCCACGGCATGTGGGATCTTCCTGGACCAGGGCTTGAACCTGTGTCCCCTGCATTGGCAGGCAGATTCTTAACCACTGCACCACCAGGGAAGTCCCCCACTTCTTCTTTTCTGACTTCCCTTTATTTTGTCCTATTGCTCATCCTTGAGTACTTTCCTTTTGCTTTAGAACAGTCTCCGAGTGTTCTCTAGCAGCCATTTAAAAACTCCTGTTCAAGCTAGAGAGAAGGGCCCCAGTATGGTTGAGGCTTGGCCTCTTCCCTCACAGAGGATTCAGGACTGTTCTTTCCTGGTCAAGGGAATCTTGGATTCCTTCAAAGAAATGGGCGTAAATATCTAGATCCCAGGCCCAGGTGCTGTGTAGAGCAGTGGTTCTCAATGGGTGGTTGAAGAACCCCTGGGAGTCACTGAGATCCTTTCAGGAGGTCCATATGACTCTTCCTTTTCCACCTACCTATCTCTGCAAGCCTGAATTTTCTTCATCCACGTCAATGCAAGTAACAACCTTCAACAACAGGTTGAATGCAGAAGCTGACCTGAGAGTTCAGCTGCTTTCTGTTAGGACATTAAAAAGTTTTGAAAAAATATACAACAATGTCATTCTTCTCATAAATTTTTTTTGTTTTGGAAAATATGGCTATTTTTATATTTATTGTTATTTTAAATAAGTAAACTTTTAATAATTCTTTATATAATATTAAAATAAATAATTGAATTAAATAAAAATGTTTAATAATAAATAGTTAAATAAACAAATATTTGAAAATTTCTCAGTTTTACTTTCTGATACAGTAAATATCATTAGACAGAATCCACATAAGCAAAAACTCTCTGGGATCTTTAATTTTTAAGAGTTTAAAAGGGTCTTAAGACCAAACACTTGAGGGTCTCTGATGTAGAGTTTTATTTCTTTAGACTGACTTGGATACACACCACAACACAGATGACCATATAAAATAGGCTTTGCTACAACAATTACATTTTGGAGGTCCATCAATAATTTAGAACCCAATTTTATTTTCATCACTGGCCCATGTGGTCTAATTTTTATCTATCAGTCCTCCAAATCCTCAAAAGATAAAAATAACCAGTTAAGGATATCAGAAATCTCAAATTCCCCAATTGATCAAATCCAATCAAATCTACCATTAAAAGTAGTCAGGAAATATATACCAGACCTTTATTTTAACTGTTTAATTGGGTAATATCTTTAATTCCATGCAACCTTCATAATGTTACTTGGGTTTCTGCAAATTAGATCCCAAATCTCAGTTAAAATCAGATCTAAAATACATTACACGGGGACTTCCCAGGCAGTCCAGTGGTTAAGACTTCACCTTCCAATGCAGGGGGTGCTGGTTTGATCCTTGGTTGAAGGGCTAAGATCCCACGTGCCTCACAGCCGAAAAACCAGAACATAACATAGAAACAATATTGTAACAAAGTCAATAAAGACTTTAAAAATGGTACATATCAAGAAAATCTTAAAAAAAAAATCCATTACATGAGCATAGCTTTAATTAGTTGACATGTTTCCTGACATGTTTGCTGAATAAAGTGTACCTAGCTGCTAGTCCAGTTATTAACCAATACCTTTACAAGTATAGTCATTCTTGACTAAATTCCAGAGTATTTATCAATAAAAAAGGCAGATGCATATAGTAAATTTAGAGTAGCACTCCTTGATTCTTTCTTTACAAACTCTACTGCAGACCAGGTACAATGTCCCTAAACTCTTTGCATGGATTAACAGCCGTGTCAGTGTCACTACCTTTACATCCTGTGTCATTGTATATCCACCCAGAGGACCAGATAACGATGAAGGAAGAGGGTCTTAAAATTCTAAAAGAATAAACAGATTGACCCAAACGTATTGTGGTGTAGGCTACCAATTGTGGCTGGGCACATGGCTGCCGAGCAAGAGGTAGAGATGAGCCCCCCTTGTAGGTGTGAATGCTCAGGTGGCTAAGTTATCACCAATGGAATGGGAACTAAATGGACTATTAGAATTCATAGGATGGAGGGGCCACTCCACTTGTTTGAGCCCATCTGTAGCAGAGTTTGCCTTTCTGTGCTTAATTACTACAGTAAGAAGAAAGAAACTTCTATCTTGGTTGAGCCATTGCATTTTTGTCTTTTTTTGTTAGTGTTAGTGAAGTAGCTTAGCCTTCGCTGCAACTAATGGAAATCTAAGAAAAGAAAATAAGAATTTCAGTATAACATTGGTAGGCTAAAGAATGTAACCAATTAAAATGATATTAAAAGGTCCAATTGATAGACTTGATTATATTAATTTCATAATGTCTATTCTTTTATCTATTAATAAGGTTTAATAATTAAAATTCTTAGTAATTATAAACATGACCATTTCAGAGCTATACAGAAATATATATTTAGCCCCATGTTTTAGCAATGCCTGAGTGCATTACAACCTGCATAAACGGAATTTAACTCTCTGTGACTGTCTCACAGGCTTATTTTAACGCACCTTGGAAAGAAAATCTTAGAGTGACATTTTCCTAAAACTTCCCTACTCCTTCCCAACACATACACAAGGATGGACCTGCTGTTTTTCCTCCTTTACACTGCATGTTAAGGCTTCATCTCGCTAGTGGCGCACTGCTCCTGGGATTGGGCTGCCTTGTGGAACTTCGGTTCACCTACAGAATGAGAACCTTCAGTAAAACAGACTCTTGGTAGAGATGTTTTCTGTTCCTGGAAATATCCAAGGTCAGGGGCTAGAGTCCTTGACAGGGAGGCCCAGTAGTAGTTAGAACAGAGGTCCTCAACATTTTAATCTGTAGGACACGCTTGCTATCCCCATGTCTCACGCTCCCATGCGGCCACTCCCAGTGCCATTAACCACTGTGCTAGTCATAACGTCAGCTCTTTATCTGTCTCATGAAAGCATACCAGAATGCAAATGAGAGGATAATCTTATGATGTCAGTAATATCACATATGCTCCAATTTATTGCAAAACTAAAGTATTTATTAGTGCCAAATAATTTTTATAATTCCCAATAATTGAAGTAGCCATCATGTTGCCAAATTCTGTGGCTAAGAGTTCCAGACTAGGTAGATTTTAGGGTTTTGAAAATAGAGTAAAATTTTCTTCAATTAATTCATTCTCAACATTGGCACAATCAATGTTGTAGTTTTAGGTCTTAAAACTCATTACAAATGAAGACATAATAATACGGTGCCTGTCATCATATACAATGTACAAAATTAATTTATGTTGTTTACATAAGAAAGTGGTTTTGGATTCACTCTTTCAAAGAGTGATTGGTGGGATATAAAATATGGTGTATATGTATAATATTATGTATATAAAAATAATGCTTCAGGAAACAATACTAATGAGGGAATTCAAATGTTGAACAAGGGGTTGTGTTCAATGAATGTTCAAATCCCAATCTATACTTTTTATAAATTACTTCTGTTCTCTATGCTGTCTGATTTTAAAATGTCATCCTTTAAAAAACTGGCATTCTAGTTGTTTTTTTTTTTTTTTTTTTTTTGTGGTACGCGGGCCTCTCACTGTTGTGGCCTCTCCTGTTGCGGAGCACAGGCTCCGGACGCGCAGGGTCAGCGGCCACGGCTCACGCGCCCAGCCGCTCCGCGGCATGTGGGATCTCCCCAGACCGGGGCACGAACCCGTGTCCCCTGCATCGGCAGGCGGACTCTCAACCACTGCGCCACTAGGGAAGTCCTGGCATTCTAGTTTTAACCTCAAATAAAAATGAATTTGTATCTATTTTCTGTAAATAAAAGCCTATGAAGACCCGTACTAGGGTAAGGCTAGTCCAGATTAGACTCTCTTATTTTGTGCTTCCCATGGCACCTTATACTTTATGTTGTCTAACACTTATCACAGCCATCAAAACCTCTTTAAAGCCTCCTCCCCACTGCCTTAGGCCAGGGAGGTGGGGACTGTGTTGGTCCAGCTCCTCTGTCCCCAGAAGCGGGTTATCCTTGGAGCCATCTTGGGAAGGTGGAGAGAAACTCCAGGTATGTTTGTCGTATCCCAGGCCCTATCGCCCCACAGCTGCCCTGCCGCCATTTCTGTTCCCCTGTGGTCATCTCGTGTCCGTCTGGGGCTTATAGGAAGACGGCCTCAGACTAAAAAATAAGGTATAAAATGAATGGGAGATGGTGAAGTAGTGACAGCGTGTGTAGACAGCTCAATAAAATTGGTCGTAAGGGAGGGTAGAAAAATAAGGCAATGTGTGGAGGGGGGTTTGACTTGCTAGTGGGATGGAGAGAGTGGACATCTCCCGCTCTGTCTTTCTTGTTTTGTGTTATATGTGGAACCCTCTTCGGTGACTATGTTGCTTTACGTTTCATTTACTCATTCAACAAGTAATTATTGTAACCCTACCATGTGCCAGATCCAAATCTCCCATATTTCCACACTTTGTCATATTTAACTTGTTTTAATGTGAATTGTACAAATACTGTAAAATTCATTATTTAGCAAAAGACTCTACCCCACCTCCATACAATGTGTTGGTCTGTACTTTGATCATAAGAATTGGATTTTCTATCCCTACTGCGTGGCTGCTGCAGCCTGAGGTGCGTTCTCTCAGTACAGTGGTTCCTCCCGGGAGTCATGTAGTTAGGACTTGACTAGAAGATAACCGGAAACTCTGTGGAAGGAGGTGGATGCAAATTATGTCCAGCGGTAAAGGAAATGAAGAAGAGCTACCTGAATATTTAGGGGGCTAGTTTCTGGTAGGGTTATAGCAGTCCTACAGGACTAGGTGATTAAAGTTTCTGATATCAGCTTTCCTTCATATACACTTACTCTTGACCTAGAAATTTCTCTTCCAAATAGATTGCGTCTCTGAAGGGGAATATGGCTTTTGACAGCCACTTTCTAGGTAAATGTGCATCCAAACTCAAGGTATGGTGCATATGGTACTGACAATTGAGGGGAAGCAAAGACCTTTAATTAAATAATTAGAAAAAACCCCAGTGTCTTCTTGCAATATAAAGAGCAATTTTGACAGTGAATTTTAAAAAAATGCTTCTGGACTTTGTGTTTAAGAAAAGAAAAAGGTAGTGTTATTTTTTGAGATAGCTGGAATATCCTATTAATTCATAGTAAGGAAGGGCAAGGAGAATACCGAAGGCTTTATTTTACATAATATCAAAGCTAATAAAACATTCTGAAGTAGTTTTATTCACCGTTTAGTTAATAACCAAATACAAAAATACAAGCAGCAAGAAGTCTAAAAGTATTGTTTTATTAAGGCATCAAAATTCTAAAAATAGATTTCAACATTTGGATATAGAAAATTATATAAATACGCTTGAATTAAACACATTTAATGTATGAATGGGTTTTTACAATCTCAAGCTACTCTAAACACTTTTAACAAATAAATACTGTAGTCTCCCCACCCCATCTTCAGGTTTGCTTTCAAAACTGGTTTCAGTTCCCTGTGGTCAACCACGGTCTGAAAATATTAAATGGAAAATTCCAGAGATAAGCAATTCATAAGTTTTAACTTGCGCGCCATTCTGAGTAGCGTAATGGAATCTCGCGCTGTCCCACTCCATCTCTCCAGGACATGAACCATCCCTTTGTCCAGTGTATTCTGCCTTTTAGTCTCTCAGTAGCTTTCTCAGTTATCAAATGGTCTGTGAGTTATCGCAGTGCTTTTGTTCAAGTAACCCTTATTTTACTGAATAATGGCCGCAAAGTCCAAGAGGAGTGATGCTGGCAATTCAGATCTGCCAAAGAGAATCTGTAAAGTGCTTCCTTTAAGTGAAAGGCTGACAGTTCTGGACTTAATGAGGAAAGAAAAAAAATTGCTGAAGTCGCTAAGACCTAGGGTAAGAATGAATCTTCTATCTGTGAAATTGGGAAGAAGGAAAAAGAAATTCCTGTTAGTTTTGCTGTTGCACCTCAAACTGCAAAAGTTATGGCTACAGTGCATGATACACACTTAGTTAAGCTGGGTCTACAAATGAAACTTTATCATAGGTATGTATGCATAGGGACAAGGATAGGATATAAGGGTTAGGTACTATCTGAGATTTCAGGCATCCACTGGGGGGGGGTCTTAGAAAGTATCCCTCAAAGATAAGGGGGAACTGCTGCACCTCACATGAGTGCCGTGTAGGCACAGGGAGATAATATAGGCCTTAACCTCTTTTTCCATCCAACTACCTCAGGTGGAAACTTACTTTCCTCTAATATCTGATGCATTGTTCCTAGATAATAGAGCTACAACAAAATCTTTACCAGAGAAATAAGGTAAGAAAAAAGGATTCTAACATTTCTATGAAGGGATTATAGAATGAAATCCATTGAGGACAATGGGAGGAGATGAAAGAACAGGGAGACCTATATTCTTTTCTTGAAGTTTGCTAATTTTAAGAAAACGGAAACTTTTATCTCTAGTATCCATTCTAGTATCCATATCTCTAGTATCCATTCTTATCTCTAGTATCCATCCATCCAAAGCAACTTTTCATGTTCTTAAGTCTTCAATCAGTGGAACTCATACAATATTGCAATAGTTTAAAAAAACGTGGTCTTAGGTAATGGCATTTTAGATAACAGGACATTAATTTTTAAGTGGTATAGATTCTATACAAGGTGTTGAACTGTGTATATGTCAATTACCCAGATGCAAATGAGGGGAAAATTTAAGGAGTTTAGATGATGACTGTTTCGCTGTTAATCCTTTTAAGCCCCTAGATGTCACTCACGCAAAACTCTGTTGCTAGTTAGGAATAGCTTTAGGAAGGTTTAAACAATTTCACATTTATGGTAGGCCATGCCAATTTATTTATGCTTCTCTAATATTCATTATGTATGATTATCTAATTTCTAGGTTGATAATGGGATCATCACAAAAAGCCAAATATTTTAATTTTTATTTTATTTAGTGAAAATCATACTGCACTGTTATTTAGGATTTAAACCTTAGAGAGGATTTGAGGCAACCTGCAAGATTAACCATAGTGCAAAATATTATCATTTATTCTGTCATGTGTCTACAAAGAGAGCTGGGATGGTCATCTCCTAGTTTTTTTTGCTGTGTTTTATATACTATACTATTACCTGGTTGGCTTTTTGCAAATTATGTGTTTTTGTAGGAGAAATGCCTACGGCTGGAGAATTCCCCCCCCCCCCCCCCCCCCACACACACATAGCCTTATTGAGATGTAATTGACATATTACATTGGGTAATTTTAATGTGTCCAACATGGTAATTGAATGTTCTATATATTGCAAAATGGTTACCACACTAAGGTTAGTTAACACATCCATCACTCACACTACCTTCTTCTGGTGTGAGTAGGGTGAGAACTTTTAAGACACGCTCTCGCAGTAGCTTTCAAGTATACAAAATAGTATTGTTGACCATAATCATCATGCTGTACATCAGTCCCCAGAATTTATACATCTGGTAACTGGAAATTTGTACCTCTTGACCACTTTCATGCAGTTCTCCCACCTCCCCACCTCTGGCAACCACTCCGTTTCTGAGTTTAGTTTTTAGATTCTAGATATAAGTGAGATCATATGGTATTTGTCTTTCTCTGGCTGACTTATTTCACTTAGCATAGTGCCCTTGAGGTTCATCTGTCTTGTCACAAATGGCAGGATATCCTTCCTTTCTAGGGATGAATAATATTCCAGTGTGTATATATATATAAAATACCAGTGTATATATATATATAAAATTCCAGTATGTGTATATATATATATATATATATATATACACACACACACATATATATATATACATACATGTATATATATATATAAAGTACCACATTTTCTTTACCTATTCATTCATTGACAGACACTTAGGTTGTTTCCATGTCTTGGCTATTGTAAATAATGATGCAGTGAATATGGGAGTGCAGTTATCTCTCCAAGATACTGACTTTATTTCCTTCAGATATGTTCCCAGAGGTGGGAGTGCTGGATCATATGGTAGTTCTATTTTTAATTCTTTTAGTAACCTTCATAACATTTTCCATAGTGGATGCACCAGTTTACATTCCTACCAACAGCACAAAAGTGTTCACTGTTGAAAAGCTCCACATCCCCACGGACACTTATCTCTTGTCTTTTTGCTGATGGCCATTCTGACAGGTGTGAGATGATAACTCATTGTGGTTTTGATTTGCATTTCCCTTATGGTTAGTCATGTTAAGCAACTTTTCATGTACCTGTTGACCATTTGTATGTCTTCTTTGTCAAAGTCTCTATTCAGTTCCTTTTCCATTTAAAAGTCAGACGGTTTGTAGTTTTGCTATTAAGTTGTATGAGTTCCTTATATATTTTGAATATTAACCTGTTATAAGATACATGATTTGAAAATGTTTTTTCCCTTTCCATTTTGTTGATTGCTTCTTTTGCTGTGCAGAAGCTTTTTGGTTTGATGTAGTCCCAATTGTTTATTCTTGCTTTTCTTGCCTGTGCTTTTAGTGTCATGTCCAAAAAATTGTTGCCAAGATCAATGTCAAGGTCTTTTTCTCTATGTTTTCTCCTAGGAGTTTTATAGTTTCAGCTCCTACATTGAAGTTTTTAATTGACTTTGAGTTAATTTTTGTGAGTGATGTAAGACAGGGGTCCATTTTCATTCTTTTGCATGTGGATATCCAGTTTTTCCGACACCGTGTATTGAAGAGATTATCCTTTCCTCATTGAGTATTCTTGTCTCCCTTTGTCAAATGTTAGTTGACCACGTATGTGTGGATTTATTTCTGGACTCTGGATTCTGTTCCATTGGTCTATGTGTGTGTTTCCATATACTTTGTTTTTTGGTAAACTTAAAAAATATTATTGCTTATAATTGAAATTAACTTCTGTGGATCTGTATTTAAACATGAATACCACAAATTTTACAAGTTAATGTAACTCAGTACTTCTTGTTTAGTTTCAGCTTTCTCATCTCTTCCATCTCTCCCCAGAGTTTACCCACCAACTTGTATATTCTCAAGTGAGGATGTTTTCTGCTAGAGCTCCAGATTGAAAGTGAGGCAAATCTCTGTGACTCTCAAATTCCACCAGAGATGGTTAAAATTATATGTCAATTTAGCTGGGCCACAGTGCTCAGATATCTGTTCAAACATTATTCTGGATGTGAGATTAACATTTAAATTGGTGGAATTTGAATAAAGCAGATTGCCCTCCATAATGTGGATGGGCCTATCCAATCAGTTGAAGAATTTAATAGAGCCAAGACTGACTACCCTGAGCACGTAGGAATTTTGCCAGCAGACTGTCTTTGGATTCAAATTGCAACTCTTCCCTGAGTCTCCAGCCTGCTAGCCTACTGCAGCAGATTTTGGACTTGCCAAACCTCAACAATTGCATGAGCCAATTCCTTGAAATAAATCTCTCTGTATATATACACATTCTGTTGGCTCTGTTTCTCTGGAGAAGCCTGGCTAACACACCTCCCTTAACCAGTTAAAATTTCTATTGAGTTTTATATCAACTCACCCTTACCCTTTGACCCTGAGGGGGTACCCAGAGCAGAGAGCACCATACTGTTTTGATTACTATAGCGTTATAGTATAGCTTGAAATCAGGAAGTGTGATGTCTACAGCTTTGTTCTTCTTTCTCAGTATTGCTTTGGCTATTTGGGATCTTTTGTGGTTCCAAAAATTTTTAAGGATTTTTTTCTGTTTCTATGAAAAATGGCATTGGAATTTTGATAAGGATTGCTTTGAGTCTATAGATGCCTTTGGGTAGTATGGACATTTGAACAATTAATTCTTCCAATCTATGAGCATGCAGTATCTTTCTGTTTATTTGTGTCTTCTTCAATTTCTTTCATCAATGTCTTACAGTTTTCAGCACATGTAAACTTTTTATCTGTGTGAAGCTAACTGAAATGGCAGGGATCAGACTTATTTCAGGAGGTACTGTGTGGAAGGAGATGAACCCAGATTATGTTCAGGTATAAAGGAAATGAAGAAAGAGCTCTTAATACTTACGGGGCTTATGTAACATTCTTAAAAGCACCCCACCTATAAGAGTAAGCCTAGATTGATTCAATTAGTTGAGGTGTAATAAAGCTAGTATTCTTGCTAAGGACTGTTAAATAGTAGTAATAAGTTGAAAAATATGTTGAAGATTCAAAAGAGGATCTTCAAGAGTTAGAATAGTTTTTCTGAATTCTATGTTTATCTTGATTCCTGTTTGGATTTAGATTTCAGAGCCTAGCTTTTGTTGGCTACAAGTTGCTGGAAAGATAGTGTTGGCATTGATAACATCTATGAATGGCTCACTTAAGGAGTTACAAAGTCCCCCTTTACCCTGAAATATCCTCCTGTGCATCTTGTGCTTAAAAATTTCATGTGTTGTGTCTAAAAATTTCCCATGATTAATCCATTTGTAGTTTAAAGCAACACAGACTGCTGTTGAGCTCACTCAATCTAACTTCACAATGATAAAGCCTATTAGTGATTGAATTGACTCTGTTCTAGATAAAACATCTGATTTCATTATATTATCTTCAGTTACCTGGCAGAGTTCTGAGGGAGTGCATTGCAGAACAGGTATGTTTTTGTGGGGGTGAGGTCTGGGGGATGAGGGTGGGTTTTGTTATGATGCACAGAAGACAACATGAAGGAGGAAAGACCCTGAGAGAGAGCAGGAGAACAGGGAAGTTTGGTGGTGTTGGGAAGGCTCCTTTTGGGGGATCACTCTTTTGCTGAAGTTTGAAGAATACACAGGATTTAATGTAATCATGAGATGGAGGAATTTCTTGGCTGAGGGAATAGAGTTGCAAGAAATGAGGAACTATGAATCATCTAATACATATATAATCTGAAGTGTTACATTGGTAGAGTGAAGACCAATTTACTTATAACAATTGGAAGCCTAAAAAGTAAATTTTTTTTCAGATTACATTTTATATGGTATTAGATGATGGTATATTCTGTTATCTTTCAGAACTTATTTTGGTATTCACTATGTTCAAATAGCTGGGTGATAGAGGGAGAGAAAAGGTAAAGGTATATTGAACTCATGTGATACCAAATTATGATTCTGGTGAGAAAATGGAAACAGAAGGGAAATTGACATTTACATTTACAAAAAGTATTAGAAAATTGGATTGCTTAAGGAAGTTATATGTGTTCTACTCATAAGGCCAAGGCAAATAAGTTGAGGGCAGTTCTTGGACAGAATGCATGAGCAGAAGGGAAGTCTTAGGATTCTGTTGGGTCAAGAATGTTTGTTCTTAAGGAAGCTATCTTGAATCTTCAAATTTTTTGGACATTTTTCAATTAGTTAGAATTCAAAACTTGTGGTCTTATATTGCACAATACAGTTGTTCCTTCTTTTTTCAAGGCATGCTAGTACATCATTCTTTCCTAACACTGGTTCTCATGGTGATAAAACTGGGCTATTGCCATAACATTAGGTAGGTAGTAGAGTGTGTCTCCTATGAGATGTTCATGCTAAAATGGGAGGAGCTGAACACAGGTCAGATAATGGGTAGAGGTAGGTCATGAAAGCAGACTTGGAGAAGCTCAACAGGAAAGAAAAACTATTAGCTGAATCTCCAAATCTGAATAAGCATGAACATAAGAATCTGAGGCCAAGAAGGAATTTAGGTCAGGTGGAGGAGGGAGTCAGGTGAGGAAACTTGTACACAAGCATATTTATGTCAGATGAAGTTGGAGTATTGTGGGTGGTGCAATCTCAGTTGAAGGCCCTCAGAGAACTTTCTTAGGGGGATGGTAATTGTCAGTCCAAATAAAGTCAAGCCTACTTTCACAATTTCTAAAACACTCAACTTGGCCTCAACACCGGGTATATCACAGCAGTTTCTATAATGTATTGTACTTATTTCTCAATATTACAAAGTTTAGCCTCCTTGGCACTTCTCCTTGGCACTTTTTACCAGAGTTCTAGTTTACCTTTAGTCTGCTCCAACAGATAACTAAAATATATTAAATTGTGGAAAATTATAAAATCTATAAAATATAAAATGCCTTTTAAGTGATATACATAGACACAGAGTATTTATATCTTGATTTTGTATTGTATTTCATTTCATTTCATAATACTTTTCTTCAAAAAGAATTAGGAAGTATAACTGAGAAACATGATCAATCTCTGTGCATATTTTTTTTTTCTTGTAAGTCAAAGGTCTGTATTTGATAGTGGTCTCTTCACAACCTTCTAAAATTTGACCAGCCCTGGAATTGTGATGAAGTTGGGAGGAAGGGTTAAAATTTGGTGAAACTTTCTACTTATTTTCCTCATTTCTCCTTGACTTTCAAAACATGAAGATTTCAAGTGGAAGAAATGAATGACTAATAGCTAAAGATATTCAGAAATATTACCAACACCTACACTTGGTATAAATTAAGCTATAATAGTCTCACACCTGCTTTTTTGTCTTTAATGATGTGGATATATGCCTTGGTGACAGTCTTAATGGGAACAATTGGTCTTTCTGTTCTGAGACTTGTTGCATTTTCAAGAAAGTAGATACTAAATTGTCTAAGTATAGCATTGGAGGATGGAAACTCAATCTCACTGTAAGGTGTGTCCTCCATAGCAAATAGAACAAAATTGTCATTCACTCTAATAAAACAACACTATGAAAATTTTGAGGGTCTATGAGGATGGCAGTATAAACTCTTATGTTTACCTCCATCTTTTGTTGGTTATGCTAGCAATTGCTTTTTCCTACAGTTGTTCTGAAGGTTGTCCATACTTTCAGGTTTATCCCTTTATCAGGACTTTATACTTTAAAGGTGGAAACTAGACATGTGTTCATCAAACAATCAGCAACAAAAGCAAAAATGAGGGAGGGATGAAAAAAAGTACTTCAAGTGTTCAGTGGCATTGGTTTGGAATAGCTATAGAGGTTGTCAAGGAAGGCAGACATCTTTAGAGTGACCTTGGGTAGAACTTGAATCGGTAGAGAAAGAATTGCATTTGGGGTTGGGGAGGGAGTGGACATGAGTATTTACCTGCATGGGTGCCTTTAGGGTGTTAAGGGATGATGAGGGAGTGGAGAGGTGAAGCCATATTGTGCTGACCCTTAGGGCTGCCTAAGCTTCCTGGACTTCATCTTATGGTCTTCAACTACCTACAGTCCTCCACTGTCCCTAAAATCTGTGCCTTAAAACTTATAGGATCTGAAGCCATTACTTAACCAATCCTATCCTTACCAAGATCTTTATGCCCCAAATCTGTGATTTGGCATTTCTACCAGATAGTAAAACAACTTAAGTTATAAAAATATTTAGTTCTGGAAGTTAATGATAAAGTCTGGGAGCTTGTTTTCCTGAAAAGCCAAAAACAACTTATAGTGCTCTTTGCCTAAATAGTAATAATAAAGCGATACAGTGTTTTAAAATATACTATCTCATTTGATTCTCAATATGGCCCTCTGAGAAAGGCAGGGCAAATATTAGTATTGCTAGGAGGAAATTGAAATCCAGAATGGTTGTTTTGCTAAGTAACAGGGAGGAGTGGAAAAAGGACTCATGATTCCTAACTGTGTGTGTCAGATGCTTCTATGAATGGTCTGTTAGTCATACATTATATTTAGCTCTGACAGTTTAAGTTGTACATATGCTTTCCTTCGTCATAGAACTGGGATTATACTTACTTCCTTGATTTCAAGGATTGCATAAAACATAAATATATGATTAACACAAATGTAATAATGTAATTCTCTATACATAGGTCTCAATATTATAGCTGTTTTCCCAATTGAATAATCTTTGAAAGAGAACCCTAAAGGAGAGTTTCTTGAAGCAAGTAACCTTTTTTCAGAAAATGGAAAGAATGGGTTGATTTGAAAAACTGTCATAGATACAAAGACCTCAGAAAGAGGCTTCACAATAAGGAGTGCTACAATTATGAGCAATCTGAGGATCCAAAACCAATTTTAGAAATCGTTTTAACCTAAGATTAAAAAAGACATCAGTGTGCAAGGTAAGAAGCATTTTGCAAAGATCTTGTCCATTGTTTGAAGTTTTATTTGGTTCAGGGAGAAAATGATTGTTTCATCTCATGGCTGACCTCACATACAGCAAACTAGAATGTCATCTAAAGTAGTGTGATAGGATTCAAGTTGGCGAAGTAGAAGGATGTGCACTCACTCCCTCTTGCGAGACCACCAGAATCACAGCTAACTGCTGAACAATCATCAACAGGAAGACACTGGAACTCACCAAAAATAGATACCCCACATCCAAAGACAAAGGAGAAGCCACAATGAGACAGTAGGAGGGGCGAAATCACAATAAAATCAAATCCCATAACTGCCGGGTGGGTGACTCACAAACTGGAGAACAATTATACCACAGAAGTCCACCCACTGGAGTGAAGGTTCTGAGCCCCACATCAGGCTGCCCAACCTGGGGGTCTGGCAATGAGAGGAGGAATTCCCAAACAATCAGACTTTGAAAGCTAGCAGGATTTGGCTGCAGCACTTTGACAGGTCTGGGGGAAACAGAGACTCCACTCTTGGAGGGCACACACAAAGTAGTGTGTGCATCAGGACCCAGGGGGAAGGAGCAGTGACCCCATAGGAGACTGAACCAGACCTACCTGCTAGCGTTGGAGGGTCTCCTGCAGAAGCAGGGGGCAGTGGTGGCTCTCCAGGGGGACAAGGACACTGGCAGCAGAAGTTCTGGGAAGTACTCCTTGGCATGAGCCCTCCCGGAGTCCGCCATTAGCCCCACCAAAGGGCTTGTAGGCACCAGTGCTGGGTCGCCTCAGGTCAAACAACCAACAGGGAGGGAACTCAGCCCCACCCATCAGCAGACAAGTGGATTAAAGTTTTACTGAGCTCTGCCCAGCAGAGCAACACCCAGCTCTACCCACCACCAGTCCCTCAGGAAGCTTGCACAAGCCTCTTAGATAGCCTCATCCACCAGAGGGCAGACAGAAGAAGAAAGAAGAGCTACAATCCTGCAGCCTGTGGAACGAAAACCACATTCACAGAAAGATAGACAAAATGAAAAGGCAGAGGACTATGTACCAGATGAAGGAATGAGATAAAACCCCAGAAAAACAACTAAATGGAGTGGAGATAGGCAACCTTCCAGAAAAAGAATTCAGAATAATGAGAGTGAAGGTGATCCAGGACCTCGGAAGAACAATGGAGGCAAAGATTGAGAAGATGCAAGAAATGTTTAACAAAGACCTAGAAGAATTAAAGAACAAACAGAGATGAACAATACAATAACTGAAATGAAAAATACACTAGAAGGAATCAATAGCAGAGTAACTGAGGCAGAAGAATAGATAAGTGACCTGGAAGACAGAATGGTGGAATTCACGGCCACAGAAAAGAAAAAAGAATGAAAAGAAAGGAAGACAGCCTAAAGGACCTCTGGGACAACATTAAACACATGAACATTTGCATTATAGGGGGCCCAGGAGGAGAAGAGAGAGAGAAAGGACCCAAGAAAATATTTGAAGAGATTATAGTCAAAAACTTCCCTAACATGGGAAAGGAAATAGTGACCCAAGTCCAGGAAGTGCAGAGAGTCCCAGGCAGGATAAACCCAAGGAGGAACACCCTGAGACACAATAATAATCAAATTGACAAAAATTAAAGACAAAGAAAAATTATTAAAAGCAACAAGGGAAAATGACAAATAACATAAAAGGGAACCCCCATAAGGATAACAGCTGATTTCTCAGCAGAAACTCTACAAGCCAGAAGGGAGTGGCATGATATATTTAAAGTGATGAAAGGGAAGAACCTACAACCAAGATTACTGTACCCGGCAAGGATCTCATTCAGATTCGACGGAGAAATCAAAAACTTTACAGACAAGCAGAAGCTAAGAGAATTCAGCACCACCAAACCAGCTCCACGACAAGTGCTAAAGGAACTTCTCTAAGTGGGAAACACAACAGAAGAAAAGGACCTACAAAAACAAACCCAAAACAATTAAGAAAATGGTAATTGGAACATACATATCGATAACTACCTTAAATGTGAATGGATTAAATGCTCCAACCAAAAGACACAGGCTCGCTGAATGGATACAAAAACAAGACCCATATATATACTGTCTACAAGAGACTCACTTCAGACCTAGGGACACATACAGACTGAAGGTGAGGGGGTGGAAAAAGATATTCCATGCAAATGGAAATCACAAGAAAGCTGGAGTAGCAATACTCATATCAGATAAAATAGACTTTAAAATAAAGACTGTTACAAGAGACAAGGAAGGACACTACGTAATGATCAAGGATCAATCCAAGAAGAAGATATAATAATTATAAATATATATGCACCCAACTTAGGAGCACCTCAATATATAAGACAAATGCTAACAGCTCTAAAAGGAGAAATTGACAGTAGTAACACAACAATAGTGGGGGATATTAACACCTCACTTACACCAATGGACAGATCATCCAAACAGAAAATTAATAAGGAAACACAGCTTTAAATGACACAATTGACCAGATAGACTTAATTGATATTTATAGGACATTCCATCCGAAAACAGCAGATTACACTTTATCTCAAGTGCACATGACAAATCAAGCCTTGGTAAATTTAAGAAAATTGAAGTCATATCAAGCATGTTTTCTGACCACAACGCTATGAGATTAGAAATCAATTAGAGGGAAAAAATGTAAAAAGCGTACACGTGGAGACTAAACAATATGTTACTAAATAACCAAGAGATCACTGAAGAAATCACAGAGGAAATCAGAAAATACCTAGAGACAAATGACAATGAAAACACGATGATCCAAAACCTATGGGATGCAGCAAAAGCAGTTCTCAGACGGAAGTTTATAGCAATACAATCCTACCTCAAGAAACAAGAAAAATCTCAAATAAACAACCTA
Organism: Delphinus delphis; assembly: GCF_949987515.2. Lineage (NCBI taxonomy): Eukaryota > Metazoa > Chordata > Mammalia > Artiodactyla > Delphinidae > Delphinus > Delphinus delphis. Next base: position 76,471,560 of record NC_082696.1, on the reverse strand, counting down.
ACCTTACACCTAAAGGAACTAGAGAAAGAAGAACAAACAAAATGCAAAGTTAGCAGAAGGAAAGAAATCATAAAGATCAGAAAAGAAATAAATGAAATAGAAACAAAGAAAACAATAGCAAAGATCAATGACACTAAAAGCTGGTTCTTTGAGAAGATAAACAAAATTGATAAACCTTTAGCCAGACTCATCAAGAAAAAGAGGGAGAGGACTCAAATCAATAAAATTAGAAATGAAAAAGGAGAAGTTACAACAGACACCGCAGAAATACAAAGCATCCTAAGAGACTACTACAAGCAACTCTATGCCAGTAAAATGGACAACCTGAAAGAAATGGACAAATTCTTAGAAGGTATAACCTTCCAAGACTGAACCAGGAAGAAGTAGAAAATATGAACAGACCAATCACAAGTACTGAAATTGACACTGTGATTTATAATCTTCCAACAAACAAAAGTCTAGGATCAGAGGGCTTCACAGGTTAATTCTATCAAACATTTAGAGAAGAGATAACACCCATCCTTCTAAAGCACTTCCAAAAATTTGCAGAGGAAGGAATACTCCCAAACTCATTCTACAAGGCCACCATTGCCCTGATACCAAAATCAGACAAAGATACTACAAAAAAAAAAATTACAGACCAATATCATTGATGAATATAGATGCAAATTTTCTCAACAAAACACTAGCAAACAGAATCCAACAACACATTAAAAAGATCATACACCATAATGAAATGGGGTTTATCCCAGGGATGCAAGGATTCTTCAATATATGCAAATCAATCTATGTGATACACCATATTAACAAGTTAAAGAAGAAAAACAATATGATCATTTAAATAGATGCAGAAAAAGCTTTTGACAAAATTCAACATCCATTTATGATACAAACTCTCCAGAAAGTGGGCATAGAGGGAACTTACCTCAACATAATAAAGGCCATATATGACAAACCCATAGCAAACATCATTCTCAATGGTGAAAAACTGAAAGCATTTCCTCTAAGATCAGGAACAAGACAAGGATGTCCACCCTCGCCACTATTATTCAACATAGTTTTGGAAGTCCTAGCCACAGCAATCAGAGAAGAAAAGGAAATGAAAGCAACCCAAATTGGAAAAGAAGAAGTAAAACTGTCACTGTTCACAGATGACATGATACTATACATAGAGAATCCTAAAGATGCCACCAGAAAACTACTAGAGCTAATCAATGAATTTGGTAAAGTTGCAGGATAAAAAATTAATGCACAGAAATCTCTTGCATTCCTATACACTAACAACGAAAGATCAGAAAGAGAAATTAAGGAAACAATCTCATTCACCATTGCAACAAAAAGAATAAAATAATAAGAATAAACCTACCTAAGGAGGTAAAAGACCTGTACTCAGAAAACTATAGGACACTGATGAAAGAAGTCAAAGATGACACAAACAGATGGAGAGATATACCATGTTCCTGGATTGGAAGAATCAATATTGTGAAAATGAGTATTATACCCAAAGCAATCTACAGATTCAATGCAATTCCTATCATATTTCCAATGGCATTTTTTATGGAACATTTAGAACAAAAAATCTTAAAATTTGTATGGAGACACAAAAGACCCCAAATAGCCAAAGCAATCTTGAGAAAGAAAAACGGAGATGGAGGAATTAGGCTCCCTGACTTCAGACTATACTACAAAGCTACAGTAATCAAGACAGTGTGGTACTGGCACAAAAACAGAAATATAGATCAATGGAACAGGATAGAAAGCCCAGAGATAAACCCACACACCTATGATCAACTGATCTATGACAAAGGAGGCAAGGATATACAGTGGAGAAAAGGCAGCCTCTTCAATAAGTGGTGCTGGGAAAACTGGACAGCTACATGTAAAATAATGAAATTAGAACACTCCCTAACACCGTACACAAAAATAAACTCAAAGTGGATTAAAGACCTAAATGTAAGACCGGACACTATAAAACTCTTAGAGGAAAACATAGGTAGAACATTCTTTGACATAAATCACAGCAAGATCTTTTTTGGCCCACCTCCTAGAGAAATGGAAATAAAAGCAAAATAAACAAATGGGACCTAATGAAACTTAAAAGCTTTTGCACAGCAAAGGAAACTATAAACATGAAAAGATGACCCTCAGAATGGGAGAAAATATTTGCAAACAAATGGGCAAAGGATTAATCTCCAAAATATATAAACTGCTCATGCAGCTCAATATTAAAAAAATAAACAACCCAATCAAAAAATGGGCCGAAGACCTAAATAGGCATTTCTCCCAGACAGATGGCCAAGAGGCACATGAAAATCTGCTCAACATCACTAATTATTAGAGATATGCAAATCAAAACTACAATGAGGTATCACCTCACACTGGTTAGAATGGGCATTACCAAAAAATCTACAAACAACAAATGCTGGAGAGGGTGTGGAGAAAAGGGAACCCTTTTGCACTGTTGGTGGGAATGTAAATTGATACAGCCACTATGGAGAACAGTATGGAGGTTCCTTAAAAAGCTAAAAATAGAATTACCATGTGACCCAGCAATCCCATGACCTAGACATATACCCAGAGAAAACCATAATTCAAAAAGGCACCTGCACCCCAATGTTCATTGCAGCACTATTTACAATAGCCAGGTCATGGAAGCAACCTCAATGCCCATTGACAGATGAATGGATAAAGAAGATGTGGTACCTATATACAATGGAATATTACTGAGCTATAAAAAGGAATGAAATTGGTTCGTTTGTAGAGACGTGGATGGACCTAGAGACTGTCATACTGAGTGAAGTAAGTCAGACAGAGAAAAAGAAATATCGTATATTAACGCATATATGTGGAATGTAGAAAAATGGTACAGGTGAACCAGTTTGCAAGGCAGAAATAGAGACACAGATGTAGAGAACAAACGTATGGACACCAAGGGGGGGAAAGTGGGGCAGGGAATGGGTGGTGGTGGTGGGATGAATTAGGAGATTGGGATTGACATATATATACTAATATGTATAAAATGGATAACCAATAAGAACCGGCTGTATAAAAAAAAATAAATAAAATAAAATTCTAAAGTAGCGTGATACAGAGGGTCTCCTCCCCCAAATAGGAACAGATATATGTAGAAACATACACAGACATATATGCAGTTAATTTCCAGTTGCTTGGCTGTCATCTGTCTAGCAGTCTGTATCTGTCTGTCTATGTTTTTATCATTACATATGTCTTTTGCACTTAGACTCTCACAGTCCATGAAAGCCACTACCAGAGAGTTGGCATTTTAGATTTAAAAGTTATTTACTATATAATTAATATATTTAATTATAAGAATATAAAAGTTAATATATTTAATTTATATATGCATAAATGTTTAAAATATTAATGGATATTAATATTATATTTACCTTTTATATTTGTGTGGGCATTGCAATAAGCAGAAGATAGTTAAGTGGTGCTAAAGCAGCTGTGGTTGAAAGGAGGTCGACAGAGATTTTTATGGCATTTAACAAGGGTCATGGTAGGGGTGTGTGTGTTTAAATATGTGTGTGTGTGTGTGTGTGTGTGTGTGATTATATTATCTGGACAGAGAATAGTATGAAAGTGCTAGGGGAAGAAAGACATAAAAGTGGAAGAGCTGGAGGGAAAGTTTAATTTCATCTTTTCGTTAAGATTAGCCCTGCTTCTAACGTCTTCTGTAGTGGTAGTCCAACAGTGAGTCCTTTCCTTCAAGTGTTAAGATTTTAGCCGTTATTGCCAACCAGTGCTTTCTGGTGTAGTCCTGTATCGAATGACTAGATATTTGATTAGCTTCAATTAATCAGACATATGCATGTGTCATGCTTTCTATTTATGATGGATATGTAAATATAAACTAGATCTCTCTCGTCTGCAGACTTAGCCACATCACTATAAGTGGATGTGGTTTGATTTAAGAAAAATATAGAGAGAGGTATATTAATTATTGGAAAAAAAGGAATGCACCATTGGCTTTCTAATTCAGGAAGGATGTTGCCATATGAGAGAAGAGGTGATTTGGAGAGAAAGAAATGAAAGTTTTCTTCTTCTCCAAGAAGATTATAGCGGGTCCTTAAGTGATCTTTAAGTTTTAGACGTGTCTGCTGACACCAATAAATGTAACTTCTATAGGGATTTTGAGAGAAATATGTATTTTTATTTCATATTTTTGTCTCTTTAAGCTGAAACCTAGCAGAACTTCTTGCTTCTAATATTGCTCTGTTTCACCTTAATATTACCTAAGTCCTATTTTAGCTCAGTTTTCTTCAAAGTTATACAGCTATTAGTCAATCAAAGTGCATTTGCTTTTCAGTTTTGTACAGACACACACAGAGCTAGATGTTTTTTCAACCTGAGAAGTATGAGTTTCCAGAAGATGTGAATGTGGCGTGAGGAGCCTGGTTTTGTAAGGAGGGATTTTCTGAGGCTTCCGAAAAAATATACCTTACATTTGTGTATTGCTTTACGGTTTTCACAAAAAGCTTGTCTCATGTAGTGTCTCACTTTTTACTGGCATCAGAGCTCTTACCTGAGAGAGTGGTTACCTCTGTTTTACACCTGAGGAAACTGAAGATCAAAGAAGGCATGTGACATGCTGGTCACTGAGCTGAAACGTGGCAGCGCCGGGATTCACGCTGGGTCTTCCGGCTCCATAGCCAGTGTTTTCTCGACAGACCTTACTGGGTGACCCACCAATGCTTGTCAAAGTGTAATGGTAAAATATTTCTTTTCTGGTCCACGTACTACATGTGATTTGTAAAGTTTACAAATATTAGGAAGCAAAAAAATTGCTCAGTGTTAAGAATTGGGGTCAAAGAAAGACTTCTTTTGGTTACGAAGGCAAAGTGTTTCCTCCATGCCCAACTGAATCATATTAGGAACAGCTGTACTAAGAAAGCAGCTCTGTACCCACCACTGCTAGGCTCAGGCTTAGAGCCAGGAACGTGAGGACCAAGACAGGGCTGGTGGAGCTGAAAATACCCTGGAGAGCCTCAAAGAATCATCCCGTGGAGTGTGAGAAAGTGGTCTGTGGGGTTGACGGTTCAGTTCATTCACCTCCCTCTGTTTTAGTCTAATATCAGGCAGAAAAGGAGAACATTTTCCTTGGAGTGATTTGTGTTCTTGTCAAATTTGCTGTTTACAATGTTTTTTAAATTTCAGTACGGTATCTGATACTGAACTCGTTTGGAATTAGCCAACATTCTGGAGAATTAGAATTTATATATTTTTGGTGGATTTCTAGCTCATGAACATTGGTACTTTATCAATAATTTTACCTCTGAGTTCATAGATTAAATCATGAAATATTATTACCAAATAAATAAGCAATATTTTGTTATTAGCCAATTGTCTTTGTGAGCACAGAAGTATGTCTCAATGGCACAGTTTTTCATATAAGTTAAGATTTTATTTTCATTAGAAAACTAGGAAAGGATGCATTTCAAATTAGGTACATGGTTGAATTATTACCCTTCCAGCTAGACAAAGACACAGAGCAAAGCTTTGCACTCGAGTGTGTGATAAGAAGCCAGTTCTCTTGCAGAAAAGAATAATTAAACTTGCCAATGGAAGAGCTTTAATTGAAAACATTTCTTGGTCTTCGAAAAATGAGACATGGGGATCATTTTTGAAGGTTGTTAGTATTTGACTCAGCTAAGACTGACAAAGACCTTCTCCTTGACCAAACTCTTCTCAGACTCTTCTGAACTCTTCTCAATCAGGCCCTGACTTTGGGCTTCTGTGTCTGTTTCTGCCTTGTTAATTTTAAGAACAATCCTGCTTTGTCAGTGTAGCCAGGATCCCCCCACCCTTGGTATCCAATCACTCTCAATATCTGCTCAAGTTCCTCTTCCTCCACCATCCCCAGGTGCTGTGTGATAGCCCAGGCCTGCCTTCAGCAAGAATCCCGCTAGGTTGGTTTAGCCAGAAGCCCCGCCAACTGCCATGTTTCCCCTTAGTAATCTTCCGTCCACTGACCGCCACCCTGCTCCTTTATAGTTCCTGGCTATTAATTCCCACTTTTCCTTATTGTATTTGGAGTGGAGTCCAATCTCTCTTCCCTGCTGCAAAACTCCTTTGTCCCTATATCTATCACGACAGTCCCCCTGAATAAAGTCTGACTCACTGGTCTTTAACAAGTGTCATGAATGTTTTTCTTTAACAGATGCACTATGTGATCATTAATCAGAGGCCAAACTGCTCCTTTATTGGTAACGAACCTTGAGTCATTGAGTTTAAGCAAGAGCAGAAACCACATGGAGAAGGCCGATTTTTGTAAGGCTGGTAGACAGCGTGGCATCTAAGTACATAGCAGTTAATGGAGAGGATAAAATGTCGGAATAAGGCGTTTGGACTTCATTTCATAATAGGGGGTCATTGAAACCTTTCTAGGGTGTTAGAGGATTCTGGCAGCATGTATAAAACAGAATGTGGAGGGAGAGAAATAGACACAATTGGGAGCCTTCACCAGTGTTCCAAGTGAGGACTCAGCAGGGCCCTAAAGTAAGATAGTGGTGGTGAGAAAAAGGAGGACGAAATGGATGTTAAAGCTGTTATGAAGGCAGAATGAATATTGATTACGTGTGGGCAATCGAGGGAGAGTGAGGTGATAAGGGTGTGAAAATGTTTTCAGCCTAGGGCTCAGGAGGGTGGTGTCCCCACGAAGGAAATGTATTTGGTTCAGTAAAAAATGTGGGGTTGTAGTTGAAGCAGTGGGACTGACCTTGAGAGATAAATAAGAGCTATGCATAGATGGATAGGAATTACCAACATCCAGCTGGTATTGAAATCATGAGCCTGGATGAAACTGACAAGGGAGTCAGTTGGTGTCAGGAGACGGAGTATCCACAAAGAAGAGAGAGGGGTCATGGGAGCAGAAATGCCTATAGTGAACCAAAAATGGGAGTTTTGATGCAAGCAGGCTGTTGACACAGTTGAGTGCTGCAGAGAAAGTTGAAAGGGAGAAGAAGACAGTGGACTTGATGGCTATGAGGTCACTGATGGCTTTGGGAGAACAGTTTTAGTACAGCAGATGAGAATATATATTGGATTTTGGTAAATGAAAAATGTAGGAATTTGCTAGTGTATGTTTTTGTAAAGTTTGGCAGAAAAAGGAAGGAAGCAGATAAGATTGTACTTGAAGAAAAAAGTAACAAAAATACGGAAACGTTGTTGTTTAAGAAGAGGGCATGTGCACGTATTTATAAACTGTGGGACGAGTCCTTTGAGAGGATGTGATCTGAGAAGTGAGAGGTGGGAAAATCCTTCAAGAGCAAGTTCTCAGAGAAAGATGGGCCAGGTGGCATCCACGGCACGACTGGAGGCATTATCCTTTTTTTTTTTTTTCCCCTCTGAAATGGAAGGTAATAGAGAAGATTTGAGTCAGGTAGGGGAATGTTGGGTTGTTTTTGCCTGATGATCTCAAACTTCACAGTGGTGTAGGATAAATGGAAAATGAATTTTATGTGCTCTGAGTTTATCCTTTATAAATATTCCTTAATCCACGAAGTAAAGTGTTGTTACCAGAGTGAATTAATAGTTCATTTAATTGTATAGACTAGTATTAATTATTAGTTATAGAGTGGAAGATTTTCCTATATCTTAATAAGTATATACAGTCTTCAAAATTCATACATCAGAACAAGATTATCTGAAAAAATAGATATACATACATATATATGTATAACTGAATCACTTTGCTGCACACCTGAAACTAACACAACATTGCAAATCAACTATACTTCAATGAAAAAAGAAATAATATTGGTAGTATAAAATGAAGTGAAGGTAGATCAGCTTTAATCTCAATGTTGTTGATAATAAATATGAATCATGAGCTGTGATTATCATTGAAGCACACTTAAATTAGGATGTTTTCTTGACCTGTTCTCATTTGTTAGAACTGCCCCCCACCCCAACTGTTTTCTTGACGTGTCCCCTTAAATATCTTAGAAACCCCTCAATGTCAACCTGTCCTTTATTGAAGTCACAGTTTGCCCCCTCTCCTGGCCAGCCTCCTAATGGTCCCTCCTTCCTGATGTTCACTTACTTGTGTGGTTCACTCCCACATTGTACCAGGGTTGACTCATATGGAAGAAGTGATGGTATGTCACTTGTGATATTAGGTTAAAAAATTCTGCAACTTCCATCTTGAAAGTCTTCTCTTGTTTGTGCCTTCTCTCCTTGGGATATCTCACTGTGTGAGGAGGGCGGGCCGCAAAGTCGGGAAGAGGGGAAGCCAGCTGCCGTGGAGTGAGAAGTCCTATGGAGAAGAACTGACGCCTCCAGTCAATAACTAAGGAGGAACCGAGACCCGCCAACAACCACACGAGCAAGCTTGGGAGAGAATCCTTCAGTAACAACTGACTTCTGAGATGACTGTGGCCCTGGACAGCAGCTTGGCCACAACCTCATGGAGACCTGCTCCCATATTTCTAATCTTCAGAAGTTCTGTGCTTGCTATTTTAAGTTGCTACGTTTTTTTTTTTTTTTGTGGTACACGGGCCTCTCACTGCTGTGGCCTCTCCCGTTGCGGAGCACAGGCTCCGGACGCGCAGGCTCAGCGGCCATGGCTCACGGGCCCAGCCGCTCCGCGGCATGTGAGATCTTCCCGGACCGGGGCATGAACCCGTGTCCCTTGCATCGGCAGGTGGACTCCCAACCACTGCGCCACCAGGGAAGCCCCAAGTTGCTACCTTTTAAGGTAATTTATTATGCAGCAAAAGAGAACTTTCAAATAATTGTATGAAAATTCTACATTTGAGGATCAGATAATTGACAGGGATTAGTGACAATGTGACAACGTGCTAGTAGAACCTCAGGCAGATGACATCATTCCTACCTATACACGAAAGGGAAAAGCCTTCAACATCCATAGTGATGGGACTAAATTCACTAATAAGAACTGACTAATAAAACCTACGCGACTGCCTAAGTGCTTACTCCCAAATAATCTAATTTGCATGGAGAAGTGGTACGAGGCTTGTCACGGATGCCAATATTGAAATGTCTGCTTCGTATATGAGTCATGAACCAGACTGATAGAATGATGTGACACAGATTGATGTGACATTTCCCATTTGGCCACTCATTTTATAAATTGTTATACTCTCTTAAGCTCATGCTGGTGTTAATGCCTGTGCCATTTTATATTTCTTAGATGTCTGACTCAGCTATTTTAAAATTCACTACAGATGTTATCACCTTATCCAAATAATGATGGTAATGCCAGTAGCTGAATAGTCCATTTGCTTTATTTTCATTATAAAATGCTGTTTAAGAAGTATTTTAAGCTTCTTGGAAGAAAATCACTATTACTATGATTATGATGATTGCTACTAGTTTTGGTCATTTTTTCCTTTTTAGGATATAAAGAAGATGTCTGGGAAAGGGGAAATGTCTACGCTATTTTTCATGTAAATTCAGCAAGAAATGCTGTTCCTTTGTAAAGATCCATTGACAGAATACTTGAAATCATTTTTCTGCTTCTATGAAATTAAGGACTTTAAGTGATAAGACTCCAGTCACCTTCTTTCTTTAGCAAATTGGTTGTTCTGTTTTAATCCTAAAATTTTCCCAATGTAGTTAAGTGTCAAATCTAAACAGAAGATATTTTAAAAAATCAATTTGGACATGATGAATTCCGATATCGTATTCCAATTTCGAGTACTTTTTACTCCACAAAAAAGGCAGACCAGGGACAAAAATGGCCTTGGGGCCATAACTCAGTGTTGCAGATTTTTCCTCCTTTGATTCCTCTCCTCCAAGTTTGACAGAGATGAGAAGATTCCATTTTGTTGGGTCTGGGTTGCTTTCCATTAGTCTTTTCTCAAACTTTTTGCCGAACCTGTTTCCAAGAACAAGGTTTGACCAGTGAATTTTAGGTACTCCAGGAGTTCCTGAAGAAGTTGAAATATAGATGCTATCTTTACACCTTTCCCTTCCCTTGAGTTAGCAAAGAGGGAATGACCTGGAAGGGCTGAGTGCTGAGTTGTACCAGGAGAAGGTTTCAATGCAAGGAGAGTAAAGAATAAAAGATGCACAGCATGAAAACTTTTCTTGCATTCTTTTTTTAAAATTATACTTACGTTATAAAATTAAGATTTGGAAGACATGACTCTTTCTAACTCAAAAATGACTTGAGAGTCCCTTGGAGTATCTTTTGTTTTTGAATATATCTATATAGCTCACACTTACATCATGTTTCCTATGTACCAGCTACTCTTTAATTGCTCATGTATTGCCTCATTTAATCCCCATACCAAACCTGTGAGGCAGATACTATTATTATTCCCAGGGCAGGAGACAGGCCAGGGCTGGCTTCATGGGCCTACAAATCTGTGCAATTTCACAGGGCTTCAGAGGGACCCTGCACTTGGTTCAATACCATGTTGTCACTGTCTTGAAAATTCTAATTTTTGAACAAGAAGCAATGCATTTTCATTTTGCCCAGGCATAGGGAAAGCATGGGCAAAGGCAGAGCACTGGGAAGCAGTATAAGAACTTATTGCTAAATCATGCCCTGTTAGGTGGGTTTGGCAAGGGAAGGACTGGAAGGATATGCAGACCGGGGTTTAGATTTTACCTTGTAGGTTATGCTGGGGCCGGCAGGATTTGAATTATGAAAACATAGACGTCCAAGTAGACTGCAAATGCTTCCCACATTAACGTACTCTATGTTATAGGTTCACAGTGAGCTTCTGAAAAACATTTGTTAGTGACTGCTTTACTCAACTCACAAATAATACAGGAAGCACATGAACAAAAAGCAATTATTACTACATTTTGAGATGGAATCAGTCATTAAAATGTGAAGCACATAGAGCGACAACATTTAGACTCTTCTGTTTGTTTGGGTGTTTTTACACTTTAGTCTATCAGAACAAAGACCAGAAAAAATGGTTACCAAGAGAAATAGAATGGAAAAAGTATTGAAAATGAAATTATTCTCCCATGGATCATAATAGTGTGTTTTCCGTGGACTGATCACTTTTCCTAGGTGATCCTAACGAATGCCATGTCTTTATAGACTCTATGTGTGTGCCTGGAACTCTCGAACTCACACCCTGATCCAGAGCTCACTTCGGAGTTAGAGATTTGATTATCAAACATCTCCATTAGGATGGCTCTCAGATACTGCTGGTGAACAAGCCCAAAACTGAGTCTTTGATCAACCTCTCCTGAAACTCTTCTTCCTCCAACCTGCGCACTTGGAAGATGGCAGCTTCTGTCACCCTTGCAACTGCTCACTCTGTGTCCAATTCATGACCAACTCTGTGTTTCATATCCATCTGTATCTCCTATCTCTGTTGCTCTTACTCTTGACCAAGCCATCATCATCCCTCACCTCGACCCTTGCACTGGCTTCCTCAATGGTCTCCCCACCACTTTTCTTGTCCCCTCTCTAGTTCTTCCTCATATTGTAGGCAGTGGTCTTCTTCAGACGAAACTTGACTCATGTCTGATGAAAGCCCTCCAGTGGCTTCCTAGTTTGATTACAGTGAAACCCAAATTCCTATAGGAGGCTGAAGGAGTCTGTCCCCAGCCTGTCCTCAACCTTATATCATGTCTCTCCTCCCAGCTCACCAAGACAGCAGCCACATTTCCCTCGTTGCTGCTCCAGGAATGTGAGAGACTGTTCTGCCTTGAGCCTGGATACAGGATGAGCTCTCTCCCTGAATGCACGTCTGCATAGATCACCTCATTCTTGATCATTGTTCAGAACTACAGAAGGTATCTTCTTTAGGGAAGTCCTTCTTCACACTTCGGTCTAAAATAGATCCCTTTGCTATCTTCTCTCTAAGTGCTCTGTGAGTTTCAATCATTGTTGATTTGTTTAATGTCTTCCTCTTCTGGAAGCTATAAGGTTCATGAGGGCCAGGCCATTTCTTTTGTTCATCTCTATCCCTAGGGCCCAACACGATGCCTGATACACATGGAGATATTCAGTAAGTACTTGATAAGTGAAATAAACGTGGCCTTAATGTTGTTGTTTTACGTACTTTGCGTATTTTATACCTTGAAACTTGTCTTTGTTGTATTCTCCTGAGCATCTTCACCTTCCTTTAGATGCTGTTTTCTGCTTGCTCCTCTCCTGGTTTTTCCCCCATAACGTTCCATACTTAGTACTGATATTTGTCTCTGATGAACTGTTCACCGCTCAGGGCCCGAGGTTGAGTTTCCACCAGAGTACCACCCACTGATGGTGTGGAGGTGGGTGTATATCGAGCTCTGGGAACATGCCCCAGATGCTTGCCACAAACATGAAATTGCTTTGAATCTCTTATCTTAAAGTAAATTTGCATTCTACTTTATAATTATTCCATATTCTTTTACTTATTATAAAAAGTAAATGCTTGGTGTAGCTTCTGTGGCTAGTGCCTGTATCCCAGAAGTTCTGGCTTAAATATTTTTAGGCATTTTTAGGCCAGCTTAGTTTTCAAAACAGTTCCTTCCCCACTCTTAGCAGAGAAATCTGAGCACTATCAAAGATGCTCAAGTCCCGTTCCTACCTTCTGGTCTCCTTATTCTGGTTTGTTTGTTTTTGTTTCTTTTATCCCTTCCACCCCAGTTCTGCGTCCAGTAATTCGTGATGTATTGCTGTTTGCATTTTGGGTGGAAAAGCTCTTTATTGTGCTGGACTGTTCTGCTGGTGTCCTCTCCACCTCTCTCCACATTGCTGAGAATTTTGCATCCCTGGCCCCCAGCTACTAACTGTCCATAGCATGGTCATCCTGACAAGCCAACCCAATACCATATTTCCAAATACCTGGAAGTAGGTTGCTCCTCCCCCAGTTGAGAACCACTTCTCAGACTGTTGACCTCTTTTACAAAATCCAGAGCTTTCTGCTTGATAATAGCTTTAGGGGTTAATACTTCTTTCATTCATTCAAAACGCAGACAACTATTTGTTAAATGCCCACTGTGTGCCAGCCACTGCTCTTGACAGTGGGGATACAGCAATGAGTAGACCCACCCTCTGAGGTTTGTTGTGTGGTTCTTTCTACCTAACGACTCACTGATTGTTTTATGCTAGTTTCCAAACAAGGTTGTTCTCTTCCAGTGTATCATTAAATTATTTTCATTATAATAATGCCATTTGCAGCAACATGGATGGACCTAGAGATGATCATACTAAGTGAAGTAAGTCAGACAGAGAAAGACAAATACCATATGATATCACTTATATGTGGAATCTAAAATATGACACAAATGAACTTATCTATGAAACAGAAACAGGCTCACAGACATAGAGAACGGACTTGTGGTGGCCAAGGGGGAGGAATGGACTGGGAGTCTGGGATTAGCAGAAACAAACTATTACATATAGAATGGATAACAACAAGGTCCTACTGTATAGCACAAGGAACTATATTCAATATCCTCTGATAAACCATAATGGAGAAGAATATGAAAAAGAGTTTGTATATATGTATAACTGAATCACTTTGCTGTACAGCAAAAATTAGCACAACATTGTAAATAAACTATATTTCCACAAAATAAATTAAAATATTATTTTCATTTTATGTTTTGATGATTCCTTGTTTAAAAGTTATAAGGACATTGACATTTAGGATAGATGAAAACATTGACCACAATAATAATAAATATAATTTAAAAAATGCACAAAATATGAGTGATCAGTGCCTAATAGCTAACACATTAGTAGAATATTAATATTTTAAACATACTTTACATTAAAAAATATTTTATTTTATTTTTTCATTTTATTTATACCATTGCTTGATTAGGCTTAAATTTAAGCTTAAAAATTAACCTTAAAAAACTGCTTTCATTTGATTAAACACATGTCTAACTTATAACTAAGAAATGCAGATAATATTTTCATATATTTACTGATAGAGTAGGATTCTAAATTATTACAACGTTGAAATAAGCTTCTTTAGAGTATATATTTTCACCTACTTCTTTTTTTTGACATTTATTAAATTAAAATTTATTAGACATTTCTTTTTCCATAGCTCGTTATCTCATAGCAAAACTAAAGAACTTTTGGTCATCACCCAATAACTTGCCCTCTAAGTGAGAACACTGAGGTGTTTTCCTGTTGGACCCTTAATTATTAATCCACACCAGTTACCACCTCTTTGTGAATCGGAAGGTTAAAGGAATATATCATCCATTAATATTAAAATCTAGAGGACATTAAGATTTCTGAGGCTTTAGCTACAGACTTATTTCTGTAATAGTCTTTTTTTTTTTTTAACATCTTTATTGGGGTATAATTGCTTTACAATGGTGTGTTAGTTTCTGTCCCATAACAAATTGCATCAGTTATACATATACATATGTTCCCATATCTCTTCCCTCTTGCGTCTCCCTCCCTCCCATCCTCCCTATCCCACCCCTCCAGGCTGTCACAAAGCACCGAGCCCGATATCCCTGTGCCATGAGGCTGCTTCCCACTAGCTATCTACCTTATGTTTGTTAGTGTGTATATGTCCATGACTCTCTCTCGCCCTGTCACAGCTCACCCTTCCCCCTCCCCATATCCTCAAGTCCGTTCTCCAGTATCACCTACTTCTAATCAATATATCTGTTATAAAACTGAGCAAATATAGTTAAAATATGAGAGGTTGGAAGAGTGAAATAGTGTATTTAGAAATACTAGTTCAAATAAATCTCTTTCATTTATTCATTACAAATTATACAAGCAGAGAATTTTATTTCAAGGTAACATTATAATACACATTTTATTGAAAAATACCTGGGTATTGAAAATATATATATTACTATAACACTTTACTATGTTAGTTCATTTAATACAGTGATCTTATGAGGTACATACTATTATTATACACACTTTACAGTTAGAAAAACAGTCCCAGATACAGGTGAAGTTTCTTTTGACCACATGCTCCAATCACATTTCTCTTATCCTTATCTCAGAAGCAACCACTAGCATGAATTTGGCATGTATTCATCTACTCACTTCTTACTATATGTCTATCAATAAACAATGTATAATAAGAAATATTTTAGTGTGGAGCAATGTAATTTTTATAAGAATTCCTGCTTCAATTCTCCTTCTTTTCTTTTTGACATAAGTAGTTCATTTTGGCAGCAGTGATTTTATTTGCTATATGCAATTATTTAATTTCTCTGGGTTTACTCACATGGTCATGTCATTCTAGCATATCTGTGTGTTCATTCATGTATACAGTTGTACAATAATTAAAGAAGCTGCTGAATGCTATCAGAAGCAGCAGAGAGAATCCTACATCTATCGAATGAAGCAGGCTGGCAAGACAGGGAGCGGAGGGCTGCTGGGCTGGTGTGAGACTACTGTTTGGGAGAACAATTGGCGAGCGTCTTTCCAAAGACAGCCATGTGACACAAGAAAAACTGGTATCAGCAAGAGGTAATAAAAAGGTACCATTTGCTCTCCTACCTGCTAACATTATTTTCAGATGTCAGAACCTGCAGTCACAAGAAGATACAATGGTAACAATTTTATACCACTTTCCATGTGCCAGGCACCATTATAAACACTTTATATACCTTACCTTGTCTAATCTTGACAACAGACTTGTAAGGTAGGTTTATCATCATCACCACCATCACCGTCATCATCCTCGTTGTCATTGTTCGTAGTTTGCACTGGGAGGTTAAGTGACAGGTACTGTCACAGGTGGGCTCCAAACCCACAGAGTGTGGCTGTGAAGCTTGAGTGATTAACTCCTACACTGTAGCACCCCTGGCAGGATGAACAATGTTGAGAATTAAGTAACATGATACTCTCCCTATTGATAAGTTTGGCAACTTATGGTTGCCAAAGGGGAAAGGGCAGGGAGGGATAAGTTAGGAGTTTGGGATTAACATATACACACTATTATATGCAAAATAGATAATAAACAAGGACCTACTGTATAGGACAGGGAATTATACTCAATATTTTGTAATAAAAGGGAAAAGAATCTGAAAAAAATATAGATATATATGTATGTATAACTGACTCACTTCACTGTACACCTGAAACTAACACAACATTGTAAATCAACTATACTTCAATAAAAAGGCATTATTTTATAGAGAAATTTCTGTGCAGTGATATAAAAAGTAGTTACACTTTACTTCTCTTAATTTTTTACTTTTCCAGAAAGACGTAGTTGAAGTAAAAGCACAATTAGTTTCAAAAGGAAATTATTAAATCTGGAACAGATTAAATATCATCTATTAGCTGTTACCTGTCTAAAGACTGCCAACATGTAAATGCCTGAATGTTTGTTTCTCCTGTTTTTCCTCTACTTTGTCTCATTTTGTTTTTTTACTTTTGAATTTTAGATGATAATGTTCTGTGCCTTCTCTTAGTAGTCTCACTTAGCCAAAACGACAATTATCTCTAGGGATAAAACCACAGAAACCACAATAAAGACATGGCTGAATGGCCCCTAATTGACTTGTTTAATCCAATAAAGCGTTTTCCTCCTGAGACAATTAGAAGGTCAGGATGGAATACTGTGGATACAACAGGTATATGAGCTGCTCTTATGTAGTTTATATACTCACTATTTGCTGAACACAAAACATCAATTGTTGGACCTTAGCTGCAGGGTTCATTTTGTTAATCCGAAGGCAGAAGCTTCACCTTCATTCAGTCATTTATTTCCAGTTTATTTTCCCATTTAACCACCATGGCCCAGGGCCCTACCTGCCCTCTGTGAGCACACTTGTCCACCACCCCCTGCTCACCCTTGTCGGAACCCTAGGTCTTTGCAGCCTGGCTTTCATCTTGCATCTCTGCTGAAATCGCTCTTTTGGCAACTGTTAACACTTCAGTGATCAGCTCCAGCTCCAGATCTAGTGATCTTTTTTTTTAAAAAAAAAAACATTTTAGGATGTACAGTTTAATGGCATTAAGTACGTATGTTACTGACCAGGGCTCTTGACCTCCTTAATCAATAGAAATTGATAAGAGGCCAGACAAGAAATTGGGGCAAGGCTTTACTGGGACTCGTGCTGCAGCAGGCGGGAGCAAAAACAAGTAACGGGTGCCCTTGCTCACTCTCTGAGGGGGGCGGCAAGCTGCTTCCTTTTATGGGATGAGGGTAGGGGCAGGTCGAGGGGTCGGGCCGGAGGGGGTCTTGGGTGTTTTGCCCACCCCCTTGGTGTTGCTGTGTGCAGGGGGCATGTGCAGTACCTGCTTTGGCTCCCGACACCTCAGGTGGCAGTTGGGTTTTTGGTCTTTTTGTATCTTGTTCCTAATTTGTTCCCAACTGCGCATGTACGCAGTTATTTTTAGTCGCTTATAGTTTCTTCGTATTTTGTTGCTTGAGGTGAGGTGTGTCCAGGTGCAAGCACTGCAGCTCTGCAGCAAAGGGTCCCAGGTCCCAGGTCCCAGCCTGTCTCACGTTCCCATTATTGTGCAACCATGACCACTGTCCATCTCCAGAGCTTTTTCACCTTCCCAAACTGAAATTGTCCCCATTGACCATAACTCCCCACTGCCCCTCCCCCAGACCCTGGCAACCATCCTTCTGCTTTCTGTCCCTATGAATCTGACTACTCCAGTATTGCATACAATATATTGTACTTTTTTATACACTCTTTTTGGCTTATTTCACTTAGCATAATGTCTTCGAGGTTCATCCATGTTGTAGCATGTGTCAAGATTTTCTTTCTTTTTAAGGCTGAATAGTATTCCATTATACATATATACCATATTTTGTTTATCCACTCACCCATGTGTGAACATTTGAGTTGTTTCTACCTTTTTTTTTTTTTTGCGGTACGCGGGCGTCTCACCATTGTGGCCTCTCCCGTTGCGGAGCACAGGCTCCGGACACGCAGGCTCAGCGGCCATGGCTCACGGGCCCAGCCGCTCCGCGGCATGTGGGATCCTCCCGGACTGGGGCACGAACCCGTGTCCCCTGCATCGGCAGACAGACACTCAACCACTGTGCCACCAGGGAAGCCCTGTTTCTACCTTTTGGCTATTGTGAATAGTGGCGCTGTGGACGTGTCTCTGCTTTCAATTTTGTGGGTATGTACCCAGAAGAGGAATTGCTAGATCATATGGTAATTCTGTCTGAGTTTTTGAGGGATTGACATACCGTTTTCCACAGCAGCTGCACCCTTACATTCCCACCAGTAATGCAGAGGGTTCCCATTTCTCCACGCCCTCACCAACGCTAGTTCTTTTCTTTAAAAAAAAAATAGTCATCATCCTACTGGGTGTGAAGTGGTATCTCTTTGGGGTTTTGATTTGCATTTCCCAAATAATTAGTGATGTTAACTCTTTTCACGAGTTTTCCATGTGCCATCACTAACAGATTTCTAAAGGAACTCCTGTACTCAGAGTTTTTCTAATTCTGACCTTTCCAAGGTCAGTATGTTCAACTTGTTCTTGTATTTCCTAAGAATCTCCAGCATCCTCCCACTCCCTTGTCTGCTTAAACTCCTTCAACTTGGTTTCTGTTACTTGTAATCATTTCTGGTTCAGCTTTCCTAGACTCTTCCTTGTTGCCTCTAACTTTGCAGTTAACCACAGCATTTGCTCCACCCTGCTGTCTCTGTAAAACATTTCTGCTACATTCTTAACATTTTCTGCTTATTTTTCATAGGGAAAATGATGAGCAACAGGAAAGAAAATCCCTAAAAATGCTTTTTACTCAGGAGAAATAAATACAGAAGCAGCACATCTACAGTGTACTTTCCTCTCCCGGGGAGTCACCATGATACCTGTTTACTGTTGCCCCCTGAAGCCTGTATTCTCTCTTCTGCCAGGATGTCAGGGCAATAGTAGCCTATGTTGTAGCAGCCAGCCCAGCAGCCCTCACAGGTGGAGGAACAACAACCTGGGGGCGTGCATAGGTGGGGTGGGAAGTCGGGGTCTGTGGTGGCGGGTAGACTTCTCTTGGGTCTCCACACTTCCATCCCTGACATGCCTGTTTTAGGATCTCATAAGGTAGAGTGAGAATTAAGTGACGTAATCTATGTATAGCACTTCAGCCCATTCTTGGCATTCAGTACCAGATCAGTAAAGGTTAGCTATCTCCCTCCAAAAAAAGCCTATTTTAATATCAAGATTAAGAAATTCTTCTCATTCTACGGGACTTTCACCTAGCTGGTATTTAGGGAGCATGGGATATAGACAGTTTATTTCTTTTTAAATTAATGTCTTGCATTTAATGTAAAAAGATGGCTTTCTAATTGTACAGTAATTAAACAGATGTTACAGTGGGAAATGGGATTGGTCATGCCATCATTTAAATGAGGAATGAGGAGAAGGTCAAGGTCTTGATTTTCCATAATCACTATTAGGGTCACACAAAATGTCATTTCCGGTAATGGGGGCTACATCTTCATTCTACTGTTAGGACTTCTGAAGTAATGAGGAGGAAAAAAAAGTTATAGTGTATTTCACTGACAGCTTAGAAGATTTGAATTAATATTCTTTAAGTTTCTATAGGGTTTTATCAAATCATAGTTCAGCTCAAATTAAAATGGAAATTACTGTAATATTTTTCCTCTAAGAACTCCTTTGATCTGTCACTGTATCATCATTTATTCTTCTGTTATCAGAATGATTATTCAATCATATTTTGTTCTTTTAGGGTTAATTGTAAGCTTAGAGAATTGCCATCAGCCTCTCTCCCCAATGCCATGACTATATCCTAGAACCTTTCATCGGGATTCTGACAAAGCAGGATCTTGGACCTACATCTATCTTTTCCATTCTCTTTTTGGAAGGAAGTGAGTTAAAGAGATTATATAATTTGTCAGTAGTCAGAAATCATCACACTTGGACTTTTTTCGACTTGTGTCTTTTCCTAAGGAATTTTACATTGTGCCCTGCTAGAACCACCAGTACAGATCTGGAAAAACTGTGGGTTCACCCTCAGTTGATGAAAATGATGGAGCTCAATGCTGATATTGCGCAGACCCTACTTGCTCTGTCAGACGTGATTACAGTTTCTGTTTATAGCCATTTGGTTTCTTAAACTGTGGCCGCCCTCTGCCACCTCTCTGTTTGAAAAATGTGTGTGTTCTCTGTTCCCTTAACTCAGGGGTCAGACTTTGAGGATAAGGTAATGATTTCTAAAGGCTTCAATGTTCTTATTTCCCTGCTCCCAAATGTACCAAAATGTACTGTTTATGGTTGTTAGAGTGCCTCTGACCAAGTCCCGTGCAACTGCATCTGGCCCATGATGCAATTCCAGGTGATGCTTTGAGAATTTGATGTGGTGTTTTCATTTGTCTCACTAGTAAATGGATGTATATGGCTTCTAGTTTGCCAGGTGTAGTCTTCTCAGCTGTAAGGAGAATCCTTTAGGTATCTTTGATCATGGAAATGATAGTTTAAAATTAGAGATGTGACCTCACATAGAGCACAGAGCAGATTTTGTTTCCACTGGAAAGAAATGGTTCCTGAATATCAACGTTAAAAACAATAGATGCTTAAGGATGCAGAATGCGCGGAAGTGTTAAGGCTAGTCTTGTTTCGCACTAAAACCAGTTGCACAATGAAAGGAAAATAGTACTATTCTTTATCCCACTCTGCCTCAGGCTTTGTTTCTATTTGAGGTGGTAATCTTTATGGCTAAAATGTTTAACACGTTTTCATACCAGCTTCATCATTTCGTAACACTTTTGATTTCCCTGAGAAAAAAAGCTCTCAGGACATGTCCACCTCTTCACATGCTGTGCAGTGTCTCACCCTTAATGGAGCTCAATAAAGAGTGGCTGAATGAAGGACGCGTTTTTCCTTATTTTATGCTTCTCTGTAGTTTGAACTTGTAAAGACACCATTGTCTGGTGACATATGACAATGTTATAGTGGTTTTGATAGCATGTGGAACTGTGGCCTCCATGCCTGGTCTAAGAGGAACAAGAAGGCTCCATTTCTTGGGTAAAATGCACTATTTAAGAAAATTTTCTAGTGTTTTTTCCCTTCTTTTTTATGGCTTTTGAAAACCTCGCAAGTTGTAGGAGAGTCTGTTCTCACACTTTCCTCACTGTCTGCTCGGCTACGCCACCGTGGACACAAATGTATGTCCCGTGGACCTAAATCTCATTATGTCTCAAGCTGAACCCATCCTTTTTTCTTTTAATCAATTCCCCCTCGCTGTTAACATCATCACACTTATTCCAACTACTTCTTCCAGTCATTTGGCATGGTGCTTGACTTCTACACTTTCCTGCACGCATTTTCTGATCCACGCCCAGATACGGCCAATGCTACCCTCCCAGCATCACTTACCCCATCTCCTTTTCTGCACACCCAACTACCACTTGCTTCATTGCATCTCGTGTCTTCGTTTTTCTTTCTTCTTTCTGCCCTAGTCCTTCCCTTTTAAATCAAGGGATATCTGCTCTCTTCAGATCATTTTGAAGCAGACATCTAATTACATCACCCAGTCATTCACTTTTTGTCCTAAGGTCCCCAACTTCTTATGGAAAAAAGTACAAGCATTCTAGCTATTGTTCTAGAACAGCATTTTCCAATAGAATACAATTTGCACCACATAACTTAAAACTTTGTCCTAGTTCCATTAAAAAAGTTAAAAGAAAGTGATATATTTTTTACCTAATATTTTATTAAATTATTGTTTCAACATGTCATCAATATAAAATTATTAATATTTTACATTCTGTTTTTCTACTGAGTCTTTGAAATGTGATTTTAGCTGCATATCAAGGGCTCAATGCTATGTGTGGGTAATGGCTACCCCATTAGACAGCGAAGCTCTAGACCTTTCACTGCTTACTACAAACCTGTTTCTGTCTCTGATTTTCTTTCCTCTGTATACACAACATGCTCCATCCAAGTTCAACTCTATGTTCATGTCTATAAATCATCTGGGTTATGTTACCACCATGTCTCTGTGCTGTTTTGTACCCGTGGAATGCTATTTCCCCTCCACACTTGCCGATCCTGTGAGTGTTTACAGCTTTGTTCAAATACCACTGCTCCAGGAGGTCCTATCTTCCGTCACGTGAAGTAAGCTTTCCCCTCTTTGACTTTCCACAGCTTGTTTTCTGGAATGGCACTTAGCAATCTTAATTTTTCTACTAGGTCGTACATTTCTTGAGAACAAGGACTGTGTTTTCTTCTTTGTGTCACAAAGCTTAGCCCTGGGCTTTGCTCATAATGGCATTTACTGAATGCTTAATGAATCATATGTCAAACTCCACCTGAAGGTGATTTTATTAACTAGGTTTAGAAATGACTGCAAGTAGTCTGAAATGAAAAAAGTGTACATGGATACATATGTAATTATTTTGGATTTATGTGCTTTCAAGTTAGGAGAAAATGTAGCTTTACCAACAACAGTATACTCATATTGAGACAGGAGGGAAGGGGGCAGGGCACAACCTTTAAAAGAATGACATAGCCATTGAGGATATGACAAGAACTGGTAAGAACCAACTAGGTCCAAGATGGTGGACAATTCGACTTCCAGTGGGCCTTGGCCTCATTATAATACATTAGCATATGCTAAATGACACACCCGCAGGTACCATGACAGTTTCAAGGCCAACCATGAAAGGCCAAAAAGTGGGTGATGGCCCAGTTCCTGGAAATCTCTGCCCCTCCTGCAAAATAGTTGGAATAATCCTCTCACTCATTAGCCTATGAAATTACCCAGCCCATAAAAACTAACCACCCCATATTTCAGGGCTGCTCTTGCCTTTTGAGGTGGACTGCATTCTGCATGTGGACATGTGGAATGTGTATCTCTCAGTATACCTGCTTTTACTTTACTATGGCTCGTTCTTAAATTCTTTCCTGCAAGAAGCCAAGGAACTTCACTTGGCAGCCTGTCACAGGAACTCACCTGAGACCTGGGATGTGACCATCCTCTCCTGCCCCATTTTCCTACAACAGTATGGCTTGTGTAAAGAGTTTATAAGGACATATTTTCGCTTAGTAAGTGCCAGGTGAATACTTTCATAGATTTCTTTACCATCACCTTGATTAGCCATTCTTTGAGAGAGGATGCTGCAAGGGGTTGCTTTTTTTTTTTGCTTATCAGTTACTAGCTAAGGATCACAGGGAATCAGAAAGAATCTTGGCCTCTCCATGAGCCATTTAACAGAACTTCGTCTTTTGTCTGTTTTACACACCGATTTTCCTCAGGATGATTGAGTCAGGAATTCGTCTCTAAGAAAGCTTGATATTGGTGAGGCTTAGGGATAGATTTGTTTTAATGATGGTGTCTCTCCTCAGATTTGCCTTGGATCGCTTCCTGCCATTGTAAAATAGGTTCTTCTAACAGAAATGCCTAAAATGTGTTAATTGACGCACCAGAACGTGCCAAGTTTCCATATTCCAACCCAGCTTCTTTTTTTTTTCTTGGATGCATGTACCATAATGGAAATTTCTCTTTGGTCTCTGAGTGTAGCAGATGCTGTCAGTTTTTTCACTCACATCTCCTGAGATCCCTTTACCATTTCTGCGCATGCCAGCCTGACTTCCAAAATCCGGGACCTTTGCACAGCCAACTGAAGGTGCTGAGAATTCATGTACTCTTGGGAGCATCCAATTACTGAAGGATGTGAGGATAAATGCACTTTAGTTCCCCCAGCCTTGGCTGTGAGGCGTGCACTTTACACAGTTTCCAATAGCTTCTCCTCACCCACAGTGCTTGCTGCCTCCTTAATAGTTTGCCTTCCCTTTCCTTCCTGTACCTGCTACAGTCAATGTGGGTTTCCTTGCCCCTCCCAAATAAACTCGCCGCATTCAGTCCTCGACTCAGTGGCTGGTTTCTGAAGAACTTAAGACAGTGAGCTAATCAAGGATTTAAAGTCCTTAGCATGGTTTCTATTCTCCCCACCTCTCTTTCCTTCTCTTTTCCCACTCTTTTCTCTCCCACTTCCCTGTGACTTTCCTTATCCAATACTTGTGGAATGCCTATTTTATGCCAATCCCCAAATAATAGAGATGAAAGACAGTTTTTTTTAAAATTTGTGCTCAGGAATCTCGATCTCCCTGTTTATTCAGGGAGATAGAACAGGAAAGAGAATGTTATAATACAGAGCGGTAAGTGCGCTAAGATGGAGAGAAATGCAAGATACT
The DNA here is from genome assembly GCF_949987515.2 of Delphinus delphis. Classification (NCBI taxonomy): domain Eukaryota; kingdom Metazoa; phylum Chordata; class Mammalia; order Artiodactyla; family Delphinidae; genus Delphinus; species Delphinus delphis. The sequence goes on along the minus strand of NC_082696.1, from coordinate 76,447,499 downwards.
ACCAGAGTGAAGTACGGGGGGAAATACAGGGCATCAGAGAAGGCTTCTCATAGGAGTTGCTGCCCAGACTGTTTTAAAGCTGTTGTTATCAAAGTGTGGTCTCTGTATCTACAACAGCATCACCTGGGAATTCCTTAGTAATGCAGACTTTCAGCGCTAACCCAGACCTACTGCATGGGAAGCTCTGGGGCTGGGACACAGTCATCTGTACTTCAACAAGCCCGCCACATGATTCCCATGCCCTTGTCTCACTTCACCTGGCACCTAGAATCACCTTCCAAATGAAATGCTTGCACTTGTTTCAGAGTCAGCTTCTGGAGTAACCCAAATTAAAATTGTGCTCTTGAACTACTGGAATTTTTAATTACCTGCGGCTGCCTTGGCTAACGGCAGCCTAGTTACATAGCAGGCTTTCTACTGATTTATGCTGAATCACGTTCCACTGAATGTTTCATGAAATCTATACACGTTGGTTTGTCCTTTTTTTCCTTTTTCTTTTAACTTAAAAAAAGATGATTTCAGCCTCTTGTTGATTTTGATGACATGAGTTTTTGTTCTTTGAACTTTTGTTTTGAGGAGAAAAGAAAAATGCTTTGTTTCAGCTTATCTCTACTAATATCCTCATCAGACTGAATGGAGAAAATGGTGTTGATTTTGATAAAACACCAATGAAAGCCAACAAGAGAAAGTTAATTATTTATTCCAAATTCTTTTTTTTTTTTTTTTTTTTTTTTGCGGTACGCGGGCCTCTCACTGGTGCGGCCTCTCCCACCGCGGAGCACAGGCTCCGGACGCGCAGGTTCAGTGGCCATGGCTCACGGGCCCAGCCGCTCCGTGGCATGTGGGATCTTCCCAGACCGGGGCACGAACCCGTGTCCCCTGCATCGGCAGGCGGACTCTCAACCACTGCGCCACCAGGGAAGCCCTATTCCAAATTCTTAATTCTAAATTATTAAAGCTCATGCACAGGTGTGGTCTTGTTGATACTAGGAGACTAATTTTTACATGGACCACTATTGGGTAACTGTCCGTCCATCATTTGGGAACCATCCTAAACAACACAAACCCAGTAAGAGAAAAAAAAATCAGTCCGGAAGATTTGGTGTTATATCAGATTGATACGTGGGTGGTTACTTTGAAAAAAAACCTCCTATGATTGTTTTATAATTTTAAGTTTGGTAATGGAAAAACTTTCTTCTTGGTCGGAATGGATATTAAGTGGTTTTCCTCTTACTATGTGCCACTGTCACATCATAATAAGACATAATAAAAACCAAAACAACTTGAATATAATATTTCAAACCCTGGCAGTAAAATTGTTTGGCAAGCTTATTACCAACATCATTAGAGAAGAATAAATAGAATCACATACTCAAACATAAACCAGTAGCAGAGAGTTTCAAATGATGTTTTTACATTCTTACAGCTTTGCTAATCCTGTTGTCTCGAAACTAAAAACATTGTGTGATCATCCTACAGAGACGTACCCATGCGCTATCGTTTTATTCTCAATTATATTTGTTTTTATTATATACTAGACTTATAGCCCCATTTGATCTACATATCATAGGGGCAGCTGAAGTTGACGTAAATTTTGGGGATTTAGATTGGTCTCTCCCCAAACTAGGTCCTCTTCTTACCTTCCTGTTTATCAGTCATTATCTCCATGAATATAGATTGAAAATCTGAGTTTTATCTTTGACCTCTCCTGTCTTAGTCAGCTCAGGCTGCCATAACAAATATCAAGACTGGGTGATTTAAACAACAGATTTTTTTTTTTTTGGCGGTACGCGGGCCCCTCACTGTTGTGGCCTCTCCCGTTGCGGAGTACAGGCTCCGGACGCACAGGCTCAGCGGCCATGGCTCACGGGCCCAGCCGCTCCGCGGCATGTGGGATCTTCCCGGACCGGGGCATGAACCCGCGTCCCCTGCATCGGCAGGCGGACTCCCAACCACTGCGCCACCAGGGAAGCCCTGCAACAGCTTTTTAATGGCACTTGCCTCTAAAATTTATTATCTTAATCCATCGTGCACACAGTTCCCAGGCCAGTCTTCCTAAAATGACTCAAACTGTGTCGGTACCTCCCTGAACAATGTCAGTTATTCCCAGTTGTCTGTAGGTGAGGTAAGACTGCCTGATCTGGCTAAGGTCTCCCACAGTCAGTTCACAGATCTCCCTTTCCAATCCTCATTTCCCTGTGTTCCCACCTGTCAACAGGCCGACTAATGACCCCATGCTCCTGCAAGCTGGCCTCCCCCAGCCCAGGTTCATGGCTTCCGCATGTGGCAGCACTCCCCTCCCCCAGTCCCAGCTCTCTGGAGTGTAGTAGTCCTTGCACTCAAGCTGTCCTCCTCTGAGAATCACTGAACTCTTAGGTAAATGTGTTCTGAACTTCTCGTTTGGCATGTTTTACCCTACTGTGTAAGTATAAATGCATCCATGAAGAATATATGGTTATCTGTGTGTGTGTGTTTTTTAAAGGAATCATCTTATATCATCTTGCACCTGGGTGTTTGTTTTTCAATTCAACAGTCCAACAATTTGCTTTTCTTAAGATTTACTCATGTAGATTTGTTTAATCCTCTTTATCTATCTGTAGGGTATTTCACTGACTATACCACATTTTAATATGAGATTCCCCTTTTCATATACATTTAGTTTATCTCCAGTTTTCATTTGCTATTCAAGAAGTTTCACAAATATTCTGGTACATGTTTCCTTTTGGCATATCTTCTGAAAGTTTCTTTTCTTTTGTCTTTTATTTTTTGGTGTTGTCACTTTAATGTTATCACTTGAAAGACAAGGATTCTAAATTTTTTTTTCTCTTTTTAAAAAATTGAGCTATAATTGACATATATTATTCTCAGATGTACAACATAATGATTTGATATTTAAAAAAAATTTTAATTTGTATTGAAATACAGTTGATTCACAATGTGTTAGTTTCAGGTATACAAAGTGATTCAGATATATATATATATATATATATATATATATATATATATATACACACATATTCTTTTTTTTGTATTCTTTTCCATTATAGGTTATTACAAGTTATTGAGTATAGCTCCCGGTGCTATACAATAGGTCCTTATTGGTTATCTACTTTATGTATAATAGTGTGCATATTTTAATGCCAGACTCCTAATTTGTCCCTCTCCCCTTTCCCTTTTGGTAACTATGATTTGATATTTGTATATATTGCAAAATGATTACAACAATAAGTCTAGTTAACATCCATCACCACAGGTAGTTGTACATTTTTTCCTTGTGATGAGAACTTTAAAGATCTACTCTCTTAGCAGCTTTCAAATATACAGTACACTGTTATTAACTACAGTCACCATGCTCTTTATTACATTCCCATGACATTTATTTTATAACTGGAAGTTTGTACCTTTTGACCCCCTTCATCCATTTTACCCCCGCCCCCCGCCCCCCGCCATGCCTCTGGCAACCATCGTATGGTATTTCTCTTTCTCTGGCTGACTTATTTCACTTAGCATTATGCCCTCAAGATCCATTCATCTTGTCACAAATGTCAAGATTTCCTTCTATTTTGTGGGTGAATATTTCTGTATATGTCACAACTTCTTTATCCATTCATCCATCCATGGAAATTTAGGTTGTTTCCATATCTTGGCTATTGTAAATAATGCTGCAATAAACATGGGGGTGCATATATCTTTCTGAGTTAGTGTTTTCATTTCCTTCAAATAAATATCAAGAAGTGGAATTGCTGGATCATATGGTAGTTCTATTTTTAATTTCTTGAGGACCTTCCGTAGTGTTTTCCACAATTACATTCCCAATTGCACTAATTACATTCCTACCAAGAGTGCACAAATGTTCCCTTTTTACCACATCTTTGCCAAAACTTATTTCTTATCTTTTAGATGACAGCCATTCTAACAGGTGTGAAGTGATACCTCATAGTGTTTTTGATTTGCATTCCCTTGATGATGAGTGATGTTGTATACCTTTTTATGTACCTGTTGGCCATCGGTAGGTTTTCTTTGGAAAAATGTCTATTCAGATCTTCTGCCCATTTTTAATTGATTTATTTTTTTTCTTGTTGAGTTTTATGCGTTCTTTATATATTTTGGATATTAACCCCTTATTAGATGTATGGTTTGCAAATATTATCTTTCATTCAGGTAGTTGCTTTTTCATTTTGTTGATGGTTTCCTTTGCTGTGCAGAAACTTTTTAGTTTAATGTAGTTCCTCTTGTTGATTTTTGCTTCTGTTGCCTTTGTTTTTGGTGTCAAGTTCAAAACTTGCCACTTATGTTTTCTTCTAGGAATTGTATGGTTTTGGGTCTTACATTCAAGTCTTTAATCCATTTTAATTTAATTATTTGTATATAAAATGATGGTTCTCTTTCATTCTTTTGCATGTAGCTGTCTAGTTTTCCCAACACTGTTTGCTGAAGAGATTGTCCTTTGTCCGTTGTATATTCTTGGCTTCTTTGTTGTAAATTAATTGACCATAAATGGGTGTGTTTATTTCTGGGCTGTTTATTCTGTTCCATCGATCTCTGTGTCTGTTTTTATGCCAATACTGTACCATTTTGATTACTGTAGCTTTGTATTATAGTTTGAAATCAGGAGCACGATGTCTCCAGCTGTATTCTTTTTTCTCAAGGTTGCTTTGGCTATTTTAGGACTGCTTGTTCAATTTCTGTGAAAAGTGCGTTTGGAATTTTGACAGTGTTGGGGAGGGGGAAATTTCTTCCTCTACCCCTCTTTAGTTCTTATGCTTGGACTAATAATAAAATTGACACATCAGATTAATAGGAGAAAAACCAATTTAATTTTGTGTGCACAGAAGACCAGAAAATGATGCTCAGAACACAACCACAAGCAGGCAACATTTATACCTTTTTACACAGAGAAATAATAAATTTGTGAGGATTTGACAGGACAAAGAAACTTAGGTTTGGGTGCTTAATTAGTAAGGAATTTAAGCAAAGTTTGGGCTTAGGTAGTGAATTAGTAAAGAAGTAACAAGGTTTGTTTATACAGGCTTCTTGGCCCTGAATTCCTTGTCTCTGGTGACAAAGATGTCTTTCTTTGTCACCAGAGGGCACCTTTCACATGGGAAATTTATTTCCTGCTTTCAGGAAGACAGAAGGAGGGATTGATGTGTCCTTCTTGCACCAGTGGTTTCTTTATTTAAGAAACTTTATTTCAAAATAATCAATATGCCATTGAGACATATTTTGGGGGTGGCCTGCCCTGGGCCCCAACAATAGGGATTGCATTGAATCTGTAGATTGCTTTGGGTATTATGGACATTTTAAAAACATAAGTTCTTCCAATCCATGAGCAGGTAATATTTTTCCATTCATTTTTTTGTGTCTTTTTCAGTTTCTTTCATCAGTGTTATAGTTTTCAGTGTACAGGTCTTTCATCTCCTTGGTTAAATTTATTCCTTGGTATTTTGTTCCTTTTGCAGTTTTAAATGGGATGATTTTCTTAGTTTCTCTTTGTTATAGTTAATTACTAGTGTATAGAACAGCAACAGACTTTTGCATACTGATTTTTGTATCCTGCAACTTTACTGAATTCATTTATTAGTTCTAACAGGTTTTGGTGGTATCTTTAGGGTTTTATTTATATATGTATATAATTTCTTCTGTGAAATGACATGTGACAGTTTCACCTGTTCCTTTCCAATTTGGATGACTTATTTCTTTTTCTTACCTAATTGCTGTGGCTAGGAATTCCAACACCATGTTCAATAAAAGTGGTGAGAATGGACATCCTTGTCTTGTTACTGATCTTAGAGGAAACGCTTTCAGCTTTTCACTGTTGAATGTGATGTTAACTGTGGGCTTGTCATATATGGCCTTTATTATGTTTAGATATGTTCCCTCTATACCCACTTTGTTGAGAGGTTTCAGCATAAATGGATGTTGAATATTGTCAAATGTTTTTTCTGAAGTAACTTATTTTAAGTAACTTTATATACCATAAATAAATTGTTGATTGCTGTTTACTAAGACTATAGTGCTAATACTTTCTAGTATTTTCTCATTCTTATTAATGTAGAAAACAGTTTTTTCTTGCTCTAAACCTTCCAATGATAAGTTATGGTTTCCTAAGCTATTTTTTTTGTCAAATTGTATAAGTATCTTAAAACTAAATGAATGCATTACTATATTCTGCTTTTGGGAATATTATAGATAGGTTTCCTAAGTAGTGAATTAGAAATATCTCAGTGTGTGGTATACTCTCATTTTCAGACTAGAAATAATAATGTTTACTTGAATTGGGAAATTACTAGTACCAGTGCTTCCTTGTTAAAACTTTAGGGTGTTCATTGCAGCACTATTTGCAATAGCCAGGACATGGAAGCAACCTAAATGTCCATCGACAGAGGAATGAATAAAGAAGATGTGGTACATATATACAATATACATATATTTCCTCTTGTCCTCATTTCATGTTTTAGAGGAAGATTATTTTGGCTCTATAAAGACTTAATTAAGAGACAGCCCACATCCCAATGCCTGGTCTTGCATTGTAGAATTTACAGCCAAGAAGAAAATGTATTTTTGAAAGGGCGATGGATGGTCTCATCCCTCACTAATTGACACCCCATCTGTTGATGCCTTTTTTTCCCTTCCTGTTCTCTGCACTTCATGGGAATAGGAGACATGGCTTATGTTTGGTAATTGATAAAATTTCTTTGAGAGAAAAAAATAAAGGTTTCAACTCCCTTGGGGGGGGGAAATAAGGAATGAAATAATGCCATTTGCAGCAACATGGATGAACCTAGAGATTGTCATACAGAGTGTAAGTGAGAAAGAGAAAACAAATATCGTATAATATTGCTTATATGTGGAATCTAGAAAAATGGTACAGATGAACTTATTTGCAAAGCAGAAAGGAGTCACAGATGTAGAAAAAAAAACTTATGGTTACAAAGGGGGGAAGGGGGGTGGGATGAATTGGGAGATTGGGATTGACATATATGCACAGCTATATATAAAATAGATAACTAATGACAGCCTACTGTATAGCACAGGGAACTGTACTCAGTGCTCTGTAGTGACCTAAATAGGACGGGAACCTAAAATAGAGTGGATATAGTATATGTATAACTGATTCACTTTGCTGTACAGCAGAAACTAACACAATATTGTAAAGCAACTGTTCTCCAATAAGAATTAATTTAAAAACACCCCAAAACTTTAGGAGGATTTCATTGATCAATATTGACCTTGTCGATCAAAAGACTGAATTGCTTATTATTATTCCATTGTTTATGTGGTTAGAGTACTTGAGCAGTAGAGAATCATTCTTTTCTTACATATATCCACAACATATGAGATCACTTCTTTCTTTATTCATCAATGTTATAATTTCACTGAAAAGCTATCGTCTTGGTCTGATGTATTCCCTGAAAGTGCTTTGCTTCTTTTGCTAATGGTTCTTTGTGCTATTTTCTTTGTAAATGCTTGCTTCGTTATTTCTCCTTAAATTGAAAAAAGGCTTTCAGGAATGTAATTTTCAGGCTCATTCTAAGTATCTGGAAGCTGTGTGCCAATTTCTCTTCCAGTCTTCCCTTCTTCATTTTCTGAAACAACGGCAAACCATTCATATGCATATATGTACTCAAACGGCACTACTGCAAGTTAATCTCCAGCGCAGAATGAGAGATTTTGTGCCGATTTTGCTTTTGAGCCAAGTGAAATAGAGGGGACGTTAGATGTTTGAGGCAAACTTAATGGTTCTGGAGGTGGACACATGTTAAATGAACATTTTTGTGACTTGCTGGCTCTTAATGAGCAGAGCTAGGACTGATCAACTTTTACACGCTTGTCAGTAGACACTGGTTCTCAGTGACACTTGGCCCTTGTTTGCTCTGAGAGAAGCTTCTGTAATAGTTTTAAGGAAAAAAAAATAGTATCTAAAACATATAACACTCTTTTCCCCATCATTCAACAGAACTGACTTGGAAATGAGTAAGAGACGTATTGTGAATTATGCCCTATTAGTCAGACACAAAATGTCACGTGACACCTAGAATTTGCCAGGGCCACATGTCAGGCATTTTTGAAATGTATTTTTCAAGGTGGTTTTCCAAGAAAGGCATATAACATAACGTGATATGACGGCAGGTCTAAACCACGGGCATACTGAAACCAAGGAGATGTTGCTTCTGGAATCAATATTCCTATCCAAAAATATTTATTGAAGAGGAAAAGTCAGAGTTCTAGACACCTAGACATAGATGCCAGACTTTGCAGTATTTTTGTAGCATTGATTTCATAGCATTAATTTAATTTGACTGAGTGGAACTCAGTATATTTGTATGTGTATTAATCAAGTCAAGATTATAGAAGTCCAGGACAAAAGAATTATTTAAATCATACACAGAGTAAGATTGATTTGTATAAGAAAAGAAGCAAGGGCTTGAAGTATTTGCTAAAGCCATTGCTTTCCATTGAGAAAATTCCTAGCCTTGGGCCAGGTAACGTAAGTTAGCCCTTGTGTGTCTTTAGGGGGTATCCTATAGGTTCATGGACAGAGCTGAGCTGTCGGATCATGTCTTAGGTTAGCCATGAACTTCTTGTTTCCAGAATTCAAATTAACCTTGGCATTTATTGTGAAATCCCTGGTGCCTTCATGTAAAACAATATGTTCTCTGCAGCTGTGCACTTTGCAGTCACTGATCAATGGTTAAACAGTTTGCAAGAATGCTTTGGGGCTGTGATGAATGTGCTTCCCCAAGGCCTTCTGGTAGAAATTCTGCTTCACAGAATGAGTGAAATTTTTGGAATATATACTGGTGAAATTAGTCATAATGCATAAAACTGCGGCAAATAACAGTGTAGGGCTCATTGGACTAAATTGATGTTGGAGGATGGAGTCAGTAGTTATCTAGCTACGGGGCAAGGGCACATCAACCTTCCTAGGAACTCTAAAGGCAGAATACGCCAGGTGTTCCAGTTTTCTCATTTAATGTGGGAAGAGCAAGCCCAGCTTCCTTCTTCTAGGTGTAAGAGTCAAACATGATAGTGATGGTATATATTCAATACCAAGTCTTTAGTGCCATGACTATGAAGAAAAAGTCTTGTTATCTCAATTGTTCTAGAAAAGAATTCTAAAATTCAAAGAATTTTTTAACAAATAATTTATTTTCTTTCATATACTCATTCTTTTAGGTTTCTAGTATGATTGATATTTTGGAAATATTTAGAAACAGCCTTTACATCAGGGCTAGAAGTTAAAATGGAAAATAGTGAAGAAAGTAGTCCTGACCATGTAAGGTTTGGGATTTATGTTTGCGTGGGGCCATGCAATCTGAGGAGCTGGAGCCTCTTGTCTCTCTGGCATATTTCCTTAAGAAATTGTGATAACATATTATTTGAGAGAGTTTGAGTGCTTTTGCAGTATAGCTTCACTCTTTTTCCAAAGCAGTCTATCATTTTAGAGGTGTATAATAGCTTTATTCTATAACATGCATACAGTGGTGAAATATAGCTTATGCAACTATTTAAGAGTGTGCTTGACTATCTTCTAACAATGCAATTCACACAAATGGAATGAGGTCATCTTTATATTTTTTATTTTTTATTTTTTTTGCGGTACGCGGGCCTCTCACTGTTGTGGCCTCTCCCATTGCGGAGCATGGGCTCCGGATGCACAGGCCCAATGGCCATGGCTCACGGGCCCAGCCGCTCCACAGCATGTGGGATCTTCCCAGACTGGGACACGAACCTGCGTCCCCTGCATCGACAGGCGGACTCCCAACCACTGTGCCACCAGGGAAGCCCCATCTTTAAATTGAAATATCAAGTCTTTTTTCAAGATCCTTGGAAGCAAACATTTTAAATCTAAATATATTATTTGATTATTTTAATATCACTGCATATATATGTTTAAATAAAAATAAAGGACATTACATCAACTTCAGATTTGTTTTATTCTTGTTATGTTTGGCTTCCTCTGAACTACAGAGGTGGCAGAGAGAATGGAAAGCATGAAGAAGTTCAGTCCAGAGATACTTAGGAGCTAGGAAGACCAGGGGTCAGTGATGGACTGGAAGCAGCCCGGAAGAGAGAAGGAAAATTTAAGAAGGATGCCATGTTTCTGACTGAAGAAACTGAAAGAGAAAAAGCAGATTTGGAAGTAAGATGAGTTTGGTTTTGAATGCATCGAATTTGAGCTCTCTAAGGACGTACAGCAGAAATGTGTACTAAACATATGGATCTGGGCTACAGACCTGGGGAGTCATTGTCATAAAGACAGTAAGTGCATTAAGTGGGGTAGCCTGCTTCTCTCCTTTCTCTACACACTCTTCCCAGGCAGAGGACAGAACCCTGAGGAGCATCCACATGTAGGGGTAGAACATGAAGAGGAAGCCAAGCCATAAAGGTGACTCAGAAAAACTCAGCCAGAGAAGAAGGAGGAAGCTCAAAGAAGCTGCAGTGCCAGAGAAGCTTGGAGACAGAAGTACGTCAGGGAATTAGAGGTGGCCAGTGATGCCACGTCTGTAGCAAGGCCAAGTGAGACATGGGCAGAAAGGCGCCCACTGAATTTGTCATGAATGGAGTTTGTCCCAGAGAGGACTGTGCAAACAGGGAGAGGTGGAGTTAGAGCAGTTTCCAGTGGTGGCCATGCTGGGATGCGGTCACGATGAGGGTGGCTGAGATATGGGTTGATGGAGAACAAACGCGTAAGCAGTTAGAATGTGGGATGGGCTATTGTATTCGTCAGGGTTCTCCGGAGAAACAGAATCAATATAAGAGGAGACGTGTTATGGGAATTGGTTCACATGATTATGTAGGCTGAGAAGTCCCATCATGTCTCATCTGCAAGCTGCAGAACCAGGAAAGCTGGTTGTATAATTCCTGAGATGGGAGGGAAATGTGGGATAAGGCTGTTGGTGTAAGTCCTGGGGCCTGAAGGCCTGAGAAGAAGGAGCTCCAATGTGTGAGAGCAAGAGAAGATGGTGTTCAGCTCAAGGAGAGTGGGCATGGAGGATGGAGAGAGAGAGGGAGAGAGACAGAGAGACAGAGAGACAGAGAGAGAGAGAGGGCTCACCCTTCCTCTGCTGCCCTCAAAGAATTGGGTGATGCCCTTATTGTTGAGAGTGGATCTCCTTTACTCAGTCTACTGATTCAAATGCTAATCTCTTCTGAAAACACCCTCAGGCACACCCAGAAATAATGTTTTACCAACGATCTGGGCATCCCTTAGCCCAGTCAAGTTGATGTATAAAACTTACCATCACAGTTATCAACATGGATATTGAAGTTACCTAGGACGGTTGCAGTACTGGGGGAAGGTCAAGGTGACATGTCAGAGTCTCTGTGGGTTAGCAGGAGTGATCAGGGTTTTAGAAGAAGTGTTGGGAGCAGGCATTGACTAGTGAGGCTCAAAATAGACAGGATTTTTATAAATGCAGTGAGGTAATGGTCTATGTTCCGGCTATGACCCTTCGGAGAAAACAAACAATACAGTTTAAACTAGTTTGATATGTGGATGTTTAATGTTCAGACGCTAGAAACGAAGTAGGGCCATTGGGGGGATGTAGATGGGTTCTCAGGAGCTGAGCTTCTTTGCGTCCATCTTTCCAATGATACATCAAAGGTTCCTCTCATTGTTTTCTGTGTCTGTCTCTGCTTTCTCTCTGGTTTTCCTCATCCCGCCATTGGTCTGTACATGATACCCAGTGTCAACCCACCCTTGAGTCCAAGGACGTCTCATGTCAAGTCCCCACGACTAACTCTCAGGATTCTCCGTGTATTTCAGTTCCAATTGATGCTGGATGGGGAAAGCATGGAAGCCCGCCTTGTACAGTTTATAAATAACATTGATTTCAGGGGCAATGTCTACCTCACTTCCTGGCTTTGAAGGGCCTGGGAGAATAACTGGCTTGCAGTTCAGAGGTTTGGGGGAAGCCTGACGTGTGTAAGTGCAGAATGTAAGGAGAGAGGCAGTTTGTTAACCATGGAAAAGGGGCTCCAGATGGGTTTAGAGGGTGAAGTGCAGGGCAAGTTTGCATTGGGAAGAAGGAAGCGCACAACCATATAGCTTTTGTTCTTTCACCGTTTCTTTTAAATTATATGTTCCTCAAAATATTTCACATCCTTAAGTAGATTGTGGTGCGTCAGAGGGCTTGTATAGTATTATATCACTATATCTTATGTTTCTTTTGCATCGCAGCACCCGCTCACCTAGATACCCAGCAAAGGCCCTCTGTGTCCAGTGGATTTGGAATTTATATTCTTCCTTGAGATATGGATAATAACGTACAGGTCCTATCAACTGCACAGTACGGTTTATAGGTTCTTCTTCTTTATACCCGCCACATCTTGCAACACTCAGCCATGTGCCTGACGGGTACACAGTAACTGACTGAATCAATTTAAGTAAAGGGTAATATGATGGAACAAAATTAGTGAAGACATTGTTTCTAGTGCTTGGGGTTTTAGCAACTTTTTCAGCACTTTGAAAGGTGTCACACAGTTTCATGTGATGTTTAAGGACTCATTTCCATTAATGATATGTAACTATTCTGTTTTTTTCCATATTCTTTGATTTATTTTTTTAACAAACTCCTGGGATTATTAGCCTGCCAGAGAGAAATAAGGGTGGAAATGGTGACCAGAAGTGCTGCAGTTACTTTGTCTGGAAATGTAAAGACAGGAGGAGGGACGTTGGGGACAGAGGGAATTTTCCAAAATAAGAATGAGAGAGAGTCTTTCCTAAATGCAGGTTATGTGAGATTGAACAATGACCAACTAAATGGATCCTGAAACAGTCTTGAGGTCTTACTCTGGATGGCTTCATGGCAAAGTTTCCTGGTTACCTTTCAGTAGTACTGGGCACCCTGCCCCAGTGAGAAGCCCACTTTTCCTCAGGATGACCAGTTAGCTTTTCCTTACCTGAATGGTGAGGGGCTGAAAGGTTCAGACGGTTTGGTGGATGAGGGGTTGCAGATAGAACTGGTGGGTATGTCTAAGGTAATTATAGAATGAAATCTAATTTGGGTGTCAAATAGATTAATACCCAAGATTCAGGAATATATGATTGAGACTTACATATGAAAATTGCCAATATTTAAAGCTTTCTACTTTTTCCCTCTCTGTATGAGTCATAGTCTACTGGATGAGTTTTAGGAGATCTATTTCATTATATTCAAATCATGATGTCATTTTCCCCCCTTGTTTGCTATATTCCTCATTCTTATAGTCAAAGCCACAGGCTACCTGATCATCTTGTTTATATAATAATGGTATGATATAATTACTCCAAATAATGAGTAGCTTGAAGCTTAGTTCACTTCAGATGGTTACACTCTTTTCTCATGAGGCCTGAGATTTCATTGTGAAATGGGACAATGTGTCCAAAGGCTGCATCCCTCCATCCGGAACTTTCTGGCCCCCAGTAGGACCAAGATTCATACTCTGTTGGTGGTGATGTGTCAGGAACATAATCCTTGAGTATGAATTGTCCCTTCAGTTGGTTTATTCTTTAAATATTGATTTAATCAATCTTTCAATTACTCCTCAGAATTTCTCACTTCTGCATCAGTTTTTGAATTATCTGATCACTAATGGAGGACATAGATATACTTATAACCACACAGTATCTCATAACAAAAATACCTAGATTCCATCATCAAACATATTCTCATGTTGCTCTTATAATAAGTATTTAATGAAAATTATGTGGTGTGTTCTTATAAATACAGAACTTGCTGCTCAGCTGACGTTCTCATTTTATTTGTTCTCTAATGTGTTAATGGAAGGGTTTCTAAAGTGAAAAAAAAGAACTTTGGAGAAACATTTAAAACTTATTTCCAGAATATATCTAAGTATAAAAGACACAGATATAACTCTTTCTTCAAATGGATATAAAAGCATGAAGGAAAGATTTAAAAAAATAAAAATTTATCAGAGATTAACTATGCTATTTTTAAAATTTTATATCTAAATAACTTCCTTAATTCTTTTTTTTTTTTTTTTTTTTTTTTTTTTTGCCGTACGTTGCGGAGCACAGGCTCCGGACGCGCAGACTCAGCGGCCATGGCTCACGCTCCCAGCCGCTCTGCGGCATGTGGGATCTTCCCAGACCGGGGCACGAACCTGCGTCCCGTGCATCGGCAGGCGGACTCTCAACCACTGCGCCACCAGGGAAGCCCTTCCTTAATTCTTAAACCAATGCATTTTAAAATGTAAATTCTCAGATAGTTTCTTTGTGTGGATCATTTCAAATAAGGGATATTCTAGAATGCATGGGAAGATTTATAACATGGAATCGGTAGCTTTTCTTGCCGTGAATGTATTTTGAGAGTATTAATGTCATATAACTCACTTATTAAAATTTCAGTGAAAAGAATAGGCATCGCAAATCCTTGGGTAACTTTCACCTTTGAATGCCCATTCTTACCTGCCGGAGACCTTGTATTTCAGACCTCGCACTTTTCCAGCTGTGCAGAATTCACCTCTGTGCTTTTGGTTCTCTCTAGGGCGCGCACTGGGGGCAGTTTATCAAGATGGGGCAAACAAGGATTAGAGCTAGTCCTTTCAAACAGCAGTGCCCCCAATCTTGCTGCCTGACAGGAAGCCCTTTGCCTCCTGTCCATGGGGAGCCACCCTTCCCTCCTGCTCTCCTCACCAGTCTTTTGTCAGCTTGCACTGTGATCCACCATCCTCACCACTTTCAGGACTCCCCAAGGGCCCTCAGTGGCTGCTTTCGGGTTCTCAAGTTGTATCACGCTGTCTGCTCTGCCAGAATGGTGGGCAAGAAAATTACTTGCTCTCAAATCATTTTATTTATTATTTATTTTTATGCCCCTTCCCAGATGTCTCCATCGTTTTCCTTATCCTCAGAGATTCATCCTGCCTCCTTAGATCTTTCTCTTCTCCGTTGCCTTCCAAGTTTTTTTTTTTTTAAACTCATGTACTATACTCCAATAGATAATATTAAGTTTAAAAAGATAGCAGCTAGCATTGTGAGCTATGAGTGACCTTTTAAGGATAGTTCTATCATTTTCTTCTGCCAATTTTAGGAAATAGTTTATATATGCACATAGCAGAATGACAGACCCATTATTTAGGAGAGATGAGAATTCTTACGTATAATATACAAAGGCAGATAATAATTTACTAATGCCCCTAGATTGGTAACCCAAATTTATATCTTTTATCACTAAGTAGAATAATAAATTCCTCTATATCTAGATACTGGGACATAGATGAATAAATGAGCCAATTTTAAAGTAGCAAAAAAGAAGTAGTATTTTTTTCAGTATTCGCAACTACCTGTTTCACAGGTTGTTCTAATACATACATGATTACATTCAGTCCTTACAGCGAACCTTGAATTTTTGCTTCAGGAACCTAAAGTTCAGAGAAGTTAAGCAACTTCTTCTAAGTCAAAAGCTTGTTGTGGCAATGCTTCAATTCCAAACCAGGTCTGTTAGACTCTGAAGTTTGTCATTACATCAGCTTTCCCAGTGCGTGCTTTTGGAACACTGTGCCAGTGAGAGATTTCACCAACAAATAAGTGTTCTCTGCTTAATTAAGATTGAAAACTTCTTCCGTAGAGGAAGTGGTTTAATTATGTTTAACCAGAATGGCCCAAACTTTTTATTATGCTGACTTTTCTTTCTGATTAATATTATGTGGAGTTAAGGTTTTTATGTTGTAGTTTTTACTGTGAAATTTCTTGGTTCATCAGAGCCTGTCTGTATTACATTTCTTCAGTGTTCAACTGGGCATTGTTTTACATGATTACTCCAGTCAATAAATCCCAAGTATCTAGGAGTCATGTTGTGGTAGATTAAAAATATGGTCACAGATTCTTTACAGCTCCTTTATCATGAGGACAAAGCTATTTTCTCACTCCTTAAATCTAGGCTGACTTTGTGACTTAACTTGACTGACGAAATGTGGCTAAAATGACCTTGTGCAAGGCCTTGCTCCCTCTTGGAATGCTGCCCACACACTTTTATAGAAGGAAGCTTATCTTGCCTGTTAGAGGTAAGGGGCCATGAGAAGGAAAATAGACATGTCCTACCTAGCAGCCAGCAGATACCTACCTAACTGCTAGATATGAGTGAGGCCATCTTGGACATTCCAGCAGGATCAGGCCTCCAGCCGAATGCAGCCCTGTGAGTGAACCAGGTAAAACCTTCAGAAGAACCATTTAGGCAACCTAGGGACTTATGAGAGATAATAAACCACTGTGTCTAGCCACTGAGTTTGGGGCTGAATTTTTACTCGGAATGAGTTAACTGATACACATGTGAAAACCATACCTGACAATCTATGAATGTTGACATTCTAGCTGTAGGGTATTGCCTGGTTATAAGAATTACATGTATTTTTGAGTTTGTACTTGACCTTATTGAAATTAGTGTTTTATGCATTGCATGTGCTGTCTGCTGGGAGATAATTTGCTATGGGTCTGTCACATTTCTACATGTCTTATGAGCAGAAGCATTGAAACTTTTGTTCTGGGCTAACTTTTCAAAGATGTTTTTATAGTGAACAGTCTTGGAGGATAGAGATAGTATCTCCCTCTGGGGCAGAGGCGGATTTGCTGTCTGTCCAGGACAATAAAGATAATGTCTTCCTCTGAGACAAAGGTTAGGTAGGTTTGACTAAGCTCAGAGTTTCTCAGCAGTGACTCAAACCCCTGGGGTGAGCATCATGCATTTGGACTCCCCCTCTAACTCCTGCTGCCTTGGGAGTTAGAGGCTGAGGAGAAACAGTGCAAACGTGGAGCTCATGCTGCCTGGGTGCCATGAGGAATACAGTCCTTTGTCTCTGACCTGGGAATCTCATGTCTTCTGCCATCATCAAGGAAACTGCAGCAGGCTAACTTGTTAGCTTACAAGACGGGAAAATCTCAGACTTTTCACAGTTCTTGACATCTAGCTGAACTTAGTGCAGAACATAAGATACTTTATGGAAATTGTATGAACTTCTGACTTTTTCTCAGGGATAGATTTATGAGAAAATCTTCTTATTCTGAAATGCTTATTATTCATAAGCACCTATATGTTGGTCTTTCAGGAGTTCATTTATTAGATTCATTAGGAATTGTATCAAAGAAAAAGAATCTTTTTTATTTTTTATTTTTTTGCGGTACGCGGTGCTCTCACTGCTGTGGCCTCTCCCGTTGCGGAGCACAGGCTCCGGATCCGCTCTCAGCAGCCATGGCTCACGGGCCCAGCCGCTCCGCGGCATGTGGCATCTTCCCGGACCGGGGCACGAACCCGTGTCCCCTGCATCGGCAGGCGGACTCTCAACCACTGCGCCACCAGGGAAGCCCCCCTGGTTATATTTTGAATTTTTGTATATTTGTGATTTCTCTGTCCCTGTCTCTTTTTTTCAATTAATTATGCAAATGGCTTATTTATTTTAGTTCATTATTTTATTTTTAAGAAACAACTATTTATTAGTTCTACTTGTTTCCTGGTTTATAATTTATAAATTTCTGACGTTCTTTGTCAATTTCTTCTTTCTGCTTTCCTTAAGTTATTTTTAATTTTTTTCTAGCTTCTTGAGATGAAATGGTTACTTCACTTATGTTCACTCTGATACTGAGCATTACAAATTTTGCTGTGTTCTGTAGGCTCAAATATGTGATATTTTCATCACTGTTATTTTTAGTTCTTGTAGTTTTTTTCTTAAACTAAAGAGTTAGGAAGATAGAGCTTTCACCTTTCCTGACAGTTTTTTTTACCTGTTTTTTTCTTTCATTTGTGGAGTTAGTGCATTGTGATCAGAGAATAGAGTTTGTATTGGTTATAATTTTTGGAATTTTTGTGGGTTTCTTTGCATATAATATATGATCAATTTTTGGAACTATTATAGAGGTCCTTTTTAGTTGGTATGTTCTCTGTTTTCAATGTGAAGTTTCTTTTTTTTTAAACATCTGTATTGGAGTATAATTGCTTTACAATGGTGTGTTAGTTTCTGCTTTATAACAAGGTGAATCAGCTATACATATATATATATCCCCATATCTCTTCCCTCTTGCGTCTCCCTCCCACCCTCCCTATCCCACCCCTCTAGGTGGTCACAAAGCACGAGCCGATCTTCCTGTGCTATGCGGCTGCTTCTCACTAGCTATCTATTTTACACTTGGTAGTGTATATAAGTCCATGCCACTCTCTCACTTCGTCCCAGCTTACCCTTCCCCCTCCCCACCAATGTGAAATTTCTAAATGCAGGGTTTCACATGGGCAAGGACTTGTGTAAGGACAAAGGGTAAGGAGCTATCAAAGATATCCACTAGGTTTTTGATGTGTGCAAATTGGTGAGATGTATGAAGTGGTAAGCATGACCTTTGAAGGTTTTCATTACCAGTTGAGATGTTGAACAACTTTTATATCACTACTAAAAAATTTTAATCCATAAAAGTCTTGGTCTTAGGCTGGCACTGATTTTATCCATTTGGAACGCAAAGCTAGATAAGTGAATCATTTAAAATGTGCAATTTCTTCTAGGGACGCAAACAGAGTTTGTCGTGTTTTACTTCACTTTAGTTGCCAGCTTCTAATTGTTTTCTGTGGCCATAACTAATTGTTCTTAATGTTTGTGGCAAGAACCCAGTTTGGTTACATGCCAGAATTCTCAGTAAATCCTATAGTGCTTGTATGGGCATAAAAAAGGAAAAATCTCTGGAAGGATATGTGTGTGTGTGTGTGTGTGTGTGTGTGTGTGTGTGTGTGTAATGGAACTCATAATAGCGTAAACCACTAGGAATGGGGTGGGAACTGTGTTGGATGAGGAACACCCATTTCAGGGGGTCATCAGAACTTGTCATCCACCAGCCCATTATCCGCCGTTTGGGCTGTTACAGCCCTGGAACTGGATAGAATCCTAGAACAAGAATCCATCTGATTACCATGGTTTCTGCTGCTTCTGATTGGCCCCAAACCAATGTGGGTCCATCTAGTAGAATGATCTTTGGAGCTAGCTTTATTCTCTGTTATCTGTGAGTCCAGGAGTAAGTTGCATAACTTATCTGAGTCTCTTTTTTTTTTTCTTTTATGACAATGTAGATAACAAAATCCACCTGAAATTTCATTTTGAAGATTAAGTGAGATATATGAAAACTAGGACATTGGCTTGCCCAGTTTTATATCTTCATTGAATTTAGGTCTTTGGAATACATGGTCTGGGGAATAAGAACTCCATCTTGACAACGTAACTTAGGGAATCAAATTCCCTTCCTTAATCAGCAGTTTGGGGCTTCTTCAGTCCAGGAGCAGGATTTACTGGGTGTCCCTCTTCAGTGGTGGCACGTTGTAAGGCAGGTCTGTGTGGTGATATAGCTGTGGACTCTGAAACCCTGTAGCTGGGGCCAAATCCCTGCTTCATCTTTCTAGCTGTGTGACACTGGTCATAGTCATTAATCTCTCCAAAGCTTCAGTTCTCTTCTGCTTTAAAACTGGAATAATAATAGCACCTGACTCAGGGTTGTTGTGAAGGATAAATTCAATAAAGCCTAGGAAGCCGTGAGCCTGGTACCAAGAGCATCTGCACTGTCATCACCTTAGAAGTGTGTTCCTTATCGTTTTCTCTACGAACACCCATTTTTTGAAAGTTAAAAATAGCCAAAGTTAGACTTAAGTCATGATACAGGATGGTCTGGAGACTGTTTTTTTTCATCTATTTTCAAACTTTGATGATTAACATTTAAGGTAAAGAATATTGAAATGCAGAAATAAAACACTTCATTAAACTATCACGTGTCTCAATAAGGAGTGTGACACTGAGGCTTTAAAGTAGCAATTATGGTTGCCCCAGAATTAAAAAATGCAGGTTTGCTCAACAAGATCTATCTGTTTATAGGAAAGGCTAAAAAGAGGTTAGAAAAATATTAGGAGAATACAGAAAAACTTGGCAACTCAGCTGTGGTTGGTTCATGACATTAACTGACCCTAGAGGGCTGCCTCCCTCCCTCCCTCCCTCCCTCCCTCCCTCCCTCCTTCCCTCCCTTTCTCTCTCTCTCTCTCTTTCTTTTTGGTTGACGGATTTTATTAAAATCTGTTTTATTTATTGCCTTTTTTTTCTTTTTTTAAAATTAAAAAAATTTTTTAGTTGAAGTGTAGTTTATTTACAATGTTGTGTTAATTACTAAGTATTGTTGGGTGGTACTAGGTTACTTTTCAGCAAACCACAGGGAACTTCTGGCTTGAGTTAAAATGTGTAAGTGGCATCATGGGGGGAGGCGTTTTCCTTTGTGTTCCGGCTGTTAGAAACTCCAGACGCCTCTGGCTATTTGAATGACACATCACAGGGAACAGTTCCTTTTTCTGAAGATTAAAAAATGCACTATTTCTTTAAATGGAAGTAGCAGATTTATGTGAAGCCATTTATCAAAGCCTCCTGGACCTCTGAACACCAGGGCTGCCTTGTGTCAACACCAAAAAACAACCCTTCGAATGCTAGTGGATGAAAGTCTCCTTTCGCAGTGGGACTTCTCAGCATGAACCCAAGCCCGATGTCCCACTCTGTCTTAAGTAGTAGATGATAAACACAAAAATAAAGGAATGGGTGAGGCAAGGCGTCATACTAGCATACAGAACACACCACATATCATCACTCCAGGGAAGAGAGGTGTTTTTAAAAATGGAATTCCTAAGCTGTAGGGAGACAGCTGGGAATCTAGCACCATATTTTGGGAGGGACCCTTCTGATGGGATTCATTCTTTCACAATTAAGTGTTGGCAGGAAACAGGACAGAAGTTAGCCTATGCAAAGACAAACCTTTCTTCCCATCTTCGTATCCTAGGTTTTTTGTTGCAAATATAAAACCTTTCCTAATAGAACTGTACTCCCATGGAATTTATCAATAAATCCCTGGGCTGCAAAATTCCTTGATTTAGGCTAAACCTACTGATGTTCTGCAAAAGGGCTATGTTACACTCATGCAGCAGGAACTTAATTTCCAAGGCAGCATTTTCGATATACCCTGGCAGGCAGTTGGGGGAAAGCCTTTGGGCCATGACTCTAGGGCCTTCACGGGTGCTGAGTGGTTTAGATTCCTCTAAGAATATGATGAAAGTTACGGTCCCTTGTTCAAAATGAGTATTTAGTTCAGCCTTTGCAGCAGTGTACCTATCTATGCTCCCTGCTTCCCTCTCATCCCTTTAGTCCTTTTCCCTAATTATAATTCTCAGCAAAATACAAAGGACTTACTCTGGAGTGTTCTGCATTGGGGCTGGATGGTGGAACAGAGATGTGACCCCTCCAGAAACTTGAGGAACGGTCTTGTAGAGGAAGAGGCCCCCAAAGAGATAAAAACACAAATTGCCTTCAGTAACAGCTCACAACAACACACTCTCAGTACTTTGGAGGAAAGAGGAATCATGGGGCAGTCGGATTGTTGGGAAGATCGCACCGTGCTGGTCTCATTTGCATCCGCAAAACTCAGCTGAGCAATAAACTTAACTTTTCAGTAACTGGATGTAATTTATATTTTGAGCTTGTAGTCTTCGGATTAGTGGATGTTTAATCTCGGTCAGTTTGGGTTTTGCTTCTTCCCTCCATCAGTTGGTGCTTCTAGAGTGTAAAAGGTGGGTGTGGGTGTGGGTGTGAGAGGAGCACCTTTTCTGTGGGCACCTGCCTGGGGGTGGGGGCGTGGGCAGTGATGGGAGGATGAACAGAGGGAAGCTTTTCCATCAGAAATTACTGAGAATGCAAAGCACAGCAGTTAGTCCGTCAGAGGGTTGTCTCCTTACACATAAAATGTTTTAAGTCATGTGAGCAATGAGAAACTGTCACATGAAAACCTGGAGTTCTCTTGAAGCATCAGAGGGCAACCCGAGTCCCATAGTCTTGCAACCCTCATTGATTTCTGAATCTACTCATTGACCGTTAACAACTGGGCTCTGAGGTTTGATGTTTGGATTGAGTCTGGAGGGAAAGTAAGATGTTTAGACAATAATGGAAGAGGACGAAAAGCGGTAAGGCAGGCAAAGGTAGGCAGATATTTGTTGTACAAGAAGCAGTCAAGCTTATTAAATACAGGGTAAGCGCAGGCAGAGGTAGGCAGGACGTGAAATCACAGAGTTAGGGAGAGAATTGGAGACTTCATCCTGTGAATTATGGAAGATCACTGACGACTTTTAATTGATATGTTAACTAATGTTTGGTAAGCTTGGACATGGTATGTAGAATAGGTCAGAGGACAGAGAAAAAAGGTAGAAAAAAAGGGGGTTAAAATTGAATACCCAGTAGTTTTTTGAGCACTTAGTGGGGTAGAAATTTTACCTCAATATGTAAAACATTATTTTTGATTGTTAGAGGCTTTTAACTTATGTGTTCTGTTGTTTTTTGGTCATTTTCAGTGTTTGCCATCAACTTTTGCATACCTTATTCGGTTTTGATTTTTTTAAACTTTGCATTTCATCTTGTTGAGTGCATGAGGCTTGGTTTAGTGAGCGTTTAATACAAAGAGCAGAGTGGGCTGTAAGCTCTAGTGACACTCCGTTTGCCATCAAGTTCAGCTTTCAAACAGCGTGACGTACAGTGCGGGGTGTTGGTCCACTGAGCGCAGATGGGCTTGAACCCATCTCTGCCTTGGACTAGTAGCTTCTGTTGATGTGAAATTGACTACTGCGGGGTTGCCACTTAGGCAACTCAGAAACAGCATGTTTCTTAGATTTTATTTTACTACTTTCTGTGCATGCATGTCTAGAACTGAGTTAGTTTTAAATAGATACTTTTTCATCTGAACTGCATAAAGTATTATTTAACACTGGCACTATTTTTGTTAAGCCAACGTCTTATTTGCTCACCAACTGCTTGGTGCACCTAATGTCTGTTAGAAAAAAATCTTCGGCGTGTATTATTAACAACCTAACGATGAATATCAATTATAAACACTGAAATTAATGATAATGGTTATGATTCACTGAGCGGTATATTATGTGCCAGATACTGTGCTGTAACTTTGGTCTAGATCTTTAGAAATCTCTAAAGCAATGCTACAAGAAATGTATTCTGATTCCTATTTTACAAATGAGAAAACTAGGGTGCAGAGAGATTGAGAAACTTATTCAAGATAACACAGATAGTAGAGAGCAGAGAATGTTTAACTTATCGTTTTGTATCCTAAGTAGGGACACAGATACGAAAGCAACTCTGAGAATTTGAGTATGTAATAAAATGAAAACTAAAACAGCAATGAACTGTACTTTGGTTAACGACAAATGAAGTCACAGTGTCGTGGCAGGCAGTATGAAATCTTACTCTTGGCAAGTACCTTACAAGGTTAAGATGCAGCAACGTTTGATTTGCTTTATGGGAGAATGATGCTACTAATCCGGTGGTATAAGGCAGGTACAAATGGAGTCACTTTTCTGAAGGGGGGGGTGATACATTTTTGCTGATTCAACCACACTCTTTTCTAATTCACTTTGCAACAGATGGATTCACATCTGCAAGGTGGCAGCCTGCAGAGAGTAGAGGGTTGCAGGGTGATGTCATTACTGTCTTAGCCTGAACTGTAGAAAGATCACCCTTCCAGTTATCAAGGCTTAAAATCTTTATGGGACTTTACTAATTTATTTTAAATGACTGCATAGTTTGCTAAGACAGGTGCTATCTTTTTTTTTTTTTGCGGTACGCGGGCCTCTCACTGTTGCGGCCTCTCCCTTTCCGGAGTACAGGCTCCGGATGCGCAGGCTCAGCGGCCATGGCTCACGGGCCCAGCCGCTCTGCGGCATGTGGGATCTTCCCGGACCGGGGCATGAACCCGCGTCCCCTGCATTGGCAGGCGAACTCTCAACCACTGCGCCACCAGGGAAGCCCCCCAGGTGCTATCTTCTTAATGTCATTATCCGTTGGCCATTAGGAGAAGGATTTTCTCCTTGAGAGTTCAGGAGATATACTTGTCTGACAGTTCATGGACTCTGATAAGTGTCTGGCAGTCAAAGCATTTTGTTCATTCAGGGACGTTATGGTAAGTTTCAACCCAATATTTATAAAAATCAATAAAGTGTCTTAATTTGGGGCTGTTTGAGTAATCTCTGTAGACTACCTAATCTCAAGTTTCCTTTTTTAAAGTTTTCATGAAGGAATCTCTTAATAAAAGATACTAAAGCATTTCCTGTACAGCGTAAGCTTTTGCTATGACAGAGACCCAGTAATGATATCCAGAAATGTAAGGAATTTAATGCAACTCTTTTATTTTCTTGGATGATATAGTATAGCTTTTGTATGATGAGACATTTGTGAATTTGTTAGGCTGTTGGTTTTATGCATTTAAGTAAAAAGTGTCGAATATCTATCCTGTGATATGTGAATATTTTAGAAACAATATAATATCTTACATTATTAAATTACAATATAGATTCTTGAAATGTGAGATGGGTTGTCACTAATATCAGCAACAATATTATCAGGAATATTTGTTACCTTCTTGAGTCTTGCTTTGTTACGTGCTCAAACGTTTGTTCTTACAGAAGTGTTAGTAATACATTTTTTAAAGTAATATGCTTGGAATATGCTTCATTACTTTTTAAAAGCCCTAGCTTGACACTTTGATGCTGTGATTTGAAGCCCTTCTTCGAAGGCAGTTGATTTTCAAACTCAATTTAGTAGCAGTAAAAGCACACGAAAATTTGAATGAAAGAAGTACATCATTGGTTGCACTTATCCGATTATATCAGTTCCATCCTCAGTTATGCAGAGGTTTTTTGTGAAAACTTGGCTCATATATTTTTATCTTTCCTTATATCAATCAGTTTTTCTTGCCAACAAATTGGAAGGGCGGTGAGTTGTGTGTGGGAGTATAAATTGGTGCCAATTTTCTGGACTGTTTTTTGCCACACGCATTAAACAATCCAAAAACAATTCTATCCTTTGACACAGCGATTATGTTCCTATGTATTTATGCTAAGGAATTAGAGGGATGCATGCATTGTTAGTCATACGAAGATGTTTATGGTCTTTTTCTTTATAACACTGAAAAAGTGGGAATTGCTTAAATATTCAATAATTAGGGATGAGTTAATTATGCTCTCTATACAATAAAATTATATGGAGTAATTAAAATCGTGGATAATACTAATAGTAATAATAAGTGTAACATTAAATGGAAGATTCCAGAAATAATTCCTAAGTTTAAATTGCATACCATTCCGAGAAGCAGGATGAACTCTCGCACCTTCCTGCTCCACCCCTCCCGGGACGTGAATCATCCCTTTGTCCATTTGTTAGTCACTTAATAGCCATCTCAGTTATCAGATCCACTATTGTGGTATCACAGTGCTTGTGTTTAAGTGAACCTGATTTTACTAAATAGTGACCCCCAACTCGCAAGAGTAACAATGCTGGCATTTCGGATAAGCCAAAGAGAAACCATATAGTGCTTCCTTTAAGTGAAAAGGTAAAAATTCTCCACTGAATAAGGCAAGAAAAACAATTTTATGCTCAGGTTGCTAAGATCTGCGGTAAGAATAAATCTTCTATTCTTGAAATTGTGAAGAAGGAAAAAGAAATCTGTGCTAGTTTAGTTGTTGCACCTCAAACTCCAAAAGTTATGGCCACAGTGCATGATTTGTGCTTAGTTAAGATGGAGAAGGTATTAAATTTGTTCAATAAGGTATTTCGAAAGAGAGGAAGAGACCACATTCACATAACTTTTATTGCAGCATATTGTTATAATTGTTCTATTTTATTACTAGTTATTGTCATTACTCCTTTACTGTTTAATATGTAAATTAAACTTTATCACAGGTAGGTATGTGTAGAAAATAACATAGTATAGTTGGGGTTCAGTGCTATCTGCAGTTTCTGACATCACTGGGGGGTCTTGGACCATATACCCCCAGGTAAGAGGGGACTCCTGTATTTAATATGTACCACTTAATGCACTTAAGTATACTTCAAAATTTAATCCTCATAACAACCTAATGCCTGGAGGTATTATACAACACCTGAAAGCGACATATCTGGTATATTATGGAAATTTGATTCAGACTCACGTATGACTGTTTATAAAGCTGAAACCTATCAGACTTTATGAATATGTAATTACATAGAGAAATACACATGATATACTGTGAAGGGAAAAGATACAAAGTACTATATATAATATCACATTGAAAAAATGCGTTAAATGCGTGGAGGAAAAAAGCTGGAAAGACATCACCAAAGTGAAAATAGTTATTTCTGGGTAGTGGGTCTATAGATAGTTTCTTTGGTTTTTAGGTTTTACTTTGTTTTCCATGTTTTAGGCAATGAGCAACACGTGTTGCTTTTGTAATTAGAAAAACAAGTCTTTTTCCCGCCCCCCGCAAATTTCCCTGCCACAAGATGTTCATTGCAGCATTATTTATAGTATAATTTGGAACAACTTAAATGTCCAACAATAGAAGAATTGTTTAATGAAATACTGTTCACCAATATTCAATGGAATAATATAAAATAAAATGATTTCTATTACAGACAAGTTGGGATAATGTTTATTAAATAATGTTCTATGAAATCAGGGAGAACATAAAATATTATTTACTCTAAGAGTACAGTGATTTACACCATGATTATGATGTAAATTCTGTTAACACATTGTGAAAGGCCAAAATGTATGGGATAATAAAAGTTACTGTGATGTTGGTGAGGTTTGGAAGTGATACAAATATTTTCTCTAATGTTCTAATGATGAATAGTAATGTAAAAATATAAGAATCTCTGTGGTTTGGGAAACAACTAGATATATAAAAGGGAAGACTTTTAAAGGAACCACTTGGTCTGTTTTGCTACTTTACAAAAGACATTTACTTCTCAGGGGGTGATACAATTAGACAAGTATGGTTCAACTTCAAAGTATTAATTCTCTTAATATAATTCACCATCATCAGAAATAACATGACTACAAAGGCAGAGAGCCTCTGGTTTTCTTCTTCTTCATACTTGCCAGAGCTATTCCTACAGATTGCTGCCATCTCAAATTAGAAAACAACCTGAATAAAAGTTCCCCAGACAGGTTGTCTCTGCTGCTTTGACAAATGCCACGTACTCTCTCCCTGAGGTCATGGCAAATGACAGGATGTGAAAAGTGAATACATGAAAATGCTTCCCTAGCACTCTCTCCTCCCGGGTTTGCTGAGTAAGATGGGCAGTGAAGAAAGCCAGCGACACTAAGCCGTGGACTTCCACATAGGGCGTCCACAAAGGCAAAAATGTCTCTCTTGGAAGTGGCAGTGCGATCCCAGCATGTATTTTGCCTCCGGGGCATCAGAATGAAAGTTGGCAGCTTGCCTGGTGTTCTTTCAGAGCCCAGGTACAGAGGAAGCCAAATGTCTTGCTGCCTGTTTCTGCACCAAGTGATGTACCTCTCCCCTTCCCCTCCTTCCTAAGCTGTTTCCAATTCAAAGGTTGTCACCGGTAGTTAAAAATGCATTATTCCCAGTTACTCAGTTGGGTGCCAGAGACAGTGAGCTTAGCTACAATAAGTCAGTGTCAACTGGTGCTGCAAAATTTAGTTGTGTTTTAAAAATGTTTTAGCATACTATTGGTTTTTCATGAAATATAATTGTACTGTAGGAGGACAGACTTCTTAAGCTGCTGTGACAGTTCAGGGATTGATTTTGATGTTTCAAGGGAACTCTTGGAGAAAGAAAGAAGCAGATACACTGCACAAGGTGGTGTCGCTTGTTGGGACGTGAAAATCCACAAGTTCAAGACATTTTTAGAGACAGAAGTCCCCAAGTGATCATGATTTTCAGGACCCTCAATTTGGGATGTTTGAACTAGACAGATGATTTTCACAATAATTTTGGAGATCATTCTTAGCACTGGAAACATCTTGAGGAATTCTGATCTAAAGAATAGTCAAAGGGCATGGTGCCTAAGGACACAGGTAGAGCTTGTGAGTCTGTATGTGACACTCCCTGGTGTCCCTAACAGCAGTGTTTAATATCATCAGTGCAGAGTCAAATAGAAACATCCACTCTGAGTTTCTGGATTGACATACAACACTTAGCCTATGAAAATTTGAGAAAGTTGATCACTTAGGAACAATGAATGGATTCCATCACTGAAAAATCATTTAATCTTTAAAAATGGCATAGTAGTAATAGTGTTTAATAGACTGCATAGTTCTTAATCACTCAAGAAAGGGGGTAGCTGCAATTACACAGAAAATTCAAACCAATCCATGTTGGGCTTTTATTATGCGTCTTCTCATACCGATTTCCTTCTTTTTATACCTACAGTCCCCTGCCTTTCTAAGATGTTTCTTTTGATGGATCCACTCTTTTTCATTCTCTTTCAGTTTTGGGGGGGTTGATTTACCTATTCCTGGTTTCAAGGTTGGGTTTTGATAATCTTAAATTAAGCTGGTCATCCCAGTTTCCCAGTCATAGTACTGGGATTAGAGATGGACACATAAACCAATCAAAGGCTTTAAGATGTGAGGAGATATTTGCCAAGTTTTTCTGGAAAAGAGAAGCTTCCACTTTCTTCTACAACATTTACTAAAATATGCATGTGAGTCTCTCAGGTTTATAACTAAGGCATCTATTTGGCTACCACTACAGGTAGAGTCTGCGTGTGTGTGTGTGTGTGTGTGTGTGTGTGTGTGTGTGTTGGTGGGAGGGGTCGGTGGGTATGTGTAATGCCCGTACAGGAAACTGAGACCGTAGAAGGCAGTGCACAGAAATAAAGATAAATTGGATCCTAGGCAACATTTTCTGAACTGGACAATCAGTCTGCCTGAACTAAGAACTACTTCTGGTTGTAGACTCACTTTATTAAGCTCATTTGATTTTTGATTTTTTACAACATAAATAACACTAACTGATACAGAATTCCAAGATTTTTGTAACAGGAAGTTCAACCATCTATTCAAAGAGATAATTTATTTTATTTTTTTTATTGACGTATAGTTGATTTACAATGTTGTGTTAGTTTCAGGTGTACAGTAGAGTGATTCAGTTATATATATATATGTATATATATGTATTTACATATATATATTCTTTTTCAGATTCTTTTCCATTATAGGTTATTATAAGATATTAAATATAGTTCCCTGTGTTATAAATTAAGTCCTTGTTGTTTATCTATTTTATATATAGTAGTGTGTATCTATTAATCCCAAACTCCTAATTTATCCCTCCCTCCCCTTTCCCTTTTGGTAACCTTAAGTTTGTTTTCTATGTCTGTGAGTCTATTTCTGTTTTGTGAATAACTTCATTTGTATCATTTTTTTAGATTCACACATAAGTGATATCGTCTGATATTTGTCTTTCTCTGTCTGACTTACTTCATGCAGTATGACAATCTCTAAATTCATCCATGTTGCTGCACATGGCATTACTTCATTCTTTTTTATGGCTGAGTAATATTCCATTGTGTACGTGTTCCACATCTTCTTTATCCATTCATCTGCTGATGGCCATTTAGGTTGCTTCCATGTCTTGGCTATTGTAAATAG
This sequence comes from Delphinus delphis, assembly GCF_949987515.2. Classification (NCBI taxonomy): domain Eukaryota; kingdom Metazoa; phylum Chordata; class Mammalia; order Artiodactyla; family Delphinidae; genus Delphinus; species Delphinus delphis. The sequence goes on along the minus strand of NC_082696.1, from coordinate 76,418,062 downwards.
TGCTGCTATGAACATTGGGGTGCAATGTATCTTTTCAAATTAGAGTTTTCTTTGGAAATATGCCCAGGAGTGAGATTGCAGAATCATATGGTAGTTCTATTTTTAGTTTTTTAAGGAACCTATGATTTATTTTCTTAACAAGGTACAATCTGTTTGTTAGAGAATGGCATACAGTTAAATCATATATTTATCTTAACTCACTATATTCTGGAGAGCAGTGTTGCAAGGAGTAAATGCAGGGTCAAATTCCCAGGCGTCCCTGTGCTGTGGGACCAGCTGTTAAACATTGGCTCGCACTTTCTCACATTTTACCATGATGTGAAAGGATAGGAGCGGGGTTAGTTTAATTCAGATCAACAAACATCTATTCAATGCTTAATGAAGTGGACTTTTATTTTCATTTTGACTGCTCAGTGTCTGAATCCCCTTCTTATGTTCAGAAATGTCTGAAAAAAGCTAGGTATTTGCTTTCTGAGCCTCCCCCTCAGCTACGGCTTGGACATCGGGTCTAGGCTCTGCCGATCAAGACCCCTGCCACAGAACTTTAGGTCCAAAGCTAGTGATGTGAAGAAGCAGGGCCTGTGCAGAGTCTATTCTGGTTGTGGGTGTCAGAGGCACACCCATAACCAGAAATAGATTTTGTTAGGTACCAGTAAAGAAATCTGTTATCTAGACACAATAGTGACTGTAGTTGTAAGAGTATTGCCCTCTGTCAGTCTTGTCAGAGGTATAAGATGTTGAGGTTATTGTCCAGATTTATGGCTGTAGGCCTTTCACTGGGTCTGTTCTGTGGATTTTTAGTTGGTTGGTCAGCCCTTAAGACCCAATGGTGTCTGAAATGTCTGGGAAAATCAGAATTTTATGTAGCTCTGCTAAACTCCAATTAGAAAAATAATAGCAGTGTCTCTAGGACTTTAGAGAAAAATCAGATCCTCTTCAGCAAACAGCTCTTCTCCTTTTGAGAAAGAGCTCTTGCTTTGCTACTAGGCTCTGGGAGAGACCAAAAGTCTTATCATAGTTCACTGGGTGATCATGCAACAAAAGTTGCCCATCGGTTGATATATTTCAAGCTATAAAGTTGGAGCATGCCCAGTAGGATCCCTTTATCAGATTGAGCAGAAATATGGGGTTAGATCTGAGCAGATCTTGAGGCATAAATAAGATACATGCAGAGTTGACTCATACTCCTAGTGTGCCTACTTCTGTAGCCCACAGCTTTGGCTGCGTGAGGTTGTTTGAGGTGAATCAGTCCAAGGTGCCCTGGCGAAGCATTGCGTCCCCTCAGGTGTGGTCTGCAGGACAGTGGAGAAGGAACAATTCACAGTAGGTAGAAACTCAAACTTTCTCCACGTTTTCTAGAAAGAGAGACACCTGGAGGCATCAATCTATCCCAATTCACAGGATGTGGCAATTAGGTTAGCTGAATGGTCCAGAAGTTAAAAGACACACAGTTGACGGAGAGGAATAAGGAGGTTTGGGGAAGAGACAGATAGACCTCTCAGAGTGGGCCCAGGATATGAGAATGTTGTACCCCATATGAATGCTAACCCAAAGGCCCTCCCTGCCGTGAATTCACTTAACTAGCAAATGTAAGAAAAGATGATATCTAAATGGGAGGCGAACATAGGAAAATGTGCCCAACTTCATTAGGTAGCAGGAAAATGCAAATTAACTCCAATAAATTCCTGCTGAACACCTCACAGAATAGCTAAAATTAAGAAGGTAAAGAATACTGTCAAAGTTTCAAGTGTCACATGTTGGCAAGTATGTGGAGTAAACAGGATTTACAATGTTGTGTTAGTTTCTGGTGTATAGCAAAGTGGTTCAGTTATACACACACACACACACACATATATATTCTTTTGCATATTCTTTTCCATTATGGTTTATTACAAGATATTGAATATAGTTCCCCATGCTATATAATAAGACCTTGTTCTCTATCCATCCTATATATAATAGTTTGTATCTGCTAGTCCCAGACATCCAGTCCCTGATCCCCCAACCTTGGCAACCACAAGTCTGTTCTCTATGTCTATGAGTCTGTTTCTGTTTCATAGATAAGTTCATTTGTGTCATATTTTAGATTCCACATATAAGTGATATAATATAATGTTTGTCTTTCTCTTTCTGACTTACTCTGCTTAGTATGATACTCTCTAGGTCCATCATGATGGCATTTTAAATTGAAAAAGCATTAATGACTACAATGGATTGCAAAGTATCAAATACACAAAATTGTTGAGTTCACAATGATAATACTAATAACAAAGTCCACTGATTGTTACCAGGCACCAATATACTTTAATTATTTGGGGTAAATGAGCCAGGCTTTCTACAACTTGCCACTTGCCACTCTGATACTCCTAATATGTGCCAGGGTCAGCCTAGGTCCAGGAGGTTCACAGTGAATAGAATATATCCACCCTCTTAAGTTAGCTCAGCTGAGCAGCCTGCATGAGATCTAGCTTTGGGTACCTAGATCCTTGAAGACTACACTTTTTGGCTGGCTACTTCATCTCTTTTAGCTCTTCATCTAGGATTTCTGGACAGTTAACCTTTTCTGATCTAATTAAAGCAAGTGAAGTTTGTAATTCATTGGACATATAAAATGCCTTGCCGTCTTTGAATACCCAACTGTAGACATGCAATTTTAGGGATCCTCAAACCACTGATCACTGGCCGAGATGAAGGGCTTCCGTGGCACTAGGTCAGTCAGCAGTGGGGCTGTCCACAGAAAGCAGAGTAGATGCCCCTCACCCCTTAGCCTGTCCTTTTAACTCCTAGAAAGGGATAGAAGGAAAGCAGTAGAAGAACAAGGCTTGAACAAGTGAGAAAAAATTTTGAGGTGATTCATTTCTAGGAGATTTCCCAGGAGGTTGATACCCACTTACCTACAAATCTTATTTCACTTGTTTTTCAAAGTTAGAATCTTCTTTGATTTTTATTGGTCTTTCAAATGTCCTTCTAACAATTGAAAACTCGACCATTTATATAATGGCCCAGAACCTAGTCTAGAGATAGGGCCATGGGTTCAAAACTTAATGACTTATTTTTATGACCTTGAATAAGTTTATGCCATCTCTGTTTTTTTCTTTGTATAAATTGTATATTAATACCTGAACTGTGTTTTAAATGAAGGCAAAAGTTACCTTGCTTGGAGAAATCTTTTAAAACTCCCTGGGGAAATAACTGGGAATAAACAGACATTTCAGATGTCTTCACACTCCCGGAATTTATCAGATGAAAGACTTGTCAACCCAAACACAATAATTAATGTTATTTTCTCACGTGGAGAGTCCCTATTGCTTCTCCTTTTTGTGCCATCACATTAATCTTAAGCGCATGTGGAATTAAAGTTCTTTTAATTAAGCACATCACTTGGTACTTTCTAACTTTAATTTGAAGATGATAAAGCATTTTATAATGGTCAATGAATTAAACACTCCTGGGGCTTTTACAGACATGATTAGAAAGGGTAACTATCCAATTATTCTAGATGTAGAGCTTAAAGATCTGCAGTAGCCAGCCAAAAAGTTGGGCCTCTGAAAGGCTTTCTTTCTGGAAAAAAGTGTTTGGAAAGTTGCTGAGCCAAGAAGAATCAGTTGTAGTGTTGTAGTGGAAGTATGTATTTCATCATTCATTCAACATATACTTATTAGGCACCTACTCTATGCATTCTTCTAAGCACTGGAGTCACAATAGCAATACAGTCATTGGTCTTATAGACCTCACATTCCAGGGGAAGAGAGAGAACAAACGGGGTGTGTTCTTGGTGAGGGCAGACTAGCATTTCAAATAAAATATCTCACTGAATTTAGCTAAAACATCTGGACACACACAAAATCTATTGGAAGTTATCAGAGTGCTAACAAGAGAGTGAAGGATTATGGGGCCAGGATGGAGGAAAACATGGACTTCGGGCAGTGAACTTACTGTTTAACTTTGCTGCCCTCAACCACTCCCTCCTTGATGGGGGCATTTGTCAACTCTGGCTGGGTGGCTGAGAGTGGAGCTTTCAGGAGTCTCATGGGCTAGGGCCCAGTGATTGGGTAGAGAAGACTTGAATAACACCATTAGCAACTGTCCGTGACCTAATAAATATATGTATAACGGTGCTCCTTTCAAACTGCAGAATATGCATTCTTTACGAGAACACATGGAAGAGTGACAAAAATTGATCATATTTTGTGCCATAAAGTAAGTCTCAACACATTTGAAAGGATTGAAGACACACAGAATATGATGTTTTACCATAATGCATTTATATGAGAAGTTAATAGCAAAAAAGATAACTATAATATCACAATGTGCTTTGAAATAAGAGATACATGTATAAAAAACCCATGGGTCAAAGAAAAAATACAGTGGGGATTAGAAATACTTTGACCTGAATGATAATGAAACCACTTTATACAAAAATTTGTGGGATACCAGTAAAGCTGTACTTAGAGGGAAATTTATGACCTTAAATGCATGTATTAGAAGTTTTTAAAAAGCTAGAAAAAAAATCAATGAGCATAGCATCCATGACAAGACTCCAAAGAGAATAGAAAGAAGAAAATTAGATTTAGGAGCAGAAATTATGGATATAGAAAACATATAAACCATAAGGAGCACCAACCATAGTTAATAAATTCTCTGAGAGACTTGGTCAGAAAAAATAAAGAATGCACAAATAACTGTTAGGAATGCTCATTGCTACAGATCCAACACACAGTAAAATGATAAGAGGATATTGTGAACACTTAGTGACAATGTATTTTGATGAAATGGATAACCTAGAAAAAAACAACTTACAAAAACTAATAAGAAGAGGGACCTTCAAGATGGCAGAGGAGTAAGACATGGAGATCACCTTCCTCCCCACAAATACATCAGAAATACATCTACATGTGGAACAACTCCTACAGAACACCTACTGAACACTGGAAGAAGACCTCAAACTTCCCAAAAGGCAAGAAACTCCCCACGTACCTGAGTAGAGCAAAAGAAAAAAGAATAAACAGAGACAAAAGAATAGGGATGGGACCTGCACCAGTGGGAGGGAGCTGTGAAGGAGGAAAGGTTTCCACACACTAGGAAGCCCCTTCGCGGGCGGAGACTGCGGGTGGCGGAGGGGGGGAGCTTCGGTGCCGCGGAGGAGAGCGCAGCAACAGGGGTGCAGAGGGCAAAGCGGAGAGGTTCCCGCACAGAGGATCGGTGCCGACCGGCACTCACCAGCCCGAGAGGCTTGTCTGCTCACCTGCCGGGGCGGGTGGGGCTGGGAGCTGAGGCTCGGGCTTCGAAGGTCGGATCCCAGGGAGAGGACTGGGGTTGGCTGCGTGAACACAGCCTGAAGGGGGCTAGTGTGCCACGGCTAGCCGGGAGGGGAGTCCAGGAAAAAGCCTGGACCGGCTTAAGAGGGAAGAGACCACTGTTTCAGGGTACGTGAGGAGAGGGGATTCAGAGCACCACCTAAATGAGCTCCAGAGACGGGCGTGAGTCGCAGCTATCAGCGTAGACACCACAGATGAGCATGAAATGCTAAGACTGCTGCTGCAACCACCAAGAAGCCTGTGTGCAAGCACTGGTCACTATCCACACCTCCCCTCCCAGGAGCCTGTGCAGCCTGTCACTGCCAGAGTCCTGTGATCCAGGAACAACTTCCCTGGGAGAACACATGGCGTGCCTCAGGCTGTTGCAATGTCACACCAGCCTCTGCCGCCGCAGGTTCACCCCACATTCCGTGCCCCTCCCTCCCCCCCGGCCTGAGTGAGCCAGAGCCCCCGAATCAGCCGCTGCTTTAACCCCGTCCTGTCTGGGCGGGAACAGACGCCCTCAGGATACCTACATGCAGAGGCAGGGCCAAATCCAAAGCTGAGCCCCGGGAGCTGTGAGAACAAAGAAGAGAAAGGGAAATCTCCCCCAGCAGCCTCAGAAGCAGCGGATTAAAGCTCCACAATCAACCTGATGTACCTGCATCTGTGGAATACCTGAATAGACAACAAATCATCCCAAATTGAGGAGGTGGACTATGGGAGCAACTGTAGACTTGGGGTTTGCTTTCTGCACCTAATTTGTTTCTGGTTTTATGTTTACTTTAGTCTAGTATTTAGAGCTTATAATCATTGGTAGATTTGTTTACTGATTTGGTTGCTCTCTTCCTTTATTTATTTTTTAAATATATCTTTTTTTTCCTTTTTCTCTTTTTGTGAGTGTGTATGTGTATGCTTCTTTGTATGATTGTGTCTGTATAACTTTGCTTTTACCAGTTGTCCTAGAGTTCTGTCTTTCTGTTTTTTGTTTCTTTGTTTTTGTTTTAGTATACTTTTTAGCACTTGTTATCATTGGTGGATTTGTTTTTTGGTTTGGTTGCTCTCTACTTTCTTTCCTTTTTTATATTTTTACTTTTAATATTAAAATTTTTTTATTTTAATAACTTTATTTTATTTTTTTCTTTCTTTCTTTCTTTTTTTTCCTCCCTTTTCTTCTGAGCCAAGTTGCTGACAGGGTCTTGGTGCTCTGGCTGGGTGTCAGGCCTGAGCCTCTGAGGTGGGAGAGCTGAGTTCAGGACACTGGTTCAACCAGAGACCTCCCCAAGTAACATCAAACGGCGAAAGCTCTCCCAGAGATCTCCATCTCAATGCTAAGACCCAGCACCACTCAATAACCAGCAAGCTACAGTGCTGGACACCCTATGCCAAACAACTAGCAAGACAGGAACACAACCCCACCTGTTAGCAGAGAGGCTGTCTAAAATCATATTAAGATCACAGACACCCCATAACACACCACCGGACATGGTCCTGCCCGCCAGAAAGACAAGTTCCGGTTTCATCCACCAGAACACAGGCACCAGTCCCCTCCACCAGGAAGCCTACACAACACACTGAACCAACCCTACCCACTGGGAGCAGACAAAAAAAACAATGGGAACTACGAACCTGTAGCCTGCGAAAAGGAGACCCCAAATACAGTAAGTTAAGCAAAACGAGAAGACAGCGAAACACACAGCAGATGAAGGAGCAAGGTAAAAATTCACCAGACCAAACGAAGAGGAAACAGGCAGGCTACCTAAAAAAGAATTCAGAGTAATGATAGTAAATCTGATCCAAAATCTTGGAAATAAAATGGAGAAAATACAAGAAACGTTTAACAAGTACCTAGAAGAACTAAAGAGCAAACAAACAGTGATGAACAACACAATAAATGAAATTAAAAATTCTCTAAAAGGAATCAATAGCAGAATAACTGAGGCAGAAGAACGCATAATTGACCTGGAAGATAAAATAGAGTAAATAACTACCACAGAGCAGTATAAAAAAAAAGAATGAAAAGAATTGAGGAGAGTCTCACAGACCTCTGGGACAACATTAAACACACCAACATTTGAATTATAGGGGTCCCAGAAGAGGAAGAGAAAAAGAAAGGGACTGAGAAAATATTTGAAGAGATTATAGTTGAAAACTTCCCTAATATGGGAAAGGAAATAGTCAGTCCAGTCCAGGAAGTGCAGAGAGTCCCATAGAGGATAAATCCAAGGAGAAACACGCCAAGACACATATTAATCAAACTATCAAAAATTAAATACAAGGAAAAAATATTAAAAGCAGCAAGGGAAAAGCAACAAATAACATACAAGGGAATTCCCATAAGGTTAACAGCTGATCTTTCAGCAGAAACTCTGCAAGCCAGAAGGGAGTGGCAGGACATATTTAAAGTAATGAAAGGGAAAAACCTACAACCAAGATTAGTATACCCAGCAAGGATCTCATTCAGATTAGATGGAGAAATTAAAACACAGACAAGCAAAAGTTAAGAGAATTCAGCACCACCATACCAGCTTTACAACAAATGCTAAAGGAATTTCTCTAGGCAGGAAACACAAGAGAAGGAAAAGACCTACAATAACAAACCTAAAACAATTAAGAAAATGGTAATATGAACGTACATATTGGTAACTACCTTAAATATAAATGTATTAAATGCTTAAACGAAAAGACAGACTGGCTGAATGGATAGAAAAATAAGACCCATATATGTGCTGTCTACAAGAGACTCACTTCAGACCTAGGGACACATACAGACTGAAAATGAGGGGATAAAAGAAGATATTCCATGCAAATGGAAATCAAAAGAAAGCTGGTATAGCATTTCTCATATCAGACAAAATAGACTTTAAAATAAAGACTATTAAAGAGACAAAGAAGGACACTCCAGAATGATCAAGGGATCAGCTGAAGAAGAAGATATAACAATTGTAAATATTTATGTACCCAACATAGGAGCACCTCAATACATAAGGCAAATGCTAACAGCCATAAAAGTGGAAATTGACAATAACACAATAATAGTAGGGGACTTTAGCCCTCCACTTTCACCAGTGGACAGATTATCCAAAATGAATTTAAATAAGGAAACACAAACTTTAAATGATACACTTAAAAAGAAGGACTTAATTGATATTTATAGGACATTCCATCCAAAAACAACAGAATACACTTTCTTCTCAAGTGCTCATGGAACATTCTCCAGGATAGATAATATCTTGGGCCACAAATCAAGCCTTGGTAAATTTAAGAAAATTGAAATCCTATCAAGTATCTTTTCCGACCACAATGCTATGACACTAGATATCAATTGCAGGAAAAAAATCTGTAAAAATTACAAACACGTGGAGGCTAAACAATACAGTACTAAATAACCAAGAGATCACTGAAGCAATCAAAGAGGAAATCAGAAATTACCTAGAAACAAATGAGAATGAAAACATGACAACCCAAAACCTATGGGATGCAGCAAAAGAAGTTCTAAGAGGGAAGTTTATAGCAATACAATCCTACCTCAAGAAACAAGAAACATCTCAAATAAACAACCTAACCTTATACCTAAAGCAATTAGAGAAAGAAGAACAAAAAAACCTCAAAGTTAGCAGAAGGAAAGAAATCATAAACATCAGATCAGAAATAAATGAAAAAGAAATGAAGGAAATGATAGCAAAGATCAATAAAACTAAAAGCTGGTTCTTTGAGAAGATAAACAAAATTGATCAACCATTAGCCAGAATCATCAAGAAAAAGATGGGAGAAGACTCAAATCAAAAGAATTAGAAATGAAAAAGGAGAAGTAACAACTGACACTGCAGAAATACAAAGGATCATAAGAGATTACTGCAAGCAAATATATGCCAATAAAATGGACAAATTGGGATAAATGGACAAATTCTTAGTAAAGCCAACCTTCTGAGACTGAACCAGGAAGAAATAGAAAATATAAATGGACCAATCACAAGCACTGAAATTGAAACTGTGATTAAAAATCTTCCAACGGGGCTTCCCTGGTGGCGCAGTGGTAGAGAGTCCAACTACTGATGCAGGGGACAGGGGTTCGTGCCCCAGTCCAGGAAGGTCCCACATGCTGCAGAACAGCTGGGTCCATGAGCCATGGCCGCTGAGCCTGCATGTCCGGACCCTGTGCTTCGCAACGGGAGAGGCCACAATAGTGAGAGACCTGTGTACTGCAAAAAAAAAAAATGTTCCAACAAACAAAATCCAGGACCAGATGGCTTCACAGGTGAATTCTATCAAACATTTAGGGAAGAGCTAACACCTATCCTTCTCAAACTCTTCCAAAATATAGCAGAGAGAGGAACACTCCCAAACTCACTCTACGAGGCCACCATCATCCTGATACCAAAACCAGACAAAGATGTCACAAAAAAAGAAAACTACAGGCCAATAACACTGATGAACATACATGCAAAAATCCTCAGCAAAATACTAGCAAACAGAATCCAACAGCACATTATAAGGATCATACACCATGATCAAGTGGGGTTTATCCAAGGAATGCAAGCATTCTTCAATATATGCAAATCAATCAATGTGATACACCATATTAACAAATTGAAGGATAAAAACCATATCCTCATCTCAATAGCTGCAGACAAAGCTTTTGACAAAATTCAACACCCATTTATGATAAAAACCCTCCAGAAAGTAGGCATAGACGGAACTTACCTCAACATAATAAAGGCCATATATGACAAACCCACAGGCAACATCATTCTCATTGTTGAAAAACTGAAACCATTTCCACTAAGATCAGGAACAAGACAAGGTTGTCTACTCTTACCACTATTATTCAACATAGTTTTGGAAGTTTTAGTCACAGCAATCATAGAAGAAAAAGAAATAAAAGGAATTCAAGTTGGAAAAGAAGTAAAACTGTCACTGTTTGCAGATGACATGATGGTATACATAGAAAATCCTAAAGATGCTACCAGAAAACTGCTAGAGCTAATCAGTGAATTTGGCAAAGTAGCAGGATACAAAATTAATGCACAGAAGTCTCTGGCATTCCTATACACTAATGATGAAAAATCTGAAAGAGAAACTAAGGAAACACTCCCATTTACCATGGCAACAAAAAGAATAAAATACCTAGGAATAAACCTACCTAAGGAGACAAAAGACCTGTATGCAGAAAAGTGTAGACACTGATGAAAGAAATTAAAGATGATACAAACAGTTGGAGAGATATACCATGTTCTTGGATTGGAAAAATCAACATTGTGAAAATGACTCTACTACCCAAAGCAATCTACAGATTCAATGCAATCCCTATCAAACTACCACTGGCATTTTTCACAGAACTAGAAGAAAAAATTTCACAATTTGTATGGAAACACAAAAGACCCCGAATAGCCAAAGCACTGTTGAGAACGAAAAATGGAGCTGGAGGAATCAGGCTCCCAGACTTCAGACTATACTACAAAGCTACAGTAATCAAGACAGTATGGTACTGGCACAAAAACAGAAAGATAGATCAATGGAACAGGATAGAAAGCCCAGAGGTAAACCCACACACATATGGTCAACTTATCTTTGATAAAAGAGGCAAGGATATACAATGGAGAAAAGACAGCCTCTTCAATAAGTGGTGCTGGGAAAACTGGACAGCTACATATTAAAGAATGAAATTAGAACACTCCCTAACACCATACACAAAAATAAACTCCAAATGAATTAAAGACCTAAATGTAAGGCCAGGCACTATAAAACTCATAGAGGAAAACACAGGCAGAACACTCTATGACATAAATCACAGCAAGATCCTTTCTGACCCACCTCCTAGAGAAATGGAAATAAAAACAAACAAATAGGCCTAATGAAACTTAAAAGTTTGCACAGCAAAGAAACCATAAACAAGATGAAAAGACAGCCCTCAGAATAGGAGAAAATATTTGCAAATGAAGCAAGTGACACAGGATTAATCTCCAAAATATACAAGGAGCTCATGCAGCTCAATATCAAAAAAACAAACAACCCAATCCTAAAATGGGCAGAAGACCTAAATAGACATTTCTTCAAAGAAGATATACAAATTGCCAACAAACACATGAAAGGATGCTCAATGTCACTAATTATAAGAGAAATGCAAATCAAAACTACAATGAGGTATCACCTCACACCAGTCAGAATGGCCATCATTAAAAAAATCTAGAAACAATAAATGCTGGAAAGCGTGTGGAGAAAAGGGAACCCTGTTGCACTGTTGGTGGGAATGTAAATTGATACAGCCACTATGGAGAACAGTATGGAGGTTCCTTACAAAACTACAAATAGAACTACCATATGACCCAGCAATCCCACTACTGGGCATATACCCTGAGAAAACCATAATTCAAAAAGAGTCATGTACCACAATGTTCATTGCAGCTCTATTTACAATAGCCAGGACATGGAAGCAACCTATGTGTCCATTGACAGATGAATGGATAAAGAAGATGTGGCACATATATACAATGGCATATTACTCAGCCATAAAAAGAAATGAAATTGAGTTATTTGTAGTGAGGTGGATGGACCTAGAGACTGTCATACAAAGTGAAGTAAGTCAGAAAGAGAAAAACAAATACCGTATGCTAACACATATGTATGGGATCTAAAAAAAAAAAAAAATGGTTCTGAAGATCCTAGGGGCAGGACAGGAATGAAAATGCAGATGTAGAGAATGGACTTGAGCATGGGGAAGGGGAAGGGTAAGCTGGGATGATGTGAGAGAGTGGCATGGACATATATACACTACCAAATGTAAAATAGATAGCTAGTGGGAAGCAGCCGCATAGCACAGGGAGATCAGCTCAGTGCTTTGTGACCACCTAGAGGGGTGGGATAGGGAGGGTGGGAGGGAGACGCAACAGGGAGGAGATATGGGGATATATGTATATGTATAGCTGATTCACCTTGTTATAAAGCAGAAACTAACACACCATTGTAAAGCAATTATACTCCAATAAAGATGTTAAAAAAAAAAAAGAATATCCTAGAGAGGTGTGTGTGGTATTGTACCTCTGAAGTATCCTCTTTCCACTGAAACATAGATGTCTCTTTGTACTTCCAATGGAGTAAGTAACAGTTTAAATGAATACCATGATTTGGAATCAAACAGTCTAGACTCACACCCAGTTCTGTGACCACAAATGGATCACCTCAACTCTCTGAGCCTCTTTTTGCATTTGTAACATGGTTATGCTTATGTCTGCCTTTCAGGAGTTTTTCCAAGGCTGGATTTAGAAAATGTTTGCAAAGTGCTTGGCATGTGAAAACTGCCCTCTCAAGGGTTGCCGTTACTATCGTTATTGTTGTTGCATTTCTATTATTATTGAAACGCACCCCTTCTCTAAAGGATGGTGTTATATATCTTAGTATCAACTCTTGGATAGAACTGAACATATGGGTTGTAAAACTCCTCTGGTCCAGACATTTTTAAGAAAGGATTAGGTATGACACCATATTATACAAAAGATGTCAGGAATGTCAGAGACCTGTGATTTAGCCATTCCTCCACTCTCCCACTGTGTGCTTTAATATTAGCTTTTGCATTAATTCAGAAAGAAGCATCAATAGGGTTTTCTTTTCTGCTGATTTCACTGCAATAGTTGGGTGAAGCCCCTTTGTCTAATCTGCGTGATCTAAGTCATTATTTCTTTTGAATTAGACTAAAGGAGTCAAAGATCATAATTAAGAACTTGAAGTTATGCCTGCCATACCTCTGTCACTGTACTTTCTCCAAATACTTTATTTTTTTTCCATTAACCAAATGGACTGATTTTTAATCATGTTCCCTAAAAGTGGGAGATGGACATAGTTGAAGGAGAAGAGATGTAAAAGATTTTAATGATATGTACATATACATCTATATGTACACACACATATTGTATGTATGTAAAAGGCTTTTTGATACCTTAAATATCATGGAGAACAATCCTAAAAATAATGCTTTTAAATTATTTAATGTCATATATTAGTTAAATTATTTAATCAGTACTTATTAATTTTAATTATTGATTACTTTAATTATTATTAATTTATTATTTTATTAAATTACTTAATGACCTTTTAAGTAACACTAAAAAAGGTTAAAAGTATTTACTAGTGATTGCATTTTAGAAGCAAGCTAAGCATGGTGGGAGAAATGGCTATAGCAGTAAAGAGGAAAACAAAATGATATTCCATTCAATTTTATTTAATTCAACAAGCATTTTCTACAGAGGGTATGTAAATGTAATACTTGGTTTTCAGGTGATTCTAGTCCAGAAGAGGAGACAAAAATATAAACCAGTAAGTTAAAATATGGGTGATAATATCAATCACATAAAGACTTCTGTTGCACTTATAATAAGATAAGAAGCAATTGGGATTAACATATACATACTACTATACATAAAATAAAAAACCAACAAGGACCTGCTTTATAGCACAGGGAACTATACTCAATATTATGTAATAACCTATAAGGGAAAAGAATCTGAAAAAGAATATATATACATATATATGTATATAACTGAATCACTGTACTGTACACCTGAAACTTACATGATATTATAAATCAACTATACTTCAATAAAAAAATCTTTTAAAAAAGATAAGCGGCTTCCCTGGTGGCACAGTGGTTGAGAGTCTGCCTGCCGATGCTGGCCAGGGACATGGGTTCATGCCCCGGTCCGGGAAGATCCCACATGCTGTGGAGCAGCCGGGCCCGTGAGCCATGGCCGCTGAGCCTGCGTGTCCGGAGCCTGTGCTCCGCAATGGGAGAGGCCACAACAGTGAGAGGCCCGCGCATACTGCAAAAAATAAATAAATAAATAAATAAAAAAGATAAGAAGCAATCGCAGCAGAGAAGGAAGTGGTAAACTCTACGGTGTGGTGGAGGAGAGAAGAGTTTAAACTTCCTTGAAGTGTGTGTATTTTACTGGTATAGTAGAGGGACCACTGAAGCATCTTAAGAACTTAAACTTTCTGGGCTTCAACTCAGTCATCTGTAGAATGAAAGAATTCAGCCAAATGAGATCTAAGGTTACTTTTAGCTTTAAACTATTGTTGCATGAAATAGGAGAGGTAAAGTGAGCAGGTGGTGGCTAATTTAATTCTCATTGAGAGTTGATTAATTCAGTTTAATTCTATTTCTTAGAATTCAAATGTGAATTTCTTAACCCTTCTTAATTTATATACAAGTCTCAAAGGCCAAATTAAGATGGAGAACATTTTAATTCAAAGTCTTACCTTAGAATCGACTTAGGATAATGCTAGTAACATGCATGACTTTTGAAGTCAGGCCAAGTTCAGTTCCTAGCTCTGCCATTTATTGGAGGAAAGTCAGTGGGTCTCAAAGTGGCATCCCTGGACCTGCTGCATCACCAGGGAACCTGAGTCACACACATTCTCAGGCCCCAGCCCAGACTTCCTAAGTCAGAAACATGCAGGGCAGAATCCAGCAATCTATTTTCTAACAAGCCCTCCGGGTGACACTGGCACACACTAGAGCGTGAGAACTGATGTATGATATGGACTTGATGACTTACCTTTCCATGCAAGAATAAGAGTAACGCTTAACTCATATAGTGTTTGGCAGGCTTTAATGACATAGTAGTTATTACTTGGTCCTCAATAGATGGTAACTCTTTTTACTATCTCAATAACATTACAATAACCATTGTTATTCCCATAAAAAAACTGAGGACTATACCTAGGTTTAATACTCATTTGCAGTTCTTACAAACATGAAACTAAGTTTGTTAAATACATTATACTTATTTAAAAGTAAGAAGCAAGTGTCTTATAATCCAGAGTGTTTTCTAGAAAACTCGACATATTGGGTGATTGTTCGGGTTTCACTTAGTTGGTATTGAGTACTCTTTGCATTCATGAATCCCTTTGGCCTGTCACCCTTGGGTGTGGCATAGAGGAAGCCGCCAGAAACCAAGTGTATGCTCCGGGACAGGGTTCAGTGTTACCATTTACTAGTTATGACTTTAAGCAAATCCTGGAACTTGAATGACCCTCACTTTTCTCATCTCTAAAACTGGAGTCGTAGTATCTCCCCACTAGGTACTCGTGACAATCTAATGAGATATGTATTGGTTAGAGCACTTTGTAAGACTGGCATATCCAAGTTCAAGTTTGGCAGAATTAGATCATTCATTCATTACTTTTAACCAATATTTATTAAACACTTAACAATATGGTAAGCGTTGTGCTGGAAAATACTGCACACAGAGAGACAGAACCTGCCTTTGAGTTGAGTGATGGCCTAAATATTTGTGACTTTTTCATTCATGAAGCTAATGAGCACAGTATGTAGAAATTAATTTGTTCCAGGAATGCCTTACCTCTTGGGGAAAGCTTCACTTTCAAAGGCTCCAAATTTGATAAGGATGTCATGAAATGACAATTCATAAATATAACTGGGTACAACTTTTCAGGAAATCATTTTGTCAATACGTGTCAGACTTATTTAAATAATACACCCGTTGACCTATTAATTTCACTTCTGTGACCTCAGAACATATTCTAAGGAAATAATCAGGGATGTATCAAAGATTTATATGAAAATGCTTATTATCATTCAGTTTGAATAGTGGAAATAATGCCTAACAACAAGGGAATGATTAAGTGAGTTATGTTAACATGCGTGGTATAATATCATAGATATTTAATATTTAATGAAGTGTTAAAATCCGCACAATGGAGTATTACCTAAAAATAAAATCCTGATAGATACATTCAAAATGATTCTAATTAAAGAATACATATTCAAAGAATAAAAACTTTAAAGGAAGTAGGTAAGTCCTCAAAATGATAGTGAAGAAATGGACAAAAATAGGTCCTTTGTTGAGTTATTTTATATTTCAGTGAATTTATAAATTTTCTAAAATGAACATATTTTTTCTTCTGTAAGCAAGAGTTCCCTGCACATACTCCCCTGTCACTGGGTATGAGAAAAGCATTGTCTCTTGCCTTCCTTTGCTATCTTTCAAAGGGGCAATCAGAGACTGCCTAAGAGATGTATTACATTTCTAATATGTGAGTATGTTAAGCTTCAGCAGTGATCATGAAAATGGGAGATATCCCTTTTCATTCAGCAATTGAGTCAGTAACTCATAGAAGCAGTTGCCCATTTTGACAAATGTCATCTATAAATACAGCAGGCTCCCTCACAGGTGAGCTTCAAGGAAGGTAATCCTTTCTTAGGTCTGGAATTAACCTAACCCGTTTTCTACCCCTAACTGCCATATGGTTTCCTGGTGTTGCAGTGCTATGGGACAGGAGAGTCTGTTAGCAGGAATGTGGCTGAGATCCTCGGGCAACCCTTCAGGAGGATTATTTAGACACAGAAGGACACTCAGCCATAAAAAGAAACGAAATTGAGCTATTTGTAATGAGGTGGATAGACCTAGAGTCTGTCATACAGAGTGAAGCAAGTCAGAAAGAGAAAGACAAACACCGTATGCTAACACGTATATGGAATTTAAGAAAAAAAAATGTCATGAAGAACCTAGGGGTAAGACAGGAATAAAGACACAGACCTACTAGAGAATGGACTTGAGGATATGGGGAGGGGGAAGGGTAAGCTGTGACAAAGCGAGAGAGAGGCATGGACATATATACACAACCAAATGTAGAATAGATAGCTAGTGGGAAGCAGCCGCATAGCACAGGGATATCAGCTCGGTGCTTTGTGACCGCCTGGAGGGGTGGGATAGGGAGGGTGGGAGGGAGACGCAACAGGGAGGAGATATGGGGATATATGTATATGTATAGCTGATTCACCTTGTTATAAAGCAGAAACTAACACACCATTGTAAAGCAATTATACCCCAATAAAGATGTTAAAAAAAGGACAGAATAATGACACCTTTTAGCACAGTGACTCAACTTAAACACATTAATTTAATTCTCCTAGGTTTTGGGGTGGGTAGAGTGAAAGCTCACTTGCAAAAGTACTGAAAGTTTCAAAAAAATTTTTTTTAAAAAGAGGCTTTAATAAAAAGCAGTATTTAGCAAATATCAATCCAGCAAACTGGCCTTATTTCTGTATTTGCTGATTTTCATCTGGTGTTAACTCTTGAAATATTTATTTTTAGGCCATGGAGCATAATGGAATAACCATAGTTTTTGAGTGAGAAAAGATTCTGCTTTGAATCTTGTCTCTCTCATACAAGGTCTTTGACAAGTTACTTATTCTTGTCTCTCAATCCATCATGAGTAAAATGGGAATACAAATGCCTATCGCACAGAGTAATTTTGAGAATAGACTATTAATTAAGGGTATATATATGCTGAGTGCCTGACACAGTGTAGCACATTCTAGTTACTAAACTTGTTGTAGCTGTTAACATTTTGTTTTTATTGTAAGAAAAGCTCCCAGATATATTGCTTTTCTACCATCTAGAGGTTGGTAAATACTTGCATCATTATAATGAGACAAAACACCAACTGAGGCACAACTGGTAATTCGCAAAGATTTCCTTCCTACATGCCATCCCTGTTCTGTGTCATCTTGAACAGTTCACGTTTCTCCGTAACTTTCAAATGCCCAATTTATTTGGATCCCCCTTCCCGAAAATGCCTCTCTGCCTATTCTTCAGCACAGCTCAGGATTTTTGTTGTCTTATTGTCCTATAGAAAACCTCAGCCAGAAGAAAGGAAACCAAGACCTTCAATAAACCTTTGGTACTTATGACAGTGATTCTGAAAATATCTCAGCAGTCTCTGCCTTTTCTAACATCACATACTTCTTCCCCAATACATCATTTATGAACACACACAAGCATAATATAATATTTTCAGCTGCCATTCAGGGGAGCAGGAAGCTGGAAATGTGAGTTGCAGGTTGAATTCCAGTAAACAACTTGCCCACAGATTGTTCCAGGAAATAATTTGTCTCTACTTGGAAGCTCAAGGAATTTATGTACAGGGTCCTGGATGCATCTGAAAAGAAAGCATTCTAAAGCACTTATCCCTTGAAATAAAAAGGGTAGACCAATATAGTAGTTTTTCAAAATCCATTTTTATGGACATCATCTGATTCATTCTTTGCCCTTCAGACATACAAGCAGCCTTGTTTGGGGGAGCTGGGCTGGTTTTGGCTGTAGCACTGAGCCCTGGGTTTGCAGTGGATGGAGAACAGGACTCACCTTCACATAGATAATGAGACTGATTTTCACTTGAGGCCACTATTTTAGGTCCCACCCATTTGTGAAACTGACTCAAATGTTCGCTTAAAAAAAAAAATCGGCTCTTTTGGCCATGCACAGATGATAAAAGTTTCAGCTTTATTTGTTTCTCAAAGGCCACAGTTCTCCTGTGATGTTGGATCTGGTTTTCCTTTTCTGACCTCTTTGCCAGAAGTCAAAATATTTTATCACCAGGTTCCTAGGACAGTAATGATGGTAGTAGTATTCAGAGCAAAGTTTACAGGCTCCAAACTGCTTTTGCAGATGGTCTGTCATAGTTTTTGCAATAATTTCCCCACAATGCCCACTCAAGAGCATGGTGTGACAAACTTTTTTTTTTTTAACCTGTAATTTATCTTGTGCAAAGTGCTATGAAGTGGCTGAGTGAGACCACATACACAAGAAGAAGGGGTCATTCTTCATTGGAGCTCTATTTGCTATAAGTAATTGACAGCCTATTTTTTGTTCTTTGAGTAGATGATTTTCATTGTTTTTCACTACTTGAAAGTCACAAGAACCAAATATGTTCAAAAGTAAAGTCTGTGCAACTAGTATAATATGAGGTTATTCATGGATAGGCGTCAACTCACCTTGCACAAATAAAACCTGAGTACTTTCTGTTCTCACATAGTTTTACAGCTTGTTGGATTCATTTTCTGACAGATTCAAACTCATGTATTTCTTTGAAATGCGTTACAGATTTTCCTCCATTACCCACATTTCAAAATTATTTATGCTCTACCACTGCTGGCTCTGAAAGACATTGTTACAAGGAGAGAAATGCAGAATTATTGCAAAACATAGTTCCAGGAAAGCCCTTATGCTTGTCAGTTGATAAAATATATCACACTTTCATTTATTCATCTGGTAAGGATTTAGATAGCCCTGACTTAGACAAAGTATTGTGTCTTTTTTGCAAAAGTGCTTCAAATCCGAACATTTCATACATACTTTTCTGGTAGCTCTGTAGTAATGAAGGGTCATCACAGGTTTCTGTTTCTAAGCCAAGTGTGGGAGAGATTAGGCATGTTTGAATCACTTTAAGTTTACAGTCTGGTAAGTTCAGTGAGAACAGCTAACATGACCAGTTCCATTCTACGACGGTAAAAGCGAAGCACCCTTGCTGTGTCTACTGCTCTTATAAGTGGTTGACGGTGGTCTCAAGTATCCTTATACATCCAGTGCCAGAGGATGGACAGAGAACAGGCTTTGGCTCTGGACAGATTTGGGTTGGAATTCTTGGTTTGTCACACTGAAGCTCAGTTTCCCCATCTTTTCAATGTAGTGTCGTTCAGTTTCAATGAAATACTGTATATGAAGACCTAATGCATAGTGCTTGCCAGAAAAGGTATTGCTTAATAAATGGTAGATTTTTCTTTCCTGAGAATTCCCAAGGAAATTGTTAGTGTTAGCTCTAGGGTGAAGATGAGAAAGTCATGTATGTGTGTGAGGGAACAGCATCGTGAACGGAAGGAGAATGAGTGTTGAGTGGCACCTGCTGAGCTGGGTCGCTGGCTTCTAGAAGGTACCATGCTCCCCCCTCCCCAACCAGGTATGAAAGGTCCCTGTCTTTGGTCCCATGAGTACCACTGTTGGTAGTTCTTGATAAATTCTATTGGTGTAACGTGATAGCAGTCAATCT
This sequence comes from Delphinus delphis, assembly GCF_949987515.2. Taxonomy (NCBI): domain Eukaryota; kingdom Metazoa; phylum Chordata; class Mammalia; order Artiodactyla; family Delphinidae; genus Delphinus; species Delphinus delphis. The sequence continues at coordinate 76,397,918 of NC_082696.1, read as the reverse complement.
TCCCTTTTGTCAACCAGAAAAACAAAGTGTGACCTATGTTTCCATGCCCAATGATGTTTTAAGCTTCAGATGAAAGGAATCAAACTGTAATAGCTCAATTCATAGAATTCGCTGTGGTGTGATGAGAATTCACCTACTCTAGCAGGAACACTGATCTATCCCTCATTAGATCCAGGAAGCTCTGAAAATTGACATCTCATTATTGATCTTAAGGCTTAAAAGAAATCCTTTAATTTTCAAGGACAAAAACACGTTAGGAAAGTTTTAAGTTTTATTTGCAGCCTGGGGAGCGCTGGTTGTCCTCTTCCTTAACCGTCAGCAGTTGATGCTCATTATTATGGAAAATTGCACTCATAAGTGCAGTGTGATGCGGTGTACTGGGATGGCGTTCTGCATCAGTGTGGGTGAAATCGTTTAAAAAAAGAATTATTGAAGCACATTTTTTTGGATGTTCATTGTAAAGGGATGTAATACTTTACCTTTTAAATTAAAAGCACATTTTAGAAGAAGAGAATATAAATTTCTGTCTTGATGGAATGTAATGTAAAAGAGATAGAAGTTTTCTTTATTGTCTTGAGACCACTGATATATATAAACTTTTCAAATTGAAGAATTTGGAAAGATAGATACAATAAAATGACAAATTTCCTTGCACTTTACTATACTGCAGGACTTCTTTATACCTTTCAGTTCAATTTCAAAAACCAAGTCTTTTAAGACAACTTACACTGGATGGAAACTCTGGGTCACTTTTTGTTTCATGGGTGAAGATCCTATATAGTAAGGATGTTTGTGTTAGATAACAATTCTATCAAATATAGCTATCAAATAGTATTTAATTGTTGATACATAGCTATGTCCTTTAATAGGCTGTGCAGAGATTGCATATTATATATAGTTGTGTATTCTCAGCCCTAAATCGATATTAGGTATTTAATTAATATTCAGTTTAAATAAATATTATGTGCTATTAAAAGGTACCTATATATTAATTAAGAAATCTTTTCATAATTAGGCAATATAATCATTTTATTTGATCTATGCACTTAGGGGTGAATTAAGCTGAAATATTTGGTTGAAAATTTTAAAAAATAATATACAAAGTTTTTATTTAGATAACTTTAAATATGTGTTTTTAATTCTCTGCTTAGTATTTTAGGAGTGAAATAAAGAAAGCATGGTAAATAATGGACTATCTGTAGAATATTCTGATAATGCTATCAGATAAGAATTAAAAATGTAGTGAGAAAACACAGTCTGGAAAGCAAATGTATGTACATCATGATTATAAATCTGAGTTCCTGATTTTTCTTTTCATTGGTTGTTTGGAGATTATATAGAAAATGTGAAAGATTATCTGTGGTCTATTTTTAAATGAGAAGCAGCTGTACCAAGTGAAAACTTAGAATACTAATTTCAGTTGGAAGCTGGCCCTGCCTAATTAGGAGCAGTTTCTGAGGTTTGAAACTTTTTTTCCAGTTTATGCTGTAATGAATAAGAAGAGCTATGATTTTTATTGAAAATTCTACTCTTTGTTGAAACAAACACACAAATGGGGTATTAGGCAGACAGGATTGATCTGGAACTTTCAGTTCTGATTTGATCCAGTTCTAATAAATACAGTCTGAAGGTCATTCATTAAATGTTTTTTCTTACAGATTTTTAAGGTTTATTTCTTCATTCTTAAAGCACAAAGTTATTAAACCAAATTAAAGTGGTGGGTCAGATTATATTTCTAGAAACAATAACACCCTAAATATTTTGTTTCATTTTATTTAAGGTCATTATATATGTGTTTTGTATTTTGGGAAAGATAGATTTCAAATTTTACATCAAATATATGGTACTTTGAATACACTGTGTGGGTTAATAGTAGCCCATTAATTTGGACAAATACAATAAGAATTAAAAGAATATTATCCTTATAGTTTCTTAAGATGATTTGCTGAAAAAAGATATGAAGCATCAGGCTTGTGATATACACCTAATTAAACAGAAAATATTCTAACAGACCTGAGGAAGAATAACTATTGAACATTTAGTCAGTGTTACCAGTGCTTCTGTTTTCTGTGACCCCAGTGTTTACCAGTATATTTGAGGCTTCTAGTTACCTACTCAGTGACCATTTTCATCTTTTAAAATAGTAACAGATTCCCGGGCTTCCCTGGTGGCTCAGTGGTTAAGAATCAGCCTGCCAATGCAGGGGACACGGGTTCGAGCCCTGGTCCAGGAAGATCCCACATGCCGCGGAGCAACTAAGCCCGTGCGACACACCTACTGAGCCTGCGCTCTAGAGCCCACGAGCCACAACTACTGAGCCCACATACCTACAGCCCGTGCTCCACAACGAGAGAAGCCACCGCAATGAGAAGCCTGCACACAGCAATGAAGAGTAGTCCCCGCTCGCCGCAACTAGAGAAAGCCTGCGTGCAGCAACAAAGACCCAGCACAGCCAAAATAAATTAAAAAAAATATATAATCATAAAATAAAATAGTAACAGATTCCTGACTTTTCCAGGGAAGAATGTGCTCAGCTAAAATACCATGTTTCTCATCTTCCTCATAGCTAGAGGTGGCCAATTACATGCTAATAGAAGTTATTGGGTGATTCTAAGGCTTTTTAATTAAAAAAAATCAGATAGCTGGAATATTTTGTTTTCGTCCTCACTAATAAGGAACAACCTGACATTATGTGCCTCCTGATATGATTTAATATGAAATACGCAAAATCGCCTTTGAAATATTTTTGCCAGAAAAGTTTTCTTGAATCCAACCAAGTCTCTAGACCTAAGTACAAGTTTACCAGAAAACATTATTTTTAAAAATGAAAAAGCTTCTCTTTCAGAAGGTAGAAAGTCTCGGAGAGTGAATGTTTTCCTCTGATCATCACAATTAGAGCATGGTAGAGCCTGGATAGGAGGCTGGCCGGGGTTCTTTGTGCTACTTGGAATTACTATATCTGGATGGCAAAACTGTGGACTTGTTTTTATGTGATACAGGAATAAATGTCTATAAGGCACTATGTTTTGGAGTTTCCATTATATGAAATTGAAATGGATGTGAGCTAAAAGTTTGGGAATCTGAATCATAATTTATTTAAATCAGCAAAAATCCTAATAACATTCTCTGCCACACTGACCAAACCCTGGTCTCTGTATAAATGAGGCAAAGCCATGGCAAGAATAGAGTCAGTGAATAAATCTACTTATACATATTTAATACGGAACAGTCAAAAAACAGTGCAGGTTTGTATATTGATCACATGATCCAAAAACCTAAGGAACATCACACAAAAATACAATACAATGAAAATAAGTAGCTAAATATCCTTGAAAACATAATATCTTCGAAATGTGAAAGGAACAAAAAGATCTTTAGTCCAACCTTCTCTTCCTACAAACGTGAAGACTATTTCCAGGAAGTGGAGTGACTTCCCCAAAGTTATACAGCTTGTTAGTAGCACAGTTGGGACTAAAGCTTAAGCCTTTGCATTCTCGACACTGTTCTCCTTCCACTACCAGGTGTAAACAAGGGAAGAAGTGAACAGATCCTCAAGGGGAAGAATCCACTTTAGAAGTTTCATTCAACAAGAGAAATAAAAAAGTACTATATATACATTTTGAAAAAATAATATGAATTTTTTAGTTAAGGGTGTATGCAAAAACTTAAAAATTTTAATTTAAAATCTTTTATAATTTTATAATCAAAACTACAATGAAGCATCACCTCACATCCGTCAGAATGGCCATTGTTAAAAAGTCTACAAATATAAATGATGGAGAAAATGTGGAGAAAGAAAGACCCCTCCTTCACTGTTGGTGTGAATGTATATTGATACAGCCACTATGGAGAACAGTATGGAGGGTCCTTAGAAAAGTAAATATAGAGTTACCATATGATACTGCAATCTCACTCATTGGCATATATCCAGAGAAAACTCTAATTCAGAAAGATATGTGGGCCCCAATGTTCATAGCAGCACTATTTACAATAACCAAGACATGGAAGCAGTCTAAGTGTCCATTTGATAGATTAATGGATGAAGAAGATACATATATGAAATGAAGTATTACTCAGCCATAAAAAAGAGTGAAATAATGTCATCTGCAGCAACATGGATGGACCTGGAGATTATCATACTAAGTGAACTAAGTCAGAAAGAGAAAGACAAGTATCATATGATGTCACTTATATGTGGAATATAAAAAATGACACAAATTAACTTATTTACAAAACAACTAGATTCACAGACATAGAAAACAAACTTATGGTTACCAAAGAGGATGGGGTAGGGGGGACAGAGAAATTAGGAGTTTGGGATTAACATATACACACTACTATATATAATATAGATAAACAACAAGGACCTACTGTATAGCACAGGGAACTATACTCAATATCTTGTAATAACATATAATGGGAAAGAATCTGAAAGAGAATGTATATATGTATAACTGAATCACTTTGTGTACCCTTGAAACTAACACAACATTGTAAATTAACTATACTTTGACAAAAAAATCATAAAAATCCTTTTCAATTTAAATAATTTAAAATTCTTTTAATTTACATGCAAAGATTTCCTAAATGATTATTCCTTAACATTTTAAAATAGAATATCTAATGCTTAGGAGCTTAAGGTTTCGAATCAGAGAGACCTGGATTTGCATTCTTGCAAGTTCTCTCCCTAAACCCCAATCTCATCAATCAAACTAAAAAATAATAGCACCAGCCTTGCGGGGTTGTGGATAGGGTTTTGTTTATAAATTGAATGTTTGCAAAGCGCTTTCTATAGGGCCTGGCACATAGGTAGAACTAGAGAATGCTAACACATTGTTATTACTATTATTATCATTATTATTACTGTTATTGTTACCTGTATATTATGAAGTCATGTATTCCAAGAGGTTGTTCCAGTACAGAATGTCACAGTGTTACGATGTCCTCAGCCATGATGATTGGGAAAAACTATGTCTGAAGTCTTACTGTTGTTTTTTCCTTGTTGTTTTTACTTTAGTTAACCCCATTAACTGTATAATGCCTTTACAGTAAATGTCATGATATATTTTTTCTCTGATCAAGAAATACATGGATGTTTTCATCCTTCATTTTCATATACAGTTGGCCCTTCATATCCTCGGGTTCTGTATCTGTGGATTCAGCCAACTGAGGATGGGAAATCTTAAAAAAAATTCCAGAAAGTTCCAAAAGCAAAACTTGACTTTGCCACATGCAGGCAACTATTTACATAGCATTGGCAGTGTATTAGGTATTATAAGTAATCTAGAGATGATTTAAAGTATATGGGAGGGTGTGCATAGGTTATATGTAAATAAAATGGCCATTTTATATAAAGGACTTGAGCGTGCCTGGATTTTGGCATCTGAAGGGGTCTGGAACCAACCCCTCTTCAGATACCGAGGGAAACTGTATTCTGTTTAGTACATTTCGAAATGTCAGAGTCAAGAGATTTATGTAGTCAAATGGCATCGATGTGAAGACAATCAACTTGTCAAAATTTTTATTTCAAGCACTTTGGAAAAAATCTTCAGATGACAGATGCTACCTAAGTGCTGAATTTCAGGCCACGTGACACTGAAGAGTTAAATGTGAATATTACCTCTATGAACAGGGATCAGAACTTTATGCGAATAGTACTGTTTTGGCAATAGGAATATTCAGTGTAAATAAGGAAACAGGGAAAAATGTTATAGTTTAGTAGATTCTTTTTGGGGTAGGGCAGATTGCCATGTTACGTCTTTTCTATTTTTTTTTTCTTTTTTTTTTTTTTTTGCGGTACGCGGGCCTCTCACTGTTGCGGCCTCTCCCGTTGCAGAGCACAGGCTCCGGACGCGCAGGCTCAGCGGCCATGGCTCACGGGCCCAGCCGCTCCGCGGCACGTGGGATCTTTCCGGACCGGGGCACGAACCCGTGTCCCCTGCATCGGCAGGCATACTCTCAACCGCTGCACCACCAGGGAAGCCCACGTCTTTTCTATTTTTAACCGGAATGTGACAAGAGGTTTTCAATGTTTATGCTAGTTCAATCCTAAATGGTTCTCTAGTCAGAATGGCCAATTGTGACAAATTATGCTCAATTACATGACTAGCCACGAGAGACTGAGCTAAATTGGATTTGTTATTGGAAGCCAGAGCCAGTGCCTTGGTAAGCCAAACTGTTCTTCAAATTTTTGACGGACTACAATGGCTTTATTTTTTGCTGTATTATACTTGTTTGCTCATAGAATGATAGAAATAATGCCCATAGGGATGTCATTAATTTCAATGTGAGTTTAGATGGTCTGGAATTTGGTGTTTAGTAATCCAGATGAATGCAGTGGCACTCCAGAAAACGTGTCAGGAGACTAATACCAGTGAGTAAACCTGATGTCTAAAGCCACTCCCCTTGGAGCATTGGTTCTTCCTGAGTATTATATTTGGCCAGAATCTGATGTGATCCTTCTCTACAATAAAAAGTGAATGTGTGGCCAGAATATTTAAATTTTTGACATGTTGGCATTTGAGGGTAATTTCTAGGTACAAAGATAGAGTCACAGCCAAAACAGTGTTTTGATCTGGGCTGACTGTACTTTAAGTGGCCGGGGCAGGATGATTCAAAAGTTCCTTTCTGTCAAAGGATAATAGATCTGGTCATGAATTAACATATTGTCCCTGCTGCAATATGAAGATTGGAGAAGCTGAGTGGAGAGTGCACAGAGGATAGGAGAGTTGTAGATACGGATGGATTGTTCCCAAACATGAGCCATGAGATAGAATGCTCTTAAAGTGCATATTCTTTAACCTTCAGAAGAAAAGATTCTTGTTTCTGTATGTGTGTTCGTTTTAACAAATGATCTTTGAAAAGGGGTTTTGGTGAAGCACCAGCTGAAAGTTCATAGTATCTCAGCAAGATTACCTTGCTGCTTTTCATACCCTATCTCTTGGTCCAGAATTTCTAGAGTTATTAATGTTGAGGAAGTCAAATATAATCTTTGATTCCAAATGTAAAATGATTAGCTTTGCAATGTATTGCTTTTGCCCTTAATGTTTTGTTTTTTGGGGGAATGATGTTGGCAGCTCTACAACTCATTTAGAATCCTGGACCAAAAACTGCCACCTGGATTCTCGAGGAAGGAGGGATGTGGGATGAGGACAAAAGGTACTTGATCTCTGTAAGTCCTTGAGGAAGAATATTTCCATAATATACCAGAACCAAAAGACTAAGTTTAAATGAGTTGGATGGACTTTTGATTTATTACCTCTGTCTCTGCCAGCAAATTTGTTCTTCTATGTAGGAAACCTAGATGAGGCAGACTCGGAGGTAGGTTTCCATTTAATACAAAGTTCATCCAAATCTTGCTAGCTCTAAGAGAGAAGCCATTGTCTGGCTCTTTTCCGTTAGCTTTCTGCCGATTTACAATCCAGATTCTGTGATCCTTCTTTTCCTTCCCGGGTCTGAGATTTGAGTTGTGTGGATTTAAAGGTCATTGTTTGTTTATATCATCCTCTGTTATTTCTTAATACTTTTGATAGCAAAGATGTTTAAAATTATTAATTACTGAATTTCATATTCTATAATTAGCTTAGCTTTGTATATTTTGTCAAAATATGACATTATATAACTTGCTTTGAATTTTTTCTCACTTAAAATAGTTTTGTCTCATTTAAAAAGTATTATTAATGCAATATGTTTTTATACAAATTTTATAAATCATACAATTCTAAAGAAGAAAGGAAATATCTAAAATAAAATACCCAGAGATAAATCATGGCTTGATGTATTTTTAGTTATTTTTTCTTACTATTTATGACCTACACACACATGCACAGACACATACATATGTATTTGTTTCACACTAAAATAGAGATCATACTGCATAAGCAGGTGTCTTGTGTCTGTTGTTTCATTTTGTATCATAACAGTTTCCCATTTTGTATCATAAACAATATTGTATTATAAATATAATTCCACATTTTATTAATTACTTCTTGAAAACACAATTTTGAGTTGCTGCACTTAAGTTTTAATTTACATTTTCCTCTAGAAAATAAGGCAGCACTGAATCAGGTAAAAGAGCTAAAGTGAGTTTTCTATCAGTTCAACAACTTGTTACCACAGACACTTGTCGGCTATTTAATGATTCTATTCAGGTGCTTTGTGAGCCAATCCATAAATATTAATATTTCAAAGATATGCTAAATAATTAAGGGGTGTAGTTTCTCAGAGAACATTTGATGATTTATAAATTAATACATGCACTATAGCTGAATGTACAGATTTGTGGATTTTCAATAAATGACTCCTTATTGGTTAAACTCATTCTTTCTGAAACAAATGTTTCCTGAATGCCAGGCACTATCCTATACACTAGAAATAAATCAGTGAGCAAATTCAATTTCCTGCCCTCTTGAAGCATATATTCTAGTGGGAAACAGAAAATAAACAAGTAAAAATTAAGTATAGATGTTTATATCAGATAAACATAAGTGCTATAGAGGTAAATAAAACAAAGTGAAAAGATTGAGAATTAGTGGGGTACATATTGAGATGAGCCTATCTCATGTTGCTTGGTCACTGAAGACGTTTCCAAAGGGATATTTGAGCAGAAGAGCTGGTGTGGTCTTTGTTAGCAAATATAGACTTTCTCTCCCTTCATTAATCTTTATCATATGGAGTAATTTTCCCAAGACAGCAGTTGGCATATATTACTTTTAAAAATCAATCAAGCAAACAAATCCCCAAGGCTGCAGGGTCTCCTTAGTATCTGGGGGAGAAATAAACACCACATCCAGTGTGTGACGTGCTCCGTATTCTGGTGCCTGCTTCTCTGCCAACCTCATCTCTCACCTGTTCCCAGTACGTAACTTCCACATCATACACACGGATTTATTTCTTGCCTATGAACATGCTATATTCCCTCCTCTGTATTACTTCCTTCTTCCTGTTGGGAATGTCTTCCTTTCCACTTTTCCAAGGTATCTATTTTTAAAGACTCAACTTCAACCCACTTTCTTCAGTAATTATTTATTGAAGTTGGATTTATGAGTAATGATTTTCTTTGATGGTTATTCTAGAGACATTTAAGAAATCATTCTTTTACCATTAGACAAACAAAAACTTTTCTAAGTTGTTCATAATCTGTTTTCTTGCATTCTTAAACACTTAATAGTAAACACCATTTAATCAGCCTCAGTGATAACTATGATGATTTGTGCGTAAGCAGCGCTCATATCTTTACTATTTATTTAGTAGTCAGTTTGTCTATCTATAAGTATCCTTTCACCTTCACTCCATCTATTAATCAACCTGTGACCCATCCACTCATCCATTCTTCTCCACCCACCCATCTATCCATCCTTCCATGCATCCTTCCTTCCATGCATCCATCTGTACATCCTTCCTTCTGTTTTTCATCTATTCATCCATTGACCCATCAGTTTACCCCTACACACAGACACCCTGCTTTGGATATAAAATATATCAACAATAGCATCTGTATTCTTTTTTCTCAACTATATTTTAACCTCATTATTACAGACCATAGGCCTCTGTGTGGTCTCAACTTCTAATTTTGTGAGAGGTTCATACAATAAATGTTCAATAAATACTGGTAAAGGTTAAAACTCCCAAGTGAAAAACATTACTGGAATGTTTGTGAAATGACCTTCTCTAGCATATCTGTTTTTATCTAAATAGAGGAATTAGGTCCTGTTGGTACTCGGAGGAAAGAATAGAAGAACTTTTCCAGTTCTATGAGCCAATGAGTCTCATAGTAGCTGGTAAAAACAGTGCTAGCCACTACTTCTTTGTGCCTCTTTAAGTCCATTTATAAAATAGATATACCTTTCTTTCAACTTCTCAGTCCATAGGAAGATGAAGGGAAAAGATGAAAGGACCCAGTAGCTCTTTAGAATAGAATGAGCAGGTGCTATATCACCTATTCAGCCTCACAAGAAATGAGCTTTCAGAAGTCAGTGATTTTCAAATTGTTTTCTGCAGAGCCTAGGGGTCTCCCATTTTTTGAAGCATCTCCAAGGGCAACTGGGGGTGTGAGGTGGAGGTGCGTTGTGAACAGGCTACTCACTGCTGCTTCAGCCAGGACAACCACACATTTGTTGTATGTACGCTTCTGCAGAAGTTCATCTCTGTAGAAATGCCTCCATGTCCTCTTCTGTTACATGGGTATATATAGTGGTTCACATCTCAGAAGAGTGTCGTATGGATTCAATGAATTTTTATAGGGAAAATGTATGTGGTGTTAGAAAATGCTTAGCGGTCATTACTATTACATTATTATTTGCACATCTTTACCTGACACTAAATCTCCTCAGCTTCGTGTACCTTCTGATGTTTGTCTCTTTGCCACTAGAGGGTAAACCCTCTAAGAACCAGGTGAGATTTTTCAACTTTTTGTTCAGTGATTGTCTCCAGTTCCTGGACCAGTATTGGCACATACTAGATACTCAATAAGTATTAGTTGAATGAATGAATCTTATTAAGCTTCCTCCCTCCTTTCTGGCTAGTTCTTCCTCTCTCCCTGCTCTCATTACCTCTTCAGGTAGCCTTTTCCCTTTGTGACTTGCTATTTCTATTGTGATATAGGTGAGGCCCTTAAATATATTGGGCTGTTAGACTTGTATGTAAAATAAAAATAAATAGGTCGAGAGGGAAAGCCTATGCACTTGATCATAAACTTCATGACAATAGAGATCCTTTGTGCTAATCATTTTATTCTCAGTGCTTGGCCAAGTGCATGGCCTATAGTATAAAAATACTATACAAATACTATACAAATACTATACAAAATACAAAAATAATTATTTTTGATGATTGAAAGAATGAATGTGTCAATAAATGAAATAAATTGTTACCCTTTTTGACTACTTAGAGTTGCGTTTTGGGGCTGTGTTCCCCAGAGGTTAAGTTTTAAGATAGAAAGTTACAGGTAGGGAAAATACTGAAACTCTAAGATAATATTGTTATTTTACATATTCTGCCACACATTGTGACAAATCACCACAGAGAAAAGCTTACAGAACTTAGAACTTGTCTATTTTATTTCATCCTTCATTTTAAAGTGGTTATTCTAATTTATAGCTTAGATAAAAGTAAAGAAGATTAAAAATAGGTTACAGACGGGAATTCCCTGGTGGTCCAGTGGTTAGGTCTCGGAGCTTTCGCTGCACGGGCCCAGATTCTATCCCTGGTCAGGGAACTAAGATCCTGCAAGGTGCGTGGGTGGCCAAAAAAAAAAAAAAATAGGTTGCAGAGTATGTAAAACGTTTGCTTTCAGAGCATCCTGAAAAGAAGAGAATTATAAAATGTATGTGTGAATCCATCTGTTTCTGCAAATTAAGTTGATTTGTCATCTTAAAAGCAGAGTAATTGTTTCAATTTACAGGGCCCAAAGAGACAGTAGTCATTCTCGGGCAAGTTTTCCACTTCACCTGGGAGAGCCCAGGAATCTGCTGATTAGATACTTGACGCCTGAAGGCGCATCCTATTTCCAAGTGTGTGAGGTTGTACAGTCCCCCAAAGTATTCACTCCCTGACTTCTTCAAGGCATCTTCAAAAAGCCGAGGGGCTTTAGATCCTACAGAGATTCATGCCTACAGTAATGTGTTCTCCTCAGGAATAAAGGCCCATCCCGTACATGAAATAGCATAATAAGCGATCCTGCCAAAGGGCTCCGTTCATTCCTGGCAACTTTCAGTTTCCTTCAACCGTTTTCACTTAGGAAGATGGTTCCTGTGTCCCTAATCATAGCGATATTTCCTGAATTGTTTCTGAATGTCTGGTCTGAAGGGGTCATGAGTAATGAAGCCTAATTTAAAAATTCATAATTAAGCCTAAAAAATATGATCCTGAATTGTCTGTGCTTAAAAGCATTCCCACCCCGGTTTCTGAAGAGGTGAAGCAAAATAATTACTTTTAAAATGTGGAATGCATAAGTGAATTTTCTATACATATAAAGATATCTATCTATAAATATATTTACGGTGACATGTAATAGTAAAATTTGTTTGTGAGAAAAATATAAGGAAATTTTTTATCTCGTTCTGCTTTGTCCAGGACCTTTGTCCTTCATCAAAATAAAGTTATTTAACAAAGAGAGGGATCCTGAGAACACGATGTAAGAGAGAGATGCTGGGAACCCCCATCAGAGAGAGGGATGCTGGGAACCCCCATCAGAGAGAGGGATTCTGGGAACATGCTGTAAGGTGGGGATGCTGGCAACCCCCATTAGAGAGAGGGGAAGAGATGCCAGGAACACCTGTCAGAGAGAGGGGTGCTGGGTGGTAACTCCCTTAGAGTGAGCTGCTCCCCCTGAGAGCACCAGGGCTGGTGCGCCTATCCATGGAGTGCTTATTCAGAAGTGTATGTTTGCCAAGGGAAGATCCTGAGAGGTTTACAGCACCAAATGCTACAGATAGTAAGTATTATTAATTCTCTGAGAGGTTTAGGTGAGATGGATTTTTAATCTTATACTTAAATTAATTAAACTTCAGATTGTCTTTGGATAGCCAGGTTTACAAAAAAAAGTTATCTAGAGGGGTCAAGTTGCAGTGGAAAGAATCAGGACTCCTAGATTTATACTTCTTTTCTTCCACTAATCAGCTTCCTGTTTCTAGTAAAACACTTAATTTCTCTTAGCCCTGGCTTTAGTAGAAATTATAATATCTTCCTTATTTTTGCTATAGTTTTTTTTTTTTTTTTTGCGGTACGCGAGCCTCTCACTGTTGTGGCCTCTCCCGTTGCAGAGCACAGGCTCCGGACGCACGGACTCAGCGGCCATGGCTCACGGGTCCAGCCGCTCCACAGCATGTGGGATCTTCCCGGACCGGGGCACGAACCCGCGTCCCCTGCATCGGCAGGCGGAGTCTCAACCACTGCGCCACCAGGGAAGCCCTGCTATAGTTTTTTGAGGAGGCGCAAATGAGAAAAATGCTTGTGACAATCCTTCCAAAATACTGTACAAATATAACAATTATATTGGGAGGAAGGCATTGGAATATCCTCACCCTACTGACTGTTCAGGAAACTTCCAGTACAGGGTAACAACAATCCTTGTAAAAATGTCCCAATTGTTTGCTTTTGTCCTTGGAACTGCACCGACACCTCTCAGATAAAAGTGCAGCAGGACACAGACAGAGGAGGTCTGAGGGTGGAGTGGCGGTTCAATCAGTGGCTTTCCATTTCAGGGGCACAGAATCCTTTGTTCAAATGCCATCCTTTGAGGAAGTCAAATATATGATACGATATACAATAAGCTAATCTGCTTTGGCTGGAAGGGAAGGTGGGCGTCCGGGTGCCCCAGTGGGTCTCCTGCTGCCGTCAAAGTGCTAACCTCAGTTTGAAAGCTGCCTCGTTTGAGGAAAGGACCAGTGGTTAAGAAGCCACCCTGAGGGGCAAGTCGCAGTCCTGTGCCAGGGACAGGGTTCCACCTCCCTGGTCTGACAATAATCTGTGCTGACCCAAGTGCAGGATTCCTGCTGTATTTCCAGATATCAGATCTCAAAGTGCAAAATAAAATAACTCAGGACTGCCAGATTAAGCAAGGTTAATCCTTGCTTAATTAATTAGCCTTGTTTAATCCAGTGATTCTCAAACTCATGTGACGAAGAGATTCTTTTGGGAAGAAACACCTATTAAAGAATGTTTTCAGAACATAGTCTGGCAGGTGGTTTCTTAATCCTTTCCAGAGGACTGGAGAGGGGAAAAGAGGGGTAGAGAGGTTGGCAGAGGGAAGAGAAACCAACGCTCACACGCTGTCCCCTGCTTGTGCCAGGACTGTCTTGGGTTAATCTAACTCCCCCCAGACCTGTTTTACAGGGAGGAACCTAGAAGCTCGGAAGATGTTAGGTTACTTGCCGAGGTCACAAAGCTAAAAAGTGGAGGGATTCAAACTCAGGTCTAATTCCAAAACACTGTTCTTTTCCCATTTGGATTCAGGAAAATGCCATGCCAAGAGCCAGGTTACACTGTTAAGAATGGCAACATCAGAACTGAACATTTCAGCCAGGAGTAACTTAACTGTCCAGTCGGGTGGTTTCAGACTGTCCCGGAGGAGCCTCCTGGGGGGCCACGCGAGGGTGGAGGACAGACTGGGGAGGGCACAGTCACGGCTGAGACCAGCTCCGTTTATTCTCGGTAAGACAACGACCGAGAAGGGATTCTCCTGACTTGAGGAAGTTTGAACACCCCTGATATCAGTGGCTTTCTCTTTTGCCCCAGGTGGCTATGGGGGCCCAGCAGGTGATTGACTGCCCAAGATGCAGAACTTTCCAGAGGCAGAACCGGCTCTGGTGCCATCTGGGTTGCCAGGCTCTCTCGCTGCAGCACCCTTTCCACTCGGATGGACTGTTCAGACTAGACATCAGAAACTTAATCGCTTTGAAGACCATTTTCCATTTGATCACCACTGTCTGCGGGCTGGCTAGGGACACCAAAATCAAGAGGGTCCATTTTCTGGCTGATGTGTGCCGTTCTACTAGTTTTGTTTCCGGACAGCTGCTTTTAGAGGAGGGATCTTTTTTTCCAGATCATGGCAATAAAGATTCCCCCCCCCACCCCGAAGTGGCACTCTTCCTGAAGATGAACAAACAGCGATAATTGCTATCATTTGGTGAGAGGTTAGATAACAGCTAAGGGCTACATGCGTGTTTTCTCATGTTCTTCTCTTATGAAACATCCTGGAGGTAAATATTGTTACCCAAATTTTAGAGCCCGACTCTGCCAGCTTCCTGAGCTTGCCCCAAATCCGGAGGCTCGCAAGTTGGAGAGCCTGGACTCAGTTCCAGAATCTGCCCTCAACACCTGGGCTTTTAGCCACAGTGCTAAATTGCCTAATTCTTTGTCCCATCGGGGAAGTGAATTCTCAGCAGACAACTGAACCAAAACCCTCTTAAATTTCTTTTAAGTTAAATACTGCAATCCTGGAGTCTTAAGATACTTATTTCATTGTGGCTTAAACAATTCTTGAAAGAGAATCTGAACGAGTGGAGGAAGGACAGAGCAGATCCTTAGGTATGTGCTGGGATAATTAAGGGTTGGCAGTTGTGAAAACCAAGTCCACGGGCCAGTGCAAATTGGCACATGGAACTCCTGTTCTGCCTGACCTGTTACAGAAGCACCCATCTTACAAGAAGAGTAAAAACATGATAAATAGTGAGTAGCCAAATGAAATTCCAGCATTCTCCAGATACCAAGTACAATGTTTTCCTCCCTAATGACTGATTATGATATTTAATGCTCAGAATATTCTACATGACTTAAGCTAACCACGACTACTACCACCACAGTAATAAACCCTGGAAGGTAGACAAGATAATGAACGAATTGAGACTCTTGCATTTCAAAAAGTGTCCAGGTGACATACCAGAGTTTTGTAAATTTCGGGCACTCTTTGCAATACATAATATGGAATATGTGTACAACACACATTAAAATAACACATGCTTGCTACCTACTGTCTCCCAGAAAAAATCGTATTTTTCGTATCACCATTCTTAATCTCATTGAAAATTTAGTAGTGTTTTCTCTTGAATAAAGGACTTTAATACCCCAGTCTCTGTTTTCTAAACAATTGCATTGTTCTGAAAAATATATTTTTACCTAGAAATTGAGAAGATAAAGCATGATTGAATAAGTGGAGAAAGGTGAATACATGTAATTCCCTTACTTGGAAATGATTAAACATGACATTAATGGACATTGTCCTATTGAATATTCTACCTTTCCTTGACAAATACGTGAATAATATACCATATTAATCACTGAGCTAGTTGACCAAGACGGGAGAAGCAGCTGCCACCCACAGGTCATGACTTTGAGTCACTCATGAGCATTTTGGAAGAGCTGGTGTTGGTGCTATACCTCTCTTAATGGCTGACTGTTCCAGTAAACCTGGCACAATGATTCAGCATAGATGAGATGCTAAATTCTCAGTCTGAGTGTGTAGTTTTCTTAGTAAGCTATTCCTTATACTCATGGAATACAATTATTTCATGAAGTGCTGTTAAGGTTGCATCTGTTTCTGAAACTGCAGAAGGATGGAACTCTTCAATAGGCCAGATGACTTCAGACAAAATGTCCCCCAAACTATAATTTTGTAATCGGTGTGTTTCTTTACTGATTAAAACATGCCTACTCTGAACTGTTAGGAGATGGTTTCTAAACAAAATCAGGTTTGATTGCAATGTAACAGTTGAACAAATTCAGTATTTTATTAAGAAGTATGTATGAAAACAATACTCTGGAAAAGATTTTGTCATTGGCCAGAGGATCAAGTCCTCAGGTGCTTACGTGTCTGGTTGCCATTCTGTTGTCCTTACAACAGGAGCTACGACATGTAGAGCAGAGTGACTCCCTCATAGTAAGTGCCCCGGACACTAGTGATGGTGGCAGCGTGACGTCAGCTCCAAACAATCATCTCATGCCTTTCTCATTTCTGTAACATGTGTGACTGAAGATACAAATGATTTCCATAAAGAAATATACTACTTAGGGGAGAGGTGAAACACGAATTTTGATTGATTACATATTCCTAAGGTATTTCATAATCTGTTTCATTATCTCTAAAGTAGAACCAGATGTAAAAACAAAACTAGACCTTTCCAGGGTGTGGAATGACAGAAACCCTCACACACTGCTGGTGTAAACTGGTGTAATCTCTTTGGAAAACTAGTTGGTAGAATCTATTAAAGATTAAAATACACATACTCTATGGCCTGGCCATTTTACTGCTGGGTATATACCCAACTGAAGAGTGTGTGTGTGTGTGTGTGTGTGTGTGTGTGTAAATACATTTCTTTTTTCTTTCTTTTCACCTAATGACACCTACTAGCGTAGCTCCAACGGGAAACTACCGTTAGGTAAGAATGATTGGGCTACAGCTACACAGTAATATGGGTAAATCGGAAACATAATATCGCATGAAAGAAGCCAGGCATAGAAGGAAGCATACTGTATTGTCACATTTATATAAAATATAGAAATAGGCATAATGAGTTTATAATGGTTACCCCCCTACCGGGGGACAGGAGCAAGGATAGCAACTGAAGTAGCGACTGGGAGGGGGCCTCTGGGGCTTTGTAATCTGAGCAGTGGTTTCATGAGTGTGTTTAGTTAAGACAATTCAAGCTCTTTTCCTTATGTGTATCACATTTTGAAGTTAAGAACAAGAACGA
The DNA here is from genome assembly GCF_949987515.2 of Delphinus delphis. Classification (NCBI taxonomy): domain Eukaryota; kingdom Metazoa; phylum Chordata; class Mammalia; order Artiodactyla; family Delphinidae; genus Delphinus; species Delphinus delphis. Next base: position 76,380,729 of record NC_082696.1, on the reverse strand, counting down.
CAATGGCAACGATAAAACAGGCTCTTACTGTGAACAAGTAGAAAATGTGCTCTCCTGTTGTCCATAAATATTACAGGGTAAAGGTCATGACAATGACTCTGAAGTCTCCCAAACTTATTGTAATGAAAACGAGAAGTTTAGTTTTACCAGTCAGAAAACTAATTAGGTAATTATTTGACTATTCCCTGAGATTTGACCTGTATTATTTTCTGCCACCTTCTTTATTTGGGTGTTATGGCCCATTTAGATCTTGAGATAACTTAGAATAAAAAAGCACTGGTCAGTAAGTGGAGCTGAGGTTTTTATCTACATTCCGGAGGAAGTATGCGGTGTTCCAGCCTCAATCGAGACAGGGAGGAAAGTTAGCAGAATTCTGAAGATGAATTATCATGTGCTTCACATATTACTACTGTGTTCATCTTCTCTCAGTTCTGTCCTCCCATACCAGTGAGAACCCTTTTGGGCAATTACGAGTAAAACTCTCATAAATGAAACAAGAATCCAATCGCATAACTTTCCTGCTTGAAATCATCCAGTGTTTGCCTATGTTCAGGCCTCTACCCACACTTTGACCACATTTCTCCCCTTCCTCCTTGTTCACTCCCTCTAGACTTACTAGCACTTCTTTTTGGTCTCTTGAACCAAGCAAGCTATTCCTATCTCTAGGCCAACGTACCACGTGTTTTGTCCGCTGGGAATGCTAGGTGACTAGGGCCTTCATTCCTAGTCCCCTCCCCAGACTGTGTGTGTGACCTCAGTGTTGCAGGTAGCAGCCACCTCTCTGTGTCACTCTCATCTCCTGCACACTTAAAAAAAAATACTAGATAAAATTGTCATCATTTTTCAATTTTTTTATTGTCTGCATCCTTCCACTCTCTACTTCTCCAATAGAACAAAGATCAAGGAAACTATCTTTTGTGTCATGTTGTATCTCAAGGCCAAAATAATTAGTACATGTAAAGGCTTAATACAAATTTGTTTAATGTATAGATACAATTAATTATAGATAGAATAATTATAATTATTTAATTAATTATAAATAATTAATTATAGATAGAATAATAAATTATTTAATTAATTATAAATAGACTAATAAGTATAATTAATATAAATTAATTAATATTAATATATTAATAATATATCATATATTAATGTAAATATAATATAAATTAATTAATATAAATTAATTAATAATTAATATAAACATAATAATAAATATATTAATAATAATATATTAATAATAATGTATTAATAAATTAATTATAGATAGAATAATAAAAGTAGTGAGAGCAGAAGTTTTCTTCTGTTTGTCCTTTTGGGTTTCTTCTATCAAAACAGTTTGAATTTCTGAAGTTTTTAGACTCTTGGAAGCTTATAATATGTTAAATCCTGATGTGCTTAATTGTCTAGCACCCATGTATCAAATATACCAGGTAGGGTTACTGTCTTTCCTTTAATTATACCCTTATTCATAGGAGGCGATGACAGGCTTCAAGCAAACGTATTCCCAGACTAAGGAATCCGTGTGTCATTAGCTGAGAGCTAATGGGAATAGAAAAGCCGTGAGCTATTATATAAACCCAGCCAGGGGTTAAGTCCTGGGGGAGAATGTTAGAACCCCATTAAAACTGGGGAAATGTGGCTGATTGAAAAGATTTCTGTTTTTCATAAAAGCGTGCTACAAAATTTACCTCATTTCTCACTGAACGTTCCCTTAGAAGTGACTTAGACATTTAAAAATGCAGAGAGTATAAAATGCTGTGGTCTGGCTGTCTTGGCTTTCTATCATGCTTTGCTTGTATTGACTGTGCAGCACTGATTTCCTGGATGACCAATTGCATTTTTGTTTGGGGTTTGCAAGTATTGATAAAATACGTCACTTTAAATGACCGGCTTACACAAAGCAATAGAGTGAGCCAGTGCTCAATGGCCAGAATGAGGTGTTCTGCCTTCTTCTGTTTATGGGAGTTGTGTCTTCAAGTTAGCGTCACAGAACTCCTTGGGACTCTGCTCTGCTTATAATACCTTTAACGTAAATTTTTCATTGTGTGCAGGTGTTTACAGCCAAATACAGTAGTATATTGTTGGGTAATGCACAGGTGAAACACCATTGTCTGGGAGGTGAATGGCCATCTCTGTAGCATGGGATGGTGGTGCTGGCCAATCTTAGGTGCTTCGAGATAAGCTTTTGGGCCGGGGAAGTTCATGGTGTTCTGCTGCTTTTAGCATCACCTTGGACTACTTGTGATTGTAGCGCTGATCATTCATAAGGAAAGAGGTCGATTTCAGGTTAGAATGTCCTCAGCAGAATGCTGCTTTCTCTGAGTGGGTGCTAAATGAAGGGTGAATATAGGTTGGCTTCATGTCCCTTAATTGTCCTGTCCGCACCACCATACATGGCTGAGTGGGAGTATCAGGGTTTCCTGAATGGTTGGGGTGAAAAAACACTCATATTTATCTGGTGAATTACTATGTGCCAGTCTCTGGTTTTTTTGTTTGTTTGTTTGTTTGTTTGTTTCGATACGTGGGCCTCTCACTGTTGTGGCCTCTCCCGTTGCGCAGCACAGGCTCCGGACGCGCAGGCCCAGTGGCCATGGCTCACGGGCCTAGCCGCTCCGCATGTGGGATCTTCCCGGACCGGGGCACGAACCCGTATCCGCTGCATCGGCAGGCAGACTCCCAACCACTGCGCCACCAGGGAAGCCCCCCAGTCTCTGTTTTAAAAGTTTCATATCCACTAACTTACTTAATTATCAAAACAACCCTAAAGTAACTGTTATTATTATTCCAATTTTCCAGTTGAGGGAATGGAGGTAAAGCTAGTAACTCTTCCAAAGTTCTGGAAATCTTAAGAGGTCCCGAGGTCCAGGTGTCTGCTCCCTAGTGTACGTGCCTATATAATAATTCCCCTGAGTATGAGTAGAACTGGTGAATGTGACGGGGTATCACTGTCATTACATTACCTTAAATCTCAGAAGAGACTTTCCAAATGTAATTAAGGGTCCTAATCAGCTGACTCTGAGTTCATAAAAAATGAAATGACCCTGGGTGGGCCTAACCTAATCAGTTGAGCCGTTAAAAGAAGTCTGAGCTATTTAAGGCAGCAGAGATTATCCTGCTGGTCTGGAAGGAGCAAACTGCAATGCAGTGGTGAGGGCTCCATGGCAGGAAGTAGCGAGTGGACTCTTGGAGCTAAGAGTTGCCCCCGATTGACAGCCAGCAAGAAAACGGGGAGCTTCATCCTCCAACTATAATAAACTGAATCTACCAACAGCTACTTCGACTTGGAAAAGGATCCCATGATCCAGAAAGGAATGCAGCTGGGCTTGTACACTGATTTCAGCCTGGGAGACCCTGAGGAAACTATCATGACGTGAGCCACCATGTGCCTGGACTTCTGACCCACATAACTGTGAGATGATGAATGGGTGTTTGATGCAGCTAAGTTTGGAGTAATTTGCTGTGCAGCAATAGAAAATACTATCTATGATATTTGCCATAGTATAGGGGAGTTGAGGTCTTCAAGCGACAGATTCTTGTAAATGGCCTGTTTCCTAATTACGCTTCTTGCTTCCTGCCTGGGCCTCTCTGTGAAAGCGCAGAGGAGTTTTTGATCTCTGCTGTGCACTTTCCATCACTCCTCAGAGCCTCGCTATCCTCACCCTCATCCCCGTTATCTAACCCTGACCCTGACCCTGACCCTGACCCTAACCCTAACCCTATCCCTAACCCTAACCCTATCCCTAACCCTGACCCTATCCCTAACCCTTACCCTAACCCTAACCCTATCCCTAACCCTGACCCTGACCCTAACCCTAACCCTAACCTTATCCCTAACCCTTACCCTAACCCATACCCTAATCCTAACCTGTACACTAACACTAACCCGTACCCTAACCCTAACCCATTGTCGTACCCTAACCTGTACCCTAAAGCATACACTAACCCTAACCCTAACCCTTAACCTAATCCGTACCCTAATCCTAACCCATACACTAACACTAACCCATACCCTAACACGTACCCTAACCCTAACCTGTTGTCGTACCCTAACCCGTACCCTAAACCATACCCGTTCCCTAACCCTAACCCTAACCCTGACCCTGACCCTGACCCTGACCCTAACCCTAACCCTAACCCTGACCCTGACCCTAACCCTAACCCTTTTTTCTCAGATGGCAGTTCATTCGCTGAAGTAGGAATGAATTGATTTACAATTGCTTGACTCCTAGATATTCCGATTTTTCTGTTTGGGGATAAGGCCCAGTCATTTTTTAAATGTGCCCAGATGATTTTATTTTAAAACATCCAGATGATTTTATTGTGCAGCCGGGGTGGAGAACCAGTGGTCTAAAATCACATCCTGTGAAGCTCTAGAGGGACAGCCTGCAGTAACAGTTGATATGCAAAGTCTTGTTCAGTGGGCCAGGGCTGGGGAGTGACCTGTGCGGTCCAGCAGCCTTCGATATGGTCGCTGTTATGAGCTCCGCTCAGGGTAAGTTGAGTATACACACCTTAATTATTTCACTCATCCAGAAGATTCAGAGATACACAAAAATGAGACACTTCTGAAAGACATGCTCTAATTTCCTGAGACAGTATATTTTAAAACTTAAGGAGGGAGAACATATTTTCTTAACTCTACGGTAAAGTGAAAGGCTGCCTCTCTACAACGCAATCAGTGCTCACATTATTATGTAGTAATTGAGTCCTTTGCTTGGTAATTGTGCCCCTTGGGTTCCAGCTGACTGATATGCCTCCTACAAGCCATTGTCTTTGCTACACAAGTACCTTGAAAGAAACATTAAAGTAATGCTTACAATAATAATACGTGTAAATCATTGATTAAAATTGTGTTGTAGCAAAGATTCGTACTTCTCCCCATTCTGTGTGTGTTGTTTGGGTTGGGAGGGAAGTTGATTTTATTATTCCAGTTTGTACTGTCATATATATTAATGCCTATCTCTGTGTGCTTTCATACATACATACTCTAAATATATATTTACCTTTATCATCCTGCTATGAATTAGCATAAGGTTTTGATTACCTTTCAATATTATTTGTGTCTTAACCATTGCTTATAAAAGCAAGCCATATATTTGAAAGTCTGAAATTCACATATTAATTATGTGAGGCTTAGTAAATTGAAGGAACTGAAAAAAATTTTTTTCTTTCGTATTTGAAATATTAGCTTTTGAAGTCCTGCATCAGATGGGCCCTTTTCCCCTAACTGATAGAGAAATGTTTGGTTTATGATAAAATTAGTGTGAGGTATGTGTGTGTGTATTTCATTCAGGTTAGCTTTGTTTTAGGGGCTGTGTTATAAATTAGCTCCAGGAAGATGAAAAGCCAAGTGTGGTCTAGTTTTATTGAGTGAAGCCTACCTAGGCTGTGAAATAAAGCCCAAGGATGTGGAGGTAAGAGAGCCAGCAGCTGTGAAGCGAGCTGCCAGGTAGGGGTGGTTAGAGATTGTCTTGTTGGGGCCAGTCCCCGTCCTGAGAGTCTGATGAAAGTCAAGTAGGGAAAATAATGAAACACCAGTGAGAGGACATCTGAGTTACATTTTTCAGTCAAAGTCACAAAATAAATTGAATTTTTGAAACAAGTACACTCTCCATCTTTAGGAATGGGGTTTGATGCATGTAAAGGATATTTGAATGGAAAATCTTAATGTCAAAGTACCTAAAAATATTTCTGTCATTATTGGAGATGAAAAACCTTCAGGTGGTTTCAAACAGGACAGTAAAAGAGATGTGCACAGTTCCTGGCACATTGCAGGTACTTAAAATAACTTTTGGACAAATAGATGAGCAATGTATGGGGCCTATTACCATATTTTTTCGGTTTTTGATACGTTGAGAGGAATTATGTTTAATAGGACAAAGGTTCTGTGTTTGGTAAAAAGCCAAAGACCAAAAATCTGATGTTTTGCAAAATTGTGTGCTAAAATTAACAGGACTTAATGGAGAAAATGGAGTGAGGGTGAGGGGTGACCACTCACACTAGTACAACTTTGTGACAAGACCACTAACCAAATTAGCACTGATACCTTGGGAGACAACAGCACTACTCAGGCAGGCAGTTCAGTATAGCTAGAGGCTGTCCCAGAGGATCGTAAAGTGTACAGAAAAAATCAGTGGAAATTCTGGCAACTCCTTAATTAGCAAGAGTCTGGCAGGTAGATGAAAGTAGAGATCTAAAGCTTTGGGGTCCTTTGAAGGTGTGTTCTGTAGGGGGTGCACACTGTCAAGCGATAAGTTATAAGAGGCTGGGCTGCTCCTCTCTGGGGAGGTCTTATTTTTTTATTTTTTTGCAGTGTGCGGGCCTCTCACTGTTGTGGCCTCTCCCGTTGCGGAGCACAGGCTCCGGACGCGCAGGCCCAGCGGCCACGGCCCACGGGCCCAGCCGCTCCGCGGCATGCGGGAACCTCCCAGACCGGACCACGAACTCGTGTCCCCTGCATCGGCAGGCGGACTCTCAACCACTGCGCCACCAGGGAAGCCCCATTTTAACCTTTTGAAAGATCAATTCCTGTGATTGTGGTACTATTGGAATTGTACTTCCCTTCCTTGGGAACGCAGTATGAGTTTTAGAATTTACCTCATCCTTGTTGAAAGAGAGATGAGACTCACAAAAAAAAGAGAAGAGCTTTAACTCAAAATGTTTCCCCCCAAAACCAATATGTTTGAGAATTTTTTATATTTGTCACTTACTTTCACTTGTTGTGGATGGTCTGTTGATGTTTTTACCCATTATTCTATTGGAAAGTGCATTTTTATATTGAATTGCCTGTGTTCTTTGTATATTAATGAGCATTATCCATCTGCCTGTCATATAGATTGCAAGTATTATTCTCAGATAGATGCATAGCTTTTATTTTGCTTTTGGGTATACAGATATTAAACTTTTTAATACTATTATATGTTCTAGTGCTTTCCTTTGCAATTTTTGCCTTACAGTGTTACACTTAAAAAAAGCTTTTCATTCTCATTTCATCTTCATCTGTATTTCCTTCAGCCTTTCCATTTAGAAACAGGGGTAGTTCTCTGTTTCAAGTTAGCATTTACATTTCTTGATAACTTTGGTAGTTTTCTACATATAGGTCCCGTGATTTTGTTCTGTTATTCCCAGGTATCTCTTCTTGTTTTGGGAATGGTAATTTATATCTGGGATTTTAAAAACTTGTTATTTCAGCTGTAAAAGAAAGGTGTGGGAATATCTATGTATGTGTTTTAAATTGGCTATTTTAGTGAGCTATCTATTCAAATAATTTTTTGTTTTGATCATCCTGGGCTTTCTAAAAGGACACTCTTTTCCTATGTAAATATTGGGAACTTTGCTTTTTAATTTTTATTTCTTTTTTCTTATTTTTCTTTTTGATTAGGAATTTTTAAAAAAGGGCAATAGCTTTTTCACTTGAGTTCTTTTATTTTGACTAACCGCCCTCTACGAGGAAATATTTTGAAACGGTTTTTATTGTAGGAAGGGCATTTGAGCTGTGCACTGTCTGAAGTCTCGAATATCCCAGAATATCTTTCTTTTGCCTTTGAACATCAATATCAACTTGGTTGGTAGTAGCATTTCAGGTCACGGCTTTTTGCCCTCAAATTAATGTAGATCTAGCCTCAGTTCCTCTGCCATTATCTGTGCAGGGGCATCCTAGATCAGCCCAAGTTTGTTCTCTCTTGATCAGTAACATTAGTACAACAAAAGAAGTTAGTTTTTCTTGCATCACCTGTGACACTAACAATCTTCAGAACATTTGCCTTTGTCTCTTTAAGAAAGCAAGCCCTTAAGGAGCTCTTTGGAAGTAAAGACTATGGAAGATTTCTATCTATGACAGCCCACTCATCTCCTCCTCATTTTTCCGCTCGTGATGTGGTTAAACTGTTGAGAGAACTGTGATGACTATAATGACCTACCGAGGCTTTATATTCCATGAGCAGTAAGTGCTTTAAAATGATCTTCTAATTTAGTTTGCTTCTGATATTGATTCCTTTCTCATGACACTATGCAAGGCTGCATATGCAAATATAATGAATTGTTGTCAGCTTTTTAATGAAGATTTTTAATAAGATTAAGAATCAAGAGATATTTGAGCTCTCTGATTAGGGCAGAGATCTTCCAGTGATTGTACATCTATCAACCAAGGTGTTGACTACTTCTCTGGCTACCTTCTGGAGGGTGTACCCAACAGCATGGATTCACAGTTGCTCAGAATCATCCCTGAGTAAACTTCTCAGACCTGACCATCTGGAATATTACTAGGAAAATGCCAAATAAATGGGATCATTTTTACTACTTTATCTTAAAAACAATATAATACACTGCTAATACATAAACAGTATAAAAATATAATATCCTGTTAATAGATGACGTAAACCATTATCTTTTGGGATAATGTGGTTGGCGCATTATGATTATTTTTGTTTTTGCAGCGAGTTCACTAGTTCATGTAATTCATACAGAGCGGTATCCAGATAGTGAAGCTGAATCCGGCCTCTGTACCCCGACACCAAATTAAATCTCAGAGACAGAGTTTGGGGTGAAGTAGAAAAGAATAGCTTTACTACTTTGCCAGGCAAAGGGGGCTACAGTGGGCTCATGCCCTCAAAACTGTGTGTCCTGACCTGGAGGGGATAGTGAAGAGTTTTATAATAATGATTCAAAGAGGGCGTGATTAGCTTGTGGACATTCTTCTGATTGGTTGATGGTGAGGTAAGTGGGAGTCAACATCATCAACCGTCTGGTTCCAACAGGTCTGGGGTCTATGTACTGGTGGGTAGCATACAGTTAACTTCTCCCACCTGCTGGGGGTTTCAGTACCTGCAAAACAGCATAAAGATATTGTTATGTGTATCCCTTGAGGGGGAACCAGGACCCTGCCCCAAGGCTGCACTATTGTTTCTTGACTGGTCTCACCATCCCCTCCCTTTCCTAATTAGTATCTGTTTGAACTCACCCAGTTGAAACTCAGGGAAGGTCATGGAGGCTGAATGAAGCCTATTTCCTGTAATCAAGAAGTGAGGGACACAGAAAAGCTTTTGTGCCCAGGAGCCCCACAGGGTCCTGCTCCGTTTCACTATCACCTTGAGTCCCAGAATTCATCCACACTGGAGGTAGTGAATGCTCATCTAGGGTTATTGAAATCTGTCGAAACATGTCTCAAAATGAGTCTTCTATGTTGTATCATTGCCTCATGCAGATGTTTTATCTAGAATCTTCTACATTTGTCCTATTATTAAAAATAACATGTCAAGTTCTTTGGGGCTGAGATTGAATATAAATTAACAGAATTCTGAAGCAGCAGAGATTTATTTTGGATTGTGTTCACATATTCTTGGTGCAAAGCAGTGTATGTGCATGTGTAGGAAGGAATCACAAGGGATTCCTTTTCCTCAACAGCATGTACTACTTTAAGGTTGCAAGTTATGGGCCCATGAACCTTAGGCCTTCAGAAATTCAATTTATTTTTCTCTCTTAATTAAAATTATCACCACCTACATTATCTCCTGGGGTTCCTTTCTAAGAACTGCAGACAAATAGGACATAATTTCTTCAGGAACTCTCTTTCAGCTCACAAAAACTACATATATAAGCCATTTCTGCCTTACAGGTCTCTCTGCTAAGTTCTGAGGAATTTGAAAGAGGAAAATGAAAATAACCACAATTCTAAGAGTTGTCCCTGTTTCTGCCTTCCTTTTTTTTTTTGCTGTACGCGGGCCTCTCACTGCTGTGGCCTCTCCTGTTGTGGAGCACAGGCTCCGGACGCGCAGGCCCAGTGGCCATGGCCCACAGGCCCAGCCGCTCTGTGGCATGTGGGATCTTCCCGGACCGGGCCACGAACCCACGTCCCCTGCATCGGCAGGCGGACCCTCAACCACTGCGCCACCAGGGAAGCCCTGCCTTCCTTTTTGGATTGAATGTGGACGTGTGCAGTCCCACTGGCTATCAAGATTATGTGAGATGATTGATTTTATTGATCCTCCCCTCCTACCTTCACTCTTGTTCTCTCCTGGGACTCTGTCCATCTCAGTAGATATCTTGCTGCATTGAAATAATAGATGTGAACTTGTGTTAACCAATTGCCTTCTAGAATCCTCTGGATAATTTACTTCTCAAGGGAAAATCTCAAATAGGTGACTGCTGTATCTTAGCTCTTCTTGCTCTATGTGGAGGAAATTCTCTTCCTGGCAGGAACTTCAGAGCCATTCCAAGATATTCTATTCCTCAGAGGGAGGTTCAGATTTTCTCCTTCAGGGTCGTTCTAATGATACGTTCATCATTACATCCTGTGCTAACATGCACACACACACACACACACACACACACACACACACAGCCAGTAATTTCTTATTATTCTCTTACTAGGTTTGATTTTAGGGATTTGGAGAAGGGTCTCATCTGTGCTGTCTAGCTCTCAGTATCCCCAGTTGCCTTAATGACTAAAGATCTATTATTGTATGCAGTAAAGAATTAACCTGGCACACACGGGAGCTTCAAATCCTGCATATTCCAAAGAAAGGCTTGGTATTTGCCAGGCTCCTGGAGGTAACCTCTAAGCTCTTGGAATAAAGACCTAAACAGAATGTCTTTGTTTATCTGGGAGCCTTGGGCCACAGCTGATGGCCCATCCTCTCAGTGCTAAGGATGTGATATATGGCAGGGGCCTTGAGCCACATGGTATCAGCTTGACCTTTGGCCTTTAGCCACACCTACATGACTAACCCCCAGTGAAAACCCTGCATGCTCATGTGAGCTTCCCTGGCTGGCAGTAGTTACTGTGTACTGTCACACAGCTTTACTGGGAAAATTAAGCACTGTCCACGTAATTCCCCTGGGAGAGGACAACTAGAAGCTTGCACTTGACCTTTCCTGGACGCTGCCTTAAAGGCCTTTTCTCATTGATGGTTTTTAATCTGTGGATTTTTTTTTTTCTGGAATAAACTGACCATGAATATAATGGCTTTGCTGAGTTCTCCGATTACTTCTAGTGAATTGTTGGACCTGAAGATGGTCTTGGGGAGTCCTTGGACGCATATGCAATTTATATATTTGGGATAGAAAATATCCTTCAGTGAAAAATGTGGGAGCTGGACGATGGTGACAGTTGCACAACAATGTGAATGTAGTTAGTGCCACTGAACTGTACAATTAAATATGGTTAAAATAGTATGTTTTATATTATGTGACTTTTAAATTTTATTTATTTATGGCTGTGTTGGGTCTTCGTTTCTGTGTGAGGGCTTTCTCTAGTTGCGGCGAGCGGGGGCCACTCTTCATCGTGGTGCGCAGGCCTCTCACTATCGCGGCCTCTCTTGTTGCAGAGCACAGGCTCCAGACGCGCAGGCTCAGTAATTGTGGTTCACGGGCCTAGTTGCTCCGCAGCATGTGGGATCTTCCCAGAGCAGGGCTCAAACCCGTGTCCCCTGCATTGGCAGGCAGATTCTCAACCACTGCGCCACCAGGAAAGCCCTATATTATGTGACTTTTACCACAATAACAAAAAAATTAAAAGAAAAGAAAATGTCCTTTAAAATTTCTTTTCAAAAATACTTTTTAAATGAAAATGAAAAAATTCATTCACTATTTTTTAAATGAAAAGGAAAGAAATTCAGTATTCTAAAGTTCACTATTACTATAGTGTGAACTTTCCCACTGTGACTGGGTGAAGGAAAGCATTCACTTGCTCATTTATCAAATATTTATTGAGCACCTGTTCTAGGCTAGGATAGATGCTCTAGGCGAGATGCTGAGGACATTGCAAAGAACCAAAGAGAAAGGTTCTAGCTCTCATAAAGATTAGAAAAAGAAAAGTATATAAATAGTAAGTAAATAAATAAGGTAATTTTGGTTGTGTTAAGTACCATGGATGAAATTAATGTGATGATATGGAGAACACAAGGGGAAGTCCACTTTAAGTCAGAAATAGCTTCTCTGAGAAGACATTTTCAGTGATACCAGAAGCATAGGACGACGTAGACATTTTAAGAGCACTGGGAACAACCAACTGCAAATGCTTTAATATGGGATAGGACTTGCCCTGTTCCCAAAAGAGAAGGGAGGCTAGTGTGGCTAGAATGTTCTGACAGGGGAAAAATGGTGTGAGACAAGATTAGAGAGGGAGGCGGGAACCTGGTCATGGTGCCCTCGTAGGTGAAAGAAACTTGTCGTTTATTTGGAGAGCAACGGAAAGGCATTAAGAATGTAGATAGTTTTAAACTTCTACAGCTGCACTGAATGTTTGAGACCCCGTTACCCTGGGAGGGTTTCTCATAATGTGCCAAGGGATTTGGGAGGGAGACTGGTGTGAGCAGCCCCATCTCTCCATGCTGGCCTCTGTTGAAACATCCTTCTTTTCCATCTGGTCCTTGGTTATGACTCATGCTGACTGCTTCTTTTTGTCCCTCACCTCAACCATAGGGACTCTGTAGATGCCAGTATTCCCTGCTCAGTCTGTGTCCTTTTTGGAGACACAGGACACATTTGGTTGCTCTCTTGGGGTAGTCTAGGGATGAGGTGAGCTTTTGGACATCTTCTAGTCCCCGTCTGTTTAGAGGTAGCCTTTTCCCCTCCCTTACTCCTAGACCACGCTGGGCTCACAAAACCGGGGTTTTGCAACTGTCTCAGGCTCTGTTCAGAGATAAGAACACAGGATCCCTTATTATTCTCAGATTTCCCCAATATGCCCAGAGTTGTGTTTTTCCCTCCCTGGACTTAGCCTAGCAGTTGGGGACCAGGCTTGGGGCCACTTCTCAATGTTCTCTGAGACATTACATACGTAACAAATGATCTGTTTACAGTACAGACTTTATGCCTTGAAAGCTTTGAAACTCAAAATGTCTTTCTGTTTTTTCAAAACAAATGCCTCGGCCAAGAGTTTCAAAATCCTCATTTCCTTGATGTCCTTCTTTCCCGGAGGCAATAGGCATAAAATACCCTAGCAGCTGCCTCAGTTAGGATGTTATAGAAAATATGGGAAAAGCCACTTTGGTAAATCAAAAATAATGGCTAGCTTGCTAATGTCAGGAATCTATCTAAATAGTTCACATGGATTCACTCACTTATGTTCAGAATAATCCTGTGAGGGAAGTACGATGAATATCCCTACTTTATAGATGAGGAAACGGAAACGGAGGCACGGAAAAGTAAACGAAGATGCTGATGGTCTGGAAAATGACAGATCTGGAGTTCATACCCAGGGAGTAGCGTAATCTGATTTACATTTTAAAGTTTTTATTTTTCCTGCTGAGTGAGAAGAGCATTACAGAGGAGCAAAAGTAGAAGCAGGTAAGCTGGTAAAGACTATTTTAAGAGAATAGTCAAAAGGACTGGCTGAGTGTGTGTGTGGATGTTGAGGCATGGCATACTGAAGGAGGACGGTTCCTTTGTAGATGGTTCGATGAAGGTGGAGATGAGGAAGACGGATTTACTAGTTCACAATTTGATATGGACTGATTTCTAATGACAACCAGTACATACACATGTTAAATGGGAGACCACACGTTAAAAAATAATGTCTTACACAAATGAACTTATCTGCGAAACAGAAACAGACTCAGACATAAAAGAACAGACCTGTGGTTGCCATGGGGCGGGGGTGGGGGAGAGATGGAGTGAGAGTTTGGGGTTAGCAGATGGGAACTCTTATATATAGAATGGATAACAAGGTCCTACTGTATAGCACAGGGAACTATAGTCAATATCCTGAGATGAACCGTAATGGAATAGAATATGCAAAAGAATGTATATATATGTATAGCTGAATCACTTTGCTGTACAGCAGAAATTAATACAACATTGTAAATCAACTATACTTCAAAAAAATAAGAAAAAAAATAATGTCTTAATTTGGTCAAATGGTCACTGGGTGGACGTGCGTTGTAACAAAATAGCTTCAACCGAGGAGGTCAACGGAAGGCTGGACCAGCAATCTTGGTTCCATGATAGTAAGCAAAGAATTGCAAACTACCACGTTAAGCTTAAGTCCCAAGCAAAGTTTATTTAAGCATAGGTACACTCTCAGAGAGGGAGAGAGAGAGGGAGAGAGAGAGAGAGGAAGAGAGCGGGCTGTTTCTGCGAACTGAAAGCAGCACTCCTATACAGGCTTAAGGGCACTTTTAAGGAGCATTTTTCAGGGAGGCGGGGGTGAGTGACAAGCGGTCATTATTTGATTGACAGTCCCGAGGTATGGAACGAGTTTACAGCTGCGCATGCTCTCACCCGTGAATCGCTAAGAAACGCCACTGCGGGGGGCGCGGGGGGAAGCAAACCGTATGTAGATTGTATTATAATGATGGTATAATGAGTTTGGGTTTACTATAGATTATACACCTGTCTAGTCTGAGCATGTGCAGCCCAGGGAAGTCCCTTCGTGTTACTGTGCCCCTCTTTACCAGGATAAGCTGCCCACCATACGACCATAGTTTCACCCACTCTGGGTGGAGTCAGGGGACAGTCCCCAGACAGCTGGTGTGTGACTCGATTTCTTCTTGTTTTTCTTGCCACTGTCACCTCCTTGCTGCTAATGTCTGGGAGGGTCCCCAGATGGCTGGGTGTGTGACTTGATTTCTTCTTGTTGTTGTTTTTTTTCACCACTGTCCCCTCCTTGCTGCTAATGTCTAACTACCTAACAAAATTATTAGCAAATATAGCTTCTTGTTGTTCATTAAATTCAGAATATCTGGAATGCTCAAAATGGTTCTGCCAAATTTTTCTCAGTTTCCTTTGGTATTGCCCTTCTATCTGGTTAGATTCTTCTTTGATCTTTATGTAGGAAATTGTATTTTCAGTAGTTGGGGAATACTGTGTGATGTCGCCAAAGAACTTGGAATGAAAGATAGGGGTGTATTTTCTGACAGTTAAAATAAGAAACCACTACATAATGGGGGAGAGAGTACATTTATTCTTCAAGGTATATTCCCAAACCCAGCATCTGTCAGACACAGAGAAGACTCTCAGCATATACTTATGAAAAACACGAATGAATAAAAGCATTTTATCGAGATATAATAGTCCTTAATCATATATGATTTGACTATATAAATGAAAAAAAATTCTAAAGAAGAAATGTACCTATCAGAACTGTGGATGTGGAAAGAGTTTGGGTGAGGTGGGGGACACATTGTTGCCTTAAAAACTCAGTGAAAGAATCAGGGTGATAAACGTTAGCAGTGCAGCCTGAGGCACTCTTCAGAGAACTTGCTCTCCTGGCCAGTTGTGTCTCAGGAGACGTCATACAGGCAATGGAAGAGGCCCCAGGCTGTGTTAGTTCAAGATCATAAAATATTTGAGTAATATAATTAACTACCCTCAGTCTGGATCTAGACTAACCAAGTCCAGTTTTGAATATTTTGACTATCTGTTGGGTTTTCATGCAAATGATACAGTAAAAAGGCAAACTGGCAGGAAGACGCAGGCTTCCAACCCTCCTGACAATATTTATTATTATATTTTAATAAATTAGCATTCTGAGTTTATCATGCCTTCCTGAGCTTTGCATCCATGAGTTCTTCTCTAAAGAATGGATGCAGGATGCTAACCAGACAGGTTCTTGGGCTGAAAGGATGATAAAAAAAGGCCTTGGTTTATGTTCAATACGTCACGTAAGCTGTTACATCCTGTAAGCTGTTAGGATTTTGATAGAATATACCCTGGGTGGTTCAAGTGGACCGACTTAATTAAGGGACTACCCACCCAGGTGTGGGTCACAGTCAAGAGAATGAGCAGGGGCTGGTGAGGTGCCCACAGAGAGCAAAAGGAAACGTCTGCCTCACCCTTAGTGCCAACAGGACACGGAAGGAAAGTGGAGTTATTGGAGTCCAATGAAAGCTAGAACTATGGAGGAGAGGAGACCCAGTGGGAGCTGTAGTCATGGAGGAAAGTGGATATTTTAAGAGGTTGACTTCTAGAGCAGAGAACAACAGGGCGGAGTACCACAACCTCTCTCCCCTCTGGCCCTCTGACTTGCTTATCATTTCCCTTGGCCTGAATGAAGCTGGCCAGCAAGAGGGCCCAGGAAATGCCATCTGAAATTAGTCTCTCAAGCCACAGAGCAGGCGACGAAGGGGAGATGGGTGAGATGGGGTGGGGTGTGATGGGGGAGGCAAGAGGAGAAGTGACAGCATGACCACTGAGAGAGCCACCCAGACATGAGCCACAGGTGGACAATTATCTGTCTTTTTATCATCAGAATTTATGAGTTTGTTTTCTCATATAATTTTGATAGGACCAATGAAATGTTAATTTGCATATAATTGTGATGTATCAAAATTCTTATTTCTGACCATTTCAGAAAGGCTCTTATTCTGAGAGCAGCAGCTGGGCTCTTTTAAAGTTCCAGGGTTCCACTGAATTCAAAACAGACTGACTTTCTTGGACATTTGTTGCTCTTTGAGGTGCTTCAGTCAGAAGGTCAAAAAGTAAAGACTGGGGCTTCCCTGGTGGCGCAGTGGTTGAGAGTCCGCCTGCTGATGCAGGGGACGCGGGTTCGTGCCCCGGTCCGGGAGAATCCCGCATGCCGCGGAGCAGCTGGGCCCGTGAGCCATGGCCGTTGAGCCTGCGCGTCCGGAGCCTGTGCTCTGCGATGGGAGAGGCCACAACAGGGAGAGGCCCACATACCGCAAAAAAAAAAAAAAAAAAAAAAAAAGTAAAGACTTCACATTGTCCATGCGGTATGCAAAAACATAAACTCCTGCACACAGAGATGTATGTATTAATAGAATATTTAGAACAAAATAATGTGTCTTGCCCATTTTTGAGATTTATTATTATTCAGGAAGTGTAAAGCCATCCTTGTTGAAAAGTTGGTCAAGAGAAAACCAATTGGCCTTTCACGCATGGATAACACGTACCTGCTTGCTTTCTATGGAATGTTTAAAGGTCAGTGGCAACTTTACCATATCAGTAGCATTCACAGAACTTCACACGAGTTCTATATCCATTTCTGAATTTCAGACTTTAAAGGAATGTAGAAAAGAGTTACACAAAGTTCATCCTCAACTTTTTCCTTAAACTCATAAATCAGAAATAAAAAGATGACCAAAATGCAGAACAAAAACACTAATTTTTTGAATTTTCACATACAAATAATGATTTAGAAGTAATTTGAGGACTTCCCTGGTGGTGCAGTGGTTAAGAATCTGCCTGCGCAGGTTCAAGCCCTGATCTGGGAAGATCCCACATGCCACGGAGCAACTAAGCCCGTGCACCACAACTACTGAGCCTGCACGCCACAACTACTGAAGCCTGTGCACCTAGAGCCTGTGCTCCACAACAAGAGAAGCCACCGCAATGAGAAGCCCGTGCACCACCGCAAAGAGTAGCCCCCACTCGCCGCAACTAGAGAAAGCCCGCGCACAGCAACAAAGACCCAACACAGCCAAAAATAAATAAATTTAAAAAAGAAAAAGTAATTTGAGACTAAGTACCAGAGAAATATGAGCATTGACATTTGCAGTGTTACATAAAATACAGGCTGTGGTTCTTATCTGCAAGTAACAGAGACCGACGCATAAGAGAAGTTTGAATAGAGATTCGGAAACTCACAGAATTTCTGAGAATACTGGAGACACAGTCTTGGGAAACAGGCAGGAATGAAGAAGAGGCCAGGCCACCAGGGCCAGTCTTATGACACAGCACCCTGCTGCTGGTACTTCTGAACACTGGACACCAGAGCTTACAAGACCTCCCATGACACTGGTGACAGCGATGGCCCCAGTGCCACTGTTGCCATTCAAGGATGGAATCTCTCCTGTATCACTAGTGGCTGAATCACTGTTCCAGTCTATGTTACAAGCCTATATGCTATCTGGAAGGGGTTTAAGGTTAAGAGGATCTGACTTTTTTTGCTTCTGTGGGGAAAGATAGATACACTCTACTTCTGTTAAGATTCGTACGTTTGAGAATTCCACAGGCAAGCCAGAATATTTAGATGCTGGGTGACCAAACCAAGACAAAAACCCAAACAATCCTTAGTCATGGTTAACATAGATACAAAGAGTCTAGTATTATCTCTATTACAAACAGAGTAAGTTTGAGGGGGGTTCAAGATGCAGCACAAAAGATTTAGACCAGATCAAAAGAAAAGTTACCTGATTAGGAAATATTAAACATGACTTACCAAGGTGATTGTGGTGTCTCCTTTCCGGATATCTTTTAAAATAAGATTCTCATTTGATTGGAGAGATGTAAATGTTTGTTCTATATTATCTCTTTGAATTTGCAATATTTGATTTAATTCATCCTTATTTTGGAAGTTGTATTATTAAATGAGGGGAGAGATTGTTAGAATAAACACAAAGAAGACAAAAAATAAGACTTGATAAATGGAAAAGGGCAGAGTCAGAGCAGGATCTAATGAGTTGTTTAAGATCTCTTTTTGTGCTTCTTAGCAGAAATATCCCGAAGATTCATGTGAGGTAGAGTAATACTGTAAATCCTCTAGAAGTTTTAAAAATGTAAATGTATTTCTCTAAAAATAGACAACCAAAAGATGCCATTAAATCTTAACAATCTAGGTTGAATTTACTCTGAAATTAGTTTCAAGGTGACCTATCTCCTAGATTCTTAAAAGAAATTGAGAATGACAGTCAGGGCCCTGTTGAGGAATTTTACTGAGCGTTTCTAAAAGATATGACATTTTAGACGAATTCTACAGGTGCTTATTAAATCACTTTTACATTGAAAGCACCAGAGTCACATGTAAAAGATGAAGATGACACCATTTCTGTTTTGAAGAGGCTTTTATTCCAGTGGAGTCAGTGAGGTTAGACTGATGCAAAGCAGAAAGGCAAGGTACCAGATAGAGAAGTTCCAAACTACAGAAGGCTAGAGAAAGGAGGTGTGCATTCTTCTATGGGAGATAAGATGAGGTTGCTTTTGAACTAGGCTTTGGGAGAGAAAAATAATTATAATTGGAAGAAAGTGAGGAGACATGCCATATAAGGATGGGAGCAAATTTTCAAGATGAGATGAGTATGTTTGGCCTGTTCAGGAAACAGCAGGTAAAGCTGCAGCGGAAGAGTATAGGGTTTGCAGAGGAACGGAGTTGAAGGGCTAAAAAGATGGGCTGACATCACATATTATGGTAAAGAATCTGGCTTTTGTCTTACACTGTCCGGAACTCTCCTGTGCCTCTCCCACAAGTATTCTTTGTCAGCAGAATCTCCATTTTTTCTCATTATTGGGCACCCCAGGGGTTGAATGTCTAAGCCAATCACGGTAATTCCTTCCCCCTTTGCAGTGATTGGATTAGGTGTGGAAATGAGATAAAACCTCAGTCAGTGAGATGTCATGGGATGTGTACTGGGGGCCTCTGGTAAAGGAACCCAAGACTGTAAGTTGATCCTCCCAGCCTCTGGATGTTGTCTGGGGTTGTGTTGCTTGGGAAAGTAGCAATTAATGTGGGTCCATGTAGAGTTCTCTCTACACTGAGATACTGAAGTAGCCAACCTGGGAGCCACCTCCTTGGGCAGTTATTGTTATGAGAGATGAGGAATTCTTGGGGCAGCATTTTTTTCCTCTTGATATTTCATCATTTGTAGTGAAAGCATCTCTAGTGATATATCTCTCTTGCTATGACCCAATACTGCATTCTCTTTGGGACATTTGGAATTAAAGTAGTGCTTACTTTTTCATCTGTCACTCTAGTAGGAAGCTTTTTCTTGTTTACCAGAATTACTTTTATAATTAAAATCTTTTTTTTTATTTAGGAACAAGTTCGCTCTCTGAAGTTCTGTTAAACATTTATTCAGTTGCTATATCCAAGAGTAGATAGAACAGATGAATATGGAAAAAAGTCCAATGGTTAAAAATGTCAAATATATTCATATGTTAGAGTGTGCTTTTATTGTTTCTTGAATAATATGAATTTTTCAGCAGAAATGTGAATATTGGCACTTTCTGCATTACTTGGGAGAATGACAGTCATCTTTATTAGCCTTCTCATCTGAAGAAAACAAATTGTTGGCGAAGTTTTCCTGAAAGAGATTTTTCTCCTCACTCCAGGGAGCCCTTTGAGATCTGTGCTGTGGGTCAGGAAACCGAACCAGGCAACAAAGACTCCTTTGGAACGTAAATTCGATTGTTGAGATGCTGCCAACTCAGGCTTTACTCTTTTTTCTTCACTCCTGATGATTCTTTCATTCTCCTTTGTTTTGAGCAGGCAGTACTGGAATTTCACGTATTCTGATCTTCCCACTCAGTGCCAGATCTTTTCCTCTGATCAATGTGTTAATTTATAATTAGAATTGCCCTATGTAACTTGAACATGTGTTCATCTGATCAAGTAAAGTCTGGCGGTTGGTTCAAAGGCACCAGCTCCTTCACTTCCATGGTTATTTAAGGCTGGGGGGTGTGGTAAACTTTCTGGGAGTCCAAACTGAGTTGGAACCCAAAACTTCATGCACAGTAATATATTTATTCAGTCGTTAACTTCATGAGTTTCTGAATGCCTAATTTCCCAACTTACTCAAATAATGAACATTATTTGAAATACCTCATTTAAATATTGATATAAAGACATAGGGGCTGAGTTGTATTTTGAAGCCTTTATTTATGCAAAACTTCCCATAAAAAGTGTTGTTAATTTCCTTTTTTGATAAGATGCTCTTTTTTTCTATTTTAAGCACGATTTACGTCTATTTAGAAATTTGGAAAATAATGAGATAATGCAAAAAAAGAAAGTTGTACCAGATCACATCGGGGAGGGTAATTGCTTTTGATCAATGAGACATTTTATTTTTTCTATGTGTGTTTATAAGTGTGCATAGGATGTCTGTGTGTTACACACACACACACACACACACACACACACATACACATATATAAATGCATTGTATATAGATAAATTCATACTGGTATTGATTGTACTCACTGGACTTTTAGGTAACTTTATGTTGATTTAATTTTAAACTTACATGTAATTTGCTAGATTAATACAAAGAACTTCAGTATACTCTTTATTCAGATTCAACAATTGTTTACATTTCCCCTTTTGTGCACAGAGTTTTATCTGTTTTATTTAGCAAATATAACACAGCTTCTGGTATTTACTAAATATATTGTGTCATTCTAGTGATAATGGGGATGATGTTGATAATAATGATAATGATTGCTAAATACTTTTTGGACACTTTAATGTGCCAGGCACTGTTCTAAGTGCTTTACATGTATTATCTCACTTAATCTTCAAATATGTCTAGAAAATATGCATTATTATTGCCCTATGTTTGAGGGACAGAAAGCAGAACACAAAGAAGTGGAGTGACACAGAATTGGCAGATGAAGAAGCAAGGAGTTGGTTAAGGAAAAACCTCAATCCTCATAACAGAGGCGCGGAAGGGAGACTAAGATTCTCAGTGAGTCCGAAAAGACAGTTCATTACTCATGGCACAGCAAACAGCAGGAGCATTAGCATGATAACTCAATGGCTTGGATGAGAGCTCTATGCGCAATAATTTGCAACTTATCTCAGGAACCTGGGGCTAAGGGCTCAGCATCTTTTGTAGTAGGCAATAAACAAGCCCCACCTGAGCAGTCCCATGCTGTGGTCACCTTGACCTACTTTACGGCCCCTGTGTCTAGATTCCCAAACAGCCTCAGGGCAGAGGAGGTTGGACTTGTAACTGAGCTCACTGAGAAAGGATGTACCAGAAGGTGCTCAACACCCATTGCCAACGACTTTTTCCAGCCGATTTGTATTCAGATGAATTAAGTCCACATAACTGATTATAATATATCTCTCATCTCATTTTATAGGTATTATTCAACCAATTCTATGGTTTGGGCCATAAAGGGTGTTTCTATTTTTTTCTTAACCAAAGAAATAAAGCTATGATAAACATCTTTCACACAAATATTTGCTCACTTCTCTAGTTATCTACTTTAAGTAAATTTCTTGTGCTAAAATGATTGCATCAAAGGTAAGTTTTTTCCCCATATTGTCAAATTGTAGCCCGACATGTTGCATTAATCAGTTCTTCCAGCAGGATTTCCTACAAATAATAACATTGTTTCTTCCTTTCCAGTATTTGTACCTTGATACATCAGATAACTTATCTTTGTCTTACTGGGTTGGCTAGAAAAGCCAATGTTATTGGGCATATTTATCTAAGCCCAGATCCATTTTTAATGAAATTTTATATTCGCAAATGATTTATTACCTGTCCAGACAACATGCCTTGTTAAAAACTAAATTTATTTGCTCACCTGTTTTGTCTCCGTTAAGGATCAGAATGTTGATGAATATATGGAGGGGTTGTTAAAGTCAGTATTTTATAAAATTACAATTAAAAGAATAGCTTCTGTTCTATGCAACAAGAGCTGGTCTGGTACTGGGTTGTAAACTTATTTAATTTATATTCTATACTTAGGGGTCTCTCTCTAATAAGCAAATGATTAAGTGTTGATTATTATGAAATTTGTAAATGTTTTCTAAATATTTTAAATAACAATTTATATTAAGATTCAGGATTGCTACTTATTGTTTTATTCGCTATGTTATTAGTAGGATTGATTTAGGACAGATGGATGTATGTGTTTAAGTTTTTCCTAAGATTTATAAAGCTTGGAATGGCTATTAGAAAAATTCTACCTAATTTTTTTTTTTGGAGCAGAAAGAATGGAATTTATTGAGGAAACATTATAGGCACTTTGCTTTATTTCATCTTTTCTTGATTTAAAAAAATTTTATTGGAGTATAGTTGATTTACAATGTTGTGTTAGTTCCAGGTGAACAGCAAAGTGACTGAGTTATACATATACATATACATATACATATACATATATATACAGTTATACATATACATTATACATATACATATATACATATACATATATACATTTTTTATGACTGAGTCATATTCCGTTGTATACATGTACCACATCTCTTTTATCCATTCTTCTGTTGATGGACATTTAGGTTGCTTCCATGTCCTGGCTATTGTAAATAGTGCAATGAGCACTGGGGTGCACGTATCTTTTCGATTTATACTTTTCTCCGGGTATATGCCCAGGAGTGCGATTCCTGGGTCATATGGTAGAATTACATTGATTTTTAAAAATTAAACTAACTCTACATCTCCTGGATAAATTACACTTGCACATGGTAATCTGTTCTGTTTCTATATTGTCTAATACATATAGCTGATTCACTTTGCGGTACAGTATAAACTAACACAATATTGTAAAGCAACTATACTCCAATAAAAAAAAAATAGATGTAGGGACTTCCCTGGTGGTCCAGTGTTAAGACTGCATGTTCCCAATGCAAGGGGCTGCAACACAACTAAAGATCTCGCATGTGGCAACTAAGATCCGGCGCAAATAAATAAACAAATAATTTAAAAAAATAGATGTAAACATCCTTTATACTATTAATTCTACCTTCTTAAACCATTTGTTTTTCCCTGGAAAGACTGTTATTTCTTTGTATGCATGTAGCCTTTTTCTAACAAAGATCACAGAAACTTCCTTGTTATTTCAATTCTGAAAAAGAATTCATTTCTCATCTACATACATTATACTTCTATGTTGCTTTACATTTTTAAAGACATTTCACATAAATTGCATCACTGACATTTTGACAGCATATATTTTACATCTTTGCATTGAACATTTATTTATATTTATTTATTTTTCTAATTGTTTCTCCATTTTTTCAATTAAAGCTTAAAATCTATCATTTCTTTCTCATTACTCTTCAAGATATACTCAGTAAAAGGATAATATTTCCTAAATACTTACTTCCTTTCACATGTTTTGGCAGGTAGGTAAGGAGATAAGGTGCATATTAACTAATGTGATGCTTTCTCTTTTAAAATTGTGTCAGTTATATATATTCTAAAATAAGGTTAACCTTTTAAGCATTCCTTGTAGAGTAGACAGATATTCCCACACCTCTTTAGCTCTTTACTGTGACTAGGGAAGAAATCAACTTTGTCCTTTTAAGGACAATATTTTTCCTTAGTCTGTAGATGTATTTCCAGTACTAAAATAAAAACTTAAAGGCATGTGCAAAGCAATCTGAGTGCACAATCCTGGTAGAGCTTTGTAAATTTCCCACCAATTTTTATAGTTTTCTTTTGTATCTAATTTCATAGCACTTTTATTTTAGCGACTCACCTTTATTAAGTTAAAAAAATGTAATTTCACTTTCATATAAACAGCTATATTTGTACTCAGATTTCTTTAATTTATAATTAGAATATAATTAGAATAACATGTAAAACTGGCACACACTTATCTGGGTAGAAACACAACTGACTCTCGGAAACTGGTGGAAGCAGAAGAGACCCAATAGAAAGCAGTTGGGCAGCTTTGAGTACTTAGTGAACTGCAGTCATCATCGGCTATATTTCACTGGGGAAACAGTGTTGGCTAATCTGGTGAGTCAGTTTTGTAGAGGTCCGTTAAGAGATCTGCTGACACGGTAGAGCTCTGAGCATCTACTAAGAGTAGGGAAGGGTGATGGAACTAGAAGAACCCTGTGATATGTTTCTACAGAAACATAGGGGAAATTTCTTTTGTTGATACAGGAATCTTGAATAGATTTAAACCCTTTTAGTTCTGCTTAAATGAGCTATGGTACATACACAATATGGACTACTATTTATAAAATAGCACCATGTATCATGAAGCCAACTTAAGTGCATGAGCTCTAGTTCAGTATGTATGTTTATGTGCGTCAATCTAACTGCTTGCAAGTGGGGTTACAGTGGGTGTGGCAGGAAATGTACTCTTTAATCACTTCGAAGAGTTTGCGTTTATATTACAATCAATACTGCTTTTACAATGCTAAAGAGAAGAAAATATAAAAAGAGGGTCTCTATGGCTCTTGGAGATTTAGCTTCCTTCTTCTGATCTGTTTTAATCTCCTCCCTCACCTCCATCATTGCCACAACAGATAAAGAATCTCATTGGCACCCTTTATATCATTTAGTTCAGATCATCCAGTGGGGGTAAGGTAAAGAAGAAGCCTAGGGAGCAGAAATCCATGCTACAAATGTCCCCTTTGGTCAAATGGAATTAATAGTATTGTACTTTCCATACCCAGTTGTTTAGGGTTAAATAAAGCAATATATGTCAGGTGCTTAGAATTCTGTCTCACACAGAGTAAGCACTAAATATATGTGCTGCGTTAGCAGTAGTATATTTGTTGTTGTTACCAAGTCTAGCCAACCAACAATGTGCAAATAGAAGTTATGCTTCCAGTGCCATCCATGACATCTGGACCTTGAGAATGAAAAGAGTGTGGGCTTGAGTCAGACAGATCTGGTTGTGAACTCAGGCTTCATCTCTTACAGCTATGTGTCCTCAGACAGTGATTTTATTCTCTTTGCTTAAATGTTTTATTCTGTAAAATGGTTATTATGATAATTACCACTCAGGGTTTGTGACTGTTAAGTGATGTCCAAGGATATAAAACACTTAATTCATGGCTGGGCACCCACGGGTCCTCCATTAAGCTGCCCTCCTTCCTTCTTTCACTACGTCATGCCTCCTGTCTGTCCATCACTTCCTACTTTTCTGCTTATGACTGAACTAGCTTTCTTTTCTCCCTTCTTTCTTTTTGTTCCAGTAGGAGCCTCTATGCTTTCTCTTTGCATTGTATTTGGATGATAAGCCCTTCACAGAGACATGCCAAAGACTGTTACATTTTAATATTATAGTCCTGATGTTTATATTTGCTGTTAAATTTTATTGTATAATTTGGGCTTCTACCTGGAGAGAATAAACATTACTAGCTATCTCAGTTTGTGCTTTCCTGATTTTCATAAATGCAGAATTGGGGTGCAACTTATTATCCATTTCTACTTTGATGGTCGCGTTCATTT
This sequence comes from Delphinus delphis, assembly GCF_949987515.2. Lineage (NCBI taxonomy): Eukaryota > Metazoa > Chordata > Mammalia > Artiodactyla > Delphinidae > Delphinus > Delphinus delphis. The sequence continues at coordinate 76,354,894 of NC_082696.1, read as the reverse complement.
TTTATGATTTTGGAAATCATTTAGGACAGCTACCTCACTTGTTCCTAGATGGGACTTCTTTTGTTGTAATACCACTGACAACCTTCAAATGAGCTACATGCCTTAAGTTTTTTTTTACAAGGTACTTTTTACGTTGTAAAAGTGTCTGGAATTTTAGAGAACATCCACATAGAGTTTTTTCTTGGCATCTTTCCTTTAATAAACACACTGTCTTTGAAAAGGTCACCTAGAAGAGGAAGTTAGGGAAAATTAGGTGCAACTGATTGAAACTTGTGTTGGTATAATTTGTCAAGACATTTAACCTGAATATTTCTACATTTTTTTTATTCCCTGGAAACAACCTTCTCTGTGCACATGCCATGTAAGGGCTGGTAATAACTTGTGCACAGAATACCCTTTATCTTTTACTTTGTATTTTAAGAGACTACTTTAAGTTTGATATTACATGAAGCGTTGGAGCTCAGCTTTGTCTTGCCTGAAGATTATACAATTTGGGGCGGGGGGGAGGGCCTCTTTAAAGAAGGAATAAAAAGTTTAAACCACAAAGTTAGATACGAATGTGAACATTTATATAGGATAAGAAAAAAACCCACAAAAATTTTAAAACTTACATAGTCTCTGAATGTTTAAAAATCTAGAAGCGAACTTACTCTAATACATTTATTAATGAACTGCCTCACAAATCCCACAGTACTGTTCCTCATATATTTAGTTGAATGCTCTTTCATTATCTTGTTCTCTGACAAATGATTTTGTAATATTCACTATAACAACTACAGAAGATAACTAAGCTGTTTTTCTACCGTAGCTGATTAAAGTTTGTTTTTCATAACTGAGAGCTGGGATGCATTCAACATGAGATATTACAATAAGCTATACTTACTATTTGTATTGCTGCTCTGATGTATGCTGCATTATTGAGAATATTCCTGAAGGAATAGAGCTTCCAGTTTGATTGGTGTCAATGAGAACTCCCCTTACAGTTACATGTCTGATAATTAGAAGAATTTTCCCCATACTCTTCTGGCTCCATACATTTCAAACCTTATTTCTTCTTTCCTACTTACAGATGTCCTGTGCTGGGAATCATAGGGCCTGTTCATATCACGACATGATCTTTGGATATATACATTCATTTCGGTGATGCCTGGTGAATCAACAACAGTTGAACTATATGTGGAAAAAACTGTGAAATGTAAACATATTAAACCCAAGTAAGTATATCCCCACCTCAACGTTCCCTTAGCCAGATTCTAAGATGCCTGTGGCTCCTCCATTGCCAACTCCCTCCAGGGGATTTGTGATGGAGAGGAAGTCGAGAGGAAAGAGACAGCAGCCTAACCGGTTGTATTAAAGTCTCTCACTTTTGAAAGTTTTAGAGAAATGAACACATTGCAAAGGAATCCCCTAGGCCTCCTCTAAGTGAGCTGCCTTGAAGTTAAGCTTCATTAGCTTCACAGCAAATCTGCCTCTGATTACAGGACCTTCTGAGTAAAAGGTTTGTCCTGGAGGGGCCCGCTTTCTCCAGTCTCAGATATGCCACACTTGATTTTGTGTCTGGTTATATTTTCCTCTTCAGCTTTTTCTCAAACTTTAAGAGCAAATCCAAAGGACTGAGATTGTGACCCAAGAACTGTTGCCTGTTTCTTAAGAGCACTAATTCTGTGTGGATTATTCAAAAATGAATGACTCGCAGCCTTATAGACATCAAGGAGGTTGGAGGAAAGCAAAGATGTGTACTGATCTAACCAAAGGGAGGCCTAGTCAAACCATGGAAGGCAGAAAGACAGGTGTTGCAAAGCCCAGGAATTCCCAGAAGACGCCCAGTGGTTGTCTAGCAGGAGGTCCATGATGAGTTAAATGCTGTCCAAAACCTTATTCTTAGTCTCCCAGGCCATGGTTTCTGTTAGTCTCACAGAGTTTAACAGACTAAAAGACGTTCACATAGAATAACTAGGTTCTCCAGAGACTTAGGTATAATTCTGAATGCCAAAGTATTAATTTAGAGTAAAATAAAACTACACAGACTGGAATACTTGTGATGGTGTGACGAGGTTTCTCTCCCTACAGGCTAGCTGCAGTGACAAGTCTGATTATGAACACAAGGTTGCTTGCTGAGTGTGGAATGATAACATGGAGCGTGTTGAGTTTGTTTGGCTGCTATGCCGAACACCACAGACTCGGTGGCTCGTAGACAACAATTTATTTCTAACAGTTCTGGAGGTTGGGAGGTCCAATACCATGGCGCTGGCAGGTTTGGTCTCTGGTGAGGCCCACAGTGAGAGGGCTGGCTTCTCACTGTAACGTAACATGATGGAAGGGGCAAGGAAGCTTTCTCAGGCTTTTTTGATAAGGGCACTAATTCCATTTATGAGGGCTCTGCCCTCATGACCTGATCACCTCCCTAGGGCCTCATCTCCTGATACCATCAATTTGGGGGTTAGGATTTTAACATATGAATTTTGGGGGGGATACAAACATTCAGACCATAACAGAGCATGTGATCTTAAGCAAAGTTTTGCAGTTAATTTAAGTCAAATCACTCTTCCCTGTGTCTGTTGGTAGAGGCTTGCTTTTCTCTTTACATCGTTACATGCACATGTGCACATTCAACATGTATTTTTTTTCTGATTGACACATTCTTTGTTCACACATATTAATGCCATGGTTAGGGCTGTAGTCAAACACTGTGCCAAACTGGGAGTCATTTTTAATCTTTCAGGTGACATAGCAGACATCCGTTCTATGTATCTTTAAATTTTTAAACTTTTGGCAAGGTAACACTCACCTATGGTTGACAAATCAGAGGACTTAAACAAAAAAAATAGCTCACTGCCCCATCACTACCCCTCACAGTTCTTTCCCCTGGAGATTACCTGCATTTCTGCAAATAATGTGAATAAAATGAACTCTCTTGATTGTCAGTTTTTAGATATTTTCTATTAGCCTCTTGTTAAGATAGATGAGGACTTAGCCCACTTATAACTGCGCAATCTTCCTTCACTCCAACACAGTTGTATTTTTTTTTACTAAATTCTTACATTTGTAACATTAATAATATTCTCATGCCTTACACTTTGTTCTGCCAACTATAAACAGTAATCTTTATTCTCTAGTTTATAAAATATGGATATTTGTACCTCTCAATTCCTTTCAGCACTTCCCTATTGCAGCCTCTATTTGTACTTTAATTTTTACTTTAAGACTGATAACAGTTACCTATGACATATAATACTACATATTATATGGAAGAAAATGTTCATTGAACCCAAGACTGATATTATCTGCGTTCTGTTCATAAGTTGGTTGTTGAGCAAAAAATAGACCAAGGAAGAGTTTTGTGACAAATAACCATGGTCTTTCACAGCCTGTACCTTGCTTTGCTTAAGAACTCCAGGCAAGAAGTCTTAGAATATGCAACCCGGAATGTGTTTAAGGATGACTTGGCATGTACACTGTGTCCTAAAGATGTGAACGTAGACACTAAGGCCAGTCATGTCCAGACAAGCAATCCTATGCTCGGTAAACAGCCTGGCATCACTTTCTATGATCCTGTGTAAAATCCGCCCCCACCAAAGGTCCTTGGAGAACCCGTGTATTCACTGCCTTCTCGTATGTACACTGTGCCAGCAGTGAAGCTTTGCAAACGGTCAATTCAGATGCTGCTTGTTTCTTTGATCTTGTAAATTTAGAAAACTAATAACAGCACTTATTATGATTATGTAATTATATTTCACCAAGAAGTGTCTCTCTTCCATTTCTGGTTTAGTGTTTTGTTTTTCAATTGCCCTCTTTTTCCATCACTGTTTGCCTTCACTATATAATCTTTCCTTCCCCTTGCCCCACTTCATATAATGTAGCTGAGTTCCATAAGACAGGATAAATATAAGAATAAAAATTCTCCACTGAGTGAGTCCCAGGAACCCCAAATTCAACAATAAAAATGGAATTCATCGTCTTTAATTCAGTCTCACTCCTTCTGTGTTCCTCCTCTAAGGACACCCAGTCCCAGGACCAAAAATCCAGCAGGCATCCCAGTTCCTTCGTCTGACTCTCCATTTACTGTGTGTTGTGAAATCGGACCTGTTCTGCCTCTAAAAGAGCAATTGAATTAGGGAAGTTTTCTCTGTCCTCACAACTGCCATCTTGGTTTGATCTGAACTGAATTCTGAATCCTGTCACTGAGAAAATACTACAACAGCCCCTTCACTGCTCTCCTTGCATCTGGTGTTACCCATCCTCAAGCTGCTCTCCATTCCCAGTTAGAGAAACCTTTCTTATACTCGGATCTGATTAAATACATTTTCTGCTTACAAAGTTTATTGCTTCCTCACTGCTTGCGTGATAACGCCCTAAATCCCCAACATCCCCAACATAATATTCAAGGCCTTTCGTTATCTAGGTTCTGCTTATTTCACCAGCCTGGTATCTTAACACACTCCCCACTAGAACCACACCAAACTACTCCTCTAATAAGCCACTTCCTCTTTTGTCCTTAGGGTTTTGCATGTTTGGTCCCCTCTCACTGGAACAGCCTTCAACCACCTTCTCACCTGGCAAACTTGTGGACAGGTCTCCGTTTAGATGGCAAACCCTTCCTTGAATGTCCTCTTCTGGACATTAAGTGCTAGCTTCATGTTTCCAAAGATATGTTTTAACTGCTTCTCTGAATACATACATTAGGCTGAAGTTATCTCTTTACTGTTTTGCCCACTAGACTATACATTCTTCATGGAGATTGTATCTTATTCACTGTGCATCCCCAATGCCCAGGACAGATGCTGGCATTGCCTGATATCTGTTTACTAAATGGATGAATGAAATCATCTGAGTCCTTTGTCATACATTCCTTGATTTTCTCATAGTAATATTTTCAGCAGAGCAGATGACTATTTCATGGGACAGTAAAATTTTTCTTTAAAAGGAATGGGTGGGGCTTCCCTGGTGGCGCAGTGGTTGAGAATCTGCCTACCAATGCAGGGGACACGGGTTCAAGCCCTGGTTTAGGAAGATCCCACATGCCGCGGAGCAACTAGGCCCGTGAGCCACAGCTACTGAGCCTGCGCATCTGGAGCCTGTGCTCCGCAACAAGAGAGGCTGTGATAGTGAGAGGCCCGCGCACCGCGATGAAGAGTGGCCCCCGCTCGCCGCAACTAGAGAAAGCCCTCGCACAGAAACGAAGACCCAACCCAGCCAAAAATAAATAAATTAATTAATTAAATAAAATAAAAAAAGAGGATACTGTAATCTTATAATAAATGACAGAAATTTGGATTGATAGCATTCATTGAAAACAAAAATAAAAATAAAAGGAATGGGTGGATTAGATGATACCTCCAATTGCTTTAGGGTTATTAGAGTATTAAAATGACTGCCTTGTATATTCTGAAGCATTATAACAGCTTTTGTAAAGCCCTTTTCAAGTTACTAGACTTTACATGGTTTGTAGGAATTACGCATGGCTAAGAGAGCGGCTTTTCTATACACTTTCATTCTCTAACCGTCTCCCTGTGTGAAAAGCAGTTGCTGCCTGTATTTTTAGGAGTACAAATAATAATCTCTGTGGTTATTCTGGGACATATTGCACTATGATAAGTGTATTCCAACTATTGTAATTTAAATTCAACAAGTTGTTTTTTTTCCCCAGAAAGCTATTTGAAATCTTATTCTGCAATCAGTTCAGTTCAAAGATACTTCCAAATGGGAAATTTGCTTTCCAATTCTTTAATTAACCTCCTTAAACTGTTTGCTGGCATTCTCTCTGCAGAGATTTCCAAATCACTGTAGGCCCTGGACTGTGGCTACGTCACTGGAGAGCTGGGTCCCTCGAAAGAGTAAGTTTTAGGGACTAAGCTTCGGCGCATCCACATCTTCCATAATGACATATCCATCGTTAAGAACAGAAATTTCTCCAGATATTCTGAACTTTGTTCTGAAGTCTCCCATATTGATTTGCCTCTCTGCTTGTTTTGTCATGACATGTTTAGTGTGTGAGGGAACTGTGGCTACTGAAATGGTCCACATTTAAAAATTACTCTTAAAATCATATCATCAGACTGCAAGTTGACATAAAGCAGAGCAACGATTTTAACGTCTGTAGGTCCTGCTCCTTCATTTGTTGTTAAGCTGACTCTGACTGTGCCCTGGGACAGTGCATTTCCAGCCGGTTTCCTTGAAGCCCCAGCTCCAAGCAGGTGCAGGAGGAAGTTGGGGCTGGATGAGTGGAAAAGTGCTTCCCTCCTCTCCACACTCAATCCAAAGGGCTTCACTTTTATTTATGTATATTGAACTTCTGAGTAAATTTCATTTGAAAATAAAAAACGTGAATAGAACGTGTAGCTACAAAATATTTTGAAAACAGCTGCCCTAGAATCTGGGTACGGCTTAGTGGGTAGACGTGGTACGAAGCAGAATTCCCTTTTGGTTCTGGCTTGGTCCTGCATGGCCTGCATATCCTACCCATTCCATGCCCAGACTGCTCACTGATCAATGCGTTAGTTATTAAACTATGGCTCGTCACACGCGGCATCTTCAAGGACAATTCGTGTTGATAACGGATCCGGTGCTTGCCCTCTGTAATAATTGTCCTTTGAAACCTCCCCACCCAGGGCTGAGAAATGCTGGGTTCACCTGGAAGAGCATTCTGAAAGACATTTTCGTTTTTTTCTGAAAACTTCCTTAAGTGGTTATAAAATGCATTTTCTTCTCTTTATGTTTATAATTTAAATAATCACTAAAATTGTTAAATATTTAAAATATGTAAGTGAAGATGAGAAGCCAGTCAAATTCTTGTTTGTTTCTATTTCCTTCCAGCGGTGTTCATATCTCCCTTGTCATATGTGGAGAACATCACTTGGTTTTGGTTTGACCGGAAGTTCTTGCCCATCTTCTGGAGATGACAGCACTCTTTCCTTTGGGGAAATGCTCTTCCCCTACTCCATGGATTCTAGAAAGGAGAGGGTCAACACAACCCTCTGGAACCCGGCCGAGGGTGAGTCACATGGCCCAACTGGCTAATCAAGATTTTATGGGATTTGTACTTTCTGTAGTAGAGAAAGAAGTTCTCATTCCCCTGGACTTTACTGAAGTGAGATGAGGTGAGATGAGTAATTGCAGACTCTTCCTAGTTACTTCAGATCTGCTCTGCTTTGGGCTGTGTGGTAGGAGGGCAGATTCGTATGTTCTCATGATAGTATTCTTGGAGTGGCAAGGAGTCTATCTCTTGCTTCCACCATGAGTCTACTCAGGAAACAGCTTCTGGAAGATAGAGGATTTCTATTCCTGGAATTTTCAAAATTTTATTTTCCCCTTTCAAAACACTGCCATTTCTTCTTGCTTCAGAAAACGTTTTGAAATTAAGCTAAGGTTTTATGACAGATTGCTTTTCCCACAGCTTCTGTGGTTGAGATAAAAGCAAACAAGCATTTATGAGTTTTTAACCTTTTAACTTTTTCCTGCTTGTAATGTCCTGATTAAGTACATACAAGTCATTTCTACATGCAAAATGTCCACTGTAAAATATATACACTTCCTGTAGCTAGTTTACTTATATTGATTCCACAGGTTTATCCTATAAACATCTGTGTTAAAGAGAATTAGAATAATGATCAATTCATATCATTCTAGTTGTGCTACCTTCATATTTCTTGTCCCATGAAAATATGGACATAGTTATTTTAAACTCAAAGTCATGTTCTTTCATATCTTCATGAAATAGTTTCTGCCTTTCAAACCAATGTACATTGAGTTAGACTACTCTTTGCTCTCTGAGAAGTAGGGTGGGAAGAACAAATTGGAGGTGAAGTGATTTGCTATCCAGGTGAGTCAAGAGTTAGGTTACAGGTCATCACTTTGGTCCTTAATGCTCAACTTGTCTGCATCCTCCATTTATTAAAATTTACTTATGTACGAGAAAAGACACGTATTTAGCAACATGAATATTAACTATAGGTGAAAGGAGAGCCGTCGCCTCACAAAGAGAAATTCTCACACGATATAATTAGAAGACAAAATAATAAATCTTACCTTAGCAGCCCAAATGCTAGAATGAAGTTGTTATTGAAAGCCTGACTGTAGTGTATATTCTGAAAGAAGTCACATGTACTGCAGTAAAAGGTCCTGCAAAGTCATTAAATACTAAATACTTCAAGTATAAATGGTCTGGCTGCAAATAAGAACCACCCCCCCCAAGGTTATGCCCAGTTTGCATTAACAGATAAGACCTTCAGATATCGTTATCAGATATTTCTACTATCACTATAGATTGCTTCATTGGAAAGCCAGTGCAGACCTGTGATTATCATTATGTTTGCATACACTGTGTTGAAAATATATAATTTTTTCTAGCTCCCTAGACAGATATACACTGCAGCATTTTAGAGTTACATAATGAAAACTTCTGGAGTGTACAGGATGCAGTAAAATATGAACAAATACCTTGAGTATTTTTAGCTTTAGATAAGAAGCTTTTGAATTGGGAGAAAAAGGCAACAGTGTGAAAGCTCTCTGTATTACTTTATAAAGTTAAGACACATATGCGGTCTAAAGGTATCTAGCAAGGCAAATTGGACTTAAGATTTGTATGCTGAAGAGGCAAAGTATGACACAGAAGAAAAATTTCTCTCTAGTCCGTTAACCACATTAATAAAAAACTCTACTTACCCGATAACTTATTTGATAACTTCATGGATCATTAAAAATATGGGAGAGGTTTATCTGCAGCGTGGCTTTGAGATTCTTTAATTTAGAACTTTTATGGAGGAGGAAATCTTACATCCCTTCCAGTGGGTATAAAACCATTCTTTCTTTGGAATTCTAATCTGGTTTTACATTTGATTTTTATTGAGACTTGGGAAAGAAAGAGAGGCCACATTGAGCCACTCTTGCTTTGGGAAAAAAAAATACATGAAAGAAAGTTTGCCTTTATTTATCCCAGCTTTCATGCTGAACCTCTATTCCACTTTTGGGGGCAATGGTGGTGTACGTGGAAAACCGGTCTCCATTTCCCTGTCAGGTTTTGAATACCTTCGCTTATCTGTTCCATCAACTCCCCTCCACAAATCAAAACTCCCAATTCATCAGTGTATTTACTTTAATAATTAGCTTACAATGTTGACCTTCTGTGTTTTATTTTCAATGTACAAGAATAGGAGTAATCTCAATTTGATCTCTAAACGGAGAAACATGTTAATTAGGAGGGGAGGGCTTCATGGTAAAGTGAGCAAAGGAGACCTACGTTTGGTTATCTTGTTATTTTCTTGTGTGTATAAAAATTAGAGACAGTTTAACCGTCTCCTCTGAAGGGTTGTGGACTTTGTTCTAAGAAAATTGTGAACTGATTATTAATAACTTGATTATTATTATTTATTTTCCATCTCAACTGTGATTCTGGTTTACATATTGAAGTTTAAAATGAATTTTAGCTTCCAGAAAAAATGGAGACAGAGGAACAAGGTTCGAACCCTCTCCTAGAAACTCACCAAAATAACAAAAAGTAATAGAAAATGGGGATAACATCTTCACCAGCTCTGAAAGTAAAGGATGTGCCAACTCTCCCCTACAAGTTTGAGACATTTTTTCCCCAGTATGGTATAGATGGAGAGCACAATGGTATAGACTAGGCATCATCGCACATTTCCCTTGCGTTGTAGAGCTGTATAATGTTGTGCAATAATCTGAAAGAAATTCTGGATAACTCATTTGAAGGAATAAGAGCTTTTGATAATCACAACATATAGGAGGTCCAGAATCTCCGCCCAGGATCCTCTTTTTTTTTCGGCGTTGCTTAGCTGCAGAGGAGATGGAAGAGATAGTCTGCAGCGTCTTTCCTGGTTTTATTGGATCTATATTCTTAAAGGCTCTGCAGGCAGGCTCCAATGTAGAGGAGAGGTGCTCTAACATGGAGGAGTGGTGGTTTGAAGGGAAGGGTATGCTATGTGGAAGCAGGGACTGTCTGACCTTCTTGCACCGTGTTAGCAGCTGTGGACCCGTGACAGTAAGGGTAGCAATGACAGGACACGTGAACTTGGCTGCTAGGATGGTTTGAATAGCTGCTAAGCAACATAACATGTTCAGGCGTAAGCCTTTGGCTCCTTAGAGAGTTGGCCCTCTGTATCCGCGGGTAATGTATCTGAGGATTCAACCAAGAGCAGTTTGAAAATAATTTTTAAAATTCCAGACATTTCCAAAAGGAAAAACTTGAATTTGCCAGGCACTGACAACTATTTTTGTAGCATTTACATTGTATTAGGTATTACAGTAAGTCCCCTACATACGAACCAGTTCCGTTCTGAGAATGCATTCGTAAGTCCAATTTGTTTGTAAGTCCAGCAAAGTTAGCCTAGGTACCCAACTAACACAATTGGCTATGTAGTACTGTACTGTAATAGGTTTATAATACTTTTCACACAAATAATACATAAAAAACAAGCTAAAAATAAAGAAAACATTTTTAATCTTACAGTACAGTACCTTGAAAAGTACAGTAGTACAGTACAACAGCTGGCACGCAGGGGCTGGCATCGAGTGAACAGGCAAGAAGAGTTACTGACTGGAGGAGGGAGAGGAGGTGGGAGATGGTAGAGCTGAAGGATCGTCAGCAACAGGAGACGGAGGGCAAGCTGCACTTTCACTCACGCCTGACGCTGATGGCACAGGTTCTGGTTCCTTGCTGGATTCAATTCTGTCTACCCTCTTGTAAAAGTGATCCAGTGATGTCTGGGTAGCAGCTCTTTTTTTCTCATCATACATGACACGGTAGCACTGGATTTCATTCTGAACGGCTGCTGCAACCTTCGTGTACCGTTCTACGTTCAGGTCCTGTGCCTCAAAAACTAACGGTGCCTCCTCACATAAAGAAAACCCCCTTGCCATTTCCTGAGTCGTGAATCTGTTTGGTTCTTCAGGTACTCCTTCCTTTTGCCTCTCTTCAGCCTTTCTCTGGGCCTCCAATACCTGATGCTTCTTAGCAGCACCAGCTACATCACCACTGCTTTTATGTTTGCTTCCAGACATCCTGGACTGGAAATAAAGATACAGTACTCTATACAGTACTGTACAGTAATGTACACAAAAACACAACCACTTGTAGAGGATGCACACATGTGACAATGTACGCCAGACACGGGAACTAACTTACGTGAGTGGACATGCGAACGCATGTTCCCTTCTTTGAAAGTTCTCAACTTGAACGTTCGTATGCAGGGGACTTACTGTATATGTAATCTAGAGATGATTTACAGTATATGGGAGGATGTGCATAGGTCACGCACAAATACTATTGATATATCATTTATATAAGGGACTTTAGTATCCATGGAGTTTGGTATCTGTGGGCGACCTGGAACCTGGAAACTGAGGGATGACGGCATAGTTAATAAATTGGGAGAGAATGCACAAATTGTGGTATATTCACACAACAGAATACTACACAACAAGGAGGAAGAACAAAGTGCTGCTACATTTAAAGCACGGAGGAATCTGGGTGATTCATCCTGAGTGAGTCAGACAGAAAAGAGCACACACTGTATGAGTCCATCTCTCCAAAGAACCACACAAGCCAAAGTAACACGTTTGGTAGACATATCCGTTAACTTTGGGAGGAGGTAATGGCTGGGAGATGGCAGGAGGGACGCTTCAGGGGAGCTGCTGATGATTCGGCATCACTTGTATAACGATTTGTATAAAGTTTATGAGGATTTTTCACTTTGTCACTATTAATTTAGGTCCATACTTAAGGTTTATGTTCTTTACTATATGTAAAAACATGGCGAATCCCATTTTGTGGCAAGAAGAAGTACCTCACTCAAGGTACTTCAAGGACAATTGGGGCTGTCACACAGCTGCCTAAGGACTTGTGCTCCAGTCCCGGGAAGTATTAAGGAAGGAAGCAGCTCTTAGGCTGTGTCTCTTTCTAGCACATCATACCTCTCCTCCTCCTGGTACCTGCACCCTCTTCTCATCTTTGTCCATAGCTTTACTCTCCTTCTACTCCATTTTCTCCTATCTCTCATAATGGCAACTTGTCCATGCTTTGCACTTTCCACAGCTCTGGATCAACATCAAGGGCATCCTTGTACCTTTGAAACCACCTTCTAACACTCTAGTCCCCCACTTCTCTGAGAAGCTCCCGAGGGGGTGCCCCTGGATCGCCAGCACAGCCATGTGATGTCTGCCCTGGGAAGGTGCCCCCTTGGTATGGAGCAGGGATACCCAAGCTCCAGAGAGTGAGACATGGAAGGGGTCCCTTTTGAATCATATGGGCAGGGCCAGCGATAACACTCACCCCTCAAGCTCATCCCACTTTTTGTCTTCTCTCCATTAATACAATTTCAAAGATGACGTCTCCAGACATAGTCCAGCTATGACTTCTGTAACTGAAATGCTGCCATGGCTTTCTTGAGTCCAGATTATTTTCACTCTCTTCTTTGTGTTCTTTTTATGGCCCAAGTCATTACAATTAACTTATAATCATTTTACAGTTCGAAAAAGGCAATTTTTATTAAAAATAGAATAAAACGGATTTCAAACTTGTTAAGAGGATGACTCTGGCCTTTTATAAGACATTGAAAAGTGTGAGTAACCGAAATTTTGAGCAGAGGGATTTTTTGATACTGATACGCTTCAGCTGGATAACAGTCTTTTGATTCAGGCCTTGTACTGGGTTGGCCAAAACGTTAGTTCAGTTTTTTCCGTAGGATGGCTCTGATGGCACTTAGCTGTCTTTAACTTCATTTGAAACAATTTTGTTAGACTGTATGTGACAGCTGTCATATCAGCATGCCTTTAAAAAAGACATCAAAATTGGTGAATCTTTGTGTAGCCATTTTAATATTGAAGATGGAAAAAAAAGCAACATTTTTGGCATCTTATGATTTATTATTTCAAGGAAAGTAAAAATGCAACTTAAATACAAAAATAAGATTTGTGCAGTGTATGGAGAAGGTCCTGTGACTGATCAAATGTGTCAAAAGTGGTTTGTAAAGTTTTGTGCTGGAGATTTCTTGCTGGACGATGCTCCACAGTCGGGTAGACCAGTGGAAGTTGACAGCCATCAAATTGAGACATTAATTGAGAACAATCAATGCTGTACCACCCAGGAGATAGCTAACATACTCAAAATATCCAAATCAAGCATTGAAAACCATTTGCACCAGCTTGGTTATGTGACTCGCTTTGATGTTTGGGTTCCACATAAGTTAAGTGAAAAAAACCTTCTTGACGTATTTCCACATGTGATTCTCTACTTAAACGTAATGAAAACATTCTGCTTTTAAAACAAATTGTGATGGGAGATGAAAAGTGGATACCGTACAATAAATGGAATAGAAGAGATCGTGGGGCAAGCGAAACCACTACCAAATCAACCAAAGGCCTGTCTTCATCCAAAGAAGGTGATGTTGTGTATATGGTGGGATTGGAAGGGAGTCCTCTATTATGAGCTCCTTTTAGAGAATGAAAGATGAATTCCGACAAATACTGCTCCCAATTAGACCAACTGAAAGCAGCACCTGACGAAAAGCGTCCAGAATTAGTCAACAGAAAACGCATAATCTTCCATCAGGGTAATGCAAGACTGCATGTTTCTTTGATGACCAGGCAAAAACTGTTACAGCTTGGCTGGTAAGTTCTGATTCATCTGCCGTATTCACCAGACATTGCACCTTCGGATTTCCATTTATTTCGGTCTTTACAAAATTCTCTTAATGGAAAAAATTTCAATTGCCTGGAAGACTGTAAAAGGCACCTGAAACAGTTCTTTGCTCAAAAAGATAAAAAGTTTTGGGAAGATGGAATTATGAAGTTGCCTGAAAAATGGCAGAAGGTAGTGGAACAAAAGGGTTGTTTATTGAATTTTATTGAATACGTTATTCAATAAAGTTCTTGGTGAAAAACAAAAATGTGTCTTTTATTTTTACTTAAAAACTGAAGGCACTTTTTGGCCAACCCAATAATTCAAGAGAATCTTCCGTGGGTCATTGTAAATGAGTGGTGGGGATGAACACTCACCTGAAGAAAGTTAAGGGCAAAATGAATGGAGAAAAATTGGAAGTGGAAACAGAAAATGTGTCCTAGGGTCTTAGATGGCTTTTTTGACCTATGGAAAGAAATAGATGATATAGATATAGATATAGAATACGTGGTCTTCCATGTTTCCTCAAACCTCTGAAACACCTGAGAATTTGACACTGAATTGAATCCTTTTGTGACTCAAGTTCAAGGAACTGTATACAAGTATACAAGATCCACAGTGTAGGTACATACCTACAGAGCACCTGTACCTCATCTTAGGGATAGCTTATCGAGTAAGCTGTAATTGCCAAACCACTGTAATTGATGAGAAGTAGCTCTACCAGAGAAGGCGAGCATGTCCTAAGGGGCCAATGTGACTAGCAATGCATACATGCTGCAGGGAATTTACTGCTGATGGCTTCCTTAGAGTGAGGTGGTCTGTATACACCCAGCCTTGCCTCTCCTGAGCACCCATGTTTGGAGTGTAGTCACAGGGCCTCTGCCATGCTGTGTGTCTCTATGCTGTATTGCCTGTCCTGGCTTTTTCTTATCATTATATAATCTGGGATTGGGTGAAACTTGCCGTGTCTCATGACACTTTGATTATTAATCCAAATCATTGCTGCTAACTGAGCAGTGAGTAGTGCAATGTATGCTAGAGAATCTTCTCCCTAAGATTCCTCCAGCTTTTAAATGCTCAAGTTTATTGGAAAATAAATCTTTGAAATAATATTCAAGTGATGGTCAGTGTAAGTTCTTCTATAACTTTTGGTAGAAAAAGTGCCTTCTTTCACCCCTTTTGCAAAGAAATCTGATGGTTTAATTATGACACAACACAAAATGCTGCATAACAAAATCTATTATAAAGATTGGTTCTGTCTTTGAGAGCAGAACATCAAGCACAATGTAGGTACTGACTTTTATCAAAATGGGTGGAGACACCTTCAAAAATTAGTTTTTACCATGACCAAAGCTTACAAACTAAAGGACTTTTTTAAAAAAGAAAGGAAAAATTATTTTCATTTTTATTCACTCACTCAAAAGGAATCATGATGCTTCTTTTTTTTTTTTTTTTTTTTTTTGCAGTACGCGGACCTCTCACTGTTGTGGCCTCTCCCGTTGCGGAGCACAGGCTCCGGACGTGCAGGCTCAGCGGCCATGGCTCACGGGCCCAGCCGCTCCGCGGCATGTGGGATCTTCCCGGACCGGGGCACGAACCCGTGTTCCCTGCATCGGCAGGCGGACTCTCAACCACTGCACCACCAGGGAAGCCCATGCATATTTTTAAAAATAGCATTTTCTATTTGAATTTGTACTTGTCTTTTCACCTGTATTTTTGCAGATAAAGTGATAAAATGGGACACTTCAACTGCAGCTTTGCTGAAATATGTGTTTTGAGAAATCCAAGGTTTTATAAAAAAATGATAGAGTAGTGGTGATCAACAGATAAAATGTGTATGCTAGATCTTTTCTAGGAGCTCAGTGCACCTCGCACGTGTAATGTCATTTGTCCTCACAAATATAGAGATGCTGGAAGACAAAACAGTGCCTTTGCAGTGTACATCACAGGGGCTGGGGATAACACATATCAGGGTAGGAACTGTTTTCTTCATGACCTGAGTTTTTAAGGTCTGTGCGCTTTTTTTGTACAAAAGTATTGTTCTTGTATTTTTATAAACTTTATTTTAAATTTATATGGTAGAAATGTAGTATTTGGGGAATTATTAGAGCAACTAAGATTTCTAAAGACATTCAAAAATTTTTCTTATTGCAATCATTTATTTTGTAAAGGGTGTTTCCAAATGATTAATAATAAACACACAAATGCCTCCTTATTGAAATTTACTTGAAATATCTTGTGTATGAATTGATTTTGCAAATGAGGGGTTGGTTCCAATTTGAGTGGGCAGTTAAGATTTTTTCAGTTGCCCACTTTATGGACACTGCTTTGTAATGTAGTCCCCGGGTCAATAAAACTTTACATACAAGTCAAAGTTCCGTAAATAAGCTTTTGCTGTACTGAAAAATAGATACATTTTAATTTTGACCACGTAGAAAATATCATCCTTTCCAATTTCCTACATTTTATGGGCTCAGTTTATAGTCAGCTGTCACTGTTTATATCTCCTGCTATTTTGCAATGAATAATTTACCTGAACCCTGAGAAAATAATTTCTTCTTGAAAAGAATTAAAGTCATCCATCATAAATATTCTGTTATTTTACCTGTGAAGCTACTGTTTGATAAATGTTTGGATGATCTGAGGTAAATTTTGCGTGTACATTGGATCTATGATCAAACTACTAATGGATAGACACTAAGGAGGGATAGTCACTCATTCCTTCTCTGTATCTCTCCTTTACTGTCTTAGTCCCAGTTTCTTCTTTTTGTTTCATACTCTTTTTATTTTTTCCTTTCTTCTTCAACTTTTCTTACCTTAAGGCTAGACGTATTTTATTTCCCAACTTGTCTTGAAATTTTAGTGATTCATTGGAATTCAAGGTGGTTAGAAGGAACTTGAAAGCTCAATAAAGGGACAGTTGTTAAGAACAACAAAAATGCATCTACAGCTAAATTTTACAAGTTCCTCTAAATTCAGCTTTTGCCATATTATTAGATATAATTGCAGTACCTGTAGATCCATTCTGAATATTAGCCTCCTTTCCTCACCAGGCAGTTCTTTGTTATTTATTTATTTTTAGTTATTTTTTTAATTGACATATGTTGTGTTAATTTCTGCTGTAAAGCAAAGTGATTCAGTTATACATATATATATATATACATACATACACACACACATTCTTTTTCATATTCTTTTTTTTTTTTTTTTTTTTTTTTTTTTTTTTTTTTTTTTTGCGGTACGCGGGTCTCTCACTGTCGTGGCCTCTCCCGTTGCGGAGCACAGGCTCCGGACGTGCAGGCTCAGCGGCCATGGCTCACGGACTCAGCCGCTCCGCGGCATGTGGGATCTTCCCGGACCGGGGCACGAACCCGTGTCCCCTGCATCGGCAGGCGGACTCTCAACCACTGCGCCACCAGGGGAGCCCTCTTTTTCATATTCTTTTCCATTATGGTTTATCACAGGATATTGAATATAGTTCCCTGTGATACAGTAGGAACTTGTTTATCCATTCTGTATATCAATATGATAGTTTGCATCTGCTAAGCCCAAACTCCCAGTCCATCCCTCTCCCATCCCCCCTCTTCCTTGGCAACCACAGATCTGTTCTCCACTCGCTGGGCTCTTGAGTGGATGTAGTCCTTTAGTCTTGGCATTTACCTAGTCAATGATTATTGCATTCTGGCTCAAGAGAGAACTTCCATTCTATAGGTGAGGAAGCTGAAAGGAAGATTAGTTATGTACCTAAGATGATCTTAGGTGACGATGGGAGAAATCCATCTTCCCGTCTCCTTGCTGGCTATTAGGTGGACCCGCCATTGTACCATCACCTGAGCTGAGGCCTGTTTGATGCCTGAAGTCAGCAGCTCTCAAGGTGTTAGAAACAGTTGGGAAGAGGCCAAATTATAGGTTAGGTATAATGAAACATATTTCAGTGTAGAATATTATTGCAGAAATTAAAGACTGAAAAGTAATTCTTTAGTACATATAAGAGAACAATCAGAGCATACTTGCTGCTGTGGTTTTGTCATTTATAATAAGGTGCAAATATACAAGTACCTATTTATTTTATTGTTTGGTAAACATTTTAGTTCTCAATACAGATCCTCCTCTACTTACAATTGGGTTACATCCCAATGAAGCCACCGTAAGTGGAAAATATCATTAGGTTGAAAATGCATTTACTACACCTAATGTCATAGCTTAGCCTAACCTACCTTCAATGTGCTCAGACCACTTACATTAGCCTACAGTTGGGCAAAATTATCTAACACAAAGCCTATTTTATAATAAAGTGTTAAAAATCTCATGTAATTTGTTGAATACTCTACTGAAAGTGAAGAACAGAATGGTTGTGTGGGTACTGAATGGCTGTAAATGGCTGAGGGCTGCAAACTGAGCCCTCAGTTGGTAAGGGGGGTGGGTGGTCTCATCTTCCCAATCTGTCTCGGGATCTCCTGAGCCAGCAGCTAACCACCCCCCAGCACCTCCATCCCCTGTCCAATCTCAGTCACCCTCTACTAACTGGGTACCAGTGATACCGGTTAAAAAGGCTAAAAGCCCAAGACCAAGCCCATCACTGGCAAGGAATTCAGACCCAGAAGGGGGTGAAAAGAAAAAGAAGAAAAAGAAGGATAAGAAACCCAAAAAGGATAAGAAGCACAAGAAGCACAAAAAGCACAAGAAGGAAAAGGCTGTAACTGCAGCTCCTGCAGCTCCTGTAACCCCTGAGGCATTGCTGCTCCCACAACCGTGTCAGCACAGGAAGAGCTAGAGCCTTAGTAGGAGACTGAAAGTGAGGCTGAAGATAACCTTGATGACAGAAAAGCACCTTCGTGAAAAGGCCCTGAGATCAATGAGGAAGGCTTAAGTGTCCCTGCAGTCCTAGGTGGAAATGTTTGTTATATAAATTTTACTTGGTCTGTATGCAATTCAGTTTCAAAATTGCTAAAAATGTGTTTGAGCTTTAGACTATAACATCTGTTGTAATAATTGCTACGTTGAAGTTCACCATATAAAAAAATGGGCACGAATTTACATTGCAAAAGGTGTCCACAGTGTATTAGTGACATTCTTTCATTGATAGCTGACATAAATTCATTTAGAGTGAAATATTTTAAGCCAAAAAAAAATCCCTTTTTTAAAAAAAGGGGTTTAAATATTGTTGGCCTTCTTATGGTTCCTTTAAATGCCCGTCTATTCCCAGAGGTTTTTGTTTATATTTTTTCTTTCGTTTTTCTCATTTGAGTCTTAGCACCCATTTAAGTTATGATGCTTCCAAACTTGTATGGTTTTTGCAAGCTTGCCCAGAAATAAGACCACCGTTGAACTACCACAAAAGTATAAATGAATATTTTAATGCCACAATCCCTCCTGTTGTCTGTGGAGTCTCTGCTGAAATGAATCAGGATTCGAGCTCTAGGATGAGACAGAAAATGAAAGCATGTTGTTTGCCAGGACACTGTGGGTTTATATTGATGTGTAACAAGTTGATTTGGAACACTGGAATTTCACTGTATTCTGTTTTTTTTATTTTTATTTTTTTGTAAAGACAATTAGCTAGTCCCAGGAAGCATCCTTCAGTTATATAAAATTTTGTTTTATAAAATGTCATGGCTCCATTCATAATTTTGTCTTGTTCTTCCGATTGGAATATACAACTTTCAGAGCTCTTGTATTTGGAAAGCTGGAAGGGCCCAGACTTTGAAATAGTGTCTTGTTTTCACTGTTTTTGTTTTGTTTTTTAAATTAAAGCTGTATAAAGCTTGTGGATTAAACAGAATAAATTTCTAAATTAAAAAAAATCACAGGAAAAACTCAACAGATAAACAATGAGCATAGACTGTGTAAAAGGTTTAATTTTGAAATTCTAAAATTGCAGTTTGGAATGTTAATTGTGGGATGACTCTTGATAGAGCATCTATTTTTAACTAGAAAAATGTAGCTCCTCTTCCTTATTAACTAAAATCAAGAAATCTTAGTTTTGTAGCATCTAGATTTGGTGATACTTTAAAAAGAATCATAAATAGTGATAACATGCTAGAAATTTTGTGTGACAAAAACAATTGTTGAAGATAGGTACTTTGAATAGAGGAAGACTACCTACAAAAATAATGGTGCTGAAATAGTTATTTTAAAACAAAATTTAGAATTGAAAGTATTCTTTATTTAGGAGAATTTTCACTAAGGTTTGCAGTATTTGTACAGAGAATTTCATCTTGATTTAAAATACTATGGTATACTGAAAATAGTTAATGAAGGATATCGACATATTCAAACTTCTTAATTATATAATTCAACTCTGATCAAGGCTGCAAGTAAAATGTATTAAAAAGTTAAAATAATAAGATCCTATTTACAGATACATTCTTTTAGAAAAAGCTGTGACATAGAGGGTAAGAAATTGATTATACTACCTGAGTGTGCACCAAGAATTATCATTCTGCTTATAATTGTTTATAAGCAATATAAAGACTATCCTGTTTTAATACTCATGGAAACGCATGGATATCTGGTATTTAATTTTTATAAAATATTTATTGTAAAAACTAGTTTTTGAGTATAATCATTGTTGAAAATACAACCTGTTTTGCAACATTAACTATTTTAGCTCCTTCATTCACTTTTTTCACTAAGGTCTGAGATTTTATCTTGACTTTAAAATTGTTACAGTAGGCTGGTACTTTTTATTGTGAGTAACTCTAGACTTTCGAAAAAGCCTTTTCTTCCTGCAAATTAATATTCGACAGGCACTAAGTGGTGGTCTCCTCAAGGACTGCGGGGGGAGGAGCACAGCAAGCAGATGGGTTGTTGCAGTGAAGGTCCACACAGGTGTTCACTCTAGGCATTTCAACTAGAAGGAGTTTAATGCAGGGGATTACCCAGGTTATGGAGGGGTTGTAGAGCCAAAAGGGGTTGGTGAGGCAACCCAGGGATTAGCAACAAGAGGAAACTGATACCACTAGTACCACCCCTAGGTCTGGGAAATGCAGAGAAGAGATGTGCTTCCAGAACCCAGAAGCTAGGAGGCGCTAGACCCATGGACAGAGTGGATATTCAGTGGAAGCTAGAATTTTTTTTTTTTTTAACATCTTTATTGGGGTATAATTGCTTTACAATGGTGTGTTAGTTTCTGCTTTATAACAAAGTGAATCAGTTATACATATACATATGTTCCCATATCTCTTCCCTCTTGCGTCTCCCTCCCTCCCACCCTCCCTATCCCACCCCTCCAGGTGGTCACAAAGCAACGAGCTGATCTCCCTGTGCTATGCGGCTGAGAAGCTAGAATATTAAGGGAGATGCAGCTGCAAAAAAAAGACTCCACTTAAAGCAGGGCTGGGGGTTGCAAGAAATACCCTGGCTTTCCCTTTCTCCAGCTGTCTTCCAGTGCATTCCCTGGTCAAACCTACCAGTCACCAGAGCAAACGAAGTGGGAATGGGAGCAACAGGCAAAAAAACCAGCAGAGGAGTAAACTTTGTACATAATACATGTCCCCAAAGATGACAATGTGCCTTCCCAATCTTGGCCATACTTAAAGTAGTAAAATATCACACACACACACACACACACACACACACACACACACACACAGAGCCATCTGGCAACTCCAAATTATACAGAACAGCAGTAAGTAGTTTTTTAAAATGAAGGTACAATTAGCTAAGTAATTCTAGGCCTTCATTCAGAATCTAATTACTTACTCTAATTTTGCACATAATTACTAATTGAAGCAGACCAGACACAGTAGTTTAGAAAGGTAAAGTGGGCTGCCAGGTGTAGATGAAGACACATGCAAAGTTGGAATGTTTAGCATTCTGCAAATGGATAGAGAACAGAAAATATACCCCATATAATTGAGACAAAATACATTAAAAGTTTTTCTGTGGTGGTTTAATATAAAAAAAAAAATCTGTCATCCCCAACTTGAGAACCTGGAAGGCAGGCCTTCGAGGCTTGAAATCTTGCATTTATTGATGTTGCTAAAGGTGAAAAATCAATCACTGAGAAAAGGTTAAATTTTTAATAGTATTGGCTGTTTAAATGGGAAGAATTTATAAAAGTTATTACATGGATATATAGACTCAAGTGGCATCTGTTCCCTAGCGGAAACATAAGTGTATTTTGAATACTTCAAAACATCTTGATACCACATATATGCATATGTGGTATTACTAGAGAAAGACGTGTAAAAACATTAAATGTGAATAAGGAAGATTACTGTTAAGAAAACAAGTGAAATGCTATGCAAGCTTCCCTTACACACACACACACACACACACACACACACACACACCCTCAGAATGAAGAATCCGAGGGCAACATTAATTCATTTATTCTACAAATATTTACTAAGCACTTACTACACCTCACATTTTGAATATGTTTTATTTGTTCAAAAATGACTCAGTTTTCAAAAATATCTCACAAGGTAACTATATAAAACTTAGCCAGATGAAGGGTGAATGCACTCTAATTTCATGATTGTTTATTTTGAAATTGATGTGTATGATTGATGTAACTGGTCACATATGTGAGATGTTTTCTTTTGCTTATTTACTGATATTGAAATATTCAGTTTATTGGGGACACGTTTATCACCTGAAATAGATGGTAAATATTTTAAAGATATTATCATGGGTTATTTGGCAAGGCTGTCTGACAATTTATACAAGAAAGAGGTAAGACTGGTATTTGCATATTATGGCTCCCAAACTACAATATTCACAGAAAGATATTTTTGTGATGCTATTTGAGAGAAAGCAGAAAAGGAAATGAGAGATAGCCCTAAACGTTAGGTTCCCCAACTCCACCACTGCCACCAAACCTCACCACCCAAAAGTGTTTATAAAATGTGTTTATGTGCAGTGGCTTATATCTGGAGAGAAATCTCAGCTTTCATCAGACTTTAGACTTTCAAATTGTAAAGTACCATTGAACTAGTGTAATTGCAATCTTCTCTCTATCTCAACAAAAGGTACACTGTTCTTGCTTTTATTTTTTGCTTCAGAAAAATAGCTCATTTGTGGGTTCAGGTATTTATACATCCAAATGTGTTTATTAATGATGAAACTGTCACCATGGTTTCTCCAAACGTATCAGGCAAGTTTCAGTGAGCAATTAACATAATTAAAATCATTTTGATTTTCTAATGTCCTATTTGCTATTGAGTATAAAATTCCAAGTGAATTAATAAGCTAAAGTTTAGTGCATCCCTTAGAGGAGAGACGCAAAAAGATGACAGTTCATCATTTGTAAAAGTTAAGTGGTGGAAAATGGAATTTCATCACTTAATGGCTTATAATTTAACCAATGAGAGAATAAAAATATTTATCATCTCATGTATAAAAACATGTTATATGCCTAGTTTATATCCACCCTGACTATCTCAAATCATTAAACATGAAAAAAAAATTTAAAAATGATTAAAATCAAACAACCTGGAAAAACACTAAGCAAAAAAAATTATAGAAGGCAAATTGATTAAAGTCTTCCTTCTCTCTCCAGATTTCTCCCTTCTCTCTTCTTGTTTCCTTCCATCCCCCATCCCCCGTTTTTATTCTTGGAGTGCCATCTGAAAAGAGATATCCCCTGACCCCCCCTCACAGAATCCAAAGTTTTTGAATATAGCCTGACTACTGCATACATACATTTCATTCGGTGATGAGTTTTAATTTCTGACCAGTAAATACCAAAATTAGTTAATTTAGTCTTTACATGTGAATTTCTGTTTTCACTTGTGTTGATAAATATGGTGAGCTATTGTCACTGTAAGCCTGAAGATTTTAATACAGTAAAACATCACCGATTCTATTATTCTGCCATCTATTTAATAAAGCCAGCCCTACATATTTTGACTCGAGTCTACTGACCAACATAGGTGAGTGGCAGATGTCTCATTTATTTCTCAGATTTCTCTCCTTAACTTCTTACTCTTGCCTTCACTTTTGGTTTACTGTCCTGTTTCTTAATTTCTGATCTTCATGTTGATATTTGGTCATCATGGTTTGACACTTGGGTCTCTCTTTTAAACTCGGTTTGACTCCAGGTCTTGTGATCACATTTCTTATATGTGTTAAAGTCATTTTCAGCGACAAACCTTGATCCACTGATTGTACTGTCTTGTTTCTTCTATAAGTACATCCTTGAGGACTTGTATCCTACCACTAATGGAATTAAAATAGTATGATGTGCTGTGTATATTATAAAGTTTAAATGGCTTTTCTTTTAAAGTAGTTATATAACTTAAATTGCTTCTTTCAGTTAAATTAGTGAGAGCCGTAGAATATAAAATGGTCTAATATTAGAGATGCAAGTAGTCATTTTTTAGTAATGTGCATTATTAATTCCTCATCATTGAATATTATACTCTTCTAGAACATATTTAACTTAGTTCAACAAAAATATTTAATTTGGAAGTATATGATTATTCCGACTTACTTCCAAAAAAAATTTGAGGTCAGGCTGAGGGATTTTGAACAGGCCTGGCCTTTGACTTTTAAGAAATAACCATGTGAGACACGTAAGATGCCTAACAATTTAGGGACACGTAAGTGGCTTCAGTTCTGAGTAACCTGTCTTTCCTAACAGGCTCTCCATTTAATGCTGTGTGAACTACCATGTAATGATTGCTACCAGTGCAGCTAAATGCTTTTATAATTAAATCTACATTGAATGGATTTCTTTGTCTTTCCTAAGCAGTTTCCTGCTGTGTGTTTAAACTTCTTGCAGTTTAGAGTATTGTCGCAGAAAATGTAAAATATGTTAGAATGAAGTGGAATTGAGTTCTGTGGCAGGAAAAAATATATATTTTTGCCAAATAAATAGGTATTGAATGGTATTCATTAATAAGATCTTGTAATGCCAGTTATAGCTTAGGAAAGATAATACCTTTTGTGAAATCTATGGGAAATATATCTTGGCAAGGAATATAGAAATGTTTATAATTATCTCTTTCACTGTGTAATCTTTTTAGGTACTCCATGGGAAGCATGATTCATGGTGGTTGAAAGCAATAATTTAGGAGTTAGAATGAGTTTAAGTTCTGATCCATTTACTAGCAATGTGAACTTGATTATTTATCATTTGTAAGTCTGTCAAATGGGACAAATAATAGTTCTTGTGGCATAGAGACATTTTGAAATTTAAATGTAAAGAGGTACATGTAACATGCCTATCACAGTGTCTGGTACCTAATAAATATTAGCTATTATGATCTCTTTTTCTTACTAAACAAATCTCTTGACATGAAATTACACTGTGATTTATTTAAGACTTTCAAATTTAGCCTACAAATGAGGGAACAGATATTCATAGAAAATATTTATTTTCTTAAAACATTATTTATATCATATTTCCTATCCCACAATGATCTGCAAAAAATTGAGTTATATACAAATGTATTAATTTAACTGTATATAGTAAAGTCCACAAAATGGTTATATTAGAGTCAACACTTTTGCTGAAACCTCCAGATTCTCTTTCAAAACTATAAGGGAGATCTATTAGCTTTAGTAGAATGACATGAATATTTGAAGGTGGGTGAACCTAAGAAAATATTTAGTTGCAAAAAATAAAAATGGACAAAATTAACTTTAGTACAGGTAAATACGTTTGTCATACAAAATTAGTAGTTGCTACCTATTGATATAAATTAAAGTCTGCGTAGATAATGCAATGTGAGTACTGATTTTCAATGCTGTGTCACTGCAGTTCACATGTAACATGCCTCTTGCTATCTGGAAAGATCTGACTATTTTATTATATGCATGAAGTTCTGTTATGTCATGTGGTGTTTTGAAAAGAGCATTGGCGTTGATATTAGACAGTTGAAACCTCAGCTCTGTCACTTACTGGTGGTAGAGCACCACTGATTCCCTTTGATGAGCTTCAGTTTATTTGTTCATAAAATAGAGTTGTTGAAGGGTTAGTGTGAGTGTGCAGGTATGATAAACATTCAAATTACCTCTATGCCACAGTGGTTATTTCTCTGTTTTGGGCTCTTGTCCATTCATTATTTTTTACATTAGAAGCAACAGCTGGTGAAGCTCATTAGGTTGCTTTTCCCTAATCTCCTTCCATGTCAAACTGGACTTGCCAGTCATGATGGAATTGCTATTTTGGAATATCTGCTTGTCTTATGGTAAAAGTCATATACTTGAGAAAATGTATAATAGAAAGAAAGAACCGGACATCAGTACCAAAGACCTGAGTTTGCATTGTGTGCCTATAACCCAAGAGGTGTGTGGCTTCTCTGGGCCATGGTTTCCTCATTTGTAGAATGAGAAGAATAATAATATCTGTCTTGTTGCCTGATGTTATAAGAATCAAATCAGAGATGGTTTAAAAATGCTTCTTAAACTGAAAATTCATCTGGTTATCTGATTCAGCTGGTTATCAAGTAATGGTTTCATTTTTGTAGAAGGATTGAATACTGGTTTTATTTCTTATGTTCTTGACATACTTTCTCTTAGTCTTACAGTGGCGCTTTCAAATTGGCTGGCTGCAGTTAGGAGACATCTGTTCCCTAGCAACGGCATTTCCTGACTGCCCTCTGCAGCAACACAGCTTCTGGACACAGGTGCACACTACATGTCACAGTTTAGGAGTTTATTCACCTTCACCAAACACATATGTGAAATTTCTACAGCTTATCAAATGAAAGGAAATTCAATGACCATGACTCAGGAACATGCATGGGTCAACAATTCTTAAACATTTTATTAGACATTTGATTTTACCTATTTGTCAAGTGTAGTAATTTATTTTTTAAACTGATGTCTCCTTTGTTTATGACAACTATTATTGCTTATCAAATTACACCTAAAGTCCTTGAATTTCACAGGCATCTACAAAATTGTGTTTTCTATATTTCTGGGAGATATTCAGCCTTATTAAATATATTAGTGTGTGTAATAATAGTAGTAGTCAAAGCGCAGAGTTTTATTTAAGCTAGCAAATAATTATGCTTCACAATAGACCTATAAACAGGCCCTTGATGATTAATAAATTTATTAATGGTTATTCTGGTTATGGAAACAAGTTCAAATTGGCTTTTAGCCTAATGTTAGCTTTTAGTTTTATTAGGTGTCAAAGTGAATAGCTCTGCTCATATATAATTTCAGTTTGTTAGGCAAAGAGAGCCCTCACATAATTTCTTAAGTGTTTTTAATAACTAGTTCTTAGATTCTGCTGAAGCACATTTTTATCAGAATGACTATGTAAATCATTGAAAAGGTGCAGGCATTTGAAATAATCAGATATTTCTCAGCAATCTTATCTGAAAATAGTGCTGAAAGTTCACAGCAGAGCTAATTAGTTTGTGGCTATGTTAATTGATGTAGGACTGGCTGACTTGCTTTGGGATTGTTTTTTGTTCTTTTCCAAAATCTTTGAGGCAATCATGATATCCATTTTAAGACCTGGTGTAATACTGGAGATAAGTAATACCTTGAGTTTTGACATCTGCACTTTCAGATCTTCTGTTATGGCATTAGCAAGATAGATGGTTCCTTAATGCCTACAATTCAGGAAATTAACTTTAGTTTCTAAAAAAAGAAAATAGCTAAAGACTAAACTCATCTAAAGTCTATTTCTCTTTACTCAAGCCATTATATAACTTTAAAAAATAAAATCTTATTATGTGTAGAGTCTTGTTTGTCACATGGCACTCAAGAAGCATATGTGTGCAAATTATTTTTCCTGCCACTTACTGTGATATTATTCCCAGGTGCTACTTCAGAAACAAAGTTGTTATAAGGAGTAGAGATTTGGGGAGAGGGAAGGTTGAGAGAGGAGAGTTTCTTTGCAAGTAAATTCTTAATACAGGTTGTGCGCAAAAACATTTCAACATCGCTATGTCCATTCCCAGAACACAGGAGTATAGATCTCTTCAAATGAACAGTGCCAAAAAATATGAGTTTTCACTAGAAACTTCAGTATAAAACAATATGCTATCCAACTAATAAACACTTGTTTTTTAGAGAAACTGACCAAAGTTGTAACAAAACAATTTCTGGCCATAACCATTTGAAAAGATGTGTAATAACATTGTGATTTAGAGAAGTACAAACTTCAAAATAGCTATGTAACCCATAGGATTGATAAAAAACGTAAAATTCTGAAAATATCAGGTATTGATGAGGTTTTTTTTGAAAATAACTGTTCTCCCACACTGCTAGTGGGGATGAAATGGCTGCAGCAATTTTTGAGGCCATAAAATAACAGTGCAAACCCTCTGACTAGCAATTTCAATTCTGAGTATCTGCTAGAGATTACCACATCTGCCTAAGGAGATATCAACAGGGTTGAATTGTAAATAAATTAAATGTTCATCAAAAGGGAGAAGGATAAATAAACTGTGGTACATTTTTATATGAAGAAACAATCCACCATGAGCAGGGTTTAGCAGAAATAACCAGCTGCAGAATCAGACCCCTACAGAGATGAGAGGTACTGGAATGATAAGATAAAGAAAATAAATGCAGGTACTGTGTTGAAAGAATAAAAGACGGAATTGAGGGTATCATTAAGGAATGAGCCTCCCCAAATTCACCAGGTAGATTTAAAATAAGTTAATGGGATTTCTGGAAATCACAATAGTATAGTAATGAAAACAAAAGCAAATTATTACAGAATTAAAGAAGTAATTGATAAAATCAAAGTGCAGAGGAAATTATTCATAATAAAACTACAAAAGAAAGAAATGGAAAAAGTGAAAGTGAGGTTAGAACACATAAAGATTAGAGGCATCCAGTGTCAAAGCATTCCAGGAGACAATAAGAGGTAAAGACTTATATTACGTGAGACAATAGCTGAATTTTTCCCTCAGAATTTACTAAAGACACAAATGCTCAGAATCAGAAAAGTCCACACATCTCAAGCAAGATAATGAAAAAGAAAAAATCCACACCTAGACATATTGTAGTAAAATGGAAGGATCCAGGAGACAAAAGAAAGATCCTAAACCCAACCAGAGAGAAAAAGACTGATTACTTAAATATTGACTGTTAATGCCCCCAAAACAATGGAAGCTGAAAGACAGTGGTAATAATATTTTTCTGTGCTGAGAGATGGTAATAAGTCATAAATGTAAATTCAGAATACCTTTCAATAAAGACAGTGGAACAGGGGCTTCCCTGGTGGCGCAATGGTGGAGAGTCCGCCTGCCGATGCAGGGGATATGGGTTCGTGCCCCGGTCCGGGAAGATCCCACATGCCGCAGAGCAGCTGGGCCCATAAGCCATGGCCGCTGAGCCTGTGCGTCCGGACCCTGTGCTCTGCAAAGGGAGAGGCCACAACAGTGAGAGGCCCGCGTACCGCAAAAACAAAAACAAAAACAAAACAAAAATAAAAATTAGGTGATAGAAGTGAATGGAAATATATAAAATTCATAATCATTGTAAGTGATTTCAACACTCCTAATAAAAGATAAATGATTGTCAAAAATCAATTAAACTAATACTTTCTATAAGAGACACAGCTAGAACATAAGGGCAGTGAAAAGCAGGCTGGATGTAAAAGAATGGAAAACGCATATCAAGGATAAACCAACCTAATAAAGCTCTTGTAATCACATTAATGCTGTGCAAAATAGAGTTTAGGACTTCCCTGGTGGCGCAGTGGTTGAGAGTCCGCCTGCCGATGCAGGGGATGCGGGTTTGTGCCCCGGTCCGGGAAGATCCCACGTGCCGTGGAGCAGCTAGGCCCGTGAGCCATGGCCGCTGAGCCTGCGCGTCTGGAGCCTGTGCTCCACAACGGGGGAGGCCACAACAGTGAGAGGCCCGTGTACCGCCAAAACAAAACAAAACAAAAATAGATTTTAAGGCAGAAATCTTTAAAGGGGAGAAGAGGAGCACTGTATTTTTTAAAAAGATTCAATACATTGAATTGAAGATAGTTTTGAATTGAAAATAGTTTCAATTTACATGTGCCCAATGATATAACTTTAAAATACATAAAACAAAAATTTGTGTAATAGAAAGACCTACCATGATAGTGGGAGATTGTAATACACTTCTCTTAGAAAGAATTAGGTCAAATTATTAAGATAAAACGGGAAGGATTTAAGAAGACTCAGACAGCTCCATAAATGGATTTGATCTAATAGGCATATATAAAAACCATGTACTCCCAAACTAAAGAATAAATATGCTTTGCGGATTTTCTAAAAATTTGAGAAAAATTGACCACATTCTAGGCTGTAAAATAATCTGAAGGAATTAAAGAATGTAGGGATTATACAGCCACATTCATCAAAATACAATTATAGATTAAACTATATTAAATCACTGATACATCGCCATTTTTAAGGCATAGAAATGAAGTTTTATGTACATTAAAAATCTATTACAAAAATATATTCTCATAAATTATGAGAATATATTTATAAGGCATAATATTTAAAAGGTATAATTCAGATAATTATGGGTCAAAGAAAAATAAAAAAGGAAATTAGAAAATATTTCATGTTGAAAAATAGTTAAAAAATTTACTTATCAAAAGTAAAAAATTAAATAAAAAATATATAAAGGGACAATTTATAGAATTAAAGACTTATATTAATAATATTGTATTATTTTCCTGTTAAAGAGGAATTGAGACTGAAAAAGATGGCCGAAGAAACCAGTTTAAGAACTTAGGAAAGGAAGAATAGAATAAACCAAAGGAAGATGATGAGCAGGCAATTTTATTTTATTTTTTTAATTTAATTAATTTATTTTTTTTATACAGCAGGTTCTTATTAGTTATCTATTTTATACATATTAGTGTATATATGTCAATCCCAATCTCCCAATTCATCCCCCCTCCACTGCTTTCCCCGCTTTGGTGTCCATACGTTTGTTCTCTACATCTGTCTCTCTATTTCTGCCTTGCAAACCAGTTCATCTGTACCATTTTTCTAGATTCCACATATATGCATTGATACACGATATTTGTTTTTCTCTTTCTGACTTACTTCACTCTGTATGACAGTCTTTAGGTCCATCCACGTCTCTACAAATGACCCAATTTCGTTCCTTTTATGGCTGAGTAATATTCCATTGTATATATGTACCACATCTTCTTTATCCATGCGTCTGTCAGTGGGCATTTAGATTGTTTGGACAGGCAATTTTAAATACAAGAAATTAATGAATAGAAAACAAAGAAATCTTAGGGAAAATAAAGCTAAGGCTAATTCTTTAAAAAAATCTAATAAAATAACTTCTGGTAAGATTAATCAAAAAAACAAAACACAAGAATACATGGTATTATTAGTGAAAAAGGCATATTTATAAAAATAGAAGATATTAAAAACATGACAAAGATAATAAGCTTGCTAGAAGCACATAAAGTACCACACTGGCTAGTAGACCAGTAGTATGAAAGGTGCTAAGTCTTTTTAGTCTGCTGTGATGGATTTTTCACAGATAACTAGGATGAAATTGTATTCAGGCAGGTGAAATTGTTGGATTTGTTTTTTTTCTGTTTATTTTTCTATGTATCTGTTTATTGAGGCACCCAGGCAAATGATAACTGCCTGTGAACCTATGACTTGAGTTATCAGATACATGATAATGTTATTGTTTTTCTTTTTAGAAAACTGCTTATCTTTCTATAATTTATACATAAAACTGCTAACATTCTAGGCTATTTTTTGATCACTTGGGGTTGTCCGATACAACCTCCATTCTAAGTTTTACTGGTTGGAAAATTTGGAAAGGCAAAAACTATCTTTCCCACATTTTTTTTTTCCACAACTAGGTTTATTTTGGGCATTAATTTCTGCCATTTAGATGCATTCATATGGTGTTTGGAAGCCAGGTGTGAGGTAGAGGCCATATGCCCGATGTCCTTGACTTACACCTACCTGGAAGTCCCTGGAAATGTGTGGCCTGCTTGCAAAACAACACAGTGCCTATCTCTAGATTTCAGTGTTTCAGGAAGCAATGGTAGTAGTGATGAGGGTTCTAAACTCTGGAGCCTAGTTTCAAGTTTCAGGTTTTTCTTCTGGGTATAAAAGGGATTCATGGCTGATGTTGTGTATTCTTGATTTAAATTTCTGTGTGGTGGTAACTTTAGGGCATCAATTCCATGTTGTTTTAACAGAAATCTCCCTTAGAATCTGCTCCTCAGGCCCTTTCAGTGTTTAGGTACCTAATTGCCTGATTAAGTCTCTTCTTGCATTAAAGTATAAGGGTTTGTTTCTTGTCCTAAACCTTGACTAAGACACACTCAGATCCTTTGGATATTTTCTTCTTTATATGATAGAGAATTGTACTTCCTTGCCATGGATTTGACAATAGAATCAGTGACAATATAAGTACTGCTGATTTGTTTTCTTCTCTCGAATCCCTGAGTGTTAGTAGAGAGTTAGCTAATCATTCAAGATCTACAAACAACATTGATTTCAGTTTGACAGATCTCCCTATCAGGATGAGTACTGCTACATCTGTAACACAATCTTCCTCCAGCTTTCTCCAGTCAGATATGTGTAGTGTAGGTAAAAGCCACTGCCTGAGAAAAACAGAGGTCAGTGTCAATATATATCCCTATGATTAACCAAATACAATACTAGGAGCATTTTTTATGAATATTTCTCAGTGGAAATCTAACTGATTATTTTTTAAAAATCAATGGATCTCATTAAGCTATAGTTCTTCCTGTTCATACATGATGTGATTGCTAAATCTGTCAACTTATTCATTACTCCAGTGAACTATCCCATCACTAATAAGAAGCAGATTTTACCCTGAGGGATACTTGAAGACATCAACAGACCTGTGACCTAACCCATGTATTGCTCCTGGAAAGAATCAAGGGTAACAGGTGACCATTTATCAAAATCTATATACCTGCCATTTGGTTTTGCCTCAGTAATCTTGGGGTCTTTATTTTTAGTCAAGCTTGGTATAAAATAATCCCAAAAGATTTGAGCAGTCAAGTTCTAGGGCATAACACTTGCTGTCAGCTGTTCTTCCTGGCCAGAAGATATGTTGTGCTTCTCCTACCTTTTTCTTTTACATTAATTTCAGGTGAAGTAGGATGAGAATTGAGTTTTACTAGTTCTCCATCTTCCAGTTTAATATATTACAAATTTAATTCTGTTTCATTTAGAAAATGTCTATAAATGCCTCCCACTCTGAAAACAAACTTGGTTATGTAGACCTATGAGTTGATTTTAGGATATCTTTGACTTAGTAGCCAATCTATGGTGGTCTTTCTCCCATGACCATAATATAGGGGTTCAAGAATCAAGGGATGTGAACCAACAAAAAGGACTGAGTTATCAAATCAGACTCACACTAATCAGAGATCTTACCCGGTGAAATTCTTTACTAAGAATTTTCAAGGTTACAAGCAATCAAAAGGCACAGGTGAAGCATGAGAGGTCTGTTATATTCCATGTGGCTCCCCAGGTCATTCCTTCTAGCAACAGGCATACTCTCTCTGGCCTAGAGAAAGAGATGATGTTTCTACTGAGGTTGGCAGGGAAGCTAACACAGGGTAGGTAATATCTTCTTTTTCCATCCCATAGAGTACTAAGGCTTTGGTGTCATTTTTAGGAAGCCATGACTCACAAATTCATAACTTGGTGTACCATAAGCAATTCTAAACCAGAGGCAGGGATATCCTGCTAAAAGTATTCAACAGATATTCTCTTCTTAGCCAATGTCATTCATTTATTTACTAAAAGAACCAGATATCAGCTTGCTTTTGAGCTAATTAGACAACATTGCCTGTCTTCTTTCTTTCCCTGAGGTATCCTCTTTTGATTCCTGCAATCAACAGAGAAACTGATCACAAGCCAGCTGCTTTACTCCTTCCCCAGGGTGGAAATGTGAGTGGCTTCTTTCACTTTTATATTTAATAAACTACTTGTAGAATAACTTAATAAACTACTTAATAATAAACTACTTTTCCTTCCCATCTCTGCAACTTTGAACTTTTGCTGGTCTAGAGGGATAAGTTCTCAAGATAAAAAATGCTTCCACCAGGGGACACGTAATAATCCAATTTATTTATTTATTTAATATCCTTATTGGAGTATAATTGCTTTACAAAGGTGTGTTAGTTTCTGCTGTATAACAAAGTGAATCCACTATACATATATCCCCATATCCCCTCCCTCTTGCGTCTCCCTCCCACCCTCCCTATCCCACCCCTCTAGGTGGACACAAAGCACTGAGCTGATCTTCCTGTGCTATGTGGCTGCTTCCCACTAGCTATCTGTTTTACATTTGGTAGTGTATATATGTCCATGCCACGCTCTCACTTTGTCCCAGCTTACCCGTCCACCTCCCCTTGTCCTCAAGTCCATTCTCTATATCTGCATCTTTTTTTTTTTTTTTGCGGTACGTGGGCCTCTCGCTGCTGTGGCCTCTCCCGTTGCAGAGCGCAGGCTCTGGACGTGCAGGCTCAGCGGCCATGGCTCACGGGCCTAGCCACTCCGCGGCATGTGGGATCTTCCCAGACCAGGGCACGAACCTGTGTCCCCTGCATCGGCAGGTGGACTCAACCACTGTGCCACCAGGGAAGCCCGAGAATGGTTTTAATACAAGCTATTACAACTTTGCAATATTGGAGTATCTCTCCTTTTATCAGTTGCGGGTCAAAAGAAGCAAGAACCAAATGCATTGGGCATCTTACGAATACCTCAAAGGATGAGGGTTTATAAGTTACAAAATGGGTGGATCTGAGATTTAAAAGGACCAGTGGCAATGTTTTTGGCCAAGATATTTGGAAAGCCTCTACAAACTTTGCCAGTTGAGTCTTAATAATACTGTGAGTGCATTCAACTGAGCCAGAGGATTGAGAATGATAAGTACAATAAAAGTGTCATAAAACTGGCCAAACAGCATACATTTGTTGAAGTACTTGGCCAATAAAATGAGTTTCTAGATCACTATAAAGTTTGTGAGGAGTTCCCCTGGTAGGGATAATTTTTCCAAAAAGACTTTGGCTACAGAAAAGATAGTAGTCTGTCTGCAAGAGAAGGCTTCAGTCCAGTCAAAAAACATATAGATCATGACTAAAACATAGTTATATCCATGAGATGGTGGAAGTTGTGTGAAATCCATTTGCTGAACCTCAAATGGTCCATTAAGCAGTAGAAATTGTCCAGGGGCAGTACTTATACTTCAGATTGTACTTCTCATACTTCAGACAAGTCAGGCAAGTGAGGTAGGCACTTTTTGCAGCCTTGTTAATGTTTCCTCGCCAATATCGATCCATGGAGACTACTGTTTTGTCAGTAGACCAATGGTTTAATGGATGTACAATGGTGAGGAATGGAAATTTTTTAGAGTCTCCATTAGGACTGAGTTTTTATTTGGTTCAAACCGGAGCTTTCTCTTTTTATCAAACCAACAATTGTTACATTTCCAGTCTTGTTTTTTCCTTATCTGAGACCAATTGCTGGGCTTCTCAAACAAGTTTTTCTAGGTTATCTTTTGGGAAAATATCCTTTTGGACCATGAGAGAGGTGGGGCTGCTCTTAGTCATTTTAAGGGCAGCATGCCTTGTGGAAATAACAGCAAGGTGAGTTCCCTTAGCATCCAGAGAGTCAAGAATAGAATACTCTGGAATCTTAATAATAAAAAGAATCCAAAATATCAGGTAAAAGTATTGCCTTCAGTAATTTCTGCACATAGGGGCCATTTAGAATTTTATTTCCATCGGAAGTAAGGAAGCCATGTTGCTTCCACAACATTCCAAAATAATGAGCT
Source organism: Delphinus delphis (assembly GCF_949987515.2). Lineage (NCBI taxonomy): Eukaryota > Metazoa > Chordata > Mammalia > Artiodactyla > Delphinidae > Delphinus > Delphinus delphis. Next base: position 76,319,553 of record NC_082696.1, on the reverse strand, counting down.
ACTCCAGAAGCATATCTGCTCTCAGTATAAATATTAGTAGTTTGTCCTTGGCTAAAGTATAAGCCTGGGTAAAACCATATAATTCAGCTTGTTGGGCTGAATTAGCCACAGGTAAAGATGCTACATCAAAAGGAGTTACAGTAGCATAGTCAACACAATATTTGCCATTGTCACCTTTTAAATAAGAACAACCAGTGAACCATGAGAAGTCAGTGTTACTGAGAGCAATTTCCGGTAGTTCATCACAAGGAGTCAGGAAGTGATCTGCCAGAGTTAAGCAGTTGTGAGGGACTCAGTCAGTGACAGAGAGGAGAAAAATAGCCAGGTTAAGGGTTATTAAAACATACAAGAGTCATGTGAGGAGCAGTTAACAAAAGGACTTCACAGGAGGTGAGGCAGCTGACTGAGAAATGATGAGAGTGATGAGAATTCAGGAGAGTTTCTACTGCATGAGGTACAAACATGGTTAAAGGGATTCCACAATGATTTTCTCAGGGGCCCTAATGGTTCTAAGGGAATGCCCTTGCCACAGGGTCCAGTTGCTGGCTGTGGGTCAGTAGTGGTCCCTGTGTTTTTAAGTGAATACCTCAAGGGCATTACCTTCCATTTCACATAAAAAAAGGAAAAAGGGAATCTGATCATTGAGATGCCCAGGGGCAGGTGGGTTCATCAAACTCTCCTGTAAGGCCTTGAAGGCTATGCTGTCTGGTTCTTCCCTTGGGTTGGGGCTGTTATTGTTGGGTATGGCCAGAAGAGGGAAATTTGGAATCCAGTTTTGACAATAACCAACTAGCCTGAGAAAACCACAGAGTTGATGCTTAGTTTTGGGGTTTGGTAAATTTAGGACACCATGAAGCCTATCTGGATATAGGTGTATCCCTTGTTCTGATATCAGAGGCCCTAAATATCAAACCTGGGTTTGGGCAAACTGTATTTTTTCCTTGGTGACCACATGTCCTTTTAAGGCTAAAAGTTTTTTAGCAAGTGGATGTTGTCTTCCTGTGAGGGTGCTTGAGAAGGAAAGTAAAGAAGAAAATCATCCACATATTGCAAAATAAGTAGAACCTCTAGGGAACTTTATATCATCCAGATCAGCCTTCAGGATTTGCAAGAAATAAGAAGGGTTCTCAGTAAAACCCTGAGGCATTACTCTCCAGATGAACTCTTTTTCTTCCCCAAAGAAAGCAAAAATGTATTGGCTAGCTTCATCAACTGGAATACTAAAGAATACACTGCATAAATCAGTTACAGTAAAGAATTTGCTTCTGGTGGGAATGGATGTTAGTAGTGTATGAGGGTTAGAATCAGCAGAGTGGTGAGGGATATCAGTGTTTACTGCTCGGACGTCCTGAACAAACTTCCACCCTCGGCCCTTAGGTTTTCTCAGTGGTAAATTGGAAGTGTTATAGGAGTAGTACATGGATAATGCGGCCTTGAGCCTTGTAATCTTCTATTCCGGATTTTATGCCTTGAAGGGCTTCTTTACTTATAGTATATTAATTAAGTTGGGGAAGAGGATTTGAAGGGTCTGTTTGAATTTTGACGGGAGGGACGATATGAATTTTGCCAACATCAGTTGGAGACTTTGCCCATAAAGAAAGTAGTTGCTGATTCAATAGGGACAGATGGTCAGTGTTTTTAAGAATCTGCTCTAGTACTTTCAGAAACAGAACAAATAAAAGATGTCAAGTAGTAACTGAATTCACCTGATTGGTTACTTTGATGACTACTGTCAAATTTTAGAATTATTTCCCCTTTCTGGGAGAAAGAGATTCTGGCATGATACTTCTTTAAGAGATCTCAGCCCAATAAAGGAGCAGGGACAGAGGAATTAAGGAGAAAACGGTGAGTATCTCTCAAAGAGCCTAAACAAAAGGCAATAGGTTCAGAGACAGGAGCCTCTTGAGGTTCACTAGAGATCCCACTATTTGAAGTGTTTTAGTACTCCGAGGAAGGGGCTGCTTTATAGTAATGGGGTTGAATACTGAGATTGCAGCTCCGGTATCAATTAGGACTGGAGGAGATTCACTGGCAATCTCAAGAAATGTTTCTCCAAGCTGACTAACAGGGAAGCTTGGGAAGAGCCCCTGTTGTTTCTTGGAGCCCATCACTGAGAATTGGGAGCATGTTGAAAAGCCTGATTAGAGGGCGGAAAGTGTCTAAAGCACTTATATTTGTTACAATCTCTTTTCCAATGTCCGGGCTGGCTGCAATAATAGCAGAAACTAGGAGGGTTTTGGTTCTCTGTAGGAGCCTTCATTTGCTGGAGTTGAAGATGAAGAATTTTGGCAATCTTCCTTGTGATGACAAAGAGCTGGTTTGCCAAATTAAATCTGGAGTGAACATAGTTTCTTATTTCATCCTGGTCCTTTTTATTAGAAGGGAAAGGTCTTGTTCCAGCTCATTCATCAACATAGAGTTAAAAACTACTGGTGGAATCAACATCTGAAGGAAGATTACAATTTTCTTTAAAAGTAATCTGAAGTCGATTGTAATCATCATCAATGGGTTCATCAGATTTTTGTGTGTAAGCCTAAATTTGGTTCTAATCAATAGATTTTGGAAAAGCCCTAGGAAGAGTTCAGTGAAGTCACCCAGTGATTACTTGAGCCTGATAGTACTGTCAGTTAGCAGACTGGTCTCCTGGTTGTAATTCTAGATACTTTGTAGGATTTTCCCAATTAGCAGATTTCATCCACTGTTGGGCCTAGTCCTCACCAATAACTAGCTGATATAAGTCAGGTGATCCAGGTTGATGTTTTAATGACTATATTAAATTCCTCAGCAAATCTGTGAGGTTCCTTAGTTACTTTGGGAAAATCTTTGATTATGGCTCACAGTTCAGATTTAGTCCAAGGAATATAAGAAATCAAGAGTTTAGCATCTGGATCCTCAGAAGGCTTAATTTTAAAGGGACAGGTTCTGGCAAGTTCAGAGGAGACAGGAGTGGAGAGCGTTTCAGAGAAAAGGAAAAGTCTGGCAAGAGAATTATTATGAGGGGATTGAGGGTATAGAGGAGGCATAGGTGGTGTAGTAGGGAAGGAGGAAGATGGTGCTAGATATAGAGCCTGACACAAAGAAGCCACAGAAGAAGAACCTGAGGTTTCGGAAGCCGTTTTATCTTTTTACTTGTTTCCTTGCCTCGGGTACGCTTAAAATCTTATTTTGCAGAGAGGCAATTTTAGACTCCTGATAATGTTTGGAAGCATGAAAATACCAGTCGAAATAAACATTCCATTAAAGTCTGGAAAATTTTGTGCTATTATAATCCAATTTAGTTTTAAGGAGATTAATTTTGGGGATTTCAAAAAATTCCCCATGATGGCCATTTAAAATTCTAAATTGGCTTTGGTCACGTCAGTCCATTTAGTTAGAAATGCACATGAGGAAGGGCCATGGCTTTTTTTTTTTTTTTTTTTTTTTGTGGTACGCGGGCCTCCCACTGTTGTGGCCTCTCCCGTTCCAGAGCACAGGCTCCGGACGTGCAGGCTCAGCAGCCATGGCTCACGGGCCCAGCCGCTCCGCGGCATGTGGGATCTTCCCAGACCAGGGCACGAACCCGTGTCCCCTGCATCGGCAGGTGGACTCTCAACCACTGCGCCACCAGGGAAGCCCAGGGCTTTTATGGGCTTTTATGAATTTTATGGTTTTTAAACATAAAATCAACTGGAGTCCCTGTAGGTGGGACACCCTCATAATATTTAGATAACTGGAACCTCTTTTCTCAGAAGTTTTTCCCTAGAATGAAAGAACGATTTTCTGACAGCTCAAACAGCTTACAGTATAAAAAGTTCAATTTTCAGCAGCCTGCAAACCTGAATACCAGCCAATTCTAAGGAAAGAGCTTGGTCCCGGAGGAGCCAGGCTGAAGGCTCTTTAAGCCAGTTTCAAGGGAACAGCTCCTTCCAAAGGAATAGGCTGAAGTCTGAAAAAGTGTGCCATTTCTGAGAAGCAGTCCTTGTTCCCGAAGAAATGAGCTGAAGACATTTTCAGCCAGCTTATGTTGAAACAGTCTGATCTCAAAATAAAGCTGAAGTGCCAAACAAATACTTGCACACAGAACAAGACCTTAACCAGAAAGACAAACCTTAAAATAGACCCCAAATGAAACTTGGAAAGCTTCAGATGCAAAGAGGGCATGAACTCAGATCCAGGAGAACTATGTACCTTCAACCCCCAGGGTCTGCAAGAAAGCAGTGAGTAACATTGGGCTCAACGTGGGTACTGCACCTGTTTGCTCAGCAGCCCTGGAACTATCAGGTACCCATACAGGCCACTAAAATTGTTGACCTCAAATAAATAGGCTGCCAGATATTTCTCCAGCAAAGATGGGTTTACTCGGAATCCGCAGAGAATTTCAGCTTGAGGTCTGTAACCATGGTGAGTCACCGGCAAGTCCCCGTACAGCAAGGGAAGGAGAACGCTTTTATAGAGGGGGAAAGGGAAGTTGGAAGGGCTGTAGTAAACAAAGAGTCCATGGCTTTCATCGACTGAGTCCTTGACAGGAAGGAAGAGGAGTCTTTCTTCTTCCTGCTGGGCTCTGCTCTTCAGGACATGAGAGCCCGCCTTCTGATCTCCCAACTGTATTTAATTGAGGCTTCTCTTTTTTCATTTTTTACTGTTTCAACTGACTTTATAACATTTTAGAAAATCAGATTTTAGATTTTTTGCACCATACAGCATCTCCTTGTGAAATTAATAGTAACTCAAACAGAAACTCCCTCTGGCTTCACATGACTGAGCATTTGATTAAAGTTACAGAACCTGAAATACCAGGCAACTTCTTCTAGCTCCATATGGAACATCTGCTGAAGGAAGCCTTTAGAAATCAGACAGAATTGAAATGTCATGCTCTAGGGGAAATATACACAAGACAGAATTAAATGATGAACATAAAGGGGAGAGCTCATAAGATGTGGGCTACATGTAAGCCTATTAGTTACTGGCTCGAATGTGGAGACTTCAGGAGCCAACAAAGGAGCAGGGGGTTGTGGACTTGTTTGCTTGTTTGTGTTAGCCTAATACTGTGTAGAAATATTGAAGTCTAGGTGGAATAAAATTGCAGGTCATATAAAGGCTTTAAAATAACTAATAAAATACACTGTAATTCAATCTTTAAATTTGTTTAAATGTTAAAATAGTAAATACATTTCAAAATTTCATATGAGTAAAAAGTTATACGAAGAAAAACTTTGGCATATAAATTTTCATAATTCATGAAAAAGCCATTATTTGATTTAATTTAAAGTTAAAGGACTTTAAAGAGATATTGATAAATAGAAATACATAAAATATTCTTGCTAAATTTTCAGCAAATCTATAAACGTATAACTGATAGTGACAATTGGGGTGGAAATAAATATTTCCAAAGAGGTGTGTTACTATATTACTTAATCAATTAAGCTAGAATTTTTTCAAAGTTAAAGAAAAAGTATATTAAACCTATTGAAATCATAAAGTAAATGATTGTTGGTACTTTCCTATTTTTGTAGAAAAATTTACTGATATCATTTTGGACCAATACCAATTTTATAACTACCAACATTTGTTATAGCTGAATACACAATTGGTAGATCATGGGTCAAATTAATAATTATTGATTGTGTCTTCCTCTCTTATAAGTTAACAAGACAATTTCCATCAAATTAATCAAGTTTGGTGTTAGAAATGATGTTCTTGGTCATTTCTCAAAATAACCATGAGTATTACATTTTAAATATTCAGAATTATTTAAATAATAGATTTTGCAATTGTTTGATATATATTTTACTAATAAAATATTCTTATTTTTGGCTTTGTCTATTCAATATGAAATACTATATAGAATCAAAATTCCAGTGCTTGGTACTTGACAGAAGATTAGAAAAGTTGAACATGAAAGTCTGAGGTGTCATATAGCAAAAAGCTATGAAAGGGAAAGAAATCTGAAGAATTGTGCTTTATGTTGTGTTGCAGTTGTACCACATGATGAAATTCATATGGTTTATTAATTTCAGCAATAGCTACAACATAAAGATTTAAGAGATTGTAGATATATTAGCAACTCATTGGATAATAGAAATATGTTTTCATAAAAGGCTACATCAGAAAGACTTTATTTCAAATATATGCTTCAATAAAAATACTCATACATACTCATACAGGAGTTCATGTTTGGCTTACAGGACTTCTCAGTGATTTGTGCAAAGTTTAGAGCTAACCAGTGGGAGAGACAGGTGTCTCTCCTGTTGCCGCTAGAAAACCATGGTGATTGAGTGACTAGATGAAACTTAGTTACCCTTTTTAGTCCTTAAGGATTAAGCTTTAGGACCTGGATGTTATTTGCTAGAATGAACTCTCAGGTAATATTTTAGAATACATTTCTGTATTGAGATTAGGTACAAAAATTGTTTTTATTAGGCATTCTTCTTTCTTCAACTCCCATAAATATCTGAATTTTGTGTTTGCCTATCAAGAAATAAATAGAATAGATAAACAATAAATTCAAGGTCCAGGAGAAGAATAGGAAAATTAAAACTTTTGCCTATGCACTATTGAAGTAGAGGCCAAAATGTTGAATCAAAGTAGGATGTAGTGTTTAAAGGGAAATGTATACAGAGTAAGAAATATAGAAAATGAAGCCTATCCATGTAAGATTATTTAAGAAAAAAACCCAAAGAGTCAGTGACAGAAAGATGTTGAAGCCACTGTTGCAGCCCATGCAGTTAATTGACTGTAGCATTCCAGGTATGCGGAATTCAGAATCAAAGCTAGACAGAGGCTCACCTCTCCAGCTTTCCAGAAGTTTGTAGAATAAAGAAATGAAAAAACATAATAAAATCACAAAGTACAGTATATCACCTGTGTTTTGGCTTCTTAGTGATGTTGAAAGATGCAACTTTCTTTCACACAGAACATTTCCTCTACACAATAATTTGTATAGTTATTAGGAGTTAGATGTAATTAGCACTTGTCATTAAAATATATCCCAAATTGGATCTATCAGTTTGAGTTAAATTGTATTTCACTTAGAATTTATAACTGTGTGTTATAAAGTGTTATTCCATTTCCATAAAATGGAAAGCAGATAAAATCTGGAAGATTTGAAGTACTTATTAACTTTTGAGTTGGTTAATTCTTTAATGAAGTTAATGAGCCTAGGAATTTATATGATGTTGGGAAAAGTTCTAAAATGAATTTTTGTAGACTCACTCCAAGTCAGTGGTCACATTTTAAGAAGCAATTCTTTCATAGATATAAACCAAACAAAACATGTCATTTACCTAAGCAATTTATCAGTGGTAGCCCATATATATATATATTTTTCTGGGGGGGTGGCACACTGCATGGAGTGTGGGATCTTAGTTCCCCGACCAGGGATCGAGCCTGTGCCCCCTGCAGTGAAAGTGTGGAGTCCTAACCACTGGTCCTCCAGGGAATTCCCTAGACTTATATTTTTAATTTGACAATTTTGCTGATTACTTTAGTACAAAAATGACTCACTACCATTAACTTTTTAAGAAAGAAAATCAATTCTAATAATGTATTGCTATATGAAATTTTATATGGTTGCAATCATGTCTTCTTCCCACAACTCAAGATTTGGGGAGAATATACAACTCAATCTAAATCACTGGGTTAGGGACTGTATTTGAAAGAAGGTACAATTTTTTCCTTATCACTTATAAAATTATTATCCAAATATACACCTAGCTAAATTTTATTTGGAGTTGGAAAAAAGACATAAAATATATAAGCTGGAGGGATCTCTGTCGCTTTAGATACTGCCTGATGATGCAGTACCCATGGGTCTGCATATAAACATGTTAGTGAGAAGGCAAATGAGAACCAAGTTTGCACATTTCTCCTGTCATAGCAACTCTGGTTGGCTAGCAGAGCACTTAACTACTTTGATTCATTACTTGTACTTATATGACCAGTGCCAATAGGAAGATTACCATATTGGCGGTATGAAAACTCTCAAGTATTTGGTTTGGATGTATATATTTAAATATTTCTACAAATCAACAATAACAAACTCTTTCTTCATTTGTTTTCTCCCTTTACCCTAATTACTGCCCCATATGTCTCTTGGGGCTGCCTCACCTAAAACCATATGAAGCCTGTACTTCTGATTCTGTGTATTATAATGTAATTTTAATATGGAGAACCAGATGTTTTATTTCTGCTATGTCACTGCTATTTTTGATGTTAAGTAAACCTGTTTTAAATCTCTTTTAAAAATTAGGCCATTCTGGATTTCTTAATTTTTTTTAATCAAAATGGACTTTTCTCTTGTTCTTTATCTCTTTGCTTCTTTTTCTTTCTGCTTTGATCTAATTTTCCTTTTCTTTTTTTTTTCACATTTACTGTGGTTTGCTTTCTCTTTTTTATTCTCTAAGGGGGTAAAATGCTCAGAGGGGCTTGTTTCTTTTCTAAACACAGTTTTCTCTTCTTTCTTTGCCTAACTCTCCATTTTCGTGGCTATATCAACTTTATATTTTCCTACAAACTATTCTGGATAATTTTTCTCCTCCAATACTGTACTAGTTATTTATTGCTGTATAACAAATTTCCCCTAAAATCGTCAGGTAAAACAACAATGACTGTGTATTACCTCACTCCATTTCTGTAGATTAGAAATTCAGGACAGATTAGCTGGGTGCTTCTGACTGGGAATCTTTCATGAATTCCAGGCAAGATGTCAGTGGAGGCTTGACTGAGTCTGAAGGATCAACCTCCTTACTAGTCAGGGTTCTCCAGAGAACAGAGCCAAAAGACTGTAAAAGGAAACTTATTATGAAGAATTGGCTCACGTGGTTATGGTGGCAGAGATGCCCCATGATCTGCTGTCTGTAAGCTGGACACCCAGGAAAGCCAGTGGTGTAATTCAGTCCCAGTCCCAATGCCTGAGAACCAGCAGTGGGGTTTGATGAGGTAAATCCCAGCCCAGTGGTAGGAGAAGAAGAGATGAGATGTCCCAGTCTTAAGTAATGAGGCAGAAAAAAGGGACAAATTCCTCCTTTGTCTGCCTCCTTGTCTAATAGAACCTCAACAGATTAGATGATGCCCACCCAGATTGGAGAGGGAAATTTAATTTATTGAGTCCACCCATTCAAATTCTGCTCTCATTCAGAAACACCCACATAGACAGACTCAGAAAGAGTGTTTACCAGATATCTGGGAATCCCTGATGTATTTAAGTTGACACATAAAATTAACTGTCACAACCAAGGGGGCTCACTCATGTTCCTGACAAACTAGTTCTGGTTATTGGTGGGAGGCCTCAGTTCCTTGCGATGTGTTTTTCTCCGGAGAGTAAAGTGCCTCATGATATGGCCACTCACTTCATCCAGGTAAGTGATCCAAGAAAGAGCAAGGTACAAGCTGCAATGTCTTCTGTGGATCAGCCTCAGAAGTCACACTGTTGGTTACCCAGGTCATCCCATCTCGGTGTAGTAGATACCACACAGGGTGTGAACACCAAGAAGCAAGAGTCATTAAGAGCCATCTTAGGGGCTAGTTACCATAAATACACACACTGTATGATTTTTTCTCATCTCATTTCTGATCCTTTGAAATTTTTCAGAGATAATTTTTATTCAACACTCACCTTCCTTTTCTTTCTACATTTCATCTCCCTGTAAAAACAAATCTGTGTTTGCATTTGAAGATTTTGCAGTTGACTGAACATTCACTGTTATCCTGTAATTTGGATTGCTCAGTGTATCGCATTTTTATGGAAAGCGTGATAAAGCCATGTTTGCATAAAACTACGTTTTGACACAATTTTTGTAACCTTTTCCTGTCAGCATCATTATGGACTATTCTAACAATGCCAGCGTGTTCTAATTATTTCCCACTGTAGCTGCTCAGCTTTTCTCTACCTGACCACTAGGCTGTCATTATTATTATTATTATTATTACTATAGTGTACTCTGGAAGCATTCTTTAACAAAAAGTAACCCAGGGGCTTCCCTGGTGGCGCAGTGGTTGAGAGTCCGCCTGCCGATGCAGGGGTCATGGGTTCGTGCCCCGGTCCGGGAAGATCCCACATGCCGCGGAGCGGCTGGGCCCGTGAGCCATGGCCGCTGAGCCTGCGTGTCCGGAGCCTGTGCTCCGCGGTGGGAGAGGCCACAACAGTGAGAGGCCCGTGTACCACAAAAAAAAAAAAAAAAAGTAACCCAGATTCAGCTGGCTTTTTCCTGGCCAAAATCATTGAATCAGCTATTATTCAAGGAGTTCTGGTTCCGTTTAGTCGAGAAAAGCATTAAAGGCCAACATATAGGAGCCAGAAGAGCACATCTGGTTGCTTCAAAGGAGTCCTGGAGGTAAGCCCATTGTTGTTTGATGTTTATGTTTTCTGTGTTTTGAAATTTTAGATTCTGTGATTAGTTAAAAATGGTTACAATCATGCTTCCACTTAAAAAATAAGTTTCTGACTGTATATAAACCCCAGAAAGGATATATATGGATTTGATTTCACATGCAAGGGGCAGAAAGATAAGAGGCAAGAAAAGGAGAGAATGAAAATGAGATGACACGTACAAACCAGAGAGATAAGGACCAAGGGGAGGGCGAGCTGATACTTGCTGATGTCTCACTTGAAACATAAAACATTTTTAGATGAAAGTCATTTAATTATGTGTGTCTTGGGTAAGAGGAGTTTGGAACTCCATGCCTTCCTTTTTGAAGCTGCATGTTTTGGAGCATTCCTCCATGTTCTACCAAGACAGCCATCCTGAGTTTCACGGATAGTGTTTGAGTACTTTTCCCCCGATTGTGAGACTTCGTGGTTGGGAGCCGTAGCTCTGAGCTGACTCCATCATGTGGAGCTGTGTGACCTTAAGAAAGGTATTTAAAGCCTTGAAACTTCAGTTTCCTCATTTGTGAAATAGGAATAATAATAACAACCTCATAGTGTTTTAAATATAAACACAACATAAAAGGCATTCAATGAATGTTGAAAGAATGACAATGTGTTATATTTTTTATGTTTTATATGATCAAGGGATTAGCATAGTTCCTGGGACCTAATACATACTGGTTTAAGGCTAGCTTCTTATTATTAACCCAATCTGACATTTTTTATTACAAGAAACTCTTTGTTAGCCTTTTTTACCCCCACAAAGTCCTTCCAACAACCTAATGCTTTACATTGGGGACATGAAGGACATTGCTGAACATACATTAATAAAACTAAATAAAATTACTTGGTTGAGAAGGCAATGTGACTAATTGGAAAGGAAACTGGTTTGGGAGCATATTTACGAACTGTGTGACTTTGGTTAAATTATTAAACCTTTCTAAGACTCATTTTACTGAAAAAAAAGGATAGAAGAAACAGGATAATATCTATTATTAGTATTGTAGGATGGATTAAATGAGTAGCCACATTGTATAGAAATAATTATTGTTAGTTTTTCAAAGAATGGCCACTTCTTTATATAATCACCTCTCCATTATGCTAAACTTAGCGGAAAATATAACCCCATTTCCCAACCTCAGGTGCTAAAGAATCTGTGTCCTGTTTGTTTCCGGTGATCTGTTCAGTGACATTTGCTTTAAAGTGAGATTGATTCTATCTTGGTTTCTGTTTTACCAGTTTAACTTTTATTTTAAATAAGAAAGCTAATTTACATGTCTCAGACATTAGGTTTCATTAATGTTTATCTGTAAGACAAGTAATGTGTTATTACGGTTTAGGAATTAAGGGATTCAAATGATTATAGCACACATACAGAGGGTGATCCTCTCGCGTGAAGATGATTGGAGACATCGTATTAGCGTTCTTCTATTGACTGCCGTTTATCATTTTGGTAAGGCCCACATAAAGGCCATGTTTGGAATAACCGAAAGTAAAAATTACATGACTTAAAAGGAGATCTAGTAAGACCCCCCTCAATTTACAGACAATGAAACAAGACCAGGAGTTCATGTCATGTCTGCAGTCCAGGGGTAATTTTGTAAAACAATTTATTTTCAGTCTTGAGGATTTTTGGGCTTTGCTGTGTTATCCATATACTGAGTAGACTCAAGCCCTTTCTCATGAACAGTTTTGTGCTGAGGGGGCAATGTTAGATAAAAATGATGGAAAGACAATGTCAATAAAATGCATGTTTTATAAAACAAAACCACAACAGCACTCCTTTTTCCTATTTTCAGCAGATATTTAACTTCATCAGTTATTTCAGAGGTTACCTTCTACTAATGTTAGGACTTAAAGAGAAGGAAGAAAAACATAGGCTTATTTATTTTTAAAAAAATAATTGGCCAGGTGTGATATGAGACAATTAATCCTGGAAGATGCTGACTATAGCAGAACACCTAAGCAGCTTCTGCAATTTCACTATGGGGAATATTTTTCAAGCACTGGATTCTTACTGTCCTTATGTTTTGGCCTCAAGAAAACAGAGGAAAACTGTTTTTTTCGTGGAATAGTTTTGCACAGTTAGGAGCATAATGGGTTCTACAACTTCCCCAAAGCATTAAACATTACTGACTGAAAGATAAAGAGTGTCAGGCTAGATACACCACTGATTTTTCTAAGTTTAATAGTTCTTTTATTTTGATGGTAATTATTCTTGGAGGACCAATAGCATAGATGATGTACACATGAGGGTTCCAACCAACCATAGTGTTATATTAGCTTCAATGCCCTTCTAGCTGAGGGAAGTAAAGTGAAATGAGAAATATATGAATGTAATAGTCTACAAAATACCATGACCTATATTAAGGGACATGAAATTCATCAGAACTGCTTATGGGTGATATAAAAGAAAAAAGTTAATACATACAATTTTTAAAAAACTAAGTAAAAAAATGATTAAAAAGTGGTAACAGTAGCCCAGTGTAGCCCTAATAGTAGCAACCCATTGTGCAAAATAATAGTAGCCCAGTGTAGCAAAACTCGGAAAGGATATCATAAGAAAAGAAAATGATAAAGTCATATCCTTCATGAATATAGATGCAAAAGTCTTCAACAAAATATTAGTAAATTAAATCTAGCAATAGAAAAAGGCATAATACATCCTGACCAACTGAGATGTATTCCAGGAATGTAAGATTAGTTTAACATGTGAGACTTAGTCAATGTAATTCATAACATTAACAAAGTAAATTAGAAAAATCATATGGTCATATCAAAAGATGTAAAAAAGTTGTTGATGACATCCAAAAACCCTCTCATGAAAAAACACTCCATAATATATGAAATAGAAGGAAATTTCAACCTGTTAAAGACATCTATAAAAATCTTAAAGCAAACAGCATACTTTATTAACACTCTTACAACTTCTATTCTACATGGTACTGGAGATCTTAGCCTAAATGATGGGAAATATTACAATGAGAGGCATAACTATTGTGTGAGAAAAAGTAAACCTCTCTTTGTTCACAGACAATACGATTATGGATATTGAAAGCCACAATATTAGAACTAACACATGAACTCTGCAAGATTTCAGGACACAAAGTCAAATATAAAAATAATTTGTATTTCCTTTTACTGGTAATTAACAAGTGGAAATACTATCTTAACATAATATTTACAATAGCATCAAAAACCAAAATACTTAGGGATAAATCTTATAAAAACTTTGTAAGGCCTCTACCCCAAATCTGCAAAACGTTGAACAGAAAAATAAATGAAAATCTACATTAAAAAAAAGTGATGGTAGAAATAGAGGGAAAGATCTGTTAGAAGAAAATTTGCAGTTAAAATTGATATATGTGTATTTGATTAGGGGACACAAAAAACAAACAATTTTAAAGTATGAGATCAAAATGAGATAAGATGATGAATATTTACTAACAAAACATGGAAATAAGGAAGCTCAAAACTCCAGTAGTAGGATTATTAAGTTCTTAAAAGGCCTACAGAGCATCCTACACATAGTTAGCCACAATTGTTGCTTATTAAATAAATAAAAGAATGAATAAGACCTTCTGTTGTAAGAGGCACTTTCAACTCCCCAGCTTTGGAAACTCTTAAAAGGAATAAATGCTCAGTTTATTGAAGTTCTATGGTGTCTATTCAAATGTACTAGATCCATGACATGTGTTATCCTTACAGCAATTGTATGAGGGAAGATTTATTACTCCATTTAACAGACACATACAAACAACAAAATGTCTAAACAACAGAACTGAGAGGCAAAGTTTACCAAACATAGTCCCAGCCATCTCTGAACTGAACTTAGAAGAGAATGAAGCAAATCTTTCAGTCTCATTCATGCTGATGAGGGAGAGTAAAAATAATGCAGAAATATATAGAAGTAAAGAGGTTAAAACAAGCCTGCTTTTAAGAAAGGGGTTATCTAGCAATGGAACCCTAGAGAGGATCCCAATTCTCCTCCCCAGGCGTTGGCATCTGCTTCTCATGCAGTGAGTTAATTCTAGTGAAGAACTGGAGATGCTGAATATCATCCTTATCCCTAAATGGGACTGGGTGTGGTGGGGAGAAGCTGGCACTGCTGACTGAGGTTGGGTTGGGGATCTGAACATGGGAAGAACTGATAAAAGGAGAATAACTGCTGCTGATCAGAAAGTTTCCCCTTTAGTCCATTTTGCATATTTTCTAATTTATCTGATGACTTGATGACCTATTTCTACTTCTTGTAACCCCATTTTACTCTAGGAGTGTCATTTAATAGCATTCCAAGAATTTTCCTACTCATTCCTTAATAGTTCTTTCAAATGTTATCTATTCGTATGAACCGACCTCTAACTCCCCAAGATTTGCCATCCCCTCATTGGTGTTTCTTTTATACAGCTTATGCAACACGTTGTTCCAAATAGTTCAGAGTTCCTTCTCTTCCACTAGCCTTTGAACACTAGATGAGAGGGTATCAAGGTTGTCTGTTATCCTAGTGCCCAGGATATATTGTGGCAACTGTTCTAATATTAATACATATTTTGAAATGAATGAATAACTCATCATGGGAGCAATTTTTCTGCTTCTCTAAAACAGATGTTTTTTTGTGCGTGGAGGATCGTTTTCATACATGTAATATAATTTAAGTTCCAAATACAAATCTAGCAACACCTAGTATTTATTGAGCCAGGAAGTATGTTAATCACCTTGAGGACATTACACTTTGAATTTTCACAACGAGCCTATGAACTGGTGATAATTAGCTGCATTTTATAGATGAGAAAACTAAGGCTAGAGAGATTAACTAAATTGCCCATGATTTTCCAACCATAAGTGACAGTTAGGACTTAACAAGATATTCAAAACATGTCACTGTGGTAATTTAAATCTTCTGGACTCTGATTTATGTCTTACTGCTAGAACTTTTCAGCTTTTATCTGCTGATTTTGTCGGGGTAGCTTGTCTCCAAAGATGGCAACTATCACTAACTTCCCTCTCCATTGAGAAGTGAGATCTATTTCTTCACCCTCTTGAACCAGGGCTGGCAAACCTTTTTTTTTTTTTAACATCTGTATTGGAGTATAATTGCTTTACAATGATGTGTTAGTTTCTGCTGTATAACAAAGTGAATTAGTTCTACATATACATACATCCCCATATCTCCTCCCTCTTGTGTCTCCCTCCCACCTTCCCTATCCCACCCATCTAGGTGGTCACAAAGCACCGAGCTGATCTCCCTGTGCTATGCAGCTGCTTCCCACTAGCTATCTATTTTACATTTGGTGGTGTATATATGTCCATGCCCTCTCTCACTTTGTCCCAGCTTATACTTCCCCCTCCTCTTGTCCTCAAGTCCATTCTTTACGTTGGCATCTTTATTCCTGCCCTGCCCCTAGGATCTTCAGAAGCATTTTTTTTTTTAGATTCCATATATATGTGTTAGCATACGGTATTTTTCTCTTTCAGACTTACTTCACTCTGTGTGATAGTCCATCCACCTCACTACAAATAACTCAATTTCGTTTCTTTTTATGGCTGAGTAATATTCCATTGTATATATGTGCCACATCTTTATCCACTCATCTGTCAATGGACACTTAGGTTGCTTCCGTGTCCTGGCTATTGCAAATAAAGCTGCAATGAATATTGTAGTACATGACTCTTTTTGAATTATGGTTTTCTCAGGGTATATGCCCAGTAGTGGGATTGCTGGGTGACATGGTAGTTCTATTTTTAGTTTTTTGAGGAACCTCCATACTGTTCTCCATAGTGGCTGTATCAATCTACATTCCCACCAACAGTACGTGGGTTCTCTTTTCTCCACGTACTTTTCTTTTCTCCAAATTTCTCCAGAAATTTATTGTTTCTAGATTTTTTGTTGATGGCCGTTCTGACTGGTGTGAGGTGATACCTCATTGTAGTTTTGACTTGCATTTCTCTAATGATTAGTGATGTTGAGCATCCTTTCATGTGTTTGTTGGCAATCTGTATATCTTCTTTGGAGAAATGTCTATTTAGGTCTTCTGCCCATTTTTGGATTGGGTTGTTTGTTTTTTTGATATTGAGCTGCATGAACTGCTTGTATATTTTGGAGATTAAGCCTTTGTCAGTTGCTTTGTTTGCAAATATTTTCTCCCATTCTGAGGGTTGTCTTTTCATCTTTTTTATGGTTCTTTTGCTGTGCAAAAGCTTTTACGTTTCATTAGGTCCCATTTGTTTATTTTTGTTTTTATTTCCATTTCCCTAGGAGGTGGGTCAAAAAGGATCTTGCTGTGATTTATGTCATGGAGTGTTCTGCCTATGTTTTCTTCTAAGAGTTTTATAGTGTCTGGCCTTACATTTAGATCTTTAACTCATTTTGAGTTTATTTTTGTGTATGGTGTTAGAGAGTGTTCTAATTTCATTCTTTTACATGTAGCTGTCCAGTTTTCCCAGCAGCACTTATTGAAGAGGCTGTCTTTTCTCCATTGTATATTCTAACTTCCTTTATCAACAATAAGGTGACCATATGTGCATGGGTTTGTCTCTGGGCTTTCTATCATTTTCCATTGATCTATATTTCTGTTTTTGTGCCAGTACCACATTGTCTTGATTACTGTAGCTTTGTAGTATAGTCTGAAGTCAGGGAGCCTGATTCCTCCAGCTCCTTTTTTCTTTCTCAGTATTGCTTTGGCTACTCAGGGTCTTTTGTGTTCCCATACAAATTGTGAAATTTTCTGTTCTAGTTCTGTGAAAAATGCCATTGGTAGTTTAGGGATTGCACTGAATCTATAGATTGCTTTGGGTAGTATAGTCATTTTCACAGTGTTGATTCTTCCAATCCAAGAACATGGTATATCTCTCCATTTGTCTGTATGATCTTTAATTTCTTTAATCAGCGCCTTAAAGTTTTCTGCATACAGGTCTTTTGTCTCCTTATGTAGGTTTATTCCTAGGTATTTTATTCGTTTTGTTGCAGTGGTAAATGCGAGTGTTTCCTTAACTTCTTTCAGATTTTTCATCATTAGTGTATAGGAATGCAAGAGACTTCTGTGCATTAATTTTGTATCCTGCTACTTTACCAAATTCATTGATTAGCTCTAGTAGTTTTCTGGTAGCATCTTTAGGATTCTCTATGTGGCATACCTATTTTGATCAAGAGAATACTGCAATAGTGATGCTGCTTCAGTTCCAGACCTAACCTCTGAGAAGACTAGCAGTTTCTGCCTCCTATCTCTTGGAGCTCTGGGCTCCCTTATAAAAAATTCAGGCTGCAGAGGGAAGCTACATGGAAGATTAAGAAGGCATCAGGCATGTGAGTGAAGAGGTCATTGTGGATGAACATTCCAAATGAACCTTCTGATAACCACAACCCCAGACTCTAAGGGTGTAAAACTGCATGAGAGATGTCAAGTGAGAACACCAGCTTAACCTGGTCAACCCAAAGAATCATAAGAGATAATAACAAATTGTTGTTTTAAGCCCCTCAATTTGGGGGTAATTTGTTACATAGTCTTATGTAACAGAAACAACATATATTCTCAAATTCAAGTTTAATTTAAAATCACAAGTTGTAGTGCTCCATTCTTAATTTTATACTATTATAATTGTTAGTATTCTGTAACTATTACTATGTATATCTCAATATTTTTTTCTGTTTTTAATCTGAAGATCAATGGCAGACCAAACTTTTGCAATGCATTGAATTTTATATGGGTGACCCAGCAAAAGCACATCTCAGATGAAACTAATATAATGTTATATGCCAATTATACCTCAAAAATATTTTAAAATACATCTCAAGAGTCTTCCCAGGATCTGAAAGTGGAGATGTGCCTCCTTGAATGTTTTTTTTTTTTTTTTTTTTGGTGAGAAAGTTGCCATGTCACCATTACTAAAGTCATTGAAACAGCTAATGTAAATTAGTGTTATTTAGTGCTATGTTATGATTCATGACTATTGTCCAGAAGCAAAGACTACTTATCACATTTACTCATAAAGCTGTATCTTCATTTACAGTTTCAGTTATAATCATTTGTTCATTTATCCTGGCTTATTAAGCATTATCCAAGAGATGATCTGCTTGGCTTCAGAGACGTGTGACATTTGCGCAGACATGGATTTCCTGTCAGTGGCCAGGTCTGGACTCCTTACATTTGTATATACTGCTAATTGCTTTTCAACTGTAGACTCTTACTGGAGTTTATTTTATTTTCCAAGAAAGAGCTCTATAAAGCTTTCTTGAAAATTAAGAAAGATACTAATTGAATGTTTATTAGCTTGAAATTCCCAGTATTTTAAGATTTTTTTTTACATACAAAAATGGGCATTTCATAATACTACATTCCGGATAGTTTTAAATTCATGCCTAACAATAACCTTATGAGGTGGTTATTGCATTTTAACTGAGTAGGAGAGAAGGGCTAGAAGTTAAGTGACTTACACTGTCTCAGAGTTAGAAAGTAATTCTGCTGGGATTTGGATCCAGGACAGCTAACAGAGTCTACTAACTCCCACTTTTGTCCTCTACAGGAATGAACTATTACTTATTCTCTACTCATAAACATATGTTTATCTTTAGCTATTATAAATTTTTAACCACATTTAATATTTCAAGGTTGATGTGGTAAATTAATCTGTTACCTCTGAAAGTGGAGGGGATATGGAGATAAAAGGTAATATGTTGAAATAGCAAAGGCTGGTTCACCAATTACTGAACTTTTCCTATAATGTTTTTCTACTAGATAATCATAATTTCTCATCAGCTTGGATTTCTCAGTAAGACAGAGAGCATGCACGTGCTTGCAAGAAAACAAAAATGTAACAGAAGAACAGACATAAAATTGATTAGAGAGGCCTCAACACAAATTGGACTAAACTGAGAAGAGGAAAATCCAACGTGAATTTGGAGGGCAAGATTTGTAACGTATGGTAGGGTGTTTTTAATCCAACCTTCAAATAGTGGCCGCATCACAATGAGCTCTCTACTTGCAGCTCTGATCCTAATGGGCCAAGTACATTTAGTGCCTATGGACCACGGAGCATGCCAACCATGCCCAAAAGAGAGAAAAACAGCCAGATCGGTTCAGTTCAGCAAGACAAAACACAGTCGTGTGGTTGTCACTGAGAGATTCCCTAGAGAAACGCCTGCTCCAGGAGCTCCTGTGAGAGCTGCAATGTGACTGCATTGCTATTTCATTTTAAATCTAGTTGAAGATCTGTGCCAGGGGAGAAATGCTGTGGGGAGCAATACTTGTCATTAGAGGAATAATAATAATAATTGTTGAAATTAATAGTACTCTCTTAATTTAGGAGATTTATCCTTGTGGCATACTGTAGCTCCTAAATGTAGCAGCCTAGTTCAGGAACTCTGTGTCCAAGATGATATAGATTTATTTATTACTTACTAAATATTCATATTCATCTCTATTTGTCACTCTATCTAGTGGCTGATTTATTCAGCTCATTCGTGGCCATTCTGCTCCAGTTACTGTCCCTAAGATTAACCCACTGAGCCAAACCTGGATCTTCTTCCTAAAGTTATATCCACAAGTCCAACTGGCTCAAATTTCTCAGACAAACCTTCAAGCTTCCATTTGTTCTTCCTGGAATGGACTCTCTCTCAATTTGTCCAGACAGTGAACACTTCAGAACTGGCAAGAATCAGAGAAAAATGGTCTACATTTAATGTAGCACTTTGTTCAGAATTACTTAACAAAGAAAACTCTCATGACCAACCATATACACTCCCCATTCACTCCCTGTTACTCTTCTCTGCTTTGTTTTTCTCCATGTCATCTCTTAACATATAGCCTAATTTACTTATTTTGCTAATTGTCTTTTATTCCCTAGGGTTCTTTAGAATGAGGGCAAGTATAATTGTTTATTCACTACTGTATCATCAGTATCTGACACACAGATATTTGTTCAATAAATAAAAGAACTAACATAGAGGTCTATTTCCTTACCTGCAAATTTTTTATAATGATAGTATAGGTATCTCGGAGTAGCCAAATCTTTTTCATTCCTACAAGAAGTGTTTTATTGTAGATTTTTAGAGAGCAGGATCCTATATTCCATTATTTTTATTGGGAAAATCATGATGGGTTCCAAGCCACATTCTTAAATACCTAAATAACAGTCCACAAATGACTTCTGGATAACATCAAGCACTGAAAATACAAAATATCTAATTACTTGAAAAGTAATAAAGTCATTGGAGTAGACAATGTTACTCTGAGTTTTCTTTTTCCACTGCAAGGAGCTAGTACTCCAATGCAACCATACAGCGAAACAATATGTTAAATATAGAAAAGAAACTGACTAAATTGAAGTCTGTTGGTAGCGCCCTCCCATACCTGACAAAAACAAATAAGAATCCATGTCAGCATAAACCTCTAAGTAAAAGGTAGAGAAGACAATAGCAACTATATGTAATAAGTTTTAACAACTTAACACGTCATAGTCCTATCAGGAGAACAGCAGAGTTAGAACTGCAATATGATCCAAGTTCTCTCATGAGAAGCACCCAATTTCGATGTCTGCTGATACGCACATGTAGTTTTGTTTAGGGATGTTTTGATTTTGATAGTGAATTTTTGGTAAAATTTTTGGCAAATCATTATGGTGAATGGATGGTGAGATTTTGAATAACAAGAGCTAATTTTACATCTCTTGAAGGGTTTTTAAGAATTAAATGAGATCTTCCTTCTCCATAAAGACCTGACCTTATTAATTATTCATGTATAGCAATACACATTATTAAGTTTGAAAGAAGTAGAAAGATAGATATAAATGTTGTCATTAAATTCACCACAAATTAATGATATGCCTACTTTTGCTTGTGAACTTTCTTTCCTGCCTGTCAGCTGTTTTTTTTCTGATTCAATAATCCTACAATTGACCAGTTTGGAGAACATGAAATAGGAGAGAGGCTTTCCAAGCTGTCATATCAAAGTGCCATTCTAATCAACCATGAGTAAGCAACTTGCTGTCCTGCAGCTGCAGGGATGACCATTTTTCCTTGTGACTGCTCTTAATAAGTTTATTATGTTATATTGATTTGTCTGGCACCTAAAATAATTTCAGTTTTTACGTTTCAAACCCCAAACTGTTACCCCAGGGACTGAAAACTGGTTAAATTGTTAATCCCTGGTTTTAAAACTTTGAGAAGGATTGGTATTCTATTTTGCATATCTCAAATCCCTCTGCATTATTTCAGATGCCTAGTCTATAACAGTTTTGTGTATGCAGTTTTGCACTTACGGAAATATGTACCTAATTTGAAATTAAATAAGTACTGTTCCTGTATCATAGGTAAAAAATATGGCTGGCAAGCTGTTCTCAGTTTTATGGAGTCTGTTGTTGCTACTGTAAAGCTACCTGCATATCTGGCTCAGTTGATAATGACAGAAATAAGAGTAAACTTAGGAGTCTTATGCTACCTTAGAGTAGAATTTTATTTTGATTTTAGCAAACAATACCTACAAGCAAACTATACAAATAATTTTTTTCTGGTAAGTATTTAGTTTTACTCCTTTAGGATGGAAAATCGTTGCAGCATTCTGTATATACTTAATTTAGTAAAGGGTACCTCATTAGCCTAAGAAATAAACCGGAAAAAGTAGACTAGTCAGTCTTATCCTAATACCGATGACTTCTCTAAAAATACTATCTCGTTACAGTCAGATTAGTAATTAGAACTAAAATTTGTATTCATATTATCATTTCATAAATATAGCTGTATTTTTTAGATTGCTAGTTTTTAAAAAAGTTGCCTCATGCAATTTTGAGCTCAATAATATATATTTTGGATTTACAGGTTAAACAGTACTTGCCATGGTCCTGAAAAACAAAATTTGGACACAGTTTGGAAGAGCGGGAGCAAGCTGACCAATAAAGTGCTAAAATGCTAAGAAACTGAATAAATTAGGGTAATACAAGTTACCACTATGGAAAAACTAATTTATTTTCATTGATAGTAGACTAATAATGTGTGTGTGGCTCAATTATACCTCACTGATTAATTCATTTCTTTCACAAATGTTTATTGAGTACTTTGAAAGTTTCACACACTTCACTGGTACAAATAGATTTGCTTAATAACACAAGAAAAATTACACAGAAAAAATTAAGAAAAAAACTAAAGACTAATCAGTGTAAGCTAATATGCAAGGAGTAATGGACTGTAAACTGGGCAATTCTCAGTGCTTCCAAAGAGAGCAAGTCTCTTTACGCAAACAGTATGTCTTCAGCCTTATGTAACAGATACAGTCAAAGCACTGAGAAAACACAGAAAAGGTCTAAGAATTGACATATCAGTGTAAAACAATTGATAATCCAGATTTAGCTCAATCTCTCTCCCTCTCTCTTTCCCTCTCTCTCTCTCTGTCCCTCAGCTCATGCACATGCACACACGCACACACACACACAAACACACAAACTCATAATGTACATTTTAAGATTCTTTTCCTGTCGTTAACTTCTAAGCTACTTATATTGTGGCCGTAAATTAAGGTATGTATGATATATGTTCTCTGCCAAAATAATACTGTTTTTAAAAAAAGAAAAATATTGAAAGTAATAAAATAATACAAGAACGGCATGCCGGTGAAAACACACATGCAAAACTTATAAGATGCCATACGTAAAATTTTAAGTTAGAGCTCTAAATATATTTGTTAGTAAACAAAAAGCTCGTAATTAAAAAGCTAAGTATTTACGTAAGAATATAGCAAGAGAAAAACATAAGGCCAACAATTTGAAAGAAGTAAATGAACAAAATAAGAGCAGAAATCAATAAAATAGAAATGAGAGGATACAAAAGAGATGTTCAACACAGCCAACAAAGTAGATGCTTTTTGGAAAAAATCGAATAGAGAAACAAACCTCTGGCATTATTGCTCAAGAGAGAAAAGAAAGAAGACACAAATAAACAATATTGTGAGTAATAAAAGGACATAATACAGACAAAGTAAAGATTACAGAGATAATGAGAACACTATCAACCACTACGTGACGACAATTTTGAACACTCACAAAAAAATTAATGTTTAGAAAAATGCAATTATGAGAACAGATTTGTTATTAGTAAAACATTAATAGTCCTATACCTTTTAAAACAATTGAAGCAGTTGTTAAAAAGTTATTCCTCAAAGAAAATACCCTGCCTAGATGATTTTACAAGTTATATCAAATGCTTAGGAAACTAATCTTCCCAATTTTCTCTTGTGTTCTAGACAATGGAAAGCAGAAAAACACTCCATTTCAATCTCTAATACATTTATCAAAATGAAAGTCATTATGAGAAAAAAATTACAAACCCATTTCAATCATACATAGAGAAACAAAAGCCACAAAGAAAATATTAGCAAATAAAATCTAATGTGTATAAAAAAAGGATACATTCCAATCATATTTGGTTTAATTTTACATCTGAAAGAATGTTTTAATTTTAGGAATCCATAAATGTAATTCAACATGTTTACCTATGAAAAAGAAAAATTGTATTTTCATATTAATAGATGCAGAAAAAGTATTTGATAAAATTCAACACCTATTCACAAAAATAATCCTAAGGAAATTAGATTAGAAGATAACTTCATTTACCTGATAAATTAATTCTATTTTTCAAAAAATACACATTATTCTAATTGGGAAACAGTGGAAGAGTTCTTTTGAAAGTATGGAATGATGCAACAAATTCCATACTCACCACTTACATTCTGTATTGTAGTGGAAGTTCTAGGCAGAACATTAAGAAAATAATTTAGAAATATATGGTTGGGAAAGAGAATGTACAGCTTTACAAGACATTAATTTGTATAGAAGATCTAAAATACTCTCTACAAACAAATTATTAGAAATAATAGGAATGCTTATCAAAGTAGCTGAATATAAGGTTAATATATTAGGGTGAACCATATTAAATTTGCCATTACTCGGTCATTTTGATATATGAAGATTGAATTTCTAATGTTTTAACCGAATACAGAGTGTTACATTCCTAAATACAAAAAAAAGTAAGAAAACATGTCTCCTCTTTGATACCATTTATAGTAGTCACAAAGAATATCAAGAAGCTAGAAATACAGCTGACAAATACTGTGCAAGTCTTCCATAGAGCAAAGTGTGAAATTCTTAATACATAGTAAAGGATGACTAAATAAATGGGAATATATATTATGATCACAAATAAAGAAGAATTAATACTATAAAATAGTCAATTCTCCCCAATTGATCTATAGATTAGATTGGGATTTAGTGTGATCTCACTTAAAGTGTTGTGCAAAGAACGTTAAATCAAACCAAATTACAGGGTTGTACAGGAGATTTATAAGATGATTCTATAATTTCTATAGAGGAATAAACATCCAAGAATAGCCAGGTCATTTTTGAGGAACTACAGGGAGCAGAGAATTATCCTACCAAGTATCAGGACTTATGACGTTATAGTGATTAAAATAATGGGGTACTAATCCAGAGATAAGAAAAATTGGCTAATGAAATAGAATTGGTCAAATGGATTATACCTGTGCATTTATGAAACTTTGGTTTATGTCAGAAGTAGAAATTTGGCTCACAGGAGAAAAAAGAACTGATTGATGTGTGGAAGGAAAAAATTGTTATATTTAAGAAGAAGAAATGGGACTCCTACATCAAACACATATGAAAGTCAATTGTAGAAGGACTGAACACTTAAGTGTCAAAAATCAAAGCTTAAAAATAAAGGTAAATGTCCCATATATTGGGATAGGAAATATTTTCTTAAATAAAACACAAAAGTATACCTCTAAAATATTGATAAATGTTACAATGTTAAAAATAAGAACATTTGTTTATAAGGAGGTGGTGTGTGTAAGTGAGTAGATGATGTAACCTAGAGAAGGATATTCTCGCTACGTGCAATGAACAACGTATTAGTATTGAGAGTACCTAAAGAACTCCTGCAAACCAATAAACAAAGCATTGACAACCTGATCGCAGAATAGGCAAACAAGAAGATTTCAGAGAAGAGGAAACACACATAGCCAATTAATAGATGAAGAGTTGTTCAACATCATTAGTGATCAGGGAATTACAAAGCAAGACTACCCTGAGATGAAGTTTTACACTCATCTGACTGGCAAAAACTTTAAAAATCTGACAATATCAAGAGGATGTATATACACTTGCTCTTACATCTTGTTGGTAGCAGGTTTAAATTTCTGCAATAAATTTTGCGAATGTTTTGGTACTATCTCCGAATATTAAGTACTCACATACCCTATGACACAAAAGAATCTATAAGCGTATTTCCAAGAGAAAACTTTGCCAGCATACAATAGGAAACCTGCGCAAGAATGTTCATAATTGCACGCTTTACATAGTAAGAACCTGGATGTGATTCAGATGCCCAGTAAAGGGAGAGAATATGTGAGCTATTCACACAGTGTGGTATGGTGTCCTCACACAGCGAATGATTATAAATCAGACAAAATGAATGAAATACAGTGACATGTAACCATATCACTGCATGATATCATATTGTATAAAAATCACCCCCACTCAAATAACAAATGACACAGTATCCCTTTTTATAAAATAAACTTTAAAACAACTAAAATTAAAAAACACCTTTCAGGAATATGTATAAATACACTAAAATATAGAAAAATAATGAAGTAAGTGATGGACATGTGACTCAAGACACTTGTAATCCAGGAAAGGGGAGGCAGGGGCTAGAATGAGAGGACCAAATGGTTAGATGTTGGCTATTGTTAGTGT
The DNA here is from genome assembly GCF_949987515.2 of Delphinus delphis. Taxonomy (NCBI): domain Eukaryota; kingdom Metazoa; phylum Chordata; class Mammalia; order Artiodactyla; family Delphinidae; genus Delphinus; species Delphinus delphis. The sequence continues at coordinate 76,293,455 of NC_082696.1, read as the reverse complement.
GTTCACCTTTAAGTGGTGGGTTATCTAGTGCTTATTATATTAGTCAAAATTTAAAAAAAAATAAACAGCAAAAAGAAAAGTTAAAAATAGTCATCCATGGACTGATAATGAGATTAAACCACTGTCAAGAGTAATAATTAATCCAATTATATGCACCTGAGTCAAAACTATTTAAAAATATAATATATGATTTTCCAGAGGAAAGAAAAATAAAAACCTTCAAAAGCGCATCAGTACACTTTCAGCTAATTGAATAGCTATATAGGGTATTAGTCTGGGAAATTCAAATGTTGCTTGATTTCATAAGTGTAAAACTCAGTTATGGTTAATTGATTAAGTGAAAAATTGCATATGAATGACAACTATTGTCAATTTTTACAACACCTAATCTATGCACTGATTAATCTCTGGACACAGAAGTGCAGGTATGATGAATGGCCTTTACTGAGTAGAATTTCTTGTCTTTATTATATTTTTTAATCTTATTTAGGTAGCAAACACTGTCATTGAGGATGAACAATGAATATAAAATAAAATTACTTTCAAAGTCACATTGTAAAACTAGGTTGGTTGAGCCACTGTTATTTTATAACTGAAAGTCTTTAGTCGTTTTAACTTAGCATTCAAAATCTGTGTTTAGGATGTGAAGATGCTTAATTGGATTGACCTAATTAGAGGTCCTTTTGAGAAATAGATAATGTTGTTTGACCTCAGGGCCTTGAACACGTCTTTGTTAAAAATTCTGAGATGACTCTGTGGAAGTGGCATATTCCAGTAATTAATGTTCACCTTGATGTACTTAAATTTCTAAGGTCACCTGGGGACACCTAAGGGGCAGAATAATAAAATAAAATCTATATTTGAATACAATTTGTTCATTTGGGGTGGGGGAAATGGGTGTTAGAAATTATTTGCCTTCCTTGAACATCAACCCCTCAATTTCTTTTTAGAAATCAGAATAAGTCACTACTGCTCCTTTATCTGCATGTTGGTTCAGTGCCATGAAGAGCCCCAAATAACCAGGGGACAGTCTTGCCTTTCAATTTAATGCAATTATGACTATTTCCTGGTGGAAGACTTCCTCACTCCAGAACTAGGTCATCCAATCCACTGGTTTTATGGTGAAGGGGAACTGTCAAGGGATTGTGAAGCGCTTTGTGCCTAGCAGCATAAGGGAGCTGTTAAAACCACCTCTACTCTTGAAAGCATACAAGGAGAGAACTTACCGAATCTAAGCGCTGTACCTATGGCTGTCGGAGAGGAATGTCCACCAGGAGCTGTAACTTTAGGTGGCAGAATACAGCCACATCGAACCTGTGTCCTGGAGGAGAGGAAGCCGCTCATCTTCCAATCTCTGGCCAATGTCTCTTATTGGCTGAAATCAACCAGTAATCTATTGATACAGTCCATAATGTTAGCCTCCTGGAGCACAAGGTGGGGTGGAAAAGAGTGGAGAGTGAATTTGGATGATAAATGGAGAATATTCCCTAGAGCCTACCTTCTTGTTGGATAGTCTAGTTTCCTGCTCATCATTTAGGCAAAAATGTTCAAATTTTTGGATTCTAGGTTGAAGGCTCAGAAAGAGCAAGAAGGTCTTCTTGATATTAATGTAAGATTAACTTCAAAATCCTGTCCCAGAATCTTCATAAGGTGATTGAAAGTGAGAATTCCCATTACCTTCAGAGGAAACCTATGCTACTTAATTATGTGCCAACTGACTGGGTCATGTGGTGACCAGATGTCTGCGGAACATTCTATCTTGGTATGTCTGTGAGGGTGTGTCTGGAAGAGATTACGTTTGAATTGGTAGGTTTAGTGAATCACATTGCCTTCCATAATGTAAGTGGGCTTCATCCTATCCCTTGAGAGACTGAATAGAACAAAAAAGGTGGAGGAAGGGAGTATTTAGTCTCTCTCTGTCTTATTGCTGAGCTGGAACCTCGATGTTTTCCTGCCCTCAGTTCTCCTGGTTCTTCAGTTTTCAGACTAAAATCTATAACATTGGTTCTCTGGCTCTCAGGCCTTTGAACTACACCACTGGCCTTCTTGGGTATCCAGCTTGCAGACAGCAGATCTTGAGACTTCTTAACCTTCATAATTGTGTGAGCTAGTACTTTATAATAAATCTGTTTACACACATGCATTATTCTATCTCTCTGGGGAATCCTGACTAAAGCAAAACCGTATCTCTTTCTTATCTCTAGGGGTCCTTATGTCTCCCAAACAGAATAGTGCCACTGGTATACATAGACCAACATCAGTATAAGAACTACGTATCAATAATGAAGAACTTTTCCTCTAAATTTCCTTTTATTAGGTACAAAATGAAAGACTGCCAGCTTTAATTCTTTAACATTTCTTGAATATGGTAGAGGACAGCAACAAGTTGGTAAGACTGGTATTTTCCAAGTCAGTTCTCCAGAATAATACATTTAGGCATAAACATGCCCCCTACCATCTTCTGAGCTTTATTCAGCTTTGATCCCCTGTGAAAATAGTCCAAAGGAAACATGTACTTTTTCATAAAGCCTAGGCACATTCTGAAGATAGAGTGGCATCTAAATTCACATCATTAATCATTAGAGAAATGCAAATCAAAACTACAATGAGATATCATCTCACACCAGTCAGAATGGCCATCATCAAAAAATCTAGAAACAATAAATGCTGGAGAGGGTGTGGAGGAAAGGGAACACTTTTGCACTGCTGGTGGGAATGTGAATTGGTTCAGCCACTATGGAGAACAGTATGGAGGTTCCTTAAAAAACTACAAATAGAACTACCATATGACCCAGCAATCCCACTACTGGGCATATACCCTGAGAAAACCGAAATTCAAAAAGAGTCATGTACCAAAATGTTCATTGCAGCTCTATTTACAATAGCCCGGAGATGGAAACAACCTAAGTGCCCGTCATCGGATGAATGGATAAAGAAGATGTGGCACATATATACAATGGAATATTACTCAGCCATAAAAAGAAACGAAATTGAGCTATTTGTAATGAGGTGGATAGACCTAGAGTCTGTCATACAGAGTGAAGTAAGTCAGAAAGAAAAAGACAAATACCGTATGCTAACACATATATATGGAATTTAAGAAAAAAAAAGTCATGAAGAACCTAGGGGTAAGGCAGGAATAAAGACGCAGACCTACTAGAGAATGGACGTGAGGACATGGGGAGGGGGAAGGGTAAGCTGTGACAAAGCGAGAGAGAGGCAAGGACATATACACACTAACAAACGTAGTAAGGTAGATAGCTAGTGGGAAGCAGCCGCATGGCACAGGGATATTGGCTCAGTGCTTTGTGACAGCCTGGAGGGGTGGGATAGGGAGGGTGGGAGGGAGGGAGACGCAAGAGGGAAGAGATATGGGAACATATGTATATGTATAACTGATTCACTTTGTTATAAAGCAGAAACTAACACACCATTGTAAAGCAATTGTACCCCAATAAAGATGTTAAAAAAATAAAAATAAAAAGAAATAAATTCACATCTAGGAAGGAAAAATTTTTCTAAAAGGAGCATAGTCTTCAAAGGTACATTTCACCTTATAACAAGTGCTTAATATTATTACACATTCGAGTGTATTCTTTCAATCCACATCTTCTCAAAATTCACCAGGTCACAAAATACTGTTCACTCTTTTCTTTGTTGTTGTTCACTCTTTATTTGCACAAATAAGTGGCCCTTGCATGTGCTTTTTCAGAACAAAGAAGTGAAAGACATCAAAAGTATGATCATGTCTGTGGATGTTGGAAGGCAGAATATTACGTACAGCTTTGAAACTATAGTATTTCAGGTTATGCCATTTTCATCATAATTTCAAAGAATGTCAATCAAGACTCAGATGTCAAGTACCATCTATTTTTATCTTTTCCAAAAGCCTCTAAGAAAGGATTGCCATCCAAACACAAAGATGGTAATCAAAATAAAAGTGACAATGACTGTGCTTATGTTTCATTTATATAACAATATCTTGCACATATTACGCAGTTACTCTTTGTGTCACCCAGTTTAATCTTCACAATTCCCATGAAGTAGGTACCATTCTTATCAACATTTTAGATTCGAGGATCCTGAGGCTTAGAGAGGTTAAGTAAACTCACAACGCTAGTAAGCGCGTTTTCCTTATCTCGGGTACATGCTCTTAACCTTTCTTCTGTGCTATTTTATAGGTATGCAAGTTGAGCCCTGACTCAGAGACTGGAGCTGTCTGTTGGTAAGTGAATTTGGTTGGTAACTGATGAGCCCATATGTCCATTTTGGTTCAGCCTTGACAACTTGTTACAAGTATAATTAAGTAAAACAGAAGGTACCTCTAAAGGAGCAATAGTAACTCTGTGTTCAAGAGGTTTAAAATCAGGCGTGGTACTTTGAGGCAGCAGTTTACATCTGGATCCCAGGGTTTTTATAGTAGTAGCAGTAGTAGTAATAGTAGTAGTAGTATAGTAGTAGTAATAATAATGATCATTTTTGTTGTTACTATTACTAAAGAAATAATTGATTAGTTTGGGATGACAAACGTGTCGTGTGGTAGATACGCTTTGTTGCTTACTCCTTCCCTGTAAGAGGATTATACCTTCCTGCTCATCACCATATGACATACAATGTCTCCCAAGCCAGGAGTGTACTTGCACTCCATTGACTGTATATCAAAGTAGAAAATTTAACAGCCTTTGTGCGCTTCAATAGCCCTCATGCTCCTTTTCACATCTCAGCACATTTCAGAATGTGGTTTTTCTTTCAGGCTAAATCTCAGAATGAAGAAGATACATTGAACAGAATCTCAGCCAGAGCAGAGCTGCCACTGATATGTAACATGAGCAAGAAATAAACCTTTGTTACTCTAACCTCCTGAGATGATTACAGCAGCCTTACCTGGCCAAAGCTCATACATGGCAAATGTTGCTAATTGTTCCGGACCCTCTTGCCTTCATCGTGATGTGATCCTTGTATTGTTGCCTGGCATCGTGCCAGACAGGATGTAAAATATTTAAAAGTTGACAGATAACATTCTTGCTCTTTAAGGCTTGTAATCTTTACAGATACATAGAAAAAGTAATGAAATTTATATGATCTAACTTTGATGTTCCTTATAATTTTCTCAAGCCAAAAGTTAATATAGGGGCTTCCCTGGTGGCGCAGTGGTTGAGAGTCCGCCTGACGATGCAGGGGACATGGGTTCGTGCCCCGGTCCGGGAAGATCCCGCAGAGCGGCTGGGCCCGTGAGCCATGGCCGCTGAGCCTGCACGTCCGGAGCCTGTGCTCCACGGTGGGAGAGGCCACAACAGTGAGAGGCCCGCGTACCGCAAAAAAAAAAAAAAAAGTTAATATAAAATAATGTTCAAATTTGTGGCGCTGATGTACTGAATATAATATGACTTAGAATAGTGCCCTGGCATATGGTAGATGCCTAATAAACATTTGTTGGACAAATGGTCAATAATTATTAAATTAGTAAAATTATGGATATATTCAGAATACTAATGAAACTTAAGCAGCATATGGAAATACGGTTTGTAAAATATGAAAATACTGAAAAGTGAAAATGTTTACACAGATTCTGTCTTTAGAGATGATATCCCAAATGACTCCCAAAACTATTGAAATCAGTTTCCAATTGGTGATTATTAATATTATAAGTGGCATTTATGAAACAATGTAATAACTAATAACTATTTGCCACTAATAATCCACAAGATAGATATTTCATTGATTACTAAGCAAAATGGAATTATCTACTGATTGTATCATTGCAGTTTTTTAATGACACTTCTATTGTTAACATATATTAACTGCTGTTAAAATGTAGTGACATATTCCTATTATGTGGTTATTTTATTTTATTTTATTTTATTTTATTTTTTTTTGCGGTACGCGGGCCTCTCACTGTTGTGGCCTCTCCCGTTGCGGAGCACAGGCTCCGGACGCGCAGGCTCAGCGGCCATGGCTCACGGGCCCAGCCGCTCCGCGGCATGTGGGATCCTCCCAGACCAGGGCACGAACTGGCGTCCCTTGCATCGGCAGGCGGACTCTCAACCACTGCGCCACCAGGGAAGCCCATATGTGGTTATATTAAATGCCACAAATTTTGAAAATTCCAGAAGGAAAATAATAAAATAATGAAAGTATCATAATCAGCAGAAAAATGGAAAGACATTAGAAAAAAAAAGAAAATTATTTATATCATAGAAATATTTTGGAAGAAAATATAGACTGCCAGGGAAAAAAAGAGAAATGCTTTAGTTTCAGTGAAATATACTCATAATTATCAAGTATAACTGATACTTTTTACCAAAAACTAAAAGACAAAAAAAAAAAAAAATCTTAGAGAATCCATTAAACTAAATATAGCTTTTGCAAATCTAAGTATATGACTATATAAATTGACTCTTAAATTACTCTCTTTTTGAAAGTTATTGATCTCAAGTAGTTAGAAGAAATTCTAACTTTCCAAAAAGTAGGACGTTTTGGAAATGAATATTATGTGAATATTTCAAATGGGAAAAAAATGACTAGAATCTGGTTACTTCATTCAGTTTCAAAGGATTCTGTATTTTGTCTGTATTTCAAACTCTTTGGAGGTAGAAAACAATGTATCAAAGAGTGCCAGGTTTTTCATGTATTTCAGGTAAACATGAAGGAAGAGAAATGCACATTAAACAATAATATTAAGTATTCAGAATTATAATCTGATTTTTAAAATCTATAATTATCAGTGCTGCAGAACAGAAACTATATGTAAATGAGAGAAAATAATGCCATGTGGTAGTGAATATGATTCAGTTTTTAGTGATGCAATGTCTAACACCAATAGATTAGCCAAGCAACTTTATGATTATGGGAACTTTTCCATTTGGCAGGAATTGTAGCAAAATTTGAATATTATGGCAAACATTTATGCAGAATACAGACACTTTAACTAAAAACTACTACATATTATTTTGGGTATGAAAAACAACTGAATAATTAAGACATGTGATCAAGAAAGTAACTCTGAATAAATTAATTGATATTACTCAACTGCTATATATTTGTATGTATATAATCACATAAATTGTATTAAATTGAGATAAATTAGTGCTTGATTTGAAGATTTCTAAAATGCATGTTTTTCAGATGGGAAGATTTTTGTGAGGGTTTTCCCAGTAGATGACAAAATTGGAGAAAGAATACAGACATCTTAGTGGACTACTTGCAAAATCTGAATCTTGCCAGAAATAATGTAAGAAGCAAGGGTAAAACAGGGTGCAGAAAAAAATAGCATATTGCAACAAAAAATAAAAAAAAAAAACCACGGGTATTTTACATTGCTTGTTCTGTGATTGTTTAAACTTCTTAGTAAAGAATGTAGCTAAACTCTTTTTTGGCACCATTGATTTTGTTGTTATTGCTGTTGTTCAAGAACTATACAACTCCTTTTCAGCTTTAGAGAATCACTGCAGTATATTGCAAGCACATTTACCAGACATAGATTTTAAAGTGACAACAGATAAATGTATTTTTTTTCATGAGTGATATTGTTTCTTAAAAGTACTAAGCTCAATAAAATATTTTTAAACATAGGATTTGTCTCATTATTTTTAATCATGCTTTTTTCTTTTTTTTTTTTTTTTTTTTTTTGCGGTACGTGGGCCTCTAACTGTTGTGGCCTCTCGCATTATGGAGCACAGGCTCCAGACGCACAGGCTCAGTGTCCATGGCTCACGGGCCTACTCGCTCCACGGCATGTGGGATCTTCCCGGACCGGGGCACGAACCCGTGTCCCCTGCATCGGCAGGCGGACTCTCAACCACTGCGCCACCAGGGAAGCCCCACCTGAGAAAATTTTAAAGATCTAATTGCCTTTGCTGCATGATTCATGGACCAGGCAGCTTCCCATCTATTGAGTAGAGGGGAACTACAAAGGTCTACAGAAAGGGAAAGGTTTTCAGAGGCAGGGCAAAGAAGTAATAAAGAAACAAACAAGGGCTTCCCTGGTGGCACAGTGGTTGAGAGTCCGCCTGCTGATGCAGGGGACACGGGTTCGTGCCCCAGTCCGGGAAGATCCCACATGCCGCGGAGTGGCTGGGCCCGTGAGCCATGGCCGCTGAGCCTGCGCGTCCGGAGCCTGTGCTCCACAACAGGAGAGGCCACGACAGTGAGAGGCCCACGTACCGCAAAAAAAAAGAAACAAACAAAATTTCAGATTAGGTCATCTCTCTTTGGGGACAAAAGGGTCTTTTTAGGTGAGTTACCTCATCTTCCTTTGGGGGGGATAGAGAGGGCCCATGTGACACATTGCCTCATTGGTACTAATGAGAAAATTCCACACTGACCGGTTAGGATTACATTCCTGGGAAGGTTGTAACTGCAACTAAGTTAGGTATTAAGTCTTGATTTCGGCACACATAACTCTATTTGGGGCCTGCCATTTCTGTTTTAACAAATGGTAAATATTTTTCTTGCTTTAAAAAAAAATAGTTTCCAGAGAAAGAATCTACAATATAGCTTTCTTCCCCATCATTATCTAGAAATTTCTCTTTTCATTAATGTGCCTCTATTTTCTTTCTAATCAGACACAATCCCTGGGGTATCACATAAACTTATATTCTTTGTCTTGTGCTCTTTGTAAAGTTTGCACTCTCAAATATATACTCTGAAATACCCTAAAATATACACCTTCATTAAGTCATATAACTTTCAATAAATATACAGTAAGTGTGATAAAAATAGTACTGTATTTGGTCTAAATATACTGACAATAAAAATTTGGATTTTTGTTGGTATTATGGCCCAAAGAGACAGGAATCAATAAATCCTGCCACATACCACAGTTATCCATACCAATGAGGTTACTGAGGAAGCTGGACTTACAGGGAATAACGGCTTAGGAATATATGGTAATACTTATTGTTAAGTGTCTTGGGTCCTAAACTCCAATAGCAAGAACTCTTTGCAATTGACCTGGAGAGTATATACTTAGCTACAGTTCTAACTATTCTTCTCCTGTACATACAATCAGCAAGAACACAGAAGCATGACCCTCCAAAAGAATAATGCATTCTTCTGCCTGCCCCCTGAGTTACAGCTGAAGCTGGATCTTACCATTTACAAACAGCTTCATGAAAGGCAAGGAGTTACGGTCTGCAAGATCTGCCACAACTGTTCCAGGATGAAAAACAGGGGTAGTTTATGACATCTGCCTCATGGAGAGAAGTGGAGGTGTGGGGAGCACGCTGTCTCTACTCCCTCACTTCACTCCTTTCGGCTCCAGCCAAACAGAAGTGCTGCTCAGAAAGAATGCTTATGGTTTCTAACTCTTCCCTGTGACTTGACCAATAGTTTAAGTGACCTCATCCATGTGCTGGAGTCCAACCAAGCAAGCGTGCGTAACTCCAGCACGGTCGGTGGGTTTTTAGTTAGGGATGTGTAGCAGTTATCTTTTCTAAACTACAAATCAGAATATGTAACAAAAGATATGTACGCCTTTTTTTTTTTTATTTGTACGCCCTTATTATGCAGTTTAGGAGATGAAGAGACTGAAAATTTGGAATAAGTGAAACATGTTGATGGTTTATGGGGTAGGAGGAAAGAAAATATGCAATTCTTTTAGAATACTTTAAGAATTAGAGTAACTACAGGTGGCTATTGTTAAAGAGAAAAACCACAGGCCCAGAACGGTGTCACCTGTGCCCATGATGCCAAACGTAGATTTAATACCTAACCTAATATTACTTTGGACCATCACCAGAAATGTCATCTTAATCAACCAGCCCATCCCCCAGAGGGAGGAGAGGCAACCTGCATGATAAAACCCTGTCCCTACTCCCTCAAAAGAAGTCCTGGCCTAAAAATAATCCTTTCTTTTCTTTTGTTTTTTTCTCGTCTTTTTCTTCCTGCTTTTTCTTGTCCCTTGCCTCGCCAGTCTTCCTATAAAAGCCTCCTGTTTGTACAGCCCCTCAGAGAGCCCTTCCAGTTGCTAGATAGGATGATGCTGGATTTATGAATCACCCTAATAAAGCCAATTAGATCTTCTGATTTCTGGGTTCAACTTTGATTTTTTTAACACTATAAAAGAATAGAAGATACATAGCTCTATTGTCCTCATGGAACTTAAAATCTAATTCAGAATGTATGACAAATATAGAAAATGTCTGGGGGATTGTTTCAAAATAAAATATACAAAATATATAATAACTTAGGATCTTAAAGTCAAAATAAGAAGCAATTACCCTGAAGATAACATTATTCAGGGATGACATTATAGGGAAAAAATCGAGTTGCGCTTGAGATAGAAGAATATGAATTTGTTAAATGGAGAATAAAATTCATTTTAGGCAGAATGAAGACATTGGATGTGAGGATGAAAAAAACGCATGAAGGAGATGAAAATAAACTGGCTTATTTTGAGTACCAAACCCTTGAGTTTTACAGGGGAGCAGACTTCGCCACCCTAAAATATGTTTATTGGCATAAGGATTATTTTAGGCTGATTGTTTTTAAGAAACTGCAGACTAAGGGGAAGCTCTGAAAACTGAGCAGAAGTTACCCTTTTGTAAGAGACACTTACATATATAAGAAAAATATTTGTAAGGGTGTCTCCCTTGCTGTACCAGGAAGAGGGAGATGACCTTACCTCTAGGATATCCTATTGTTACCAAGGCTGATTGCCCCAAAATCATACCCCTGCCCCTCCCTTGAATAGAAACCAATTACTCTTATCTAAGTTTCAGGAGGAAGCTGCAAAAAGAATATAACAAGAACCACTTAGAACCAACTATGCCCAAGATGGTGGAAGATTTGACTTCCAGTAGACTGTGAGACTCATTATACGCTCATTATAAAGCATTAGCTAAATGACACACCCACCAGCGCCACGACAGATGATGGTTGCCACAACAACAACTGGAAAAAATCATACAAGGACTGAAAAGGAGAGCTGCATCAGTTCCAGGTCCAAACCACACCCCTGTTCTTGGTTAACTCATGAAAATTCCTCCCACTCTTTCCAAATCCCTCCCTTTTACCTTGACTCTCCTATATATTTGGTGTCTCCGTCCAAATCGGGTTGAGAAGTTGATTTGCAAACTAAATTCTGGCTTCTCTGTTCTTTGGCCATTTAATAAAGCTTGAGCTGTTCCAGTCGCACCAGAGATTTTGTTATTGGCTGTGTGAATCTGATCAGAAAAAGAACCTCCTTGCCTGAGACAAGAGGTCTCTGCCTGGGCTAGGACCCTGGTGTAGGTCAGGTTGACCGATTCGGTAACACTATCAATGCAGACGGCAACAGATTTAAATATGCTTAACAACCTTAACCTCTTTTACTATGCTTTTCCTGGTAACCTCCCACACCTGACTCCCCACCCCCAATCTCTTCTGCTGTCTTTAGCTGAAGATGGTATTAGGTGAGGGCCGTGACATTTAGGGGAGTTACTCAGTTTTACTGGGTCACTCCCACGTATGCAGGGGGTATACATGTTATCAAACTTCTGTTTTTCTCCTGTTAATCTATCTTATATCAATTTAATTATTAGACCAGCCAAAGGGCCTCGAAGAAAAGAGGGGAACACTTTCCTGCCCCTACAGTGTTCAGGGATAAAGTGGCATAGGTATGTGAAGTGAACAGCTGGAAGAACCTGAAAGAGTTTCAAGCATTGTTCTCAGCTCCATATGGAAATATTTTTATCAGTTCTATATGCTGATTGCTAAAATATACCACAAGATAGCCATGAATATGCAAATTGAACTATTTGATTAATAGGTCAAAGGAAATTATCAATTGTGTATGTAATTCTTAAATATATATTTCAATCTCAAAGGACATCATTAATAATTATCCCTTATTTTGAAGACAGAGAAAAAGTGATAGTTGGCTACCTTTCTGTGTAGAAAACAAGAGAAGTTAAAGTCTAATGAAACTGAATTAGAAACAGAAATCATTAGCTCTTTGACCATCTGGTAGACTGAGATGAAGTATATGGAACGTGGAAACCTGAAAAGTTCTGTCTGTGCAAGTAAGTTGATGTTTAACAGATAGAAACATATTATGATTTCAAATTTCCTTTCTTGGTGCATTCCAAATCAGCATTGAAGGACTGTGAGGGTTCTACCTGAAATATCTCTAAGAGCCAGACAGATAAACTAATGTGTGTGTCAGGCTGAGAGCAACATAATAGTGAAGGATGGGGGCTGGAGAGAACATGTGTGTGCACTTCCTGAAGGGATCTTAATTCAGTTTTTATAGAAACACTGTGTCTGCCAGAGAAAACTTGTGCAACAGCCATATGCGACCCATGGGTCACCAGTTTGACACCCCTGCATTAATTCGAAACCTGGCCTTTCAAGATAATACAGATATACCTGCAGTCTAATGAAAATATTGAAAAAAGCAATATTAGCTAATTAAAGTCCATTGACAAGGAAATTTGCAATTGACAAGGAAATTTAGTTATTTCTGAGGTATACTTTTTAAAGTAATAACTAGAATTATGACTTATAACATTATACCAGCACATATAAGATTTTTAGAAATTTTATGTAATGTCTGAAATATTTATATTATCATATTTCCATACAAATAACCTAAAGAAAGTTCAGTATTAGTTGTTTTTTTATTGTTTGTTTGTGTGTTTTTTTATACTGCAGGTTCTTATTAGTCATCAATTTTATACACGTCAGTGTATACATGTCAATCCCGATCGCCCAATTCAGCACACCACCATCCCCACCCCACTGGGTTATCTGCCCTTGGTGTCCATACGTTTGTTCTCTACATCTGTGTCTCAACTTCTGCCCTGCAAACCGGTTCATCTGTACCATTTTTCTAGGTTCCACATGCATGTGTTAATATACGATATGTGTTTTTCTCTTTCTGACTTACTTCACTCTGTATGACAGTCTCTAGATCCATCCATGTCTCAACAAATGACTCAATTTCGTTCCTTTTCATGACTGAGTAATATTCCATTGTATATATGTACCACAGCTTCTTTATCCATTCGTCTGTTGATGGGCATTTAGGTTGCTTCCATGATATTGAACTCTTTTTTATAAACAAAATGAGATATCAGTGATGCATGAAACAAACATGAAACTGAATGATCCCATTCTTTTAGACTAAGTGCCCATATGATGAGAGCTGTGGTCCTGTTTTCTGAGTGAAAGGATCTCAGTCCTTGTCTTCTTTGAAGAAAGAATTTGACAAAGAGAGCAAGATTGCAAAGCAAGCACAGAGTTTACTGTAAGCACAGTACGTGTGGGAGCACACACAGGCACACTTGTGGAGTGAGTTGCACTTTATAGGGATAGCTTAGGTTGTTAATATGGGGTTAGTTTTCTGGGGTTTAGATGAGGGTGACTCCCCTTCCCCTCCCCTACAAGCATGTCATCTGCAATTCCTTATTTGGGCTTCCACCAGCCACCTTTTGAATCTTTCCTTTGGTCACCTAAGCAAAACCCACGGTGGGGCGGTGGTCAAAACTGCAATGCTAATGGTATTATAATAATATTACAGCGTGGCCAGTGTTCTAGAGGATGACTTGAGACCCCTTCTGTGCAAGTGTTGGGCTGGGAAATCCTCTCGACCACAAAAATGAGGAGGCTGTGGTGGGTTGCTTCATCTTCCATCTGATGAGGGTGCGTTGTTCTGTTGATATTTTATCTCAGAGGGTCAGCATGAAACCAGCTGCAGCAGGTTAACCTGAGGCCTATCTGTCTCCTTCCTCAGTCCTACCATAAGACTGGTGAAATAGCTCTTTCACTCTCTGCTGCACTGATGCACTCAACTCTCTCCTTATTCACTCTCTCTCCTGGCTCCTGAGAACAGATAATGGAGGTCAATCTACTTGGGATAATAGCAGAGGTTAAGTAAGGACCTTGAAATGATTAAATACACAGAGAAAAACTGGACCAAAGTATTACATTTCCAGACATCTCCTCCTCACTGCTTTCAGCTGCTTTCAAATATGATTTAGTCTTTCTTTTTCTTTTCTTTTTTTTTTTGAGGGTGATATCTTCTTATCACTTGCTAATTGACTGTGTCTGCCTGGTGGGTTGAGTTTCTGTTCAAACTGAGCCTGCAGAGAGAAACCAGTGAGAGAGAAAAGAGAAAACTAAAGGGGAGGATGTAGGCAGAGAGAGACCTAGGCCCTCAGTAGCCCTATAATGACATTGAGAGAAGAATAGAGGGAGATGGAAGGTCTGGGACCTGATAATTATGATGTGAGAAATGGGGATCAGGCAAATGGGAATGTGGGTGAGAATTTTTTCTGTCACTGATTGTATTCTGTTTCAACCGGACATAATGACAAGAAAGTTTCAATTGGCATTTCCAACTGCTCACCAAATTATGATCTTGGCTCAATTTTTTCCCCTTAATTTGCTACATTCTTCTCCTCACATCCTCCTTCCCCGTCCCCTCCTTCTAATCAGAATGCCCAAGTCCGAAGAAGAAAAACAACAGTGTTTTGGCAAAGTTTTGGTTTTAAATCTCCATTTTAAAGAATTAGAAAGATGATCTCAAAAATGAGGTAATTTTCTGAATTGGCCTAAATTTCACAGGTAGAGGAGGAAAGACAGAAAAGATGTATGTTTCTAAATTTTAAATAGAGACTTTTATTCTTCAACTATTAAAGGAAAAGCTTGGAGCTAGAAATAGAAAAAGAATTTATTAATTAAGAACAATCAGCTCTTCAGTTAGGGAAAATATAGTAGTTTGACACTCAGTTGAATTACTGTTTGTATTTTCTACTTTATCTAGTTTGTGCCTATATTTCCAGGTACTAACAATTTCTCTATAGGCAAATTTGCCTAGAATGCTTTCAGTCACTGTAAGGACAAATACAAATTAAAAAGAAGAGACTTCAAGAAGCTAGCACCCTTATCTTCTAGTTTTGGTGGGAGGGTGAGAACCTAACTAACTAAAATATGTTATTTATATAATATATTTATTTTTGTTATTATACTTATTACTATAAGTATTTCCACTTAGTGTTTTACAGGGTGGATATGGAATCTTCTTTGGTTACAGAAGCTTTCTAAATTAAAAAAAAAAAATTGTGATACATGGCTATATGTAGTTAAAAACAGATCACCAAAATGTACTTATTTTGTGACTATTCAATGATAGGAGCTTACTTTTATGGCACTGTGTTTGTTATTTTTTTATGAAAAATTAATATATAAGCCTTTTCTCATTTCATTATGTTCACTTTTCATTCTTTCATATTGGTTTCTGCTTCCCTTTCCTTGAATGCTTTCAAGATAACTGATTTCCGGGCTTCCCTGGTGGCGCAGTGGTTGAGAGTCTGCCTGATGATGGAGGGGACACGGGTTCGTGCCCCGGTCTGGGATCCCGCATGCCGCGCAGCGGCTGGGCCCGTGAGCCATGGCCGCTGAGCCTGCGCGTCCGGAGCCTGTGCTCCGCAACAGGAGAGGCCACGGCAGTGAGAGGCCTGCGTACCGCCAAAAAAAAAAAAAAGATTGTGCTCTTTCCCTTCACAAGAACTAGCAAAAATTTAGGTTTACTTAATGGCAAATATATATGATAATATTGTTCAGGTAAAGAAAATACAGTTGGGTAAAATTTGCAATGCAAAAATGTATTTTGTGGTGCTATTTTAGATGTGGCAATGTTTTAAGTGCATGTCTACATAGTTAAGAGATACTGTAAATTGTTTTTCTAAAAAAAAAAATCAAAATTGCATTTTTTTTTTCATTTTTGAAGATGTTCTTTTGAGAATTCCTTTCAGGCCTATAATATTAGTATACTGAATCAATCTCTCTCTCTTTTTACTTTTCTTCTTTCCTTTTCCTTAAAAAAAATTGTATCCTGCAGCTAATTATTGGGCCGGGGAGTCTTTCACCATTTTGATGCCCATGCCGTCATTTTGATGCTGCCTAACCCAAACCTTCTTCACAGGAGCAGGGAAGGGACCTGTCATGGGTTGGGTGCACATCTTACCTTTTAAAAATATTTACAAAGGCTTATAAGGCAGAAACGTGGTAATCTCTTAACCAACCTCTCTTGTTTTCCTGCTCTCCTATAGTCTCTATTCTCAGGACAGCAGCCACAGAGATGATAAAACAGAAGTCATATCCTACTCACTTTTTAATAGGTTTATTTGTTTTTTTGGTGTTGAGTTGTATGAGCTATTTATCTGTGTTGAATATTAACCCCTTATTGGTCATATCATTTGAACTGAATAGACATTTTTCCAAAGAGTAGATGCGGATGGGCAACAAGTACATGAAAAGAGCCTAAGCATCATTAATCATCAGGGAAATGCAAATTAAAACCACAATGAGGTATCACCTCACACTTGTCAGAATGGCTAACATCAAAAAAGTCTACAAATAACAAATACTGGAGAGGGTGTGGAGAAAATGGAACCCTTGCACACTGTTGGTGGGAATGTAAATTACCAGTATGAAGGTTTCTCAAAAAAACTAAAAATAGAACTACCACATGACCCAGCAATTCCACTCCTGGGTATGTATTCAAAAAAGCTAAAAACACTAACTGGAAAAGATATATGCACCCCAATGTTCATAGCCGCGTTACTTACAGTAGCCAAGATATGGAAGTAACCTAAGTGTTCATCAACAGATGAATGGATAAAGAAGCTGTGGTATATATATATATATATATAGAGAGAGAGAGAGAGAGAGAGAGAGAGAGAGAGAGAGAGAGAGAGAACGGCCAGTAGGAAGGAGGAAAACCTGTAGGGTGTGGTGCTAGAGAAGATGGGGTTGGTGACGGGACGGTAAACCCTGCTGGATGTTTTCTGCACTGAGATGAAGACAGTATGGTTATCACTAAGTTTGGCAGCGTGGAAGTAACTGGTGAACTTGACAAGAGCAGTGGCACTGAAATGGTGGGGGCAGAAATCCTGTGGTTATCACCAATCCTGATTTGATGATATTACTGGAAGAAAGCAGATATTGAAGTTGACATCAATTCGTGAACTTTCTAAGACTTCAAATCTAGTTTATGGACACTGGTCCCAGTGTTTTTGGTTTGTTTTCATGACGCTAATCAATATCTGGGCTCCTAATGATGCTGCATATGCTAGTTGCAATGATAGAAACTGGCTTTAAAAAATGAAAGAAAATCTCCTATGCCTGTTTACTTACAAAATTAAACATTTAGTTGAAAAATTCAGAGTTATGAAGCCAGCTGTGCTTGAAAACAAATTAATTGATTAACAAAATGGGGAGGAGCTTCTCCTTGTGGTTTCAACGGTGTCTTTATTTGTAGGTGTAAGGAAATATCAAACAGGGGTTTACAAAGATGCTTTGAATTTATAGCATCTGGGGAGAATACTTATAATTTACTATTTCAATACTTGGCAGGTGGAAAACCTCAGTAAATAATTTTGCCTTTTATGAACATAATATTTTGTTCTTCAAGACAGTAGTTTAAACCTCCCATTTGCTGTGGCTGGTTGGGTTCCTCTGTACCCCACTGGTGGAGACCATGGCAGGGTATCAACAAAATGCATAGACATTCTCTGTAAAGCAGGGGAGAAGCCAGTATTTACTGTTTAAACTTACCGTGTTCTAATACTGAAAGCTAGAAACACTCAGACTTCAAACTCATCACAGCAGGTGTTAAACAAGGAGGGGGAAGAGAAAACCATCATATATTAATTTAGCCTGTTGAACCCTCCTGACACGCACAATGTGTTGTGCTGTTTCAAATATATGTTATTTCCCTGCCTGTAGCAGTCCATCTGTTCAGGAAGGTCTCTTTAAGTACTTTAGTTGAAAAGAAGAAAACTTCAACAATACATTCCCTAAAAGCTGCTTTTTTGGTTCTTGTGGATTTTATGGTGGCATTCATAATAATACATCAGAAATAAAGACTTTATTTTCTGCCTTTGTCATTTAAAGAGCTCAGCTTGAAGATGCTTGCCGCACAGCACAGCACAAAGTATTTCAGAGGAAGTAAGTTGTGTAGGGGCAAAATACCCCTACATCAGGGGGCTGATGACTTGTCTATCGGCCAAATAAAATTACATTCATATCCCTGTTATAAATATTAGTCTTTTTCTCAAAGTGGACATGTTTGCAAAGTGTTTTCTCTAAATGGCTTATGGACAAATACATGTCTTCAGTACTGAAAAGTAGTGCTTTATTTAAGTCTGAAATTACATCGTTAAACATATAATACAAATTAAAATGAATGGATGTGGCCCAGTGTGTCTCCCAGTATAGACTGCATATGTAGGGATTTCTCCTTAAGATGGAGATGCAAAAAGGATCTGAACTCTATAATTCTCTTCTTCCCCCTTTTTAATTTTATAAAATTTTTATTTTATTTTTATTTTTATAAAATTTTTATTTTTATAAAATTTTTATTTTTATAAACTTCCCCCTTTCAAGAGATTTATTTTGTAGAGACCTATGCTGTCTCTGTAGGTTTGCTGCTATTTATGAAATTCAACCACTCAAGGAGGGCGGTCTCATCAGAAGAGTTGTCAGTGTTCTACTAGGAGGATCCATTATTCTTAACAAACACCCCACCTGTTATATAAGACGTTATTGCAAAAAGACAGAAATAAAAGCTACTCCAACGGCATTTCCAACAAAGGCTTCTGCATAGGCTTACTTTCCTCCTCGTGTTTTTGTCTAAACCTCTGACTGTCTGCCTGTCTGCACTTTCCTCCCCCTGAACGTTTTCAGCTGAAATAGACCAAGGCAGGAAAATCAGAAATTCTGTTTGTTTCCTACCAGGAGGAGCTCATGCAGTTACACTGCAGGGTCCTTTCAAGGTGTGCCAGTCAAGATGTTGAAAACTTCTGTGATTAGTTTGTAAACAAATTACAATTCATTTGTGGATTTGGTCAAGCAGAAACTCTATTGAAATAGTGATTTATGCCATTTATGCTAAACAGAATAAATGTCTGATCATTTCTTAATGGAAAACCTGAAGCAATTTTCTGATAATTTGAGTACCTAAGTGTTGAATCACATTAGCTTAATCCTCACTTCATTTCTTTTCAATTGGGTAGCACTTTTTTTCTCGTTGAAGTGCATGTATTAATATATATGCTGTTTAAAGACTTAGCCAATGATTTATGAGTTATGTGGCACCCAAGATATCTGGAATCTTTTAAATTAATTCAATAAGGCTGTCACATATACTGTCTTAGTTTTTTTCCTAGGAGATTAAATTAAGCTAACTTAGATTCTAATGTTGTCCAAAGGCTCCTATTCTCCACACAGAGATAAATAAAAATGTTAGCTCAACCTCTCCATTAAAGAAAAACGGGTGTTCCAAGTCATCCTTTTTGTTCTCTTTCAGGGTTGGTTGGATGTTAGGGTTATATTATGTTATTGTTGTCTCTTGGTGACTTTTTAGGGAAACAGGAAACTCGGGTTGCATGGACAGTTTCTCTTATTTAGTAAGACGAATTCATCTCTCTCGCTTAAAGAGCTACTAGATCCTTCTCTTTCTCTAAGTTTGTATCCAAGACAGACTTGAAGAAGAGGGCTGACCTCATGCACTAAGGAATAAAATAATTAAAACACAAAAAACAAGTGTCTCGGGGCTTCCCTGGTGGCGCATTGGTTGAGAGTCCGCCTGCCGATGCAGGGAACACAGGTTCGCGCCCCGGTCCAGGAAGATCCCACATGCCGCGGAGCGGCTGGGCCCGTGAGCCATGGCCGCTGAGCCTGTGCGTCCGGAGCCTGTGCTCCGCAACGGGAGAGGCCACAGCAGTGAGAGGCCCGCGTACCGCAAAAAAAAAAAAAAACAAGTATCTCCATTTTATTTTATTTTTTCTTTTGTTTGTTGTTCAATTTCCCCCAAATTGACCATTTTGGGGAAACACTAATAATGCCAACAATAATAACAATGTGTATACATACCTTGTAGTTATCACCAGCATTTCTTTTTTTTTTTTTTTTTTTTGCGGTACGCGGGCCTCTCACTGCTGTGGCCTCTCCCGTTGCGGAGCACAGGCTCCGGACGCGCAGGCTCAGCGGCCATGGCTCGCGGGCCCAGCCGCTCCGCGGCACGTGGGATCTTCGCGGACCGGGGCACGAACCCGCGTCCCCTGCATCAGCAGGAGGACTCTCAACCACTGCGCCACCAGGGAAGCCCACGAGCATTTCTTTTATTTGACTCCGTTTTAGAGCAGTTTTTAAAGCAAAAATTGATTAATCTATGATGCAATCATCATGGAAATTGAATTTTTCTCTTTTTCCCTTTGTAAAAAAGAAACATTGGTTATTTCATTCCTACTGTGGTGAAGTTCGGATTCAAGCCATATAACCCCATGAAGTCAGCTGCTGCTTGACTTGTTTTCCTTATTTTAATAATAACAAAGCCTTACTGTCATTCAGTTTACAAACTCCTTTTGAGCCTTATATCAACCTGGCGAAATAAGCAGGACAAGTGTGTTATTATCCTCAGTGGTATAATTAAGACTTGAACTCAAGTCTTCTGACTCTAAATGCACTGGTCCCTCCATTTCCCCCCAACACACTATAACATGTGGCTTGACGCAATGCGCCGAAGCACAAATAAACGCACCAGATCACTCCACTGCGCAAACCTGTTTCACAGAGCTCATCTGCCCAAGAAGGGCAGCAAGGTGGCTGGGAGGAGGGTGCTAGTTAATTTCACCATTCGTCTCGTTCTTTATCCTGCCCTAGTTCATGTTACCTTCTAAAATTCAAAGTCCACGGTAGTAACCCGGCCTGTGCAAGGCAGGAAGTCATTCTCTTCCGTGATTTCTTCATACCATAAGGACACCAATGGGCGGGATTTGGTGGAGAGACAACATTCCAAGCATTAGTGGTTAGCAATTTGTTTACCTTATGAGACTGCTTTTGATTTTTGATGTTTCTAAATATAAAGGGATGCTCTCTCTGAAAAACAAATAATACTGACAACGAACTTTGTTGCAGACGGTGCGATTTTCAGACAGTCCCAGTGAGATATATAAAGTAGACGTTGCTCATTTTTCTTACATGTGATCTTAGAGGAAAATCTTATTTAGCTACTGAGAATCCTGGAAATGTAAAAGTATTTCTTCTTAGGCATCATTTTTCTCTCTCTAGTTTTTAAACTAATAAAATGTCATATTATCAAAGCGGTCTGTTGCATTCAGTGTGGAGGAGAGCAGGCATCAGGCAGATATATGGGAATCAGGAATGTGCTGAGAGCTAGTTCACAATCGTTCTCTACAGGGAAGGAAGGACGTAGTCCAGTGTGTTAGGGAGTAATCACGCAGAATAGCTGCCCTGATCTACAGAGTGGATTTGATCCCAGAGAGGGAGGCAGGATCACAATGTGGGTAAGAGCTTACATTTCAAAGTTAGATATACCAGTCTTTAATTCCCAACTCTGGGACTTGCTACCTGGGTGTGCATATGTAGGTTACTTAACTTCTCTAAGTGTCTCTGGAAACACATACACACACACATACGTACACATACACACATGCATTTTGAATAGGCCATATATTCGCACAATTCAAGAATCAAAACAATATGAAAGGGTAGAATATCAAAAATCTAATTTTTTCTTACTGTATCTTAGGAAATGTGACCGATTATACCTCCCCTTAAATTGGGAAGGATTGGCGTCTTAGGGTCTTAGGTGGAAGTGATACAGTGGACTTTGGAGGGGAGGTTTAAAGGAAGATTTAGCTTCCTTCTGGTTCCTGTGAGATGCTTGTTCTTGGACTCAGCTGCCATGTTGTAAGGAAACAAGCAATCTGGGTAAAGAGGAACCATCACGACCCCTGGCGCACAGCCCCACCTGAGCTCCTAGCTGACAGGCAGCTCCTACCTGCCAGGTGTTGTCAATAAGTCGAAGTGAAAGTGGCTGGTCCAGCCCCCAGGCAGGTGACTTCAGCTCGTGTTGCATGGAGTAGTAATAACCTGTGGTTGCTGATTCCCACCCAAATTGCAGACTCATGTGAAAAATAAATGATTGTTGTTGTTTTAACTCACTAAGTTTGGAGTAGGTTGTTAAACAGCATCAGGTAATTGAAATAGAGTTATGATTTATTTTACTATTTTTTTGTTGATGGAAACCTGGATTGTTTCTAATTGCAAACAGAGCTGCAATGAGTAACTCCCTACATGCTTCATATCATAATATCATATGTGAGTATGTATATATATTTCTAGAATAAAATGCCATTAGTAGAATTTCTGGGCTAAAGGATAAATACCATTTTTAATATTTTTATAGATATTGCCAAATTGCCTCCTATGACAGGTTTTTATTAAATGTATAAAGTAGGCATAAAAATAGAATTTATTTTGTAGGAGTATTGTAAGATTAAATGATATAATCCACAGGATAGCAGAAAACACAGCTCCTGGAATAGTAAACATTTGGTAGATGTTATGAGACAAAATGATACCTGATAAACTATGTTTTGGAATCATATTTTTTAAAAAAGGAGTAAATAATTGATGTGAAGACTTTGTTACTTTGATTTTTACTTCATTTAATGATGCTGAAACTGAAAATATTTTGAGGGGCATTTTAGTATGTGCACTTTTAATCTTTCACATCATCCTTGGCACAAAAATAAGACAGGGATTTTCCGAAAAGCAGATTTTCCTTTTGAAAAATTCTCTCTAAGGAAGTGATCTTATTTTTATCCTGTTTTTAGTTAAATATTATGATACATAATATCACAGAAGTGCTAGTAAATCCTTTATAATCTAATAAGCATTAGAATAAGGACATTAAGAGAGGATGCTGTGAAGAAAATTTTTGGCTATATAATCAAGGGTAAATCCGTAATTGATTTGTGTTATGCGTATCTTTTTCTAATTGAAAAGAGAAAATCTTCAGTAATGAAAAAGGAGAGGGCTAATTTAAGTCCAACAGAATCACTACTACAGGTTTTCAACTATTCTATTTGGTTTTGTTTCACATATTGTAAAAAAAAATTAATTTGCAGGCCTAAGGAGGGAAATCTATATAGGGCTTCACGTTGCACTTAGATCCCATGTTTTTCAGATTTCTACCAGATTTTATATTGACATCCATAGAACTTTATTTTTTCCCCTTTAAATAACATATAAACTTTGTAGGGCACTTTGTAACTTGCTATACTTTCAAATACATTGTATCCTGTGACACTCAGAATACACTGTGAGGTAGGTCTTGTCTTCCATATTTTGTAAGTGGAAAATTAGAGGCTCAAAGAGGTTTTGAAAAAGTGTCACGGGGTCAGTTTTCCTGCATACCACACATTCCAACGGGCAATTCTTTACAAGCAAATAGACTGGAGACTAAAATCTAGCTGAGTGTAACAAAGCAGACGCCCCTCAGCCCTCTTCACCCCACCTCGCCCATTGTATGGTCCACCTGGAGAATGAAGCCATAGCAATGGATGGTTTGCACTAACTTCTCCATAGCAATGCTCTCATCACTCAACCATGTCTAGCCTCCAGGTAATGGCTCTTCACATAAGACCTCTTCAGTTACTCTGTACTTTTCTTTGTTTCTTTCCCCATTTTTGTTACTCTTCAAAACTAGCCTCACTCTAGCTCTCTTCATAATTTCAGTCTCCTGAATTTTCACATGAAATCTAGGCTATTTTTCAGTCTCCTGCACATTATTATGAGAAAAAGCTTCAGACTTCCATTTCAATTAAGATTATAGCTCCTAAGCATTTCCCATATACAAGTGTGCTACCCGACCTGTTACTGATCCCAGTCAAGACTGCATCTTCTCTTTTTCTGTTTCTAGTTCTCTTTTGTTATGCACATGTTTCTTTTAAATTCATATCCTCTCTTTCTCTCTTTTCATTATATAAGTAATCATTGTAATGAATTAAAACAATAAAATAACATATAATGAGAAAGATGAAAGCATCCCTATTCTCTTTTCCTACTCCTCATCAATCATCCATTGCCTTACCTAGAGACAAGCGTGATTAGCAGTTCGATAAGCATCTTCGCAGTCAATTTCTGTGTATTTACATGCACATTCACATGTGTGTCTAGAACTATTTTCTTGGACAAATTGTGTAATAATATATCATTCTGCAACTTTCTATTTTCATTAAAATTTGTGCGTTGACACTGTTTTCATAGCATTACATACAGATTTCTCATATTTTGTAATGACTCTAACAACTTATAGTTCAGGTAGTATATAAGCTTATAAACAGTAAAGGTTCTGGAAGGGTTTGAAAATCTGTTTGTTCTGAAACTCAAATGTGAGGGACAATAAAAGTCATCATTTGGTGGTGAGTAGGGTTAAGAAGCTATTGTTTGATACATACCAGTATATATTTATTAGCTTAGAGATGGTTAAAAATAGAGGCTTCTATGTATATTCTGTAAGATGGATATGTTACAGTTTATTTAACCTCTCACCTACTAAGGGATATTTAGACTGTTATAAAATTTCCACAGTGGTTAGCACTGCTTCAATGAGTATCTTAACATAAATCTTTGTGCTAATGTACAAGTATTTCTGAAACTTTATTTCTACAGGTAATGGTCAGACATTGAAACACATATTTCTTTTTAAATTTCATATTAAATAGTAGAATTTGATCCGTGCATCTATCTATACTACGGTTATGCAGATTGAGTGAATTCGCCCATTTTTGGGGGTCTGAGCTAGGACTCAGGCAAAGCAATCATTTTTTGGAAGTGCAAATTCTGGGTTTTTTTGTGGGGGGAGGGCTAGTGGTTCAAGAACAGCGTCTCAATAATTAGTAAGCCCGTGCGGCACAACTACCAAGCCTGCGCTCTAGAGCCCGCGAGCCACAACTACTGAGCCCACATGCCACAACTACTGAGCCCGTGTGCCGCAACTACGGAAAACCATAAAGATGTTATTTAGGTTTCAACCCAGTTAATACAGTTAGCAACTGATACCAGAAAAAGTTTACCAAAAGTCCAGGCTCTTGTTCAACTTGTCCAAAAGACTTTGGGCGAAGAACACAAAACACGAAGGAAAACACACACACACACACACACACACACACACACAAGCTGAGGAGCAAAGAGAGCAAAGAAGCAGTTCGTTG
Source organism: Delphinus delphis (assembly GCF_949987515.2). Lineage (NCBI taxonomy): Eukaryota > Metazoa > Chordata > Mammalia > Artiodactyla > Delphinidae > Delphinus > Delphinus delphis. Next base: position 76,268,445 of record NC_082696.1, on the reverse strand, counting down.
AGACAAAAGCGAAAGGACACATACAGAGAAGAGTGCAGGCATCCTTGAGAGTGGGGAGAGTGCCACAGGGTTGTTGATCCCCCTTTTATCTTATTTTTAGCCCTTTGAATGGATGGGGGTCTTTTTGATTAGGGGTGGAATATTCATTGAGTGGAGGGTTGAGGCGTGGCCTGGATCGCACCAGGTTGCATCATCTTCTGGTCCTGAAGCCACTGTACATGTGCTCTAAGAGCTGTTTTCTCTTAAATTTCCCCCTATCAGTCCAGTGCCACACGTGGAAGATTGTACAGGGTCATCAGCAACTTGTACATTATTATTGCCCATGCTCCGTGGTTTTCATGGTCAGAGTTTCTTGTTCAGATGCTACAGAGTTTCTGTTTTAGATGCCATTCCTCTGTATGTCATGGTCTCATTAAGCGCAAAGCAAGGCTTTAACTTCTGCCTAATGCTTATGCATGAGGACGCTGTCCTTGTCCCTGTCTTTCTTGCCTCACAACAGTATCAGACCATCATTTCATAAATAACAGATTACTTTGGTTTGACCAGCAAAATACAATACCCTTTTTGTGGTAATCTAGAAAGATCGTAGAGCTACTTTACTTAAAATAAAATGAGATTTAATTAAAATGAGTTAAATGAGACTGTCTGAAGACTTAATGCATCATTTGGATGTATCCAAATATCTACTCATTTGACAACATTTAAAGAAACCTTTGGTTAGCTATTATTTTAGTGTTCACCCATATTTTTGGCACTGTTCATCTGAAACATTTCTGAGAAAAAGATATTCTGAACCTGTCAACAGAAACGAATGGTAAAAGGAAGACAAGTGTAGAGACACAAGAGGGAGGAGATATGGGGATATATATAAATGTATAGCTGATTCACTATGTTATAAAGCAGAAACTAACATACCACTGTAAAGCAATTCTACTCCAATAAAGATGTTTAAAAAAAAGAAAAGGCAATGTAATTCAAAACAAACAACAAAAAAATAATGTATTTAAAAAAAAAGTATGTATATTCAAACACCAAATAAATTCCTCAACAGTTTCAAACCAATGAAAAGGGAAACATTCATCTAGTTTTTAAGTAGCGAACTTTCCCCTGAGAATGTAGCCTAAATAATATACTAATTTAATTAACGTAAAGCTTACAGTCCCTCTTATTCTAACTGGATAAATTCACAAAAGAACCTAATTACTTGCTCAGAAACCCAGGACATTAATGTTTGAGCATGAAGATGAATTCTAATTGTCTGATGTTTACAATGCATTCTCTTAGAACTTTTAATTAAAAAATTAATAAATAGTAATTATGTGTCTACTTTAGGCAAAGTCTCATAAACGTAGGCATTGTATGAAAACAACATACCTTCTCAACTTTGTTGGATCAGAAACTTTATTTTGTGAATTCAGTAAAAAGTAGAAAGATTTGAAATGCTTCTTCATGCTGACAAAACCTACAAATCCATTATCTATAAACCAGAAAATAAAAATAGTTTTGGTATGTTCTAGACTCTATTATGTGTTTCATGCTGTAACCCAGCAGGACCCCATGAGGCCTTCCCAGAACAGACCTCCACCCATGTCCTCCACCTGTAGACAAACTTTAGTCAAAGAATACATTTAATCAGAGAAGTGAGAAAATGCAGAAAGAAAGGAAAACTGTCAAGCAAGACAAAACAATAATACTTTAGCCATTAAACAAAGCCTAGGACCTTTAGTTCTTCCTTAAGGATTATAGATAATATTCTGAATCATGTCCTTCGAGCTGTTTTGCAGATACTGAAACCCTCACCAGGTGGAAGAAGTTAACTGTATGCTGCCCACAAGCACGTAGACCCCACACCGGTTGGAACCAGGAGGTTGATGATGCTGACTCCCGATTACCTCACCACCAGCCAATCAGAAGAGTGTCCACGAGCTGATCACGCCCTGCTCCTTGACTGCCCACTGCCCTCTCCAGGACGGGACACACAGTCTTGAGGGCAATAGCCCACTGTGGCTCCCTTTGCCTGGCAAAGCAATAAAGGCTACTCTTTTCTACTTCACGCAAAACCCTGTCTCCACGTTTCTATTCGGCACCGGTGAACAGAGACCGAGTTTCAGCAACAGTAATGTATGTGATGGTTAATTTAAATGTCTACTGGGGATGCCAGGAAGCTGGGAAGACATCACTTTTCTTGCTGTATCTGTGATAGTGTCTCTAGAAGAAATTTGAATCAATAGATTCAAAGGTAAAGAAGATCACCCTCACCGCTTCGAGGGGACATCATTCAATCCTTTGAGGGACTGAAGAGAACAGAAAGGCAGAGGAAGGGTGAATTTTCTCTCTGCTTGAGCTGGTACTTTTCCTGCCCTTGGACAAATGTGTTCCTGGCCTTCATCTTTCAGATTCAGACCTGGACTTACCTACACCATTGCCCCGTCCCCTCCACCCGATTCTCAGGCCTTTGGATTCAAACCAAATTGCACCATTGGCTTTCCTGGTTCTCCAACTTGCAGAGGGCAGATCATAGGATTTCTCAGCTTCCATTACCCCATGGGCCAATTCCTATGATAAATCTCTTCTCTGGAGAATCTTTACTAATACACTATATCACATTTAATTTCTACAATAATTCTACAAGTTAGCCAGGATTAACCTCATTTTTTAGACAAGAAACTGAGCCCCAACAAAATTAAACAATTTCCTCAAGTCTGCAGAAAAACACAGAAGGCAAAATATTGGAATGTTCTTCAAGGGCATATAACTCAGTCTTGTTCATAGTTGCATCTCCAATAGGTTACATATGGGGGTCTTAATAAATATTTCTTGACCATTCTAACCTTTCTTATTTCAAAGTCAGGGCATTGACAGTGAAACTGCATCAATACATTCACTTAAAAAGATAGAATGAACCTTCCCAGTGACTAGAATAGCTACCCATTCACAGTATCAAGATGTCAAAGTAATAATTATAAAATCAACTGATAAGTGATGTTGAGGTGTGTTTTATCTAGGTCAATAGGAAGACAAAGGGATTGTATGTGCTTTGCAGTACATCTCTCAGACAGTAGCAAAATAATCCTGAAAAATCTTATTTTTCAAGGTATTATACATCCATTATTATAAGAATCATTATTTCATGCCAATCATCATAGATATATTACAATTTCCTTCATATCAATTATACTTTAGTCTTGTCTTTGGGGAAATTTACCTCAAATTTTGCTTTATAAAATTTTTCAAATATATTTCAAAGTGGGAAGAATAGACTGGCTTTAACAATTATCAATATTTTGGCACACTTGTTTTATCTATTTAAGCTTTTTCCCGTAAAATATATTAAAACAAATCTCAGACTTCAAACCATTTTATCAAATGCTTTATTAGATTCGAGACATCCTAAAGATCAGTTGCTTAGAAGAACTGACCAGAATTCATCTTAGAACCGATCAAAAGATCAGTTTCTCCATTTTATTTTTCTGACCCTTTCATCCTCCTCTGTAGGTAAATTCTATAGTTGTCAATAAAGGACGAGGCTTATGCTATGGTAACAAACAACCCCAAAATCTCAGCAGTTCAGAAATTGCTTCTCTTTTAGCAGTCAATAAATTTCTGGTAATGGACAGATTGTGCCATGTAAAAAAAGGGAGTGTAAAAGACGCAAACGTATGTAAGTGTGACGGATGAGTACAGTAGAAGTTTTCTGTAGTTAAGTATAGAAAATCCTTGCACAGCCTTTTAACATTGGGATGATTTTGAAAGTACAACAGCTGTTGCATTAGGTAAAGAACAAATGGTCAATAAGAGGAAGAGGATGCCATAGTGAGAGAAGCAGACCAGAAGCAAGATCACAGCTCAAACTTAAGTCCCTGGGGTGAGAAAAGAGAGGCTCCAGTAAGAATGTGAAACATATCTATATACTGCATAGAGAATTAAGCATGTTAATACTTTCGGTATTTCTATAGATGATTTGGCAACAACTCATTTGTTTCTAAAATCCCATTTAAACATTCCCCTACACATATCTGAACTTGGTAAACCCAACAACGAATTGGTTTACTATGTCCCAGTGTTATGACTGGTGCCCTGGAAACAGCTTTTACATAAATGATTCCTGGTGAAAGGATGACCGCCTTAGGACTGTGGGTCTAATAGTATCTCTAGCTACTGAGTAGAGAGGAAGTGGGGAATTAAAGTGGTGCTGCAGGAGAAATATCAAGTCCATATTTTTTTTTGTCCTTCAGGGATACTTACCAAAGAAGAGGTTGGGATATAAACTATTGCTGTCTTTTCTCTCCATGAAGAAGTAAAAATAAATGGCTATTTGTTTAAGCATTTGCAGGTACTCTTTTAAATGGAAAACAAAAGAGATAATAGTGTTAATGTCATAGTGTAATTGTAAGGATTAAATGAGTTAATATCACATAACTGTTTAGAACAGTGCCTGGCTCATGGTACGCACTCTATATTGAGCAGTTAGCATTATTATTATTATACATGGAAAATACTTTAGATATGCAAAGCAAACACCATAATTCATTCTTTATTTTATAAATATTCATTAATTATTATCTCTCAGGCATTGTGCTATGTAATCAAGTTGCAGAGGTGAATGATAAATTTGTCACCTTTATGTTAAATACGGGGGAGTAGGTTAAAATTTATCTTAAAAATACCAGTATGTGGTGGGATCTGTGAAAACGATGATTGTGGCTGGACTGATACTTAAACACAAAAAGGTGAGTGGTGGTTATGTTCAGATCAGTTGATTAGAATGACTCGTCTTTTTTTTTTCCCTGACAGTGAAAAAGAGTGGTTTAAATCCGACTTGTCTTGGATTGTTACAGGATTTTTCATTAAAATTGACTTTGCCAATTTTACTCAGGGTTGACTGTAAAGAATGAGGGAAATTATATTAGTGTATACTTGGAAATTTGGTAATTCCCCAAGGCATATTGAGATAACCTTACTGATAGCTATCCCTTAACTTCACACAAGCTTAAGTGTATTTTGTTTTGTTTTTTTGGCTTCTCAGAAGCTTTCTGCTGAGAGAGCAGGGAGGCTTTGATTCCCTTTGTTTCTGTTTTAGTCAGAAAGAAGACAGGCCATTACACCCACACCCCGAGTGGTTAAAATGTTGAGGTGACTGGTGCACATCTGTTTTCAATACCATTTCCCCTTCTTCATTCACCTTGACAGCTAACTCTGAATTCTCTATTCTTTCTTATGATAGTTTTATTGAGTATAATTGATACACAATACACTGTGCATATGTAACATATACAATTTGATGAGTTTAAACATGTGCGAATGACAAAGGTGTGAAGGGAATTCAATGAAAAAAAATACCCCATATACACCCTCATACCCACACACACAAACACATATGCATGCATACATATGATGAATTACCTTAGAATTAAATTCACAAATGTACATGAGGCATTTAAGCAGTCTCTGCTAGTACCCGCTGAATGAGAAGTAGCTTTCATTATCGCACATATTTGGTCTGAAAAGAACTACAGTCAACTGAAAAAAGGACAAAGAATCAAAGGAAAGGATATTAGGTTGAGAAAGTTGCCATCTATTTCTATTCTATTGACAGTTTTCATTATATATAGATGTTGAATTTTGTCACTTTTTTCTTGCATCAATTGATATAGTTATGTGACTTTTCTTTTTTAGACTATTAATATATTACATTGATTAATTTTTGAATACTATACCAGCCTTGCATCGTTGAGATAAACCTAACTTGTTTGGGAAGTATTATATATTGATGGATTTGATTTGGTACTATTTTATCCGGAATATTTTTCATTGAAGTATATTTGATATACAATATTACATTAGTTTCAGGTGTACAACAGAGTGATTCAATAATTTTATAGATTGCACTCTATTTAAAGTTATTATAAAATCGTGACTGTCTTCCCCGCGCTGTCCTTGTAACTTATTTATTTTTTACCTAGTAGATTGTACCTCTCAATCTTCTTCCTCTGTCTTGCCCTTCCCCCCAACTCTCTCCCCAGGGGTAACCACTAATTTGTTCTCTATGTTTGTGAGTCTGTTTCTGTTTTGTTGTATTCATTCACTTGTTTTATTTTTTTAGATTCCACATATAAGTGAGATCATACAGTAAAACAGTATTTGTTTTATCTGTATGGCTTATTTTGCTTAGCATGATACTTTCTTGATCTATCCTTATTGTCACAAATAGCAAGATTTCATTCATTTTTATGGCTAATATTGCATTGTACATATATAATATCACATCTTCTTTATCCATTCATCTATCCATGGACACTAAGGTGGCTTCCATATCTTGGCTATTGTAGATAATGTTGCAATGAACATAAGGGTGCACATATGTTTTTTGATTAGCGTTTTGTTTCCTTTAGGTATATACCCAGGAGAAAAATGACTGAATTGTATGGTGGTTCTATATATTTTTAGTTTTGAGGAACCGCCATCCTGTTTTCCATAGTGGCTCTACCAATTTAAAATCCTACCAACATGTTATATTCAAAGTGCTGAAAGGGAAAATCCTACAACCTGGGATACTCTACACTGCAAGGTTACCATTTAGAATTGAAGAAGAAATAAAGAACTTCTCAGACAAGAAAAAGCTAAAAGAGTTCATCAATACTAAACCTACCCTAACATTTATTCTTTGTTGTCTTATTGATAATAGCCATTCTAACATGTGTGAGGTGATGTCTCATTGTGGTTTTGACTTGTATTTCCCTGATTATTAATGAAGTTGCTCATCTTTCCATGAGCCTGATCAAGTTCAACAATCTTCTAACCAGCCATCTTGATCTGTCTCTTTTGTTGACAATTTTTGAGTCTATATTCTTGAGGGACATTGGTCTACAGTTTTCATATCTTGTAATATCTTTGTCTAGTTCTGGTATTGGGGTAATGCTGGCCTCATAAAATGAATTGGGAGGTGTTACCACCTGTTCTGTGATTTTCTGCAAGATATTGTTTAAATTTGGAATTATTCATTTATTAAATATTTATTGGAATTCGTCAGGGAAACCATCTGGACCTGGAGTGTTTTCTTGTTGTTGGAAAGTTTTTTAACTAGGAAGTAAATTTCAGTTGACATAAGTCAACTTATTTCTTCTTGAATGAGCTTTGGTAATTTTGTCCATTTTATATATAAATTGCCAAATTTATGGGCACAGTGGTGTTTATAATATTCCCTTATTAGTACTTTTATATATGAAGGGTCTGTAGCGATGTCTCCTCTATTGTTCCTATTATTGATAATTTGTGTCTTTCTTTTTTCCTCGCAAATTTTGTTACAGGATAAGCAATTTTATGCATTTATTTTAAAAATGAATTCTTTTGTGTCATTGATTTTCTGTATTATTTTTCTGTTTCCAATTTCACTGATTTAAATTCTTATATTTATTCCCATACTTTTTCTTGCTTTGGGATTAATTTGCAACTTTTTATCTTGTTTCTGAAGGTGGAGGCTTATGTTATTGATTTGAAATCCTTCTTCTTCTAAAATGTATGCATTTAATGCAATATATTTTCTTCTAAGTCTTGTATTAGCTAAATCCCATACATTGTTTTTTTTTTTTTTCTTTTGCGGTATGCGGGCCTCTCACTGTTGTGGCCTCTCCCGTTGCGGAGCACAGGCTCCAGACGCGCAGGCCCAGCGGCCATGGCCCACGGGCCCAGCAGCTCCGCGGCACGTGGGATCTTCCCGGACCGGGGCACGAACCCGTGTCCCCTGCATTGGCAGGCAGACTCTCAACCACTGCACCACCAGGGAAGCCCAATCCCATACATTTTTATATGTTGTATTTTCATTTTCATTCAATTCAAAATATTTTCTTATTTCCCTTGAGAATTTCTCTTAAACATATGGGATATTTAGAAGTATATATCTAATTTCTAACTACTTGGGAATTTTCCATATATTTTTTCTTTTTTTTAGTTCTAGTTTAATTATGTCATGGTTAGAAGACATACCCTGAATTTTTATTATTCTTTTATATTAATTAAGGTTTGTTTTATGGCAGAGAAAGTAGTCTATGTTGGTGAATGTTTCATTGTTTAGTTAAATACAAATATGTAATCACCTAGTTTTGAAGTTCAAATGTGAATTAGGTCAAACTGGTTGATAGTCTTCTTTATATCTTGTCCTATACCCTTAGTCTTCTTTATATCTTGTCCTATACCCTTGCAGATTTTTCTTGTCTACATTTTCTATTAATTACTGAGAGTGGAATGTAGAAATGCTCTAGTGTAACTGTGTTTTTGCCTATTTTCCCTTTATGGTCTCTTAATGTATGCTTCATGTATTTTGAAACTTTTTTTGTTTTTGTATACCTACCCATTTATGATTGTTGTTTCTTCTTGGCGAATCGATGTAGGAACATGATACTTCTCTCAGAGAGCCAGCCACTCGTGCTGCCTCACAGTTCTGCCTGTGTCCCTTTTGGGCAAACCAGTGAAAGAAATGAGAGAGAGAAAAAAATGACAGAGTCACAAAATCCTCTTTTTCTAGATTTCCTCTCAGGGTTCTGATGCCTGTGCCACCGCCACCACCACCACTGGATCAAGTCCATGAATGAGATTGCCTTTGGGGCAGTGCAAAAAGAAAATAAAGGAGGACTTCCTCCTCATACACTCTAGCTCACAGGGACCTGCTGTCCTGATCCTCTGGCCAGAAAGACAAGGTTGCTCTCAGGATTTTGGCAGCTCGTGCCCCACTGCACAGTTTTGCAATGGGACTCTCTGTGGCTTAAAGCCAAGACAAAAGAGGAAAAAGGCCCAGAAATTTAGCCCCATTATAGATTGTTCTTCAACATTTACCCCCTTCCTCAATCTGCCTATTGTTGTTAATTTTTCAGAGTCCTCATTTCGTTGCTTTTAGCATTTTTTTTTTTTTTTTTTTTGTGGTACGCGGGCGTCTCACCGCCGTGGCCTCTCCCGTTGTGGAGCACAGGCTCCGGACGCGCAGGCTCAGCGGCCATGGCTCACGGGCCCAGCCGCTCCGCGGCATGTGGGATCCTCCCGGACCGGGGCACGAACCTGTGTCCCCTGCATCGGCAGGCAGACTCTCAACCACTGCGCCACCAGGGAAGCCCGCTTTTAGCATTTTGTCCAGGGATTTTAGTTGTAATCATTGGGAGAGACAGGCCTTGGTAGATTTATTACCTCTTGACCAGCACTGGAATTCAAATAACCTTGCTTCATGATGGTAAATGAGGATTCAGACACATATTAGTATAGATAATTCTAAAGCCCCTTTCTTAATCACTGTATTCCACATCTTACGTATAAAGCATAATTTTTACTTTTATATATTTTATGCAAAATCAAAAGACTTGTAACCTATTATTTCTGTTGTGTTACCTGGAGATAGTGGAAAGAGAACAAGAGCTAGAGCAAAAGAAAAGTCAATAAACAGAAAAAGAAAGAGGGAAAGGGCAATAAAATAAACAGAAGGATAGGTAGATGTGAATTGGCTTGCATCATTAAAAATATGTACTTTTCATATGTCTCAATTAGGGTTCAGGCAGGAAACAGATGTTATGCTACGAGAGTAACTAAAAAGAGTTTAATGAAGGCACTGTTTCCAAAGGGGTTGGCAGGGTAAGGAAAGTAACAAGGGATGCTGAAACGCAAAGGGACTCACGGCAGCTGAGATCCATTCCCATCCCTGTGCTTGAAGCGGCAAGAGAAGCAGTTATTAGAACCCACAGTAAGACACACTGTGTAGAGAGTTTGCAGAGTTTTATTGGAATGGGTAACCGTGGTTAGAGAAATGCAGTCACTGCTCTATACTTGTCAGGGAGGAATTAGGCAGTAAATACTCTGTCCTGTGTCTCCTCTTGCCCACTTCTCTCCTGCTGGTGTTTCTTGTTGTGTGAACTCAAACAGATGCCAGACGCCAGACTCCAGAGAGCCTGGATGAGGCAGCTCATAGATATCACCTTTCAGAGTAGATTGGAGAAAAGCGGAAAGTGGTTATAGAGAACAAATGGGGACTATCTATTCCTTTTGCCCATCATTTTTCATTCTTATCTAACAAAGGGAAAACTCGTTTGTCTCATTACAAAATAACATCACTATAGTCTTAATATTACTTTTTACTTAAATTAAAATATTAGGACCAACTGTGCCATTCATATATGATAGAAGAAAAAAGAGGGAACATAATTAATTTACATGAAACATAGCTACTATAGTCCCCTTTTATGTAGTTGATCTCAACGCTAAGTTGATAAATAGCTTTTTTCTTCCATGACCCATTCTGTATTTCTCTTACCCTCCACCGGCATGATGACCGGTTGTATCTTTAATCTGGTGGGATGAAGGAAACTTTATTCCCAGAGGATAGAAGTTCTATATTTATTGGTTGCTGCAGTTCTCCATTTTCCACTGCGCATGGAAGTTTACAAGGTGACCTAGTGAATCCTTTGGACTTCAGAAATAGCTACTGTGCAATTTCCCTTTGACAATAAGGATAAATCACCATTTCTGGTAAAGTGGCATTATTTTCTGCCAATTGTTTTGGCACCATGAGGAGCCCTATGTAACCAAAGTACATTGTGATTGGCAGAGTAATATCACTCCAAAGATGTCTGTGTCCTAATCTCTGGGATCTGTGAATATGTTACCTTACGTGGTGAAGGGGAATTCAGGTTGCAGATTAAGACTGTGAATAAACTGACTCTAAAATAGGAAGATTATCCTGGATTATCTATGTGAGCTCAGTGTAATCACAAGAAGTGGGAGGCGGAAAAAGGGAGATAGACGGAGATGTGACGACAGAAGAATGGCTAGAGAGAAGTCACATTGCTGGCCTTGAAGATGGAGGAAGGGAACCATGAGTGAAGGGTTATGTGTAGCCTCCAGAAATGGTAAAAGTCAAGGACAGGAATTCTCCCTTAGAACCTCTACAAAGGAATGCTCTCTGCTGGCATCTTGATTTTAGTACCACGAGATCCATGTTGCACTTCTAACCTGCAGAACTGCAAGATGATTAATTTGTGTTAAGACACTAAATTTGTGATGATTTGTCACAGCAACAATAGAAATAATTTTCTACGTACACTGTCAGTTCCAATTTAATGGACCTATGATTCTGCTTCTTGGTGGAAGCATTTCTCTCTTGAGAAATAAGTACTCCAAATCCACTGAGCCCAAGGCTGAGAGGAAAGGAATAAAGAGTTCCTTCAGTGGGACGGGACATTCTGACCTCCGTTCCTTGATTCCCAAACCCATACATTCTGGCTTTGGGGGAATAATGTCATATGTTGGTTGCTGACTTAAGTCATTTTCCATATTCTATTGAACCATGTCTCAACTTCTCAGTGTTGTCTCCGGATGACAAATAACTGAGACTTCAATAGGCCATTCCATCATTCTATCGATCCAGCTGCTTCTGGTGTTGGTATACATATAAGACCAGTGAATACTCCAGTCATAAGCCCATTGCATACCTTCTTCACTGTAAAATAAAGTTTTTGGTTAGAGACAATATTAGTGTAATATATCAAGGAATTATGTAAATCTGAAAATGAAGTTGCTCTCAGAAATTTTGCAGGCCGAGGAGGTAAGTATAAATATGAAATATGTATTTCTTCCTATGAAGACAACTTGAGACCCTCTCCATTGTAGAAGGTATTCAGTGTAATCAGAGTGTCTGGTGCGTTTGACCTGGAATGATGCCATAATGGGAGCCTAGCCGTGTCCTTTGCATTTGACAGTTTTGGCACTTGCGATGTTTTTGTTTGTTTGTTTGTTTTTGCGGTAAGCGGGCCTCTCACTGCTGTGGCCTCTCCCGTTGCGGAGCACAGGCTCCGGACGCGCATGCTCAGCGGCCATGGCTCACGGGCCCAGCCGCTCCGCGGCATGTGGGATCTTCCCAGACCAGGGCACGAACCCGCGTCCCTTGCATCAGCAGGCGGACTCTCAACCACTGCGCCAACAGGGAAGCCCTCCATTCTCGTTTCAGAGATATTAAAAAGGGAAAACGTGCCTTCAATGTGCTTTTCAAACTTAATGAAATACAGTAATACAGAACTAGAAAAGAATATGAAAATGATTTAGGAAGGTAAAAGATATAGAGCAGGCCCTTGAGGAATTTGTTTATTTTAATGGTACATTAACTGTTAGACTTTCTGACAGTAGCAGGGAAAAAAAAACAACATGAATAATAAAAATTTAATTGTTTGATAAAACGGAACAAACAATTAATCTAGATTTTTTTCCTTAGGCTAATTTCAAGAAGAATACATCCTATAAATCTTTATTTTAAGGTATAATGATTCTAGTCCCAATATAAAGGAAATCCTTCAAAACAGGAGTTTGGGCATGGAAGCATTTCAGGTAGAAAAAGAATGCTTCTAAGCAAGGCCTAGGAGACAACTCTTGAATGTGATTTCTTCATAATTTTATGTATTAGAGGAGATTGTTATTTGGCTTCATTTCAAGTGTAACTCAAGGCAAAATTGAGAACCACCTGTAGTTTATCCCTTTATCCTCGGCTTTTCTTAATTTTACAATTTTCCCCTCCATATAGCACTTATCTCAAACTGCAAATATGAAAAACAAAAGAAAACAAAGCTTATTTTTGCATCAGGTATTTTGTAAAGTCCTGAATAAAATTAATACCAAAAAGTTATATTAGTGGATGTTAAGTAATTTCCACATACTTATTAAATTCAAATTAGTAAAATGATTATAAGAATTTATTTTAATGAAAATTAAATAATGGGGAGAGAAGGTATTTCAATAGAAGCTTGGTGAATTGCAAAACACAGACCTGCTGAGAGACTACTTAAGACATTCACTTACAAAATTCATAAATTGTTAGAAGTGAGAGAAAATATAATTTAGAGAGTTGTGGTATTCATCCTGTACCATTGAGTACTGAACAGGTAAGAAGCTTCCCTCCTGGGAACAGAGCATTTTCTTTAGAGAGAAACACAAAGGCTGTACCTTGGGAAGAGTGACAAAATCAAATAATAATTTCAATCTACAATGCCTTTTATCTAAAGAACTCAGCCACTCACTTCCCTGGTGGCTCAGTGGTTAAGAATCCATCTGCCAATGCAGGGGACATGGGTTCGAGCTCTGGTCCGCGAAGATCTCACATGCCGTGGAGAACTAAGCCCGTGGGCCACAACTACTGAGCCTGCGCTCTAGAGCCCATGAGCCACAACTACTGAGCCCACATGCCCGTGCGCCTAAAGCCTATGCTCCACAACAAGGTAAGTTACCTCAATGAGAAGCCCACACACCGCAATGAAGAGTAGCCCTCACTTGCCGCAACTAGAGAAAGCCCGCGCGCAGCAATGAAGACCCAATGCAGCCAAAAAATAAATAAATAAAATTAAAAAAGAAAAAAGAACTCTGCCGCATTTGCTTGTTAGTTTTCAGAACATACTAGTGACATATCTATTGAATTGTAATTCCCTTTTCTGTTATAAAGAAATTGAGGCATAGAGAAACTGATATGTACTAACTTCTATTGAGGTCAATTAAGCAGGGTCGATTATTAAGAGACAAGCCAGACTTGTTGTTTGATATAATAAGGGACACTTTAAACAAATAGAATCTGCCCTTTCTAGAGCCCCTGTTGATAATGGAGGCTTTAGAAAGCCATATTTGTATTACGCCATCTCCTCCCCTCTCATACTCAGCGGTATCTGATTGGATCATCAGTAAGTATATGAACTAGACTTATCAATAATTAGACCGTCTGGTAACTTGGTCAAGCAGCGATGATCTCTAGGTAATACTTTTCCAGGAAAAAAATTAAAATCAAGAAATTAGAAGTAAAAGCAGAACTGGAGAAGCACGTGTAGGGTATCTATGGGACTTCATAATATTTGCAGAAACGATTATAAAACATGCTTAAAATTTTCAAAGAATTAGAGATTATATATTATTTTCAATTTCTTTTTAAATTTTTAGAATAAACGTTACTCAGTGCATTAAATCACATATAACAGAGTGACAAGTGTCTAAGATTTTACCCAATTGCAAACCAACAAATGAGCCTGCCACAGTTCCCTGGATGCTGGTTGAAGACACAAGATTAAAGATAGGGCTTCCCTGATGGCGCAGTGGTTGAGAGTCCGCCTGCCGATGCAGGGGATGCGGGTTCATGCCCTGGTCCGGGAAGATCCCACATGCCGCGGAGTGGCTAGGCCCGTGAGCCATGGCCGCTGAGCCTGCGCATCCGGAGTCTGTGCTCCGCAACGCGAGAGGCCACAACAGTGAGAGACGCCCACGTACAGCAAAAAAAAAAAAAAAAAAAAAAAATTCTCAGAGGTGAAAATATAGTTAAGAGCACAAATCCAGAGAGGTGAATGAGCAAATGACAAGTTCCCGGCTGCCCTGGAGAAATCCAGTTTTACACAGCTCGTTCCATGGCTCGGGCCATGGAGTCAAAAGGCAAAGCCTAGATCCTGTTCTATGTCTGAAGTCTAATAGGAGACCCTTCAGATAAGGCCAGACCGAGAAAGTTGCCACTTCTGTGAAAGACTGGATACAAAATAAGTATTCTCTGCAAATGTTCTGGATGGAAGGAGAAAAATAAAATCTCCCTTGAGATAAACTAAGTAGATATAGACCCTTGAGAGGATTTGTGGTCAAACTCAAGCCCCATCATATTGAAACTGAAAATCATCAAAGAAACAGAAAATCTTAGAAGCGCCCAGAGTGAAAAGGCATATTAAATACAGGAAACAATATTTAGATACACAGAATATTTCTTACCTCAATAATGGTAGCCAGAAGACGGTGGAATAACATTTTCAAAGTGTGGTACAAACATACATCTTAACCTAGAATAATATAACTAATTTCTTATTTCTTATATAAATAAGAAAGAGGGAGATTTAACCACTAACAATCCTTTCCTAAAACCCCCTTACTAAAAATTCTATTTACTCTAGAAGGCTAGAAAATGATGCTTTAAGGATAATCTGTCATTACAGAAGGAAAGATTAGCAGACTATTTGGTAAAAATGGAATAAATCTCAACAAGCACTATTTGTAAAACCAAAAAGCAATAAAGTGTGATTATAGAGTAAGAAAAAAGGCCTAAAGTAATGGAAAACAGTGGCCTGCAAGTCAATGTTGAGATATTAAAGTTAAATTGTATTGTTTGGGAAGATAGAAATAATAATTTTTGTCTTTAAAGAGTTAAATACACATTTAACACTTTATAACGAACGTTAAAAATAATCCTTAAATTACTAGAGAGAAAAATGGAATCAGAAAAAATCTCAAACAAATTAAAAGAATGGAAAAAAGGAGGAAGAAGGGTGTATACAAGCTATATTCTGATTTGTCAGATATGACTCTTCTTCCTGCTGACGACTATACTTCCCCACCCTCTTGATGTCAGGCTTCTTCATGTAATTTGCTTTAACCAACAAAATGTCAGCGTAGAAGCTTTGTGGGCCAGGTAATAGTTTGGCATCTCTCTCTTTCCTTTGCTCTGAGACTGGTAGAGGTAACTTCCTGAGTCCTGGAGGGAAGGGGACATGGGGAACCAGAGCCACCTGTGATGGATCTATCAAGTGTATGAGAAACAAATGTTCATTGTGGTGAGCCCCTTATATTTTTTTAGATTAATTGTTACTGGAACCATAAGATACCTATTCTTATTGTTGTGGGTAAATGATCTGTCTTGAAATTTGGGGTTAACAGTTGTGTGACCTTGGGCAAGTTACTTTATCTTTCTGGGCCTTAATTTCCTTTTTTGTAAAATGAAGTGTTGTATAGACAGGAAAATCTCTTGGAGAATTAAGGGGACAAGGAAAATCAGAAAACATGATATTATTTATGTTAATAAAACCCTCAAAGTAACCACTATTCACATAATATACATAACTGTCCTAGTATTAACAAAGCCTTTCTAAAAGTCCAGGCTATATATTTAGTGTTGCTCTGATGAAAAGCATTATTTTGATCAAGGAAAATTAATAGCATGTTCATGTCTAACTTCCGGTTCATACAAATGATTTTGGCATTTATGAGGGATAGAGCTATTCAATATCTTCTAGTGTTTAAGCAGAGGAAAGATTTACACCTTCAGTACTTATGTTTACATTAGTGATACATGCTGATTATAGAAAATACAGAAATAAAGTTCCCATAATTTCAAGAGACTTCTATATTTGCACCTCAGCATATTTTTTTATCTACCTCCACTTCTAGCTATATTTGAGATCATGATGAATTAATCATATCCTATCTTTAACCTGATATAATGTAAGCACTTTTCTGTCTTTAATATTTTTGTAGACTTCATGATTATGTATTTTTGGATACTTTTTTGATTTGAATATGGGATACTTCACTTATATAATTCCCTCTTGTTAATCCTAAAAGTTGATCCCACTGATTCAATATTACAAATAATGATGACAGTCATAATTTTACTTTAATCTTTGATTAAATTTCTATTTTTTTCTCTGAGTATATTTGCTTAGAAATAAATTTATTCATGAGAAGTATAAACAATGGAATGTCTTTTGATACAATTTGTTGGACTTTTCCAGAAATGTTTTATAGCAATTTATAAACCTTCCATTAGCATCTAAGAGTGTATTTCAATATGTCCTCTAGCATTATGAGAAGTTTCTTGTTTATGATTGTCCTTTTTCAAGATATAGGACCCAGTCATCGTGGGCCTCCATTATCAGAGGTTATCCAGTATATCCATCAAATTTTGAACAGGTTTCATGTAACCAAATGGAACCCAGTATTCTTTTTAAGATAATTTATTTTTGTTGTATCCTAACAATTTAAAACCTGTGCCTAGCCGAAATAGAGACACAGAATTAGAGAACAAACTTATGTTAACCAATGGGGGAAGGGTGGGGGACAAATTGGGAGATTGGAGTTGACATATATACACTATTAAGTATAAAATAGATAATTAATGAGGACTTACTGTATAGCACAGGCAACTCTACTTAATGATCTGTGGTGACCTAAGTGGGAAGGAAATCTAAAAAAAAGTGGATATATGTGTACATATAACTGATTCACTTTGCTGTACAGCAGAAACTAACACAACCTTGTAAAGCAACTCTGCTCCAATAAAAAAGAAGAAAACAAAACAAACAAACAAAAAAACCTGAGCTTTATAAAGCTAAAAGCTATCATAGTTAGTAATGAAGTGACAGTTAACAGACATTGAAATTTCTCTGCTTGGCAATTTACCTACATGAAAGGAAAATCAAAATGGAGTCAGTACTGCTATGAGACTCCCTAAAATGGAGCCAGGAAGCCATGAGGGAAGTGTGAGTCATGCATGTCTCAGCCTGGATGGAATCTGACCCACATATTGTCTTAAAGGAGACATTCAGAAGATCTGCCAGAAACTCAAGAGATGTATGAGACTGTTATCCTAAAATAACTCATGACAGCCTATCTATCTTTTGGACCTCTACTCTAACACAACTTGTGATTCCTTAAGGGTAAATATTTCTTGATTCCCTTCACAGTGAATCACAGTTCTCACTGGGCAACTTTTTGCAACCTTGTGTTCTTGTGTTTTGTTGTTGTTCATTTTGTTTTTGTTTTATCTTTAGAAGCCCTTGACTCCCTTTCTTCCTTGGAACACTCAGTTTTGCCAGAGTCTGTGTTTCTGTGTCTCCTGAACTGCAATTCTTAGGACTCCAAATAAAACGTTTTTGTTTGTTTTGTTTTTCATTGACACCAAACTCTTATTGGAGAACAGGTTACTAATTTATTTTCATCTCTAAACCACATCAGAAAGTTAGGCTGCTGAGGAAATAGCCTAACTGAACTCTGTCCTCCTTTACAGAAGATGGAACTTAGATGAATTCTAATTATCCATATTATAGCTTAGTACATACCAATTAAGTACTATAATACAGGTTTTGTCAGGCTTCTTCAATGAACTTCTGCATCAAGCAGAAGCAATGGTGCGAAGGTTAACTAGAAATAAATTGTTAGGCTGGGGGAATTTTTTTGCAAGTTCAGGGACTGCCATCTCAGTAGAGGGTGCAAATAATAAACCTTTGCCTTCTGCTGGCCCTGAGCTGTCTTGTAAGGTCCGAAGGAGCTCACCTTCCCCTCCACTGACTCCTAAGAAAGGAGGCAGACCTGAAGTGGTCTGCTGACCAAAGATCAAAACAGATTTAAAATTTTAAATGCTTCCTATCTGTGACACTGATTTGTCCTAAGGAAATTTTCTGCCACAGCCTTTGAAAAATCAAAAGAAAAAAAAAATCTTTCCCTTGTCAATGAAAGCAAAAAAAGTAAATGTTTCTAATGACTCCAGGATTTTTCACTTATAATGTTTGGGTACTTTAGTATATCTCATTGAATGCTATTCTATTCGTTCAGATGTCTGAATTTGGTAAAGTTACCACAATTAAATTCCAGATTACATTGACTCTAAGTCCCAGTTTTCTCTGTGCTAACTGGCACCTGCCCCTCCCTTCCCCCAGGATATTTCTTCTCTCTTTAGATCTATATGCAGTGTTTATTGTCTTGTCCTGACCTTCAGTCTGATTGTTTGCTCCTTTGAAATTGTGAGGTGGCCCGGGGGTGGGGTCGGGGGTGTGGGTGGACTCAGATATGATCTCTCTTCAATCCTATAAAGAAACTAACAAAGGGAGGTTTCTTCCTCATTGCTGCCTCTTCTCTTCATTATTAGCTCAACATGGAGAGAATATTGGTGTCATTCCCTTTTTTCTCCTTTCTCACAAACTCACCTAACCTCTCATTTTTATTATTTTTTCCCCTCCTTGTCAAAGATGCTTGTGTAGGCCTCTTCTTCTAAGAATTAAAAGCTGTGACCAGGGCTTCCCTGGTGGCGCAGTGGTTGAGAGTCCGCCTGCTGATTCAGGGGACACGGGTTCGTGCCCCGGTCCGGGAAGAACCCACATCCACGGATGGGCCCGTGAGCCATGGCCGCTGAACCTGCGCGTCCGGAGCCTGTGCACCGCAACGGGAGAGGCCACAACAGCGAGAGGCCCACGTACCGCAAAAAAAAAAAAAAAAAAAAAAAAAAAAAAGCTGCGACCATTTCCACCCACCATCACTAATAGATTCAGTGTGTGCCCTTTGTATTCTACATCAAGCATATTTTAAATTTAAACTGACTGCTTATTTTATTCATTGCTGGTGACATAGTATCTCTGGCCCTTCATCCTATCACGTGTTAAGTGGAGACAATAATTCCAGTGCTGTATTTTTTTTTTTTTTTTTTTAGGTTCTACTTATGTTTCTCTAAGTGTCTCTGAGATTCTCCTCTTTCTTCTGAGGAGTAATATAGTCCTGATCATCATTCATGGAAAGGCCCCAAAAGAGCAATCCTCATTGCCACATGGGTAGCTGTGCTGGATTACCATTTAAGAAAGAGAACCCTTTTAACGTTCCCTGGTTCCCTGATCAGCTTCCCTTGGCTCTAGTTTTACTTAAGGAAGACTCTTTAACATTTCCTATGAGGATGACTTAGTGGTGATAAATTCAGGTTGCTGGGGAACTGTATCTCTCCTCAGGTCAGATTGCTCGCGGCTAGAAAATCAATACCCGAGAGGCAGTTGTTGGTAGAAAGGAAAATTGCTTTTAATCAGAATGCCAGCAATCTGGGGAGATAGTGGACTCAGTGTCCCCCCCCCCCCGCCCCAAAACCTTTCCCAAGCTTCTCCTCAGCTATGAAAGTTTTTAAAGCAAAAAAGGGGAGTAATCTCAGTGAATCATTGAGATGGGGGTCACTATCTCAGATCACTGTGTGCAGGCCTGTTGACTTCTAGTGATCTTTCTTTAGATGCCGTCTTGTTCACACAGTTTGTTCACACAGTTTGTTCATGAGATGACTGAAGGGGAAGCTGGGGGAAAGATCTGGCCATCTGTTAATTACTCATTCTTCATTTCTATTGCAGAAAAACCCACACGAATTTTTTGGCCAACGCAATACTTCTTTGATCTACGGAAAGAACCAACACGTTAGGCAAGGTATTGTGTGATCAAAAGATTTGAAAGGTGTGCTTGGGCCAGAGATGAACAGAGCATGGGGGTACCTGGTTTAAAAGTTAGTTACAATGTAGCTTTGCTAAATTGACAAGAAAAGGAGTTTCCTGCTGAGGGCAGTTTCCTGCAAGGAGCTGCTTACACTCCAACTCCGGATGATAAACTTGCTGTCTAGAGTAACCTCGGTTATAATTTGTTTCCTTCAGCACTTTAAATAAATCATCTACTCCCTTCTGTCCTGCAAAGTCTCTGTTGGAAAATCAGCTGATGGCCTTATGGGGGTTCTCTTGTATGTGACTCTTTGCTTTCCTCTTGCCACCTAAAGAATTATCTCTTTATCTTTAATGTTTACCATCTTAATTGTGATATGTCTTGCTGTGGGCCTCTTTGGGTTCATCTTGTTTGGGACTCTCTTACATTCCTGGACCCAGATATCTGTTTCCATCCCCGGTTAAGGAAGTTTATAGTCATAATTTCATCAAATAAGTTTTCTGCCCCTTTCTCTTTCTTTGCTCTTTCTGGGACCCCTGTAATGTGAATGTTAGCATGCATGATGTTGTTCTAGAGGTCCCTTAAAGTATCCTCATCTAAGTTTTTTTCTTTTTTTCTTTTTGCTGTTCTGCCTGGGTGATTTCCATTATTTTATCTTCCAGGTTGCTTATGCATTCTTCTGTGTCACCTAATCTGCTGTTAATTCCTTCTAATGAATCTTTCAGTTATTGTATATTTCAGCTCTCATTAGCTCTATTTTATATTTTCTAGCTCTTGTTTTTGAAGTTCTCACTGTGTTCCTCTCTTCTTTTCCCGAGTTCAGTAATTGTTCTTTTTACTACTGCTTTGAATTCCTTATCAGGTAAATTATTTATCTCCATTTCATTAAGGTTTCTTTCTGGGGTTTTATCTTGTTCTTTCATGTGAAACATACTCTTTTGTTTTCTCTTTTTGTTTGACTTTCTTTGTTTGTCTCCATGAAATTAGGTGAAACGGTGACCTATCCTGGTCCTGAAGCCATGTCCTTATGCGGGAGCAGACCTTTGCAGTCTGTGCGTGCCCAGTGTCTTTGGTGGCAGAGCTGGCCCTGAAGTGAGCACAGGCAGTCTCTGTCTTGGTGGTAGGTGGGGCTGGAGTCTGATGGATTATAGCCAGAGCCAGGTGTGAGCTGGGGCTTCTCCCAGGCTCAGTGGTGGTCACCAACCTATCAGGGAGGCTGGACTGGGGTCTGAGGGGCTTGAGCAGGAGCCCTGAGGGAGTTGGGCTTTTCCCTGGAGTAACGGCACTCTCTGCTTTGGTTGGGGGCATGGCCAGGACCTGAGGTCTTGGAACTGCGCTTCTGAGCTGGCTTCCCTTTGTTCTGGTGCATGCACGCATGATGGTGATGGCAGTCCCTGCCTTAGTTATAGATGGGGTCAGGGCCCGAGGGATCGGAGCTGCGCTTCTGAGCTGGCTCCGTTTTGTCTTGGTGGAGTTGCTGCCTTAGCAGGGAGCAGTGACAGAGTCAGAGGGGTGGAAGCAGGAGCCCAGTGGGGGCTGCTGGGTGTGCTTGGGCAGTCCCGGCAAGCCAGCCACAGCAACAGGCAGTTTTCAATCTGCTGCCTCTGCTCTGGGACTGGGAGCAAGTGAGCCTGTGCACGCACTCTTCAAGAGCGGAGTCTCAATTTCTTACGGCCCTCTGGTGAGCTCCGCTGGTTTTAAAGCCAGTTGAGGGAGCTCTTCTTCCCGGTTCCAGACCCAAGGGTTGGGGTGCCTGATATGGTGCTCAAACCCCTCACATTTTTTGAAGGATCCTGGAGCCTGTGATATCTCCTTCCTCTTCTGGGGTACCGGCTAGGGGCGTGGGTCCAATCAAGATCACTTCTCTTCCTCTCCTGCAAGACTTCATTCAGTTCTTTCTTTACTGTCTTGATTACAGGAGTCATTCTGCTAGCCTTCAGGTTGTTCTCAGTGAGAGCTGTTCTACATGTAGTCGTAGTTTTGATGTATTTGTGCAGGGAGGTGAGCTCAGTTTCCTTCTGCTCTCTCATCTTGACCCCACCCTCCTAGATTTCTTAATCAATGGCACCCGAATTGGCCTTCATGGTGTTTTTCTGTAGGGATAAATTAAGTTTCTGGTACAGCAGCAATCCCTATTCTCAGGTATTTACCAATCACCCGCCATATATAAGAAACAATACTGAACACCAAGGGAAAAAAATAAACTGTAGTAGAGACTGTATATCTCTATCTACATCTATTTCTATATGTCTATCTATGTATCTGTTGTGAGTTAGAAAAAAGGCATCAGTTGACAAATGAATGTTAGAGGCAGTGAGAGGAGGTGTAAGTATTCCAGGATCTCTTTAAAGGAAAGAAAGACGTTAACTAAAATTTTAAATGTAGGTAAGATTTAGAAAAGTGAAATACCATGGAGGGAAATATGGGTTTGTTTTTGGTTCTAAATTCCCAATTACCTGGTACATAAATAACAAACAGAGAGTATGAGCTTAGAAGTTTGTCTATTTAAGAATGTTCTTGAGTTACAGGGAATATACTTGGAATGGTGGGTCCTGTCAGTAAATAATCTTATATTCAGTGTTCATTTGACTATGTCCACTCTGGGTCCAACAGAACAATTGGCTGTCACTTTTGTGGCTACTCAGATGTAGTGATTTGGAGGGAAAAATGGCTTAATATTACTCCATCATGACATTATAGTAAGATAAAGTTATAAGGAACAATAGAGTTCACCTGAACACGCCCTTTTATATTATTGATGAAGCAGAGTCAGGGAGGTAAAATGACTCACTCAACGTCATTTAACTAGTAGTGGAATGAAAACCAAAAATTTCCAGATTTTTTTGACTTTGAGATTGAGGAAGAGGTAGAAACAAAACACTATTTTTTGGATATGCTGAGTCTGAGGTGCTTGTGAGATTTACAGATGATGTCTTGAAATGCTTTGTTAATTATGTCTGAATTTCAAGGCTATGCTTAGTTCAAGGGATACGGATTTCAGAACTATTAGAATATAAATGAGTGTGAAGGACGTCCCTTAAAAAGGGCACTTAGATATCTTAAATTTCACTCAAAAGAGGAAATTCTCACAAATGTGAGTTGTGCCTTGACCATCAACATTACATTATCCCAGTTTCTGCCCCAACATCATAGTAATATACATCCCACAAAGCAGCTCACAACATTCATACGTCCATTCGGCCAAAAATGTTTATTGCCAGACCCTATTGTAGGTGTTATGGCTAATACAGTGAACAAAGTAGATAAGGCCCTTGCTTTCAGGCAGTGACGTTACAGTGGAGAGGATAAAAAATTCCCAAATTGACAAGTAATTTGACCAAGTAAATATATAGTGGTAAGTGTTCTGAAAAAAATAAAAGGGAGTAGTGTGACAAAGAGTGATGTGTCTGCACCAGGTAGTCAGGGAAGGACTCACTGAAAGGTAACATGGAGCTGAAACCTGAATGACTTTTGGAAGAAAAGCATCCCAAACAGGGAAAATAACAAGTGAAGAAACCCCAAATTGTCAAACATAAAGCATTCAAAAGAAAGAAAATAAACCAGCATGGAGGAGCCCAGTGAGCAATGGGGAAGACGGCATGAGCTGAAGTCTCATCATGAGAGGGATAGACAGGGAGCTGATCGCATAGGGTCCCACGTGAGGGCTCCCATGGTGAGGGACATGGATCGTACTTCACATGCAATGGAAAACCATGAGGGAGTTTAAAGCAAGACAGTGATGTGATCTCATTTACGTTTTAAAAAGATGACTTTGGCTCCTAAGGTGAAAACAAACTGTAGAGGCAGGAGTAGAAGCACGAAGACCAATTAGGAGATAGAGGAGTGGTCCCCAGGCCACATGGCGATGCTTGGGCTACAGTTGTCACAGAAGAGATGCACAGGAGGGTATGGAATCTAGGTATGTTTTGGCAGAAGAATTGATTCAATTTCATGTATGGGAGTGATGGAGGGTAAGGAGTGATGAACGGGACAGATTGAGGATTATACCTAGGTTTTGTTTTTAGAAAAGTTTGGGTAGTGGTGCTAGTTATGCAGGGGCGAGAGCTTGGGAAGAAATTAGCTCAGAGGAAGAAGTCAAGAGATGGGGCACATTAAGTGTGAGACGTCTGTTATGTATTCATGTAGAGATGTCAAGTAGGAAATTATGCGTGTATGAGTCTGGAGCTGGGTGGAAAGACTGATGCAGAGATATTAGACGCTATGTGACTGGATGAGTTGTCCTAGTGAGAGAAAGTAGATGCAGGGGCGAGAAGGGCCTAGGACCAAGCCAGGGAGGGAGAGTGAGAGCTGACCAACATTTCGAGGCTAAAGAAGGAAACAGAAAAGGATGCTAAGGAGACATAGTAAGGGCAGAGAAAACAAATTATTAATAAGGGGCCACAAAAACAGAACTTCTGGTATTTTTCTTTAAGGGGTACTTAACCAAAATATTTTTGTTTTGGTATGGGCTCCTGGCACTTTGATCTCAAGTGTCTGGTATATATCATTTTTAATTTAACCAATAACACTTTCACTCTATTAGGGGATGAATTGTATATCCCCAAAATTTATATGTTGAGGTTCTAATCCCTGGTACCTCAGAATGTGACTGTATTTGGAAATAGGGTCTTTACAGAGGCACTTAGGTTACAATTAGGTCATTAGGGTGGGCACTAATTCAATATGATTGGTGTCCATATAACACAAGGAAACTATGACACAGACATGTGTACACAGAACAGAAGGACCACGTGAGGACACAGTTAGAAGGTCGCCATCTGAAATCCAAGGAGCAACGACTCTGAAGAAACCTACTCTGCTGACATCTTGATCTTGGACTTCAAGCTCCCAGAACTTGGAGGAAAAAAACTTCTACTGTTTCATTCAGTCTATGATATTTTGTTTGGGAGCCCTAGCAAATCAATGCATAGCCCTTGTCTTACTTTATTTTTCTGCAACATCTGAAATTGTCAACTGCCTGTTTAAAAAATTGTTACTTTTATTAGTTCAGGTATAAAGTTAGCTAGAGTAAAAGAGTCCCCAAATAATAGACATATGTTAGAAATTTACTTTTCTTCCACTTAAGGGTCTGCGTGTAAGTTCAGAGCTGGTGTTAGGGACCCAAGTTCTTTCTAATGGTTTGTTCTGCCATCCTTGGGGCTTTCCGCCACCCTCATGATCCCGAATAGTTTACCTCCGTGTCTACATCTCAAGAGGAAGGAAGGGCCCAACCTGCCCTTTAAGGAAGTGACCTGAAAACTGCACACATCACTTGCTTTTACACACATCGCTCAGGACTTAGTCACACAGCCATGCCTGCCTTTGAGGGGAGCTGGGGAGCAACCCTAACTAAAAAGTGGAGATTCTACTCTTGGAGAGAAGAAGGAATGTTTTTCAAAATCAGCTTTATACACTAACATGTGAACTTAATCACTTTGATTTTATCTTATAATATTACTTCTAAATATTATAAAACTAAAGAAAGTTTATTTTCTAAAATTGTTTATGGCTTAGAGAACCACATTCTATCATTGTCGTTTTCTATCTACCCAGTCATGACATAGTAGAAAGCAAAGTGAGGCTTTCTCCCTATTTCCTGACTTTCTTACTTATAGAATTAGATTTGATTAGATTATCCCTAAGATTCCTTCCGCTAAAATTTCTAGAAATCTACGCTATGAAACACACATAATCTACATAAGTAGTTGAGAAATGAGGTATACCAATGTAATTTTCACGTGTCAGAGTCATGGCGAATTATTTATTTTCAAATAACCAGTCACACAGTTCCTAGACAACTCTTTCAAAAACAAAAAAAATACTTCCAGAAGAAAATATTCAAAATATTGCAGCTTTTCCAGTCTTTTCGTATATATTAACCACGAGGGGGCAGTAGTAGAGAAAGTTCCCTTTTATTTTCTCAGGCTACAAAAACCCACAAAAACAAACCACTGTGTTCAGAGAAATGTCGCCAAGTAGGTAATGTTATTTTCTCCTTTGGTTTCACATGTATGTTCTCAACCTGACAGGGCAAGGGAAGCAACGTCTTTGGTTTGTGTGTATCTAAAAAAAAGAGGAAAAAACTTTTAAACTTTGATAACTTTTCAAGAGAGCAAAAGTTTGAAAGTCTCAATACCACAAATATACACAAAATGTATAAGCATATGTTCATGCAGTCATAGATGACCTAAACTCAAAATTCAAATTCCTCATACTTCTTCATACATGTTTAATCAGTAAACAGCTTAGAGCTTCTCTGTCTGTTTCCAAATTTAGTAATTTTATAATCAGCAATACTTTCAATTACTACTGAAACTGTATTGGAAGAGTGATTTCCATAGTATAGACATACTGTTTATTACTGAGTGTAATGTATATTCCAAAGAATAAAAAGGCAAAATATTTATGCTTTCAAAGTTTTTATAACAATTCTAGTTGAGTCCAAGGAATAAAAAAATGAACAACCATATGCTTTTCTCTTAACAAGGACAACAGAGAGTCTTTTGAAAATGTGAACAGTCCCTGGGAATGATATAATCAAAAAGCTAAAACTCAGGTATAAATCATTTATGAGATTTATCTTAAAGTTTATATGATATAAATGGCGATAATAATCAAAGCACATTGATATCTTAAGAATCACGTGTGATCTAAGTTTGGGAACTCTATTTCATTGGAATCACTCTTGAATAATAATGAGCAAAGGCGCCGTTAATCACCAAAACTCGTTTCTTCCCCCACTAGAGGCTTGTGCTCTGCCCATGTCAAAGGCCTGTCTCTCAGCGCCCCATTTCCCCATAGGACCAATTAAGTCCTGGATGTATGATTAGCCCATAAATCTTAACGTGGGCAACTATTCTTTCTTTGGTTCTGGCCCGGGAACATTCACCTTTGGGCCGCAGGTGCTTCCCTGCTGTCCCGGGTACCTGTCGGGCTGCCTGGAGCTCTGTTTGCCCTGCACGTGCCTCAGGACTTGCTCTGCTGGTGGAGCTCACCTGGACGCTATGGTGGCCGCTGTCCTGTGGGGGTTCCTGTTCCTCCTGCCTCCACTTGCGTTGACTGTGGAGATGTTACTTCTCTATTGTTACTTTTATTCCTCATTTGTAGAATGGGGTTAATAGAAATATCTAGCTCAAAGATTTATGGTGAGGATTAAATAACCTAATTTACATAAAATATTTACCACAGTAAGTGCTCAATAAATCTGAGCAAGGGCCACAACAAACATGGGCACCGACTACCAATACCACAGCCCCTTACCTGCCTAGAGGCTCTGCCCCGTCCACAGTAGGGTCTCTTAGACAACAGCTCAATGCCATGTGGCGACTGATGCAGGACAAAACCATAGGCATAGAAAAGGCTGCTGTGCTAATGTTTATTGTGTTTGTAAGTACAAGAGTTTTTTGAAAGTCCAGTTTCACAGGTTGGGTTCTGTGGGAGGCAGACTCTAGGGGATCTTAGCATGCGAAAGTTTTATTAGGGAGTGTTCTTCTGATCAACACCTCTGGTAGGAAGGGAAGGGGAGGGGAAGGGAGGAGGCCAGACCAGGTACAGGGAGAACTTCAGGTGTGAGTTGGTCTCAATGAAATGCTCAGCTGACACTACTGGCAGTTTTGAAGCTGAGATAACCTTGCAGATCTGCCCCAAGTTGGGAAGAAGGGGGCCAGGACTTTGCACCCCTGTGTTATTCTGATTATTGAATTTTGCCCACCCTGGGAAGGGACACAGCTTTGGATGAGGCAGCTCTCTTCTGCTGAGACTGTGATTACAGTAGACTGGCAGCTCGGGACAGGCTGGCT
Source organism: Delphinus delphis (assembly GCF_949987515.2). Lineage (NCBI taxonomy): Eukaryota > Metazoa > Chordata > Mammalia > Artiodactyla > Delphinidae > Delphinus > Delphinus delphis. The sequence goes on along the minus strand of NC_082696.1, from coordinate 76,240,660 downwards.
TCATGGGCAGGCAATGTGAGAAGACTCAGAGACCCCACGCTTGGTTTAACTCTCCACTGCCACCACCTCAAAATTATTGGTAGTATTTGAGTAAGAGGCCCCACATTTCCTTTTTGCATTGAACCCTACAAATGATGTAGTTGGTCCTGGACAGGGGTTCTTTGTTGGCAGTGCTTTCAGTGGCTGGGATCATGAGTCCTCACTAAATGGGGATTTGGGTGATGTATTATATTACTTATAGTATACATATAAATAAGACCACTTCTAATAAAAAATTGAGTCATTTAAAGTAAACAAATAGGATTATTAAACTCATTAGAAAGAAAAGTTTCAATTTCTTTTCTTTAAATTGAGTTCTGGGCAGAGTCAAGATGGCAGACTAGGAGTATGAGGAATTCGCGTCTCCACAAAACTTGGGCACGTACCAGGCACCGGTGGGAGACCACAGACACCTAAGGGAACAGGAGAAACCCACAGCAACCAGGTAGGACGTGGGGCATCGGGGGGAGTGAGGGGGGAGGAGAAGTGGAGGCTGGATGGGTCCGGCGCCCCTGAGGAGCGGCTGGGGGAGGGGAAGGGATCCTACGCTTGAAGAGGGAAATTGGGTGACCACTGGGAGGGCAGAGGATCAAAAGGGAGTATGGCTAGGTTTCCCTCGTCCACTTGGGCCCCTGGGAGCCTGCTGAGATCCCAGGCTTGATCCTCTGCTCACTGAGGCCTCCTCCAGCCCCTTGGGTCCTGAGGGAGTGGGAGGGAGGGAAGGGGGAGTAAAGTAAAGGCCGGACCTACAGGACAAGCACCCCTGAGGGGCGGCTGGGGGAGGAGAGGAGTTCCTACACCCAGCGGGTCCCGCCCACAGTTAGGGGGTCAAGCTTGGATGGGGGAGACCCTGGAGGAGACCCTGTGGGGGCCGTGGAGGAATGGAAGGGAACGTGGCCGGCGCTTTCCCTGTCCACCACTGTATACTTTGTAACTTTATGGGTGGAAAATTTACCAATAGGGATATTTTGAACAAATCCATATTACTACTGAATTCTGTGTTTGCCAATTGTTTATAGCTTGTTTTGAGAAAGGACCCTGACATGGACGTTTATCATAATAAAATGTCACTCTTCATTCAGGCTAAACCATTTATTCAATATCTAATTCAGGTCTATCTAATCATTTTGAATTGAGACAAGTTTTTAATAATACAACAGGAATATAACACATTGGTTCCTTTTAAAAAATGAATTTGATATTGAAAAATCATGAGATTTTGAAAATATACATAAAGTAAGAGGTGACATTCTGGGGCTTCCCTGGTGGTTCAGTGGTTGAGAGTCTGCCTGCCGATGCAGGGGACACGGGTTCGTGCCCCGGTCTGGGAAGATCCCACGTGCCGTGGAGCGGCTGGGTCCGTGAGCCATGGCCGCTGAGCCTGCGCGTCCGGAGCCTGTGCTCCGCAACGGGAGAGGCCACAGCAGTGAGAGGCCCGCGTACCGCAAAAAAAAAAAAGAGGTGACATTCTGGGATGGCTCAAAAATTGGTCCAAAGACTATTTTATGGCTTAAATATTGTAACTTTCATGAAAAATTGCTTGGCCGTAATAGCTTGTGGATAATGTGTTCTCTGATGTTAGACAGGGCAAAGGATGCAGTAGGGCAAGCAATGGAATTGGCATACAATTCAGAATGAAAAAGATAATATTAGAGTGTCAGGGGCCAGGAAAGGAGGCAACATAGTGTGATGACCTAAAGTACAGACGCTGGAATCAGGCTTCCTGGTTTCAAATTCCAGCTCTACCACTTTGTGATGTTGGCAATTTAGTGACTGCCTTCTCCCCTACAATGTCTTCGTTTTCTCATGTATAAACAGTGATGATATTTACTACATGGGCTATTAGGACTTTTATATGGCTTAATATGCATTAAAAGTACTTAGAAAACACCTACATATACATGTTGTATTGAGGGTTTTTTTTTGTTTTTTGTGTTTTGTTTATTCAAGTATAATAGATGAATAGAATTATAGCATAGTATACCATGTGATGATTTGATATATGTATACATTGTCAAAGATTCCCACCATTGAGTCAATTAACACAACCATCACCTCACATATATACCTCTTCCTTCCTTTCTTCCTTTCTTTCTTCCTTCCTTCCTTCTTTCCTTCCTTCCTTCCTTCCTTACTCCCTCCCTCCCTCCCTTTCTTTCTTTCTCTTCTTTCTTTCTTTCCTTCTTTCCTTCTTTCTTTCTTTCTGTTGGTGAGAACACTTCAGTTCTACTCACTTAGCAAATTTCAATTACACAATACAGTATTATCAACTATAGTCACCATGTTAATATTAGACCCTCAGGCCTTATTTATCTTTTAACAGAGTTGTACCCTTTTATCAGCCTGTTCCTATTTTCCCACCTCTCAGGTCCTTGCAACCACCAGTCTATTATTCCACTCTCTGCTTCTATGAGTTAAACTTTTTGTTTGTTCATTTTTAGTTCCCCATATAAGAGATAGAATGCAGTATCTGTCTTTGGCTTATTTCACTTAGCCCTCCAATTCATGCAAGTTTTCACAAATTTCAGGATTTCCTTTTTTATAGCTGAATAATATTCCATTGTATATATATATATATATATATATATATATATATATATATATATCCCATTTTCTTTGCCCATTCATCTGTTGATGAACACTTAAGTTGTTTATGGACTTTGGTTACCATGAATAATGTTGCGGTGAATGTGACAGTACAGATATCTCTTCAAGATAACGATTTAATTTCCTTTGGATACATACCCATGCTTAGCAGTGAAATTGCTGGATCATATGGTAGTTCTATGTTTAATTTCTTGAGGAACCTCCATACAGTTTTCCATAGTGACTGTACCAGTTTACATTCCCACCAAGAGTGTGCAGGTGTTCCATTTTCTTCATCAGCATTTGTCATTCCTTGTCTTTTTGATCTTGGAATTGATCTATTTCCTTTAGGTTATCTACTTTTTGGTGTATAATTGATCGTAGTTTCTTATGATCCTTAGTATCCTTAGTATTCTCTGTCTGTTGCAATGTCTCCTCTTACATTTCTGATATTATTTATTTGAGTCCTTTCTCCTTTTTTCTTACTTAGTCTAGCTAGAGATTTAACTAAGTTTCTTACTCACCTGATGTGAATGAGTTGCTCAACTAGTTTCTGGATTTCTCTCGGAGGGTATTGTTTTGTGTATCGCTGTATATTTGGTGTGTCTGTGGGAGAAGGGAAATTGAGCAGCCTCCTATGTCACCATCTTTGTTTTTGTGTTGCTGTTTTTCTATTTTTAAAAGGAGGAAAATAATTGTTAATATGCCAGGTACTTTAACACACTGACTCATTTAATTCTTTCAATGACTTTGAAATATAGACACGGTTATTTTTATTTTGCAAGTGAAGAAACTGAGGCTTAGATAGATTAAATAACTAGTTCACAGCCAGGCAAACTGTCGGTGACAAAACAGGGACTCACGCCAGGTAGAATTATTTCACCCTCTTACATCAAACTCTTCAATGACACCCTTTGTGGTGGGTGGGATTCAGGTGAGATTCAATAATACAAGTTCCATTAAAGTCATCTTTAGGGTATAAACAAAGTGTATTCAAGTTATGTCTATAGGTTTATCTTGTTGAGGTGAGGTCTTTGTACATAGATATCTTCATTTATGTATATAGATTAGTTTGAGGTAAGTATCAAGTGGGCTTCTGATAACCAAGAACCGCCTGCCTGAAAATAAGGTGCTGGAGCAAGGGATTGGTGTCACTCAGAGTTGCAGTGAAATCTGCCTCAGGTAGTCCCCTTGGGTCTTCTGGCTTGTCTATTTCTGAGGACTAGAGGGAGATCAGGAGACCTTGGCAAACTAATACTGGTTGCTGACTGTTCCCTGTCAACTAAGGGATGTCACTCGTCACCCAGTTCTATAAGAATTGAGTCATGGCCACTGCAGTTGCTGACCTACAGTACACTCTGAAAGGAATTCAAGGATGAAGAGCTGAATAGGAACTCTGTGCTTTGGGAGAACAGGCACAACAGGCCCTTAGATAGAAATATTTCAGGAGAAATTTTCTATGAACCTGGACACTTGCATCTTAGAAAAGCACTAAAACCATTAACTGTTCCCCGTGACTAGCAGCAACCTTCTACCGAGCTGTGTGCTTGATTGCAATACCCCTTCATCAAAATTACATATCTACTGGCCTCCCCGACTGTATCTTCAGGGCAGTTCCTCAGAGCTTTCTGAGAGGCTGTCTCCTGGGCTATAGTCCTCAGTAACTCCCCCAATAAAACTAAAACCCACAACTCTCATGTTGCACATTTTTATTTCAGTCAACATCCCTCAGTGTTGTCTCACTTTTGTCAGAGTAAAGGTGTGCTGAGCTGTGTAAACTGAAATTGTGTTTCATGTGTCAGTGTCAGTGGGGTGCAATCTGACGGACCAGCTTTAATGTTCATCTAATTTTTGCTCATAAATAACATTGCATTTGAGTAGGGTGACAATACTTCCCACTTTTCCCAAGATGGTTCTGGTTTAGGCCTGTTGTCCCAGTGTATTGATGGATAGCACTGACTTCAATTCTCAAAACTGTCCTGGTTTCAGTGAAAAATAAAATGATTAACCAGCATATCTACTATACATGAATTCCTGCCTCACTTCCTAGCTATTTTTTTTTAGTATAGCATCTATAATATTTTTAATGAACAAATAAAGGAAAGCAGTTAACATGGGGCAGCGCCAGAAACAGAAAAATACATGTTTAACATTCTTAGAGATATAAGACAAGATATTGCATTTATTTCGTAAGAATAGGATTCTATTCACAAAAGAAGGAAAAATTCACAGGAAAAAAGAGATAATGAAAATTAACAATGAAAGAGCAGACATTTATTTAAAGTAAACAGAAAATTTGGAAAATTGGAGAATAAAGTTGAGGCATCTCTGAGAAAGTAGAACAAAAGGCAGAAATGTGGGAAGAAAAGGAGAATAATATTAAAGAATCTAGCCAGGAAGGTAAACATCGAAAGAATGAGTTCCAGAAAGAAAGAATAGAGAAAATAGAAGAGAGGAAATTATCAAGGAAATAATACAAGAAAAATATCCAGTACTGAACAGTGTGATTTTATAGATTAAAATGGCCCAGTTCATCATTTTCATCTTGTTCATCTTTTTTTTTGCATAAATTCTTTCTTCAAGAACAATTTTTCCTTCCTTTTAATGTGCACCCTTTAGAAGTTCCAATTTCTTTTCTAAAAGTGCTTTTATTTTATTCTCATCCTTGAACAAATATTGATTATAAAATTCTAATTTTCACTATCTGCACTGTGAAGTGAAGACATTGTTTCATAGGATTCTGGACTCTATTGTTACTTTTAATGTATTTGCTCTTCCCCAATTTTCATTTTCTAATGGTTGTTTTTCTGTAATTTAAGCTCTAATTAATTTCCACAGTGACAGGAAAATATACACTGTAACAAGCTTTGAAAGGTGTAAGCCTTGCTTAATTTGCTCTAGGACCTATTTTGATAAATGTTCTACATTCAGGTGAAAAAGATGTATATTCTGAAATTATTGGATGCAGTATTTAGAAATGTCAATTTAGGTCAAGTTTGCTACTGGTATTCTATGTTTTCTTTTGGTTCAATAATCATAATAAGAACTTTTCTGCTCATTTATGTGCAAAGTAATTTTTTCACTTTCAAGTTATTACCCATTTAAGCTTGTTTTAATTATTCAACTGATGTCTTTTTCTATTTGTGAAAATTCTTTGGGCATCTTGAGTTGGGATAGAATACACCATAACTGTTCCCACTAAAATTAATGGAAATGTATTTTTTATTTAATGACTTTTCACGTAGGAGCAGGGTTTTCAGGGATGAATTAAATCTGCTAAGGAGAGATAGCACCTGGCACAGGGAAGGCAGTCGAAAATAAATGTTAAATGAATGAATAAATGATTGCAAAGGCCCATGTGCATCTTTACAGCAGGATTTCCAGCAGGCATTTGTAGCCTTGTTACTGTGTTTTGTATTCACTGTTGTTTTGTACCAGTATTATCACATTGTGGTTGGACTAGCCCTTCAGTAATAAGCATCAAGAAACTTTGAAAAAATAGAGGGTCATTACTGATAAGACCTGGAAATTACACAACACACCTGTGGCCGGCCATACAGTGAGGTCATGGGGAGAGAGACGGACCACATGGGCCCGGGGTTCTGCTTTTATTGGGGTTGAAGGTGGGGGCCCCAGGGTTTTGAAGCCTCACTCTTTTTTTTTCTTTTTTTTTTTTGCGGTACGCGGGCCTCTCACTGCTGTGCCCTCTCCCGTTGCTGAGCACAGGCTCCGGACGCGCAGGCTCAGCGGCCATGGCTCAAGGGGACAGCCGCTCCGCGGCATGTGGGATCCTCCCAGACCGGGGCACGAACCCGTGTCCCCTACATCAGCAGGCGGACTCTCAACCACTGCGCCACCAGGGAAGCCCCGAGGCTCACGCTTTATTCATGAATTTAAAACATAACAGCAGGAATTTAAACATGGGAAGAGAAAAAAAAACAATTAGCCCAAATGGTTGGTTATTGAAGTCAACTAAGATCTCTAAAACAAAGGAGCCTCAGTGGGGAGAGGCAGCCAGGTTCCTTGTCCAGTGCGTAGTTGGCAACGTGTTTATCTGAGATAGCTCTCTTGAAGTGGATGCCTCTTTGAAATGGATGCCTTGACAATCAAAGCTTAAGTCAGATACTTGCATTAAAAAAAAAAAGAGGCAAAAATCAAAAAGCAATCATGAAGGCTTACACTACAGCTCTCTTTTCATATAGACAGACATTATGTTCACATCCACCCATTATGTCTGTTGTTTGAATTTCTGATGTTACTCAATTACCATGTCACATTGTAGTAGGCATTACTTCTCTTCACCAATATCTGATTCTCCTCTGCTTCTGCTTACATGGTGGATTATACGTCTCTGTTTCTTTGAAGTTAGGTGTGACTGCATGACTTCTTTTGGAAAATGAAGTGTAGACATGTGACCAAAATGGTGAGGGAGCATTCACTGATGGTGCTCAGCTCTTCACACTGCTGTTCCTCTGCCCCTTTGTTCGTGGAATCACATGTTGATACAGAGGTGACATAAGATCCAAACAGCTTGGAACATTGAGCGAAAACAGGGAGGATGGTTATCCTGGAAAGTTATTTGTGTTGTAGTGCACTTTGCAAGAGCAACAAATAAAGTGGTTTTTAGGCAGTGAGGTTTGAGGGTTGTCACTGAAGCATCATCTAGCTTATGTTAACGGATAGGCACATGGACTCTATTGGAGACTAAGTTAAGTTAATCAAGTGCATGCCGTGATTATAGGTTGTTTTCACCAATTAAGTCTAAAGCAACACTCCTGAAGAGTTTGGCCCTATGTTTACACATATGTTTAGTGTTGTATATGCGGTTCTTTGAAGCAAGAATCCTAGAAGCTTAGATGGACCCTTAGCGGTTGTGTGGCTCATAGCCTCCCTTTACAGTAGTAAACCTGGGATCCAGGTAGTTGGGAGTGGCTTGCTCCATATCACATAGGTGGTTAATGGTAGAGACATAAATAAAGTCTAATGTCTCTTACCTATGTATTCAGTGTTATTTCTGCCACATTTAACTATATATCATTCTCCTAGCTGCTCTTTCAGGAACAAGCCATGACATGGAAATTCCCAGCAGTACCTACTCTATTGGATTGAAGTTAAACACTGAACTTAAACTTCTGTTAAAAGTCACACTGGAAGAGTAGACATGAAAGGGCATTTATAGTCATTCAAATTAATAGAACCACCCAGCCATCATAATATACAGAGCTCAAGCAATGAAATAAGAGTTAGATATGTTTGGTAAAGGGAAATCTTGATAAGTATGAAGTGGTCCAGAGAGTTAGAAGAATTGGTCCTTGAGGGAGTCCCTTGCAGTGTTGCTGGGTAGCTAAGGGCCCTGGGGCCTAGTGAGTGCGGTCATCTGGGCAGGAATGGGGTCAGGGAGGGGAGAAACAGGAGACTCCACCCTAAACCAAGTCTGGTAGTTAATTCTAAGCTTTGGTAAAGATTAAATCACTTGTAATAAACTAAATAAGTTCACTAGGATTATTTATTGCACATTTGACACTGAATGCCATATTCTTTTGTTGTTGTAGAGTCCCTGAACCAGCTTTTCTTGGAGCACGTGAATCCCCTCCCACACCCACATTAATTTAATAATGATATGACAGATACTTGCAGTGGCTGGCAGGGGCCAGGGTAACATTTCTCAAAGACACATGATTTTATTCTCTTATATTTTTCTGTGAGTTTTTAAAAAAATATTCCTCCATATTGCCAACTAAAGTCCTTTTGAACACCAAATTGATTGCCATTAAATAGCTGAAAATCACCAATACGTTTTCCTTGGCCTATTTTATATTTGGCTACAAATTCTCCACATATTTCGACTGGGCTTAAAAAGCCATCACCGGTGAGGAAATCTCAGCATATAGCTCCTTATCAATGGAATAGATGATAATGAAAAGTTAAAGGACAGTACCTGTTGAAGAATACAATGCATGAAACATGCATACGTTCCTATACTTCTGCTCAAACATTAAATAATTCCAAAAACATTTGAAAAGAGAGCAATTTGCTGTTTCATTCATACCCCTGAAGATGGCACTGATGATACTAAAACTTTCTTAGTTTTTGCAAAGTACCTGCAAGGGTTAATCTGTGAGGTCTGGCCATTTTCTTTGATTCCAGGGGACACTATCCTATTCTCAGGATGTGAACCCAAGAGGTGAGTGGAATTTGTAGAAACTGATTCAATCTGGGCTGTCTGTCTCTCCCTTGCAGCAGTTCCCATAGTTTTAATTGAACTCAGTGTAATCTCTTACACTTAATAAAGCAGTTATTGCATTTCTGATTTCCTTCCAAACATTTATAAACATCTACTCCAGGCAGCAAGAATGCTATCCTAGGAGTTTTAAGAACAGCCAGAAAGGGGCTTCCCTGGTGGCACAGTGGTTGAGAGTCCGCCTGCCGACGCAGGGGACACGGGTTCGTGCCCCGGTCCGGGAAGATCCTACATGCCGCGGAGCGGCTGGGCCCGTGAGCCATGGCTGCTGGGCCTGCGCGTCTGGAGCCTGTGCTCCGCAACGGGAGAGGCCGCAACAGTGAGAGGCCCGTGTACCAAAAAAAAAAAAAAAAAAAAGCACAGCCAGAAAGATACAGTAAGTCAGTATGTGAAAAGGAAGTCAACAGAAGAAATGACCTTTTGACCCTAAGCGATGTGACATTTTGTTTAAACAATAGTTGGTTGCTAGTAAGTTTGGCCAGTATTATATATGCTAGAAAAAGATCAGAATAAGTCATAGCACTTCCACGGAAACATAGTACTTCAGTATATGGAAGACCTTGCAGTCAGACGAGGTCAAGGTATGAACCTTGGCTCTATGCACTGGCATTGTGACTTTACGAATATTACTTATTCTCTCTGAATCCTGCTTTTTTTTTTTTCAGTTATAAAACAAGAATAATACCTAAATGAATAGACATATGTACAGAATTTAGCAAATGGGGTACACTCTCAATAATGACTAGATAACATCCCTACCCAAATCTGCTTAATAATTCTGCCAACCATGTTTACCCTTCCTTAAATATCTCATGGGTACATGAAAGCCAGGAACATTCTTATTTATATAATATATAATAAATTATATTTTGAAAATCTTGAAGTCAATAGTGTTTGAAACCTTAGCAAGATTTTGATATTGAATAATGGAATGTATCTAAAAGATCAATCACAACTGTTTCTCTTAAAATGTAATGAGAATAAACCTTAGGAAAAAAAGGCAAATTTACCCAGGAATGAATTTATAAGTCACCACAGAATGTTTACACCCTGCTTAGCAAAGTTCACAGCACAAACTTGGTATTCAATAATTGATTGTTGAATATGAAATACAGATTTTGGATAATGATCTCTTTTATTTTTCCCCATTCAGGTGAAGAAACAGAGGGTGAAAAAACTAAGGAGCTGGCCCAAAGTTATCCAGCTTGCTTGGGTTAGAACCAGGACCTACTGTTATGCTCCTTGGTTAAAAGTCAACTATGAGCCGGTGACTGGCTCTCTACATTATACAAAGGTGAAGGGATTTCTTCCCCTATCTCAAGTACTGATGATAAAAACAAATACAACTTACTACCTTGCAAAATTAATGAATAAAATATATATGTATGAATAGACATGTGTAAAAGTACACGTTTTTGTTTAAACATAGCATAGTGTTAAACATTGCTTAACACTGTGTGATGTTTAGTATGGGATTCAAAAGTAGTGGAAAGGGCTTCCCTGCTGGCACAGTGGTTGAGAGTCCACCTGCTGATGCAGGGGACACGGGTTCGTGTCCCGGTCTGGGAAGATCCCCCATGCCGCGGAGCGGCTGGGCCCGTGGGCCATGGCCGCTGAGTCTGCGCGTCCGGAGCCTGTGTTCCGCAAGGGGAGAGGCCACAGCAGTGAGAGGCCCGTGTACTGAAAAAAAAAAAAACAACAAAACAAAAAAAAATCTTTTTTCTTTCTCCTGTTCAGTGTGGATGATTTCCACTACTCTGTCTTCCAGATAACTGATCTGTTCCTCTCTATCAGCTAATTTATGGTTGATTCCCTCTAGTATCTTTTTTTGTTTAGTTATTATATTATTCAGCTCTAATTAGTTATTTTTTATATTTTCTAACTCTGTTGAAATTCTCACTTTTTTTGTCCATTCTTCTCTTGAGTTTGGTGAGCATTTACCATGATTATTTTGAACTGTTTATTGAGTTGATCACTTATCTCCATTTCATTTCTTTTTTCCCCTCTGTTTTTTACCTTTTCCTTTGTTTAGAACTTTGTCTCCTCACTTGCCTAATTCTTTGTGTTCACTTCTACATATTGGGTAGATTGGCTACATTTCTTATTCTTGGACAAGTAGCCTTACACAGGAGAAGACTTTTGAGGCCCAGCATCACACTCCCTTCTGGCCACCAGAGGTAGATGCTCTAAGGATGTCCCACGTATGGACTGTGTGTGCCCTTCTGTTGTGGCAGGTCTGACTGCTCTTGCCCCACTGGTAGGTGAGGCTGGCCCTTGACCTGGCCAGCTATGATTCTTTCTGTGGTTGTGCTGGTGGGTGGGGCAGGCGTCTATGGTAGCTGGTGACAATGACCCATGACCTGAGATTGCTGGTGGGTAGGGCAGGCACCTGAAAGCTAACTGACCCCATACCACATACTGTTCTGGGCCCTCTGGTGGGCAAGGCATACCCTTGTCATTAATAGGCTGGAGGGAGGGTTCCAAAACCGCTCTTGCCTGCTCTGGTGTCAGTATGGCAGAACCAGAGACCCAGCTGCCTCCTGTGTCTCTAAAAGGCTTTCCATAATCATCAAGTGGGTCTGACCAGGTGCCTTTCAAACTGCTGCCTCTGTGCTGGGATTCAGAGCATGTGAAATCTTGTGTGTGCCCTGTAAGAGCAGAGTCTTTGTTTCCAATAGCCCTCTGGCTCTCTCAAATGTAGTCCCTGCTGATTTTCAAAGCTAGATGTTCCGGGGACTCATCTTCCCAGTGCAGGACCCTTAGACTGGGGAACCCAATGTGGGGCTTAGACCCCTTGCTTCTCATGGAGGACCTCTGTGGTGGTGATATCCCTCCCGTTTCTGGTCTGCCAGCCTGGGCATGTGAGTCCCGACTAGACTGCATCCTTGCCCCTCCTAACAGTCTCATGTGGCCCCTTATTTATATCCTTAACTGTGGAAACTTTTCTTCTGCTGGTCTAAAGGTCATTCTCATGGATAGTTGCTCTGTAAGGAGTTGTGATTTTGGCGTGCCCGTGGAAGGAGGTGAGTTCAGGGTCTTCCTACTCTGCCATCTTGGTTCCTCAACTATGATTTTTAAATGACTGTATCTGGATGTAGAGTCATTTATTTAACCACACCCTTATTGTCAGAGAGGTAAGTTGTTTCCATAAATAGATTATATAAATTTTACACAAGTAACATGTCACTAAAAATACATTTAGAAATGGATTTATGAACACTGGGAAGGTCCCAGTATTTACTGTCAAATTTAACTAAGTATGTTAGATTTAATACTCTTTAGAGGAAAGAAAGAAAGTAAGATCTATAGAAGTAAAACTCGAATGCTTAGAGAGGTCAGGCAGCTCCCAGATTCTTTTGTGGAGCCAAATTTCCCTTTAGGTTCAAGGACAATCACACCAGAAAAAAGTGAGACGACAAATTTTGTAAGGGTAGGCGGGAGCCATACATTAGAGGAGACACTTTGAATCAGCAGCATTTGGAGTTCAAAGATCCTGACTGCATACAGTTTGTGAGAGTCTGTAGAGTGCACAGAAATTATATCTAGAGGACGCTTGTTACCTACCCCCCTCCTATCTCTGGGAGCCGCAGAGATTTACGATGGGACAGGTAGGTCACTGGGCCTTGAAAGGAACACATTGCTGATGGTTTTGAGAAGTATTGACTTTTGAAGATACTGGGATACAATTTTTTTTTTTTTTTTTTGCGGTACGCGGGCCTCTCACTGTTGTGGCTTCTCCCGTTGCGGAGCACAGGCTCCGGACGCGCAGGCTCAGCGGCCATGGCTCACAGGCCCAGCCGCTCCGCGGCATGTGGGATCTTCCCGGACCGGGGCACGAACCCGTGTCCCCTGCATCGGCAGGCGGACTCTCAACCACTGCGCCACCAGGGAAGCCCTGGGATAGAATTTAATGCTTGGAAAAAATCAGTGGAATATGTGTCATTAAGCTTTTTATGGAAGTCTGTCTTCAAGCCTCAACTCCTTGATATTTAATCTAGGCTGTTTATGGTCATACTTATTTACTGTGTATTATCATCATTGGATTTGGTGGCCTTTAGTGAACATTTATTCCCTAAGTTGGATCTGGGCTAGATTTGAACACTCTAAATGTGGGAGATAATTTTGAAATTATAGGAAGTATCTCACCTTCACATGTTACCAATAAGCTATCGGTTCTCAACCAGGGATGAGATTTCTCTCTTCTTCCCAAGGAACATTTGGTAATGTCTGGAGACATTTTTAATTGACACAACTCAGCATCTAGCAAGTAGAGGCCAGGAATGCTGATGAACAGCTAAAATACACAAGACAGTCCTCATAGCAAAGAATTCCGCAGCCCCAAATGTCAGTAATGCTGAGGCTGAGAGACCATGCAGTTCCAGGTAACAGCGAGTTTTCTAACAGGTTCTGACATCCTTTTAACTTATGACATATTTAGAAAATCTTACGCATTCTCCATAGGTGTTGGAATGTTGCTGTCTTCCTCTAAGAATTTTTGTACATTATGAAATATATATACATATAAATATATATGTAGTGGATTGCTTACTCTGTCAAAATTGATATGTGAAAGGTACAAAGTTAGTGGGCTCTCCTGAATATCCCATTTATGCAATGTATTTTCTTACTTATATAAGCTATTCTACCGATTGATAGAAGAAAGGTGTTCTGCCCCCATAATCATAGACTTGTAGTTTCTTCCTAGACCTTCCTAGACCATGTTTACCAGCAGAGGCCTCTGTGTGACTCAGAGAATAGCAGTCAGATTCACAGCTTGAAGCAAAATGCTTTGATTGCAGAAGTCTTTCCTAATAAATTGTTCTCCCTCCTTGCTAGGGCACAAAACAGTTAAAGTAGCAGAAACAGCTTGCCCCTGGCTGGTGGGGGAGGGGAAGGTATAACTTAACACTTACGTCTCTAATCCTGACTCTTTCCTCCTCTTGTTTTCTTTCTGCTCTCCCATCTCCTGGGGCTTTTAATGCCCAGCTTGGCTGGAATTAATGACAAGTCTTGGTCAGAAACCAGCAGGATAAATTCAGTCTCTTTATGGATATCCCACAAAGCTTTTCATTTCATGGCTTCCACTGTCTCTCTCGCTTCTTGTCTGCACTGGGCTGTAAGCACAGTCGGTCAAGCAGTAATTCCCAAATGTTAATGAGTACTAGAATCAAAATGAGTGGATATTAACATAAAGATTCCTGGGACCACCTCCCAGATATTCTGACTCTGGTATACAGCCTCAGGATCCATCATTAATGAAATGCCTGGGTAATTCTGATCTAATGCTACTGGAATTTGTAATCCATTGCTTAAATATTCCAGACCTTTCCATAAGTCCGCTCCTTAGCTCATGCTCCCCCTTCTGCCTAGACTGTACTTTTTTTTTTTTAGACTGTACTTTTAACCGTCTCTGTGCTTTCCTGAACTTCCCAAGGTGACTTAACCACTTCTACCTCTGTGTCCCCCTAGCACTCTGCTTACATGTCTATTATTAAAGCAAATATAATAATACACAGCAATTAATATTGCTATGTTATTTTCCTGGTTAGATTGTGAATTCCCTAAGAAATAAACACTTTTTAAAAGAATGAATACAAAGACTGCAGTTTTCACCAGACTGGGTGTATCAGTCATCTCAAGCATCATACTGAAATTCTGGAGGTTAGAGCTGCCGTTGATAGAAAAAATTTGAAAACATATTCTATGAGTAAATTTAACCTTTAGTTATTTAGGAATTACTTTGGTTTTAACTCCTTTCACAAAAATGGAAGTCACCATTAACCTTAGGATAAACAGAAAGATTTGAATACATGAGGAAATACATATGTAATAATAGTATTAAGTAATAAATAATAAAATGGGTATGTAAAATCCATTAATACATACACATACATATGATTGTAGAGAAATATACTAAATATACTGTGAATATACACTGTGGAAAAATTTTCAGTAGATTAAATCTGAGATATATTTTACATATTGTAAGGACAGTATAAATTTGATATAAGAGGCTTTATTCTCCCTGTTGAAAATTGGGGAAGAGATTCCCCCCCATCATTTTCTTAGATTATTTACCACATGAAAGTGAAATTGTTAAGTACTTTCTCATCTCTTTGAAATGTTTATAAATCATTTTGAAGACTACATAGGACTTTTGTTAGTTTCATGACCCAGAAATGCCTTTCTCAATGACCTGGGGAACCATCTCTTTGAATTGAAAACATCAAGAGAGATAGCACCCATATCTTCCAGTTTCTGTGGGAGGGTAGGGGGTCTAACTTTGTGGGTGCCTTACTCCAAGACACAAAAGTATCTTCTACCATAAAGATGGAGTGTTTGTTTTTCTTCCTGTTAAAGCTAATTAGCTAACACAGATGGTCACCCTAATTACCAGGTAAAGTTAGGATGAATTGTGTGACAAACGGAGTTTTAAATTCATCTTAATCCAGGAATAGTTACTGTTTATCTTGATAACATGTACATTGTATCTGCTTGGCTGTATAAAAGGGTGAGAGAATTCTTTCTGTCTTTGGTCACTTAGTTGATTGACTGTGATGTCTATCACATCCTGGTTTAATGCTTATTCAAAGATGAAAGTGTTTTCTTTACTACTTTGGGGAGAGGATATCTGGGTTGGGAGATTTTGTTTTTAATTATAGTTCCCCTCAGATTTTTCTTTTTGAAAAATTTTCAAAAAAACATTTTTTCTTTTTGATTTTGTGTGATCATCTGTGCAATGAAGCGCACGGAATGTTAACATACTATTATTGCATTACTGTCAGTTTCTCCCTTTATGTCTGTTAATATTTGCTTTATGTATTCAGATGTTCCTATGTTGGGTGCATGTATTTACAAGGTTTATATCTTCTTGTTGAATTGATCCTTTGATCATTAGGTAATGTCCTTCTTTGTCTCTTGTTACAGTCTTTGTTTTAAAGTCTGTTTTGTCTGGTATAAATATTGCTACCCAGCTTTTCATTTCCATTTATGTGGAATACCTTTTTCCATCCCCTCACTTTCATTCTGGGTACATCTTTAGATCTAAAATGAGTCTCTTGTAGGCAAAATACACATAGGCCATGTTTTCTCATCTATTCAGCCACTGTATGTCTTTTGCTTAGAGCATTTAATCCATTTACATTTAAGGTGATTCTTGATAGATATGTATTATTGCCATTTTGTTAATTATCCTCTACTTGTTTTTAATTTTCTTTTTTTTTTTTTTTTTTTTGCGGTACGCGGGCCTCTCACTGCTGTGGCCTCTCCCGCTGCGGAGCACAGGCTCCGGACGCGCAGGCTCAGCGGCCATGGCTCACGGGCCCAGCAGCTCCGCGGCATGCGGCATCCCCCCGGACCAGGGCACGAACCTGTGTCCCCTGCATCAGCAGGCGGACTCTCCACCACTGCGCCACCAGGGAAGCCTTCTATTAGTATTTTTTTATTTGCTAATTCTAAGTTCTGATATTTGTAATCTTCTATTAATGCCATCCATGTGATCTTAATTTCAGTTATGGTAATTTTTGGTTCTAGAGTTTTAATTTCATCCTTTTTTTTGGTAGTTTGCTATGATATAATAAGATTATGCCTTATGTTATGTATTTCCTTATATATGTAAATTACAGATATAAGTCCAAACTTATAATTCCAACATATTAGTCACTTGTGTGGTTGTTGCCTTTGTTTTTTATTCATTTGGTCATTTCTCCCAGCATACTTTTCTTTTTTTCTTTTTTACATTGTAATAAAATATATACAACATAAAATTTGCCATTTTAAACATTTTTTAGTGTACAGTTCGGTGACTTTAATTACATGTTTCACAGCCATCACAAATGTGTTCCAAACATTTTCACCATTCAAACATAAATTCTGTACCCATTAAGCAATAACTCTCCATTTCCTCTCACCAGCCCTTAGTAACCTCTCATCTACTTTCTATCTTTATGAATTTGCCTATATTCTAAATTATTTCATATAAATGTAATTGTACAGTATTTGCCACTTTGTGTCTGGCTTATTTCACTTAGCATAATGCTTTCAAAGTTCATCCATGTTGTAGTATGTATCAGAACTTTATTCCTTTTCAAGATTGAATAATATTTCATTTTGTTTGTGGCCTACATTTTACTAATCTGTTCATTTGTTGATTGACACTTGAGTTGTTTCCAACTTTTGGCTATTATGAATAATACTGTATTGAACATTTGTTTATGAGTATCTGAGTATTTGTTTTTTATTCCTTTGGGTGTATACCTAGGAGTGGAATTGCTGGGTCATGTGATAATTTTATATTAACTTTTTGAGGAATGACCAAATTGTTTCCCAGAGTGGCTGTACGATTTTACATTCCCTTCTGCAATATGTGAAGGTTCCATTTTCCCCAAATCCATGCTATCACTCGTTATTATCCATCTTCTTAAAAAATTGTAGCTATCTGAGTGGGTGAAGTAGTTTGTATCTCACTGTAGTTTGCATTTGCATTTCCCTAAGACTAATTATGTTGAGCATATTTTTATGTCCTTATTGGCTATTGGAAAAAATTCTTGGAGAAATGTCTTTTCAAGTCCTTTGTTCATTTCTTAATTAGGTTGTTTATTTGTCGTTAAGTTATAGGGGTTCTTTATAAATTCTGGCTATTAAATCCTTATCAAATATGTGATTGGCAACCTGATCAATGTGTGAAGGTATAGATCAACAACAATTGTTGGGGTCACCTCTGTCCTTACTGTCCTTCCACGATCAGGCCTCAGGAGTCCTGGCTACCTTGCTAGTAATTACATTCAAACTTTTAAAAAATCTCCCTAGCTCCAGAAAGACTTCCAAAATTTGATTTAGTTTTTTAGCTGCTATTTTTCTGTTAGACATTTAACCTCTCATCCTGTGCCACTTCAAATTGGCACATTCTTTGTGGAGAAAAGCTGTGTGGAATGTCAGTGAATATTCCATCTCTCCAATGTCTTAGCCCCTCAAGTCCTAGATGAGTTGGTAGTGTTCCAATGCCTTCAAACACAGACACACACACACATACACACACACACACACACACACACACGTATTTGTCTTACTTTCCTTTATTTTCAGTGGTCAGCAGCAACCTGCTCTTTTGTTACTAAAGGTAGAAATATTTGCCCTTTTTTATTGTGGTAAAAAATAACATGAGATCTACCCTCTAACAAATCTTTATGTGCACAGTATAGTATTGTTAACTATAAGCACAAAGTTGTACAACAATTCTCTAGAAATTTTTCATCTAGCATGACTAATATTCGATATCCATTAAACAGCAACTCCCCGTTTCCCTCACTGCTGGAAACCACTACTGTACTTTCTGCTTCAAAGAGTTTGATGACTTTAGATCCTCATATAAGTGGAATCACACAGTATGTGTCCTTCTGTGTACCCGGCTTACTTCACTTAGCTTAATGTCCTCTAGGTTCTTCCATGTTGTCATGTATGATAGGATTTCCTTCTTTTTTAAGGCTGAATAATATTTCATTGTATGTATAGATCACATTTTCTTACTCATACATCTGTCAATGGACATTTAAGTTGCTTCCACATCTTGTTTATTGTGAATACTGCTGCACTGATCGCTGGAGTGCAAATATCTTTTTGAAATCCTGATTTCAATTATTTTAGATCAAAACCCAGAAATGAGATTTTTTGATCACATGGTAGTTCTTTTTTTGAGGAACCTCCATACTGTTTTCCACAGTGGCTACACCCTTTAAAATTCCCACCAACAGAAGGGTTCCATGAAAGAGGTGTGAAGTGACATCTCATTGTGGTTTTGATTTGTACTTCCCTAATGATTAATGACATTGAACATTTTAATATATAGTTGTTGACTATTTTTATGTCTTTTTTGGAGAAAAGCGTATTCAAGTCCTTTGCCCATTTAAAAATGAAGTTATTTATTCATTCATTCATTCATTCATTTATTCTTACTGAATTGTGTGAGTTCCTTATATATTTTGAATATAAACCCCTTATCAGATATATGTCTTGCAAATATTTTCTACCACTTCATCGGTTGCCTTTTCACTCTGTTGATTGTTTTCTTTGCTGTGCAGAAATTTTTTAGTACATGTGGTCCCAATGTCTACTCTTGTTTTTGTTATTTGTGCCTTAGTGTCATATCCAAAAACTAAATTATTGCCAGCACCAAAGTCATGAAGCTTTTCCACTGTGTTGTCACCTTGGAAAATTACAATTTCAGGACTTACATTTAAATCTTTAATACATTTTGAATTGATTTTTGTGTATGGTGTAAGAAAAGCGTCCAATTTCATTCTTTTGTATGTGGGTATTCAGTTTTCCCAGCACAATTTGTTGAAGAGACTCTCTTTTCCCATTGTGTGTTCTTGGCTCTATAGTTGAGAATCAGTATATCTTGATCAATATACCTTAACCTTGACTATATGTGTGTAGGTTTATTTCTGGGCTCTCTGTTCGGTCCTATTGGTCTATTTTTCCATTATTATGTCAGTACTACACTGTCTTAATTACCATAGCTTAGTAATCTTTCTAAATCAGGAAGTGTGAGACACAGCTTTGTTCCTCTTTCTCAAGATTGTTTTGGCTATTTGAAATCCTTTATGGTTCCATATGAATTTTAGGATTTTTTTCTATTTCTGTAAAGTGTTGTTGGGATTTTGACAGGGTTGAATTGAATGTGTAAATCATTTGGGGTAGTATGGATACTTAAAATATATATATATATTTTAAAATGCTTCACAATAGTCAATTGAATAAAAGTTTCTTATTTTAACCAGTCCTATATTGCTGGAATTTAGGTTTTTAGTCTTCTGATATTAAAACAGTGCCATGGTGCCTATCCAAGTTATTTCACAAATATAAGTAAATCTGTATTTTGATGGTGTCAAATTGCTCTTTATTGAGGATATAGCAATTTACTCCTATAATTAGCATGTGTCTATGCCTATTCCAACACCCCCTTTATCAAAGTGCTTTTAGACCTTTGTCAATCTTACGGGTGAAATGTCACCTCAGTTCAAGGGTGCTTCTCATAAACTCTACTTGTTTATAGTATAATAATAAAATTATAGCAAAAATGACAAAATTGTTGATGTATGCTGGGCTTAGGCACATTTCTAGATACTATATAGTCCTTAACTCTCAATTCTCAGCTTACCTTTGAGGTAAGCATTAGTTTATTCTTATTTTACAGATGAAAAAACTGAGGCAAAAAGATAGGATAATCTCCCCGAGATCTTCAGAAGTGAAGACAGAACTGAAGCATAGCAAATCTGACTTTAGTGTATGTATGTGTTCTTCTTGGGGTGATGGGAACCCAGATGATAATTCCAGGTATAATTTCAAAATAAGAATGACTTTCTCTATGGTAAAAATAAGGTACATATTAGAAACCATTAGGACACCCATGTTGTATTAATTTCCTGGGGCTGCTGTAACAAATAACTACAAACTGGAGGACTAAAAGGACAGAAATGTATTCTCTTATCCTTCTGGAGGCTGGAAGTCTGAAATCAAGGTGTCAGGAGGGCCACAGTCCATCCGAAGACTCTAGTGGGAACTCATTCCTTGCCACTTCCAGCTTCCTGTGACTGTTGGCTCTTCTTGATTTATGGCTGCATCACTCCAATCCTCTCCGTAGTTACACTGCTTCTTCTTTTGTATGTCTTCTTGGTACGTCTCTCTCTGTTCTCCCTCTGCCTCTCTCTTATAAGTTTACTTGTGATTCATTTAGGACTCACTTTTAGATTATCCAGGATACGATCCTCCTTTCAAGATCTTTAATTAATCATGTCTTTTAGAGTTGTAATGTACTATTCATTCTTTGTCCATAATATTGGCAAGTTCTGGGGATGAATACATGGACAAATCTCTTTGGGGGGCCACCTTGCAACCCACTGAACAGATTTCCCATCCGTTTACCTGAAAATATTCATGAAAGGCCTGCTATGTGGCAGACGTTTTTCAATGTGCTGGGGAAAGAGCAATGAGAAAAATAGATATTAACTCTGCCTTCTCAGTTCTTATGTTTTAGCTGAAAGAGCCAAATACTGTAAGAAATAAATGAATAAATATAGAGAGTGCCATCAGTGAGAAACACTGAGGAAGAAGATAGAGAAGGGAGATGAGGTGCTGTGGAAAAGGGGTGGGAGTTTTCAGTGTGGACATCTGAGGAGGTCTGTCTGAGAAGATGGCTGTGGAAGGCTGACAGATGGCTTCCCCCAAGGGTGTCAGGTTCTAATCCCCAGAATCTGTAGCCGTTACCTTATATGGCAAAGTCCTTCCGGACATGATTAAATTAAGGATTTAAAGATAATCCTGGGTTATCCAGTGGGCCTTAAATGTTATAACAGATGTCTTTGTAGGAGAGGGACAGAGAAGATTTTGCACAGGTGGGGAGCAGGCAATGTGACCAGGGAGGCAGATATCTGATTGATGTGCACACAAGTCCAGCTTCCACCAGAGCTGGAGGGGTAAAGAAGGGGTTCTCCCCAAAGCCTTTAGAAGGAGTGTGGCTCTGTCAACACCTTGACTCTGGCCCCTTGATTTTGAATTTCTGCCTTCCAAAACTGCGAGAGAAAAGATTTCCTTTGTTTTAAGACCCACAGTTTGTGGTGATGGGTTACAGCAGCATCTGAAAACTATTGACAATAGCGCAACCCATAAGGAGGTGAAGGAGCAGGCCATGTGTACATCGAGAATGAGAACTCCTGGCACAGAGAGACTTCATGTCCAACAGCCTTGAGATGGAAGCATGCTTGGCATGATTGAGGAAACATGACGGGGGGCACTGAGGCCCTAGTGCAGTGAGCAGGGAGAAGGTAGTAGGACACAGAGGTCAGAGGACTTGAGGGTTTAGTGATGAGGTTCGGTCTCACTCCCCATGAGATGAGAAGTCACTGAAGGGTTTTGAGCACAGGGATGATAGGATCTGACCCATACTCTGAGCAGCTCTCAATTCCTTCCAAAAGGAACCAATATCACTCTGTCTGTGGTATTGATCTAGACTACAGTTGGGCTAAGGACAGTAACAGGAACCAATTAGGAAGCTATTGATTGTGTTTAGTAGGCAGCTGATGCAATGAGTCTAGAGTTTATAGAAGATGCACACTTCTAAGTCTTGTGGAAATATGCTTTAAAACATTTCAGCATAGGAGATAGGAGATATATATATATATATATATATATATATATATATATATATTCAATTATACGCAAGAGGAAGTTAGCTTTCCTAATAGGGAATACTTTACACATAGGAAGGGTGATAACATTTAACTGAAAGGCAACTACAAGTGTTTCACCTATCATTATATCTGATAAGCACCAGAGGCTTTGCAAATAGATGTTAGAAGAGGATTTTCACTGGTGAATTTAGTGGCTTTTTAATGAGCATAATGGCTATGCAAATAAATTATGTGTGGATTTAGTTGTATTCAACATATACAGATTGGTAAACTTGGTAAACGATGTTAGACTTCCCGTCACTGCTTGTATAGGATGATAGAGTCAGGGAAGCTTTTTACCCATCACCTTTCAGAATGCCATTCAAGGCATGATTCTAATGCAGACATCCCACTCCTGAATGTTTATGAACATTAGAATTATTGTGTTGGCTCTGTCAAATATGAGATCCATTGAATCTTGCTTCTAAAATATTGCTGAGCAAGAAAATCTTTTATGCAAAAAGGTGTTGCTTAATCTCAAAAAAACAGAGAACTAAGACTTCATCAAGCTGACAGGAGCAGCTTGTATGAGGGTTTTTGTGCTTGCTTATTAATAAGGATTTGACTTACAAATGGCAGTATATGTGGTAGAACTGAGTCTGAGATTCGTTTTCATTGAAAACCGAGTAGTGGGAATGTAAGAGAGTAGATATCCTTAATCTTCTTTAGAAGCAATTTAGGTTTTAAGAAAGAATTTCAATGAAGGTTTTATAGCAAAAGTTTCCATGCTGAAAATACGCAAACCACTTTGGACTGGAAGGGTTCCCCTCCCTCAGTTCAAAAATGTAGACTCAGAATTCTTTTCTTTCCCCTGGTTACCTGGATATTAACATGTTATCTGTTATCTATCAGAGGATCACTCTGACCACTATGTCAATGAGTTTTCTAAAGCACATTTTGTGCAAACTTGGAATAAAAGGTGAATCCCTTCTTACTAAAATCATTCTTTACACTTTATAGCATGCAACATGTAACAGCATGGATAAATCTTCCTGTTTTTAAACCTGAGCATGCAAAATATAACAGCATGGATAAATCTTCCTGTTTTTAAACCTGATGTAACAGTGATCTAGAAAGAATGAAAAAGTCACAAAACATTTAAAAAATGTTTTATGGGAGAAAAGGTGATCCAACCATTTATTCCTTATAGTGTATAATAAAATCAGTATAGACTATTGACCGTAATATTATGAAACAATGATGAAATAAAATATTAATTCTAAAGTTCATATATATGAATTATTATTAGTTTTTTCCGTAGTGTTTTCTATTGAGGTATAGTCGATTTAAAATATTGTGTTAGTTTCAGGTGTACAGCAAAGCAATTCAGTTATACATATATACGTATATATCTATATTCTTTTTTTTCAGTTATTTTCCATTATAGTTTATTGCAAGATATTGGATATAGTTCCCTGTTGATCACAGAAAAAATTCTAACCACTGCCCAGTCTGACTTCATGCATTTGGATCTGAAATAAAGAAATGAAGTTGGTGGGAGAATGGGAAAGCCTGTCTTCTCTGCACATGCAGAATAAATTCTACTAGTCATCCTTTGCTCTAGTTGGGGGATCTCCGTAAATATAGGTTATTAATAACTGCATTTTACATTTTTGATATTTTAAGTTAATAATCCTAATAATAGACACCACTTACAGGTTATCTACTTTGTTTATAGAAATTGTTTCATCCTTAAGACAACCCTGAGACTAGGTATTCTTTTCCATAGAAAGGAAGTCAGGTTAAGATTAGAGAAATAACTCGCCCAGGTCCACATAGCTAGAAAGTGGTAAAACTATACCAATATTCTATGAAATGTATCTCTGTGCTCTATTCATTAAATCATAGTGGTTGATTACAATAACCTTGAGAAAGGGACAGAGAAGTGACTATTATTCATAATTCGTATGTGAAGAAAGTAACATTTTGTCTAAGATGACAGAACTGGTTAATAGTAGAACTGGCCTTTAACCAGGACTTTAGACTCGCTGAGTGGTGTTCCTTCCTTTGGACCCCTCAGTGGCCCAGGTTATGATGTTTTTATGATGCTTTTCTCGCCATCTCAAGGTAAGAACCCTGCAAAATCTTCCCTTTAATTCCTACTCCTGAATATTACAAATAAAATGATTTTTAAATGTCTGATTAGATAACAAAATCTCATGGTTCACTTTCTTACTCATCTTATCTTCTCAAGCTTTGCAAGTTTGAGAAAATCCATTAGATAGATACATTGAGCAAAGTCACTTTAATATAGTTTCTTAAAACAGGATTTTTTTTAATTGAATAAAGTAGAGAATTGGCTCTATCAAACGTTTATTTTACTTTATTGTGAATCCTCTAAAAATGTCCCTAATTTCCCTAAGGAAATTGGTTTACACATGGTGTATCTTCCTTTATATAATCAAGCACGATTAAAAGGATATATTGGTTTCTTTTCTAGAGAGCTCTTTAATGTCAAAAGTAAACTTCATCTCATTTATAGTGTGCAAACACACTGTCTATCACATTGTTCCATAAAATGCTGTCTTATGGATGAAATTGAAAACCTCAGCCCAGTTTCTCATAATCATGATAGTCTCTTACTTGTTGTAAATTCATGTAAATTTAGTTTGTATTTAATTGATAAAAAAAGAAATAAAACCGAAGCAGAGGAAGGAGAAAAGAGGAGAAAGATGAGAAAGACAAGTAGAAGAGAGAGAAGTAGAAGGGGAAAATATATGTATATATACCTACAAATGTATACTTACATATATATGTGTATAAAAGTACCTGTAATATTTTAAATGAAACTAATATAATATGTATTACATATTTTATGTACTGTATAAGTATACATGTGTACATATATATACCAACACACTTTTGCATTCTGGGAAACAAGGTTGTCTGAGACATGTGTATCATTGTGGGAGCAGAATTCTAAGATGGTCTCCAAGATTTCTGGCCTCCCTCTGAGTATGATGGGGTGTCACAGTTGTAACTGGGTTATGTTACATGGCAAAGGTCAGGGATTTTGCAGGTATAATTAAGTCAGTTGATTTTGAGTTAATCAAAAGGGAGATTATCCTGAATGGGCTTGACTTAATCATATGAAAGTCCTTAAAAAAAGGAGGCCCTTAATGAAGAGAGAGATTCTCTTGCTGGCCTTGCAGCAGTACAGTGCTATGCTATGAGACAGCCTGTGAGAGTGTCACATGGCAAGGAACTGTGTGTCTCTAACTGACCTTGAGCAGCAGCTGGCTTATAGCCAGCAAGAAAGTGACCTCAGTCCTACAACTGCAAGGAACTGAATTCTGACAACAGACGTGTGAGCTTGGAGGAAGAATTCCAACTCCGGAAAGAACTGCAACCCAGATGACTTCTAGATTGCTACCTTGTGAGACCCGTATCAAAGGGCCCAATAAAACTGTTCCTGGACTCCTGACCCACAGAAACATACAAAACGTGTGCCGTCTTAAGCCACATCCTTTGTGGAAATTTGTATGCAGTAATAGAAAAATGCAATGATTTTTTTCAAAAGTAATATATGCCACATATTCTTATAGAATCACACAGACATTTTCTAGACTCTAAGCTAGGTAGGTATATTACTGTGGCTCTTTCAATTCTAAAATTCTGGACTTCAGGAGGTAAGACTCACGAACTTGAATGAGCACAGAATTTGTGTTGTGGCATAGAGTATGAAGCAGTTGTAGAATAAAATAAGAGCTGCACTTCTCCCGTTGCTACCACTGCAGGCATTGCCATCTGCTAACTACAGTTTTTTTTTTTTTAAAAAAAAACATTCTTCATGCCAAATGACGTGACTAGAAACATTCTAGGACTATATAAATCTCATGGACCAGAGATTGAGGACTTGCTCCAGGATTACCCATTGAGGAGAATGATTAATAGACGATGGCTTTTTGTATTCCATATATGGAGAACAAAATTTAAAACACTGAAGTCCTTTTGTGCCAAGCAACTAAGAAATTTGATATACAAACATTTATCAACTGCCTCCTATGTATGTTCACTGTCTTAGATACTGGGGATAAAGATTTGAATAAACTCTATTTTCAAGAAACTCACAAAATACCAGGGATATAGATGTTTAAATAAACAAATAACAATTGAGAACATATAATTGAATGTATCCAAGGTGTATACCTGTTGTAGGATCCTTTTTATTAGACATTGAGGTATTCTGTATTGGGCACAATAACTTTATGTAAGGTAATGAGCTAACTCTTTTAAGGCTTAAATTCAAATGGCTTCAAATTCCTCAGTATTTTTATGTAGGAGACCCAAATTCTGAAAGTCCATTGACCTTTAAAATATTGACCAAGTTATATAAGTGGGAAAAAAAGACTAATATTTTGTAATTCACAGTTGATTACCTATGATTCTTTTCACAAATTCACTTGAACTTCCTAATAGTGTTGGCAAAAGATGAAACAGTTACCTCAATTGGAATCATGATGATAATTTCCTTTGTGGAACTCAGTTAGCTATGCTTTTTCCTGTCTCCTAGAACCATTTTTATATTGTTTGGATTCATCCTAAATCAGCTGATGTCTACGGTTTCTGATATGCAATCAACCTGTTTAATAAAGCTATTTCAATGAGTTAAATGATATTACAGTTTTCTAGCAATTTCTCCAAAAGTCTCACTGGTTTTGAAAGCAGTCTGATGTATCATAGAGATGTGATATTGTCGAGTTAAAAGGGATTAAAAAATTTTTTTGTATCTAAATTCTTTAAGGATTATTATAAAGCTCTGTTAACTTACTAATATTTAGTAAGTACTAAATTAATATGTGGATAGGACTGAGAGCTAGGTACTGTAGATGGTAATGCATGATTTTTTCTCTCTATCGAATAATTTCTTTTAAAGAATGTTGTTGATACATACACTGGATCTAAGAGCCTGGTTCTTGATTACACTGTGAATGCTTTGTAAGTTACTCTTCCAGGAGAATGCCGGTACCTTAAAATGCAGAGGACCACCATTACAATTTTTTTAATAGAGTCAGGTGATAATATTCTCTAATGAATAAGTAGATTGTACATTTAAAATTTGTATGAATATATGGTATATGTGATTTTATACTTTTTAGTTTCTTCATTTTGAGTAAATGATGCAACTGCATTGCAATGTAATTTCTTGCTCTGATACATAATTTTTTAGCACCTCTTTTCTTTTCTTTTTTTTTTTTTTTTTTGCGGTACGCGGGCCTCTCACTGCTGTGGCCTCCCCCGTTGCGGAGCACAGGCTCCGGACGCGCAGGCTCAGCGGCCATGGCTCACAGGCCCAGCCGCTCCGCGGCATGTGGGATCCTCCCGGACTGGGGCACGAACCCGCGTCCCTTATATCGACAGGCGGACTCTCAACCACGGCGCCACCACGGAAGCCCGCTCATTTAGGATTGATTCTCAATCACTCAAGGTAAACCCTGCCTCTATTCCTGCATTTCCTCAGTAATATCTAGCTCTTAAAAGTAACTGCTCCTCTTCCTAGAAACTATCGTCTTAGAGAGGGTTCCTGATAAAAACTCCTATGAGATGGGCCTTTATGAATATGTAAAATATTTGGGAAGAATTTGTTTGAAGTATGCTCATCAGGCAAGTTGCTCATGGTGATAACAGAAATAGTGGGAAAATTTTGGGCCAAAATGATAAACAACAATGATGAATATTTGAGTAAGCATACTGAAAAGTGGCAAGGCATAGGAACGGGCCATTTATACTCTCAATTTTGTATTGTAAAAATGTGTTAAAAGTTTTTTGTTCTTCATTAGCAATTGATGGTTTAGTGGGCCAGGCTATGCTTAGGCAAGAAGGGTATCATTTATTAGAACGTATCAGATACTTCTCACTCTCTGACTTGATAATGCTTCCAAGTGGATCATTTATATCCACATACATACATGCTATTATTTCTCCGTCTTCAGACAAAACAAAACCTTTTCTTGACCCATCTCCCCATCATCTACTTCTAGGGATTATCTCATTTCTCTTATACCTTAAGTAGCAAAACTTCTTAAAATGTATGTATATTTGCTGACTCCTGCTCTTTGCTTATTTTCTCCTGAACCATCCACTGGAATTGTTCTTGTAAGTTCACCAATGACTTTACAGTGTTAAATCCAATGACCCTCGTACTAACCTATCAGCATTTTTAGACAGAGTTGATCTGTATCACCTCCTTGAAATGTTTTCTTCACCTGGCTTCAGTGACTCAATCCATGCTTGCACTTTCCCTCATACCTCGCTGATCACTCTTTTCTTTCTTCTTCTTTTTTTGTTTTTACTTATCCTTTCTCTTTTCTCCAACCTTTGAAAGTTGATGTGCTCCAGGGTTCCGTCCTAGGACTCCTTCTCTTTACCTTTTATTTTTACCCAGGTCCTATCTTTAAAGACCATCTTCATTCCTGTGAGAACCAGATTTATGTCTCTCAGCTGGATTTCTTTTTTTTTTCACCTGGATTTCTTATCGTACAGTATCAACAGTTAGAACAGGCCTAATATGTCCAGTCCAAACTCCTGTTCTCCTCTCCACTCCTGAATTGGATTCTCCTTCAGTAAATGGCAACTCTGGTCTTGATTCTCCTTCTCTCTGTAAATGGCAACTCCAGTCTCCCAGTTTATCCAGGTCAAAAACCTTGGAGTTCTTGACTCCTCTCCTTCTTTCACAGCTCACATCCAATCATTCAAAGTGTGCAGAATATGACTACTTTTTACCACCTCTTGCTAAACTCCTGGTACTAGCTACCCTATTCTCTCGTCTCAATAACCTTCTGAGTGCCCTTATTTCTGCCCTTGCTTCCTGCCTATTCTTAGCTCAGCAACCAAAGTATTTCCTGAAAACATCAGTCAAACCACATCTCTCCTTCCCATCTCACTCAGAATAAAAGCCAACATCTAGCAAATGGCTCACAAGACCCTCGTCGGTTATTCTTCCTGTACCCTTGCTTATTCCCAAAACTTTCCACTGGCTCTTTGCTGCTCTTTAGTCATACCAGCCGGGGTCCTATCTCAGGACTTTGCACTTGCTGTTCCTTCTGCCTAGAATGCTTTTCTCCAGACATCTACGTGATTTCAACCCTTGTTCAGCTCACCTTTCCAGTGAACATTCCCAAGGAAACCTTATTTAAAACTGCAAACTTCCTTCTCTCCCCAGCACTCCTTCTCTCCTTCCAGATTTTATTTATCTTCGTAGTATTTATCATCATCTTATGTACAAATATCTTACACAACTTATTCTATATCGATTAGGATGTAAGCTCCTTAAGGACATGCATTTTATTTTGTCTTATTCACTCTATATTCCTAGCATCTTTGATGTTGCCTGCTACTTGTAATGTGATTAATAAATTCTTGTTAACTTAATACATCACTTTCTAGGACGACCACTAGATCCCTAGCACTAGAGTTTCTAGAACTCAATCAGAGACACATTGATTTTCAAGTTAGAATTCTTAATGAAATGAAACATGAGGAAATTCCAGGGACATACAGTTTTCTATAAAACATTCAATGTGGGAATTTCCTGGTGGTTCAGTGGTAAGGATTGGGAGCTTTCACTGCCGTGGGCCTGGGTTCAATCCCTGGTCGGGGAACTAAGATTGGTGCTGCCAAAGATAAAACAAACTTCAGTGCACCTACTGGCATTCCATATTCCATAGAGTCTCCATGTTGCCTTCATGTTGTGTTTTCAGTTACACAACAGTGTTGGAGGTTACACAGAAATATGCCAACTGAAGCTTAAAAAGGACTGTGCAATGTCTTTTAGAATCCATAATGCTCATTTCCTGCTGGGCTTAATTTCAGAACCCAGAGCTATTATTAAACTTTAAAAAGTGTTTCTTCTTTTATCTGGGGATCATATTGTAACATATTTATTTATTTCGTGGGTGTGAAAAAAGCCTCTAAAATCTTTTCATCAAGTTATACTCTTGGGATCCTCTTTCTGAGAATTTTCTATCTTTGTTCCTGCTGTCAGGTGAGCCCCGCTGAACTTACCATCGATGTAAGAACTAATTGAAAATATTTTTGAGACGGTATTTTCATAAAGCTCCCAAAGGTGACCAGAAGTTTCCAGTGCTGTATATTAAGGGTTTCTGTGATTCAGAGACAGATGATTTAGTTACAATATGGCTTCTGGCGGCTGCACGAACACCTGGGAGCCAGTTGGTCAGTGTTGATTTGCCAGGTGTAAGAAAAACTATTTTGTTGCTGCTGTTATCAGCATGTTCCTTGATTGTATAATGCAGGTGAGATTGAATTTAGGTCATAGGGATGGTTTCATCTTGCCTGTATAGTAGAGACATTTATGCCCGACTGGGTAAACTTATGTCACTTATTATTGGGTTCAACGGAGTTAGTAAGAGTCGCAAGGTTGAAAGATAACTTTCATTACATCTCTTCTTTCAGTTGCTCAAACCATATTAAGAAACTGACTTTCTTCAGGAACTTTTACTATTTAAGTTTGTAAATAGTATCTGAGCGCTGGATCTGAAGAAAGTAAATTTGGTAATTTTTGTGATCACTTTTTTTCTCATGAATCAACAAAAATATTGCAAGAAAAGATGTAAACTTCCTAAATTTAGCCACCACGGGGAAAATGGAGCAGCTGACACTGAGTTGCTATGCCACAAATGCACGTATAAAAGGACAAGCCTTAAAAAAATGAGTGACTTGCCTAACCTTCCATTTTTAGCTTTATACAGTGTGAGGGTACAGTTATGAAGATAAAATTTTTGTCAGTCTCTTGTTAATTCTCTATTTGTATTGATTTTTGTAATGTATGCCATCTTCTGGATGTGCAAAGATATCTTTCAGGGGCAGTGACGTAGTGACCTGACATAGCTCTTTTGAGAGGGTTACCGTGAAAATCATGCCAATCTAACATACACTTAACATAGTGCGCAGAATTTATAAATTATAATGAAGGATTAGTTTGGGATTATGGGAATCTCACAGTGAGTCACATGTACTACTTACAATGGCACACATGGCTAGGTGCAATTGCAAGTTATCAAATTATCAGAATGATTTTGCCCTGGGTATTTACTAACTAGACAGAGCACATTTGGCAACTCAGTCTGAGACAAGGGATTTTGCCAAAGTAAGAATGGACTTTTGGGGAAGTGGCTCTTAACGTTGAAGGCAAATCTGGAGAAATGGAATGAAATTACTGGCAGAAGAAGAAAAGAATAACTCCAGAGAAATTTCTGAGTAAAAGTGCAGGCACCCTTCAAAGCATGTAATAAAGATTCTTCTGCAGTTTATGGGTGCAGGCCAGGCATATTTAAAGTCCTCAAGCAGTGAGGACATAGGCGAGTGATATGTAACCTAAAGACATAGTATTCTTGGAGTTAGATGGACATTAAAATGTGAAACTCTTAGAAAAGCTAATTTTATCTCTGCCACAGTTTTGTCCAGAATTTACCAGGAAGTAATAAATATTTGAGCAAATTTTCTAGACTGAAATAGAAGCAATAGATGAGATGAAAATAAAATCCTTCAGGATATATCAATGGATATCCAAGACCGTTTAAAAATGTGTCATAAAACCATACACTCAAACTTGATTCATTACCTGCCCAAACACCTGAAAGTTAACAAAATATTACTGCAACATTCAGGTGTATTGATGTCAAACACAAGAAGACGACATCGTGGTGGATTGTTCTTTTTTCCTAAGACCCTTTAGATTACGCTATTTATGCAAGATATAATATAGTGATCATAAAGTGTTTTCTTTATTTCATAACACTGTCCGATTTTCACCTCTTTCAGCTCTTACAGTTTGGGGTCAACATCCCCCATCATCTGTCAAGTTGCAGCATCTTTTTTTTTTTTTTTTACATATAAATTCTTCAGTTTATTAAGAAAAGCGAATGAGACATTTAGTAGAGACATTTATGTATTCATGTTGCTATGGCGATGCAGTTGGTCTACCAAATGGAGAGTGGGCTACCTTCTGTAGTTGTCCACTGAAGGGGTTCCTGGGACAGAGGGGGACACAGACCTTATAGTGTTTTGTATTTTTCTGGTATAACTTCTCCAGATGTGGAAAGTGGATCTCAAATCTGAGTGGGCATGAGAATCTCCTGGAAAACTTGTTAGAACAGAGAGCTGGGCTCCGCCCCCAGAGTTTCTTTCTTTCTTTTTTTTTTTAGAGTTATGAACATTAAGTTTAATACTTTTATTGTACCAAATAAAAGTTTAATACATTTATTGTACCAAAGTTTACTAAAAGTCAAGTAAGTTCATGTTATCTCTGTTACAAAATTTTTCATCAAGAAAAATGACTTGGTATGATGAAATTTTCATAAGTAAATTAAATGTAAATGGGATAAGAGTTCTTAGGTGAACTCTTTCAAGAATAATTAAAAAAAAATTTTATTCACGTACAATTGATTTATGATGTTGTGTTAGTTTCAGGTGTACAGCAAGGTGAGTCAGTTATAATATACATATATCCACTCTTTTTTAGATTCTTTTCCCCTATAAGGCCATTACAGAGTATTGCGTAGAGTTCCCTATGCTATGCAGTAGGTCCTTATTAGTTATCTATTTTATATATAGTAGTGTGTATATGTCAATCCCAATCTCCTAAATTACCTCCCACTCTTTACCCCCTGGAAGCCATAAGTTGGTTTTCCACATCTGTAACTCTGTTTTCTAGAAGTTCATTTGTACCCTTTTTTTTAGATTCCACATATAAGTGATATCATATGATATTTGTCTTCGTCTGACTTACTTCACTCAGTATGACAATCTCTAGTTGCATCCATGTTGCTGCAAATCACATTATTCCATTCTTTTTTATGGTGGAGTAATATTCCACAGAATATATATGTATCACATCTTCTTTATTCGTTCCTCTTTTGATGGATATTTACTATGGAGAACAGTATGGAGCGTCCTTAAAAAACTAAAATAGATACCATATTGACCCAGCAATCCCACTGCTGTGTGTGTATCTGGAGAAAACCATAATTTGAAAAGATACATGCACCCCAATGTTCACTGCATCACTGTTTACAATAGGCAGGACATGGAAGCAAGTTGCAACATCTTAAACGTGGGTCATCATTTAAAAAGCAGAATTTTAGTCCCTGGCACAATAATTATTTATGTATTTCCTCCCATTCTTTTGTTTTTTCTCCCATTCTTATCTTCATGCTTTTACCCCCTTTTTTTTTCTGATCCCCAAATGCCCAAACCAAATTAATTTTTCTCCTTAAGTTGTTGCCTCCTGTTACCTTCTTAATTTTATTGACATTACTGTTCTCTGTGTTATCTATGTACAAAACTTCAAAGTTGCTTTGATTCCCCTTTTTTCCTATGACCTTTACCCCTAATTTGTGACCAAACGGATCCAATATTACCAAGTAAGCCTCTAAAGAGCATCTTGTACTTTTCTCTTTCTTTCTAATCTCATTGGTATTGCTTGGCTTGAGTTTCATGACTTCTCACCTAGCCTGTTGTAATAATCTCTAAACTGATCTTTTGTCTTTACTTTTCCCTCACCTCCAATTCTTTCTACATTACAGGCTTAATATAGTAGTAATTACTGAAGTATTTCAGTTAAGAGGATGGTATTCCTCGATTGAGGTATCAGGTAGCCTTGTTTTTCTCCTAGAACCTATAAAAATTGCTCCACAGTAATTATCTCCCAACTTTCAACTTTCTTTGCTTAAAATGCTAAGCTACCAAGCACTACCTCCATCCCTCTTTAATTAATGAATTTAGTAAAAGTATACTTATTCTGTATCATTAAATCACAGTTGTATGCTGGCTTCTGTACAGGATACATGGATGGACACCTTTCCTGCCCTCAAGAAGCTTATAGTATTCCAGGAAAGACTAAATATAAAATTAAATAACTATAAAAACTAAAACCATCCTAAACAGGTTTCAAACAAATTGCTGTAGCCCTACATTAATGTATTTAACAAATACTTACTGAATACCCACTCTGTGCCTGTCCGTATTCTGGATGTGGGGATATAATGGCAGACAGAGCAAAAAACTTGCCCTAATGGAACTAATGTTCCAAAGACGTTAGAAAGATAATAAAAAAAATGAGTAAGTAAGTATGTAGTATGTTGCCACATAGAGATAATTTATATGGAGACAAATTAACTAGGATAAAGGAATAAAAAGTGGGTCAGGGCAGCTCTTTTAGGAAGTTAAGTCTGGAAAGGCCTCTCAGAAGACGGGACATGTGACAGAGACCCAGTGATGTGAGGGAGAGACCATAGGAGGATGTAGGGAAAAGCATCTGGGAAGAGGAACAACAAAGGAAAGGGGCCAAAGGAGCAGTGAACCTGGGTGTCCAAAGAACAGCAAGGAGGCAAGTTCATGGAGAGATAAGTGGGTTTGGGGGGGATGGGTGTTAGAAGTCAAGTTTGGATGACAGGCCTGGGAGAAAAGAATGTGGGGTTTTAAAGGCTGTGGTGAAGGACTTGGGCTTTTGTTTGAAGTGTGATGAGATTCTATTGGAAGGGTCTGAGCAGATGTGTCAAATTGTCTAATTTAAATTTTGAAATAATTATTCCAGCAGCTCCGTGGAGAAAGGCTGGGGAAGGAGTGGAATCTGGGTAGTCCGTGAGGATGCTCCGGCAGAGTCTGGGCTGGAGAAGATGATGGCTTAGGCTCGGGTAGTGGAGGAAAGGTGAGAAATGCTCCATTTGACCCTCAGTGCATTTGTAAGACAGACATGACGAGATTTGCTCAGAGTATTTTGGATGTGTGGTGTGAAAGAAGAGAAGAATCAAAAATAGCCCCTCATCTTTTTGACCAATAGGAGAGGATAATTTGGGAAGACAACATTGACAGTTCTGTTTTATACATGGTAAATTTGAGATTTCTGTTAATATATAAGTGTAGATGTAAGGTAGGTAGCTGACTACATCAACAGAGAGGTAAGAGTTAAGAGAAAGGGGAACTCAGTAATTACAGATGACACTGAAACTCTTGTGACTGGATGAGATCACTTACCAGTCATAGCGTAGATAGCAAAGATGCCAAAACGCCCAGGCCAGGGACCCCTGACATTTAGACATCTGAATAAATAAAGAGTGTCAAAAAGGGCAATGAGATTCCACTCATGGATTTGGGGATCAGGGAAAGTTTCACATAAAACATGCCATTTGACCTGACCCTGAAGTCTGAACAGAATTTTCACATTAGTGCTGGTGGGAGGAATTTGAGGCGGCAAGGAGTTGCATGAGCAAAGTCACAGGGGTAAAAAGTGCTGAATGCATTTAAGAAACAAATCGCTTAACCACCAGCCAAACTGGAGTATTCATCATTCCTCATGCCTGTTCCTCTCCTTGTCAAGATACATCTCGATGGTTGTTACTTTTTGTTACTCATATTTTATGTCTTTTCTATTCTAGGGCAGTGGATTAAAGCCCAGAAACTATGTTATTGATTCACAGTGGACACAGGTTGCTAGCTTTTTTTACCACTGGCTTTTCACTTTCTGGAGAAGGTGCTTTGCCTAGCCATGAAATGCCAGATGGCAGGGATGTACCAATTATAATTTGAGAATAAATGTATGTATAGAACAAAACTAGATATAAATTCTTCAAGGAGCCCTGACTCTTATTATAGAGGAGCTTCTACAATTCTCTGTGCTTTTATCTTACAAATGTATAATTAGCACAAGTTTCTTCTGGGGCTCAGTATAAATCAGGCATCATCTATGCCCTCAAGATGTTTACTGTCTAGTGTAAGGAATATGCTATGCACATAAGGTAATATGCTAGGCTGATATGCTTTTAGTGTCTTTACCTCTACTTACTGATTCCTATTTCAAGCAGTCTAGGACCTTTTGGTTATTGATACCCTCTTGGCTAAAGCAGGCAGTATGTAGGCAGATACAGGCTCAGACCCAGAATCCAGTGTCCTTTGGTGACTCTGGATACAAAGGTACGCAAAGCACAAGCGGCAGCCTCCTGAGCTGGCGATTCTGCCTTCATTTCTCTAACCGTTACTGCTATTTCCCACTGTGTCTTGGTGACCACCTTGTTAACATCCAATCTGTCTTTAGCAAACGTTTTTCCCCAGGGAACATGATTTTTCACATACTCTAAATCGCTGGTCAAGTAACTGATCTTTATATACTAATCACCTCTAAATATTAAACTACCAATTTGACATCAAATGTTTTGCAGTGTTTGGGGCCGTGCTGCCCACCTCTCACTTCCGCTGTACATGCTCATGCACTCATACAGTTTGTGGAATTCAGTGTCCTTATTCCCACTCTTCTCCCCAGTCCTAGAAGTGTTCTGTTCCCCACAATTTCTCACTCATTAGTTATCTCAATAGATTTTTTTTTTTATTAAACTCTTTGATGATTCTCTGGAGGAAACTCATGTCCTTTCTTCTTTCTCTTGTCACTGCCATATCCCTGGGATGTTATCTCCAGGAGCAAAGTTTGTGACATTTTACAACAGAAGGCACTGATGGAGACTGTAGCATTGGAAGTAGGACTTCAAGATTTGATGTGTTCTTCATTTACAAAACAGAAATAGACCCACAGACATAGAAAACAAACTAATGGTTGCCAAAGGGGAATAGGGCAGGAGTGGCAAATTAGAGGGATGGGATTAATATATACACAGTACTGTATATAAAATAGATAACCAGAAAGGACATACTGTATAGTACAGGGAACTATACTCAGTAACTTGCAATAACCTATCAGGAAAAGAATCTGAAAAAAGAATAATATATAGTTATTACATATATATATATATAAAATATGTAATATATATAATAAAGAATAATATATATCTTATATATAATATATGGTATATTATATATATTTTATATTACATAATATTATAATCTATATTAATTATAATACATTACAGTCATACTCTATATGACTCCCAAA
Source organism: Delphinus delphis (assembly GCF_949987515.2). Taxonomy (NCBI): domain Eukaryota; kingdom Metazoa; phylum Chordata; class Mammalia; order Artiodactyla; family Delphinidae; genus Delphinus; species Delphinus delphis. The sequence goes on along the minus strand of NC_082696.1, from coordinate 76,203,666 downwards.
TTATTATCAACTATATTATATAGCCTACATTGATCAAGTAGACATACTGTTACCAAATAACTCACCTACTTTAATATTTGGTACTGATTAGCTATAAGCTGTGTACATATAAAGTTAAGTAAATAAATGTTGATAAAAAGTTAGAAATTATAATTGATGTGGAGAGGGCACCTGATGTATCTAAAGGCAACCAGACAATCATTACCTTATCTCTCTGACTCCTTTTCTCCTGAATCTGCTGGAATTTCTTGGAGGGTGGTGGATAAAGGGGTGAGGCACAGACTCTGTTTTTCATTTACTCTGTTCTGTTTCCAGACTTAGCTCCCACAGCAGGCCATCTTCCTCAGTAGATTCACAACTATTTTCTATTATCAGTCAAGACTTGTTTTTTCCAGTAGATAAGGAGAAGAGAGAAGTGTGTTTGAGGTTCTGGTGTAACTGAGAACTATCTAAGACTTTAGGGGAAATAACTGTTTTCAGAAATACCGAAAAGTAAAACAGCAACAACAAAAAACTTGCATCTTCCATTTTTATAACTCTCACAGCCTATCTGAAATTTTGTTTTATATAATATTTTTCCAATGAGACAGATTCTATTTGAGAGCAAAAATCTTCCTTCTTTCAATTGTGCATTCTTATTGTCTATTAAAGGGCTTGCTTTAGAGTAAGAGCTCCATAATGTTAAATGAATGGATTGGTGGAGTGATGAGTAGATGGGTGGAAGAACAAATGGATGGAGAGTTGGGAGAATGAATGAATGAATGGACGAGTAGACTGATGCGTGGATAGTTGTCTTCAGAGGTATTAAATAAACCTGAGTTTCCACCGAAACAATGTCTGGATGACAGCACACCTGTTTACAACATGGTTTACTGAATATTTTAAGCTCACTCTTGAGACCCACTGCTCAGAAAAAAAAAAGATTCCTTGCAAAAAATTATTGCTCATTGGCAATGTACCTGGTCACCCAAGAGCTCTCTGATCCAGAGGTACAACAAGATTAGTGTTATTTTCATGCCTGCTGACACCACATCCATTCTGAAGCCCATGGATAAACGAACCATTTCCACTTTCAAGTTTTAATATTTAAGAAATACATTGCATAATACTATAGCTATCACATACAGTGATTCCTCTGATGGATCTGGGCAAACTAAATTGAAAACCTTCTGGGAAGGGTTCACCATTCTAGATGCCATTAAGAACATTTCTGATTCATGGGAAGAGGTCAACATATCAATATTAACAGGAGTTTGGAAGAAGTTGATGCCAACCTTAATGGATGATTTTGAGGGGTTCAAGAGTTCATTGGAGGAAGTAACTGAAGATGTGGTGGAAATAACAAGAGAAATAGAATTAGAACTGGAGCTTGAATTGACTGAATTGCTACAATCTCATGATAAAACTTGAATGGGCGAGGAGTTCGTTCTTATAGGTGAGCAAAGAAAGTGATTTCTTGAGGCAAAAACTACTCTTGATGCAGATGCTGTGAAGATTGTTAAAATGACCACAAAGGATTTACAATATTACATAAACTTAGTTGATAAAGCAATGGCAGTGTTTGATAGGATTGACTCCAATTTTGAAAGAAGTTCTACTGTGGGTAAAATGTTATCAAACAGCATTGCATACTATAGAGAAATAATTCATGAAAGGAAGAGGCAATTGATGCCACAAACTTCACTGTTGTCTCCCCAGCCACCTCAAACTTCAGCAACCACAGTCCTGATCAGTCAGCAGCTCTCAACATGCAGGCAAGACCCTTCAGCAAACAGCAAAATGCTTATGGCTTGCTGAAGGCTCAAATGATGGTTAGCACTTTTTATCTATAAAGTATTTTGAATAAAGGTATGTACATTTTTTAAGACATAGTGCTATTGCACACTTAGTAGACTACAGTACAGTGTAAACATAACTTTTATATGCATTGGGAAACCAAAAAATTCGTGTGACTCACTTCATTGCAGCATTTGCTTTATTGCAGTAATCTGAAATCAAACCTGCAGTATCTCAGAGTTTTGCCTGTAGTCACTATTGCAGTTATCCATTGCTACATAACAAGCTAACTTAAAACATAGTGGCTTACAACAACTGTCATTGTCTCTTCATCTTTGAGTTCGCTGGGTTCAACTGGGTAGTTCTCCTTTGAGATCTCTCCTGCAGTCACAATCAGATAGTCATCTGAGTCATCTGAAGGCTTGGCTTAACCAAGATATCCCAGAGTTTACTCACATGGCTTGACCTCAGACTGGAACACTTAAATGTGGATTATCCACGAGGATTAAGTGTCTCACTGTATAGCAGTTAGATTCTGAAGGGAGGCAGGAAGCGGAAGCTGCTGATCAGTTAAGAGCTTCTGTCTAGAACCAGATTCAGGGCTTACCCAGTTTCAAGGGAATGACTGACACTTGAAACTGACCCCTGTCGGGGCACACAGGATCTGAATTGATCTTTTACTTACCAATAGTCTGCATAAGACTGTCAACTGTTGTTCACTGCTGATTCTCCAGCTCCTCACAGAGTGCCAGGCATGTAATAAATCAATAATAAATGATTCATTGAACTAACATATTTATCAGGAAAATAATATGTAGTAGAAGCAGTGCTAGACATGAGATACCCTGATTTTTCCTTTATTTCTCTGACTCCCATGCACTCCAATATTGGAGACAGAAAATAAGAATATACAAATGAGTACAGAATTTGGAATTGTTATAAATGAAATCTGCAGGAGTATATATGGAGTAATGGGGGAGGGAGAGTGATTGCTTCAGACACAGCATGTTCAGAGGAAGCCTCTCTGGGAAGAAGAACTTAAAGCTGAGAGTTGAAGCAGGAGAAGGAGCCAGCCATGAAAAGAAACAGAAATGCACACATTCTCATTCCAAAGAAATGGAAAGAGGCCAAGGCAAGACTGATGGATCCAAGAAATGAAAGAAGCCAAAGTGACTAAAAATAAGTTTATCAAGGTACAGGGAACCAGAGGGTTAGCCTGACCATGGTCAGATCATGTCATGCTTAGCAGTATGATGAGAAATGCAAGTTTTATTCTAAATGCAGTTAGAAGCAAATTAAAACATTTAAGTGAGAGTGTGATATAATATGATTTACACTTTTAAAGTATTACTCTGGCTGCTTTGTGGAGAATGGTTTAGAAGAAACAACAGAGGAAGTAATGAGAAGAGTTACAGTGCTTTTGTGCTTGCTTAGGGGAGAGATGGATGGAGGGAGTGGAAATGGAAACAAAGAGAACACAGATCTCTTTTGGAGGTGTATTAGAAAGCACCTGAGAAGGAGTTAGAGAGGCATAAGATGATTTTTATGGGTTTTTTTCCCAGTGCACCAAGATAGATGTAGTGCTTTTCACTAAGGTGGGAAAGATTGAGAGAAGAATGCATAAAGGAAAATCAAGTGTTCCATTTTGACATGCTAAATTTGAGATATTTATGTGATAGCTAAGAGCAGATGTCCATAGAAATGGAGAATAGAAAGGTGGTTGACAAGGGATAAGGGGTGGAATAAATAGGAAAAACTTTGTAAAAGAGTACAAAATTTCATTTATATAATGGATGAGGTCGGAGGATCTAAGGTATAACGTGAATATAGTTGACAACACTATATTGTATAATTGAAATTGTATATACTACTAAGAGAGTAGAACTTAAATGTTCTCACCCCTCCCCCAAAACAACAAATGGTTAATTAAAATAGATGTTGAGTTCCTAATTGGACACAGGAACCTGGAACAGGGAACCCACATTGAATTAATGATATTTAAATCTCATCCATGCAGGTGGACAAGATTTCCTGGGGGCTAAGATTCTACATGGAAAGAGAAGAGGGCTTAGGACTAAGCCTTGAGGAATACAATCTTCTGAAGTTGGAACAAAGAGGACAAACCCATAAGAAATCAGAAGAGTGTGATGTGAGGGAATTTCAAGAGAGAAGATGCTCCTATCTGGTCAAGAGCTGCTGAGAAAGAGCTCTTGGAGGATGCAGACAAAGAAGTATATGAGGTTTTTGTTGGAATTGGGTGTCTTTGATAAGAAGATTCAGTGACGTGTTAGGGAATAACAGAATCCAGGTTGGAACGGGCTTGTGAGATTAGGGAAGGGAGACAGTGAAGAACTATATGCAAACATCATATAGCTTCCCTTTTTTTCTGCCAAGGATTTTATATGCATAAAAAACATACACAAATATACAATCCAATTTCCCTTCTTTTACACCAAATGCACCCGGATCATGATTATTTATACTTAGCAGTACATCCTGGAAGTGCTCAATATCATATAGAGTTCCTTGTTCATTTTATAGCAACATCGCACAGCTTTCCAACGTAAGGCTGCACTATATTTTATTTAACATTAGAATTATGCCTTATATTCTTCTTATACATAATGTTGTGATTATAGGTAATTGGAACCTCTGTATTAAAAGGCATTCCCCTCCTTAATATTTGCGCTAATTTGCATTTTTAGCTGCAATGTGTATGGCTGACTGTTTTCTCACAGTTTAGGCAACTTTGTGCATTATGAAACTTAGCATTTTTTCTAATCTGATAAACTAAAAATGATGTCTCAGAATAGTTTTCAAAAATATGTTTTTTAAAATAAGTGAAACTTATATAACATAAAATTAAACATTTAGAAGTATACAATTCAGTGAAATTTAGTACATCCACAATGTTGTGAAACCACCACCTCTATCAAATTCCAAACATTTTTATCACCTGAAAGAAAGTGAAACCAAGAAAGACCTGTGGAGCCTTCCTGGCTATGGACCCCCATGTTTCCTGCCTGCCTTTTGTTTGTAGAAAAACTTTAGCTTCTTAGGCCTTCCCGGAGTTCCAAATTTAATCAGAGAAGTGAGAAAATGCAGAAACAAAGGAAAATAGTCAAGCAAGATAAAATAATAATAGCTTAGCCATAGAACAAATTCAAGAACCTCCTCAAGGGCTATAGATATTATTTTGAGTTGTATCCTTGAGTTGTTTTATAGATATTAAACCCCTACCAGGTGGAAGAAGTTAATTGCATGCTGACCACAAGCACATAGACCCCAGACCAACTGGAACCTGAAGGTTGATGATGTTAACTCCTGAAATACCACCCTGATACCTCATGGCAAACTAATCAGAAGAATATCCATGAGCTGATCAGGCACCTTGTGACCTTCTCCCTTACCTTGCCTCTAAAAATCCCTTCCCTAAAACCCATTAGGGAGTTCAGGACTTTAAAGTGTGAGCTGCCCATCCTCCTTGCTTGGCCCCATGTTGGACACCCTGCAGTAACAGCTGTACTTTCCTTCATCACAACCCTATGTCAGTAGACTGGCTTTGCTGTGCGTTGGGCAAGTGGATCTAAGTCTGGTTCGGTAACAAGAACCCCATCCCCATCAAGCAGTCCCCCCTTATTCCCCAGACTCCCCCAAGCCCCTGGCAACACAAATCTGCTTTCTTTCTTCACAGATTTACCTATTCTGAATATTTCCTACTAATGGAATCATATAAACCCTTTTGTGTCTGACTTCTTACACTTAGTATAATGGTTCTGAGGTTCATATACTTTGTAGCATGCATCAGTACTTCATTCCTTTTCATGACTGATTGATATTCTATTTTATGTATATCCCACAATTTGTTTACCCATTGGTCCATGATGGACAATTGGATTTTTGTCTATTGTGAATACTGCTGTTATAATTATTCATAACTATTTGAGTATCTGTTTTCAATTGGGACAGTATATATGTAGGAGGGAAATTCTGGGTCATATGGTAATTCAGTGTTTAACTTTTTGAGGAAATGCCAAACCATTGTCTACAATGACCATTTACATTCTCACCAGCAATGTATCAGGGTACCAATTTCTCCACATCCTTGACGACCTTTGTTATTTTCCTTTTCTTTTTATCATAACCATCCTAGTGTGTGTTAAATGGTATAAAATTGTGGTTTCCTTATCTGTTTATGGTTACATGGCTATGTTCATTTTGTGACAATTTATTAAGCTGTCAATTAAGATGTGTATTCTTTTCTGTACATATTTTATTCCAATAAAATATTTACAAAACTTTAATATAAACGTTTGTTGAGGAATAAATGGATACATATTATTGAAAAAATGTTCATTAAATTGGCTCCCTTAACAAAATGAATTTCCGCTATCTACTTGTTCCAGCCAGTCAGCTTGGAAGGCTATAGAAATTATTCCTTCTTCCAACAGGACACACTTGGCACCTCTCTTACTGTTTCTATTATTTTATGCTTGGCATTTATGCCCAGTGACACCTGGAAATTTCACTTTTTCATTCACTTCTATTCTCACTTTCTTCTATCCCACACATACTGTGCAAATCTATCCAACCATCTACCCTATCTTAGAGAGTTCATCCTACTTTCAATTCAGAATGCTCATTCTCAAATGTAGATATTTGAGGGCTGTTTAAAAAATTACCATGGGTCTCTTGAGAACTTCAGTCCTTAGCTTGAAATATTTTAAAATGTGATTTTAAATGCAAATATGCTTAATTTATATGGTCACTCAACATAAATGAGACTGTAACTCAAATATGAAATCGAAATTATTCGGCCAAACAAGGTTGGAATATGCTTAAGAGTCACACAAATTACTAGTATATTCATGGCCTCTTCTCTTTCTTACCACCTGAGTATCCCTCTTCTCCTCTTATTTGTTCTTGTCCAGATTATATGGTTTACTTAATTATATTAAACTTAGCTTTGGTTAGAGTGGAGATGTGGGCAAGGAATATTAAAAAGAGGAAGAGGACATTCAGTTATCTGAGAAAAAAATGAAGAAAGAGAAAGAAAGAAAAGGGAGAAGGGAAGGGGAAGAAATGAAAAGATCCACTGTACATGCAGGGGCTTAGGTGAGGGTTAATAAGAGGAATGCAGTTTTGAGAGAGGCTGAAGGGTGTAAGCAATACTAGAAGCTGGAGGAACGGGAGAGAGAATTCCCATGGAGCATTATTTTGAATAATAAGTTGGATTGATTTTGATATCCTCTAAACATGTCAATAAAAAAATGAAATTTACTTTTGATTCCTTTGGTTGCTATCTGTGTCATGGTACATGTAACATCCAATTGAAAGTGGATTATGAAACACTCCAGCTCATTTTCAGCTTCTTTTACTTTATTACTGAAATAAAATTCAATATTTTAAAAATTCTGGTATCTAGCTTGAAAATCCTGACAATATGTTTGCTAACCCCAGTTAGAAAAATACAAGAATTGTCCCAAAGTTAGCAGCCATGACACAAAGCTCAGTTAAGTCTTCTTTGTAAAACATAAAAATTATTGAAAAAAAAGTCCATTTTCCCATGAAATGGTACTGTATTTTATTTCAATTTTTTACTATGTAATGAGAAACCTCATATATCTCTGTAAGGTCTACAAGAAAAATAGAAGAGGTAAGGAAGGAGCCTTCCTTAGCCACGCAGGGCTCTCAGGGACATAACAGCTCTGGATTCAAAATCTAAGTTGAGGGTGGAGGTGTGGTTGTAAGAGAAGAACTTCAGAAGTAAGGCCAATTTATAATTTCTCCCTCTTCCTCTTAATACTATATATGTATATATTGTTTACGGCGTTTCTCTTGTGTGACCCTATTACTATAAATATAAAAAAAACTACAGAACAAAAATATTATAAAAAACACAATTTTCTTATGGTTTGCCTTTTTTCCTGCAGTCATTTCAATTGTGTCTGTTTTTTTTTCGTGTGTGTATGTGTATATAATATTTTAGTTAAAATAAGCAAACAACAAATAAACAAGCAAAGAAACAAAATGAGCTAAAGATGAAAAGTCCCAGCCCTAACATGGCAAACCTCTATCTTTCAACAGAAAATTATTTCTCAGTAACTTACTTGTCCTTCAAATTCAGTTATAGGAATGTTCATTCATGTTTATTTCTAATAGGAAAAAAATATAGATAGTGCTTGCCAATTAGAGGGTATGTTGAATCCGACTTATCTCAAATAACCACTTGTGACTGCTCTATGTTTTCCTTTCTCATTCAACCTCTCCATATAAAAGAATGTTATTTTAAATTATTTTTCCAATTTGTAAAAGTGTGTTTGTTGCCAAAACTTCTGGACATAGGACTAGTTTTAATCCATCAAAGACACAATGTCTAGTAGCAAACCATATTCTTCATAGTATTTAATTAACTATCCTTACATGCCCAAGAGTTCTGTGTACCCAGCATCAGTTGACAAACCCCTTTGCTCTTGTCGTTGAAGTTCACACCTGGTGTTACCCAAATGAAACAACTTCTTGAGCTACACAATGTTAACTCAGTTGGAGAGTGCTCTGAATGTCATCCCCTTCATTCACTTTCTTTGTTCACTCTTTTCAGCAAACATTTATTGAATCTCTCTCTGTACTCCGCTTGGCAATGAAAGGAATACATAGAATTCTAGTTCACTGACAACCTTCTACAGAGAAGTTTTGCAACATGCGCAGTTTAACACTAATCAAAAAGTTAGATAACAAAAATATGAGTGTCATATGACAATTTTTTTTTACAACCGTCAAATAAATGGGTTCTGGAATGGCCTAAGAGGATTGTGAACAAGACTGGTCAAGGAAGCCCTCAAGTTGAAGGACTTGAAAGGACTTGAAAAGAAAACGGGTAAGAGGTGCAAGAAATCAGTCCTGAGAAGAGAAAAGAAAACATTCCAAGAAGGGGACCAGAGCACAAGCACCGTGGTAGGGGAAAAAGTAGCCTTCCCAGAGGACCTAAATGTCTAACTGTGTTAATTCAGGAGGGTGCAGTGAAGGATACTTGCAAAGAAACAGCATTTGGAGAGATCAAACAGGCAACCCAAGGGCTTCTCCTTCAAAGTTTTGATTTAGAAAATCATTAAAGAAACTGATTTTAGAACATTCTACATATTAATCCACTCCTTAATTAACTGAACTAATAATGAGGAACAATTCTAAGTTTTTCAGAATGGTGAAAGGCTTAATTCCCTTTGGAATGTGCTTTTGTATTGAAATTCAAATAAAATTGTGTTTGCTGTGACATTGCAGAGCTTAGATTATGGAAGAACTATGGAGCTTTTTCTTAACTTTTTTTTTTTTTTGCGGTACGCGGGCCTCTCACTGTTGTGGCCTCTTCCGTTGTGGAGCACAGGCTCCGGACGCGCAGGCTCAGCGGCCATGGCTCACGGCCGCTCCGCGGCATGTGGGATCTTCCCGGACCGGGGCACGAACCCGTGCCCCCTGCATCTGCCGGCGGACTCTCAACCACTGCGCCACCAGGGAAGCTCTGGAGCTTTTTCTTTGTTCATCTCCATCCAAAAAATAAACAATACCTCCTGGAGATGTATATTGCAAAACTCTGAGTTGTTCTTTTTTTGAAAAATTCTGGCAGAGACATTTTTCTGAAGCTCAGATAAGTTAAGCATACCCTAAGATGACTATGTATTAAAAATTAAGTCCAAAAATTATTTTTTGATTACAATAGGTTTAAAAAAAGTCTCTAAAATAAAAATTCCTTTGCAAATTTGGCAAAAATATTGGTGCCTAAATTCATCGGGGTATAATTTGCATTATTAATTTCAGGTAATAATTTTGTGACATGTCTTTACTTGTTTTACAAGTGAGTTCTTTTAATACCTTTCTATTTACAACTGCAGCTTTAAAACAAACTGAGAAAACCAGCAGCAAACTGATCACTTGAGAGTCACATAATTATTGGTATCAACCAGCCCATAATAATTGCAATAGCCTTGAGTCAAATCTAACTTAAAATGTTAAATGAATAAAGACTAAATTAAGCTTACTTCCTTGATGAAACAGTTGGATCATTAACTGGATACTAACAGAAGTCTAATCTTCATAGGTATTTTAAAATTATTGTTCACTCAATGGCATCTGGATTACATCTTATACAAAAATTTCCCTGAAAACTTAATATAGTTCAAAGAATTCAGATATAAACTTGAAAAACATTTCGTAGCTTGGTTTTCTTTACAAATGCATTAGGGTTAATTGTGTGGTATACGGATAACGATGTTTCTTTTTTAAATGGTAACTGGAATATGATATTAAAATGGTCTTAGTAAAAGTTATCACCATCAAAACACATTGAGAATCTATCTTCATAACATGCTTTATTAGTGGCTGTGCAAGCAGCAGGTTGGACATGTAACTGAGCAGGACCCCATGGGGCCTTCCTGCAGGGGGGAGGGGGCTTGGGGGGAGGACAAGCCTTCTTCCCCCCATATCCTCTGCTTTGACTTGTCTCTGAAGTACCTCGATAATAGTATTTGATGCACATTTCCTGAGTTGTTTTGCAGATGTGTCACATTTGTGTGAGGACCTTGAACACATAGCCCCAGGCCTCCTGGAGCCTAAGGACTGGTAATGTTGACCCCTGTGACACCACCCTGCTACCTCCCCATCAGCCAATCAGAGAATTAAGCCCAAGCTGATCACATACCCTGCGATCCCCCTCCCTCACCTGGCTTTTAAAAGCGCTTTGCCGAAACCCTTCGGGAGTTCCGGCTTTTAGGGCATGAGCCGCCCATCTCCTTGCATGGCCCTGCAATAAACCTTTCTCTGCTCCAAGCTCCAACTTTTCAGTTTGTTTGGCCTCACTGTGCATCAGGCACACAAACTTGTGTTAACAGACAGACATAATCTGTCTCTTGGGAATTTACAATCCAAGGCTGAAAATGCTGACACAGATGCTACTGAAGCAATGTAGGTAAAGAAATTTGTATTAAAAAGCTAGAAAACTTGAATCGGTGATTTTTAAAAATTGCTAATAACAAATAACTTTAAATAAACAGCAATTTGTATCTGGACACTTCTAATATTCTTGTCTTTCAAATAATTCATCAGTCTCCCAAGACTGTCCCTTAGGTTCATACATGAAGGCACCAGGGCGTAACAGAGATGGATAAATAAGTTGCACCCTTGGCTGGATGGAAAGAGAATCATGGGTAGAGAGGCTGGAAATTCCAAGGAAGAAAAGGAATTGGCTCAATATGTCTTAGTGATTAAAGCTGGATTAAGAATGTAAATTTGGTCTTTGGATACACTATTCTCTTGCTGCATCTCCCAACCTAAAAAACAAACAAATAAAAAACAGACCAAAAAAACCTACTTTTTTATAAAAAAGGAAAATATTTTTCTTTCTTTCTAAATGATACTGGGAATCCCACTCCTCTAAATATGTCAGAGAAAATGACAAAATAGAAATAAATCCTTGACTGAAGGAATTTCTTCTAAAATGAAAACAGGGAAATGAAGGAAACCTTCACAGACAGATAAATAGACGGGATGGCATAAAAATGATTATAATTATGATTAGCATAAGACATGAAGAGGAAGTTAAAGATAGGAACGCCCCAGAATTAAAAAGAATTTGTTTCTGAAACAAATCAATGGCTTAGAAAAAGTTAGTGAGGACTGCTCCATATCGGAAGAGATCCACATAAACAAATGTGACTAATGTGTGGATTTTAGGAATCCTGATTCAGACAAACCAAATATGAAAAAGAGTTTTTAAAAAATCCGAGGACTTATTGCTCACCTTGTTACGTATGAAAAAGACATTGACTTTATGTAGGAAATTGTTCATACTTTTTGAAGGTATATGCTGAAGTATATAGAGGTAAAATAATATGATGGCCAGAATTTGTTTTAAAATAATTTTAACACCAAAAAATAAGAAGAAAAATAAGGTGTAGATGAAGTTCTTGCAAAATCTTGAAAATTGTTCATTCAAGAAATTGGGTATGTGGAAACTGATTGAAGCTTTTCATAACAGAAATATTATTTTGTGATGATAAAAATAATATGCATATGTTTTAGAAAGTTTAGAAAATACAATTAATTATAAACAAAAAATCAGCAGTGAGCTTAATTTCTCTTAATAGTTTGGGTTATTTACTTTCTAGGTGCTATTGATAAAATTTTTATATGATGAATTACTATTTCTATTTCTTCCTGGTGAACTATATAAAGATGTCTTGATTCTTTTATTTTCCTTGTGTGTTTTAGTTACTTTAAAAAAAATAGGTTTATGAAATTTCATTTCATAGTAAAACTAATCACATTGTCATACTTGAAGAAAGTGTTTTTGTTTCATTATTTGTATTTAACATTTCAAATTTGTGCATATGGAATTTTAAAAAGTCTGTCTATTCTTTTTTTGTTACATTTGTAAATATTCACTTTGTAATTTAAAAGGATCAAGAACTGCTTTTGAATCTTCTTATTCACACTGTGGATATATATTCCACATCTGGTAAAATTATGGCTTCAACAAAGACCTTTTTCTAAATCATTCCTGGTATCAAGTTGGTGCTAGATGGGCCCCCAGGGCAAATGGTTTGAGTTCTTTCCTTGTGGACTGATGGGAACAACAGGACAACTGAGAGAGGAGGATAGGCCGTGCCAGATAGAAGATAAGATACCCCATATTCCTCATTCTTGAAGTCAGGAGACCTCCCCGACTACACAGGCTCAGAAAGGTTCCTTGGAGGTCAAAAGGGGAGTGATGCTAACTAGTGCTCACTTACCCATAGACCTCCTCAGTAGAATCCATCTTGGCTAAAAGATGCACCCGCACACATGGAAAAATCCTGAGCTATACCAAGTACAGACTTTGAACTGGGCAAATAAAAATGATTGGCCAGAGGAAACATGGAAGCAATGCCCCATAAAAGTGATACAAACAGCCAGGAGGGTGTGGCTCTCTCTGAGCCTGCCTGTGTGTCTATCCACATGTACTCTTTTTTTTTTTTAACATCTTTATTGGAGTATAATTGCTTTACAATGGTGTGTTAGTTTCTGCCTTATAACGAAATGAATCAGTTATACATATACATATGTCCCCATATCTCTTCCCTCTTGCGTCTCCCTCCCTCCCACCCTCCCTATTTCCTAATGAATACTTTACTTGATTCACTACTTTCCGTCTTTGTGGGAATTCTTTTCTGCAAAGCCATAGGGCCAGGGCCTTGTCACTGACCACGGGTCTAGTGGCTAGGATTTGATTCTCCCACCGCCGCAACCCAACCTCAATCACTGGCTGGGAACCGGAACCCTGATTCAAGCCGCTGCAGGCCGAGGCCACCCGAGATCAGGTCATATATTCATTGCCGAGAATTCACTGAACACATGCTGCTCTAATTCTGTCAGTTTTAAGAAGTGAAGACATTTATATCCCAGTCCAGAACTCCTAGGGGCAATATGAATAGACAACTGCCCTTCACTAAAAAGAAAGTATTCATCACCCAGAGTTGAGAAAAAGCTAATTCAGGGGATTCTCTAACTATATGCTTTTTTAAAAAGGCAATAAAATACTTATTGACATAGCAGCATTATTAAAGAATGGTATAGAATGGCCAGTGGGATTTTTCTTGGGCCCTAGAATTGTTACCAAAACTTGCCAAAGCTGGAGACCAAAGGAGCCAAATATCCCAGTCTGTAAGTTCTGAGACTGACCTGTGATTAGGGCCAGCAACCTTCTCACAGGACCTGTTGAAAGGTGCAAGCTCGAAGAATAAACTTCACCAGGGATTATTTAAAGTACTTACTAACCAGTTTGGTACGGCACTAACTCAAATGGATGCTAGTCATAACAATCAGTATAGCCATACAACCTAACAATATCTCCACTTTTACCCTCCAATATCAGGAGAAGACTAGTAGAGCAAATATTAACTCTGTGCAATGCAATTCCTTCCCATCAAAGCTAAAAAAAAAGGAGAGTACGAGGAAATCACTTATAAAGATGCAACGGAGATTGCTTTCAAAAACGGAAGGCTGGGGCTTCCCTGGTGGCGCAGTGGTTGAGAGTCCGCCTGCCGACGCAGGGGACACGGGTTCGTGCCCTGGTCCGGGAGGATCCCACATGCCGCGGAGCGGCTGGGCCCGTGAGCCATGGCCGCTGAGCCTGCGCGTCCGGAGCCTGTGCTCCGCAAGGGGAGAGGCCACGACAGTGAGAGGCCCGCGTACCGCAAAAAAAAAAAAAAAAACAAAAACGGAAGGCTGGCCTTGATTTGCCCATTGACCAGTAAACACTGTGTGAGCAAAGATCAAATGGAAGACAGACTGTCTACAGAATGGGGACCGGGACTGCTCCTCCTTAAGTAAGACTGCTGAGAGGAATAGCAGGTGAATCCCTAGCCTTCCCATAAGCTTGACATTTGACTGTGAAGGCTAGATGAGATTGGAGTTTACCGTCTTGCCAGGACTTCAACCATGTGGTTGCCCAAGTCCTGTACACAAGAGAAAGGTAGAGTGATGCAACCAGTTTGACGCCAAGGGAACACAGAGTGCTTAAAGGAGCTACACAAGAATGAAACTTTTTCTCAGCAGGACAAGGCGGACATCACCTGTCCACATCAAACACAAGAAGAGGAATGCTACTTGATAGGAAACATCTACTCCCTAATACCTTGACTCCCTTTTAGGCTTTCAGTCTCAACATATTGATTCCATCTCCTATTGTCTTTGGCTTCTCAATTGACCTTGTCTTGTCCATCAGTCCATCCCCCATTTTAGCAGCCTAAGTTATACTGTATTTTGATACTTTACCTTGCTCCCAGCAAAGGGTCCTTTTTCCTGGACCTTCTTTTCAATGCTGCAGCACCTAATACTAGTCCACAGAGCACAACTTTGTGTAAGTTATTTTAAAAATCATTCCTTCCAGTTGAAAGCAGCCCCCCTCACTCATGAGACAATCAGAAAATGGCCTGAATTTTAGCACCGCCCTCTCTCTTCCGGAGAGCCCTGATGCAGTCAAAAACCTGCAAAACTGTATGTGGCAGGTAAGCTTAAAATGATATAAAAGAAGACAGAATGAAAGCCATTCAAATAATTTTCATATAAAATACTTCAAATCTGTAAAAGCTTAGCATTCAATAAGAATTACTGTAAAATGTATAGGTAGTTAAAGAAACACATTGGTTATTCACTCAATTAACTTTTTGACAAACTGACCGTTGGGAAAATTGGCTTTTGGTGAACTGATTTAAGCCAACTAATATCCATGGAACTGACTTTTAGCACTGTCTCAACTTCAGAGGATAAATTAAAGAAGGAGTAGGAGGAAATACATGAAAGAAGCTCCTGTCTTTCTCACTCCATTCCAAGATGTTATGATCTGCATTTCAGGGAGGGAATAGAAAGAATTTCAATCAGATATGAGACTGAAGTTGAAATAAGGAGGACCAACTCTCAGCAAGTGAAATGAGTTCATGTAAATACTGAAAGAGATGGAAAATTGTGAAATCTTTCTAAGATACCATTAAAAAAAAAACCCCACTATTTCGTTGCTATGTGAGGCCAGGAGGACACAATTAAAAGCAATGATTGGAAAATAATTTAAACTTTTATTTTTTTTATCCACAAAAAATATTCCCCTAGAATCAAGAGAAATCATTTGGAAATGGAGGCAAATGTGACTTGACCAACTTTAGTAGGGCAAAATTTTATGGTCTGTGAAAAAAACAGCATTTAACATTATTTAACTATATTTTATTTACAAAACTCCCCCACTGTAAAGTGTTCCATTTCATTGCCAGTTGAGAATTGTTGAAATGTACTTATTAATTCAAGAGATTAGCTATAACTATAGGGTGTTTTTACTTACTCCCCCTTAGAGCTGATGCAGAACAATTAATTTTTTCTGGTGCATTCATCCTTCTGTAGAGCCATTCCCCTGGCAGTCCTGCCCAGTTAGCAAGATGAAAAGTTATTGTCAGAATGGTCTCTACAAAGTGAGAGAGTGGCATGGACTTATATATACTAACAAATGTAAAATAGATAGCTAGTGGGAAGCAGCCTCATAGCACAGGGAGATCAGCTTGGTGCTTTGTGACCACCTAGAGGGGAGGGTGGGAGGGAGACGCAAGAGGGAGGGGATATGGGGATATATGTATATGTATAACTGATTCACTTTGTTATACAGCAGAAACTAACACACCATTGTAAAGCAATTATACTCCAATAAAGATGTTAAAAAAAAAAGAAAAGAATGGTCCCTGCTGCAGATACACAATGCCCAAGTTGATGTCAGTACTCATTGGTACCATCCATTTCTACATCACTAGATTGACACAATTGTGGAGAGAGAATCATCTATGTATTCCGGTCTCCTTTTGTTTGCAAAGGAAGAACTCATGGCCAACTTAAACGCCAGGAAAGGAAGCAGAGAAAAAGGACAGTGGTTGCAATCCTGCACTATGCGCTGCATTTTATGATCTTCTTTCTCTTTTTTATTCAGTATCTGGTTACCCCAACATCTAGATAGATCAAGTGTATCTCACACAGAACTGATTAGTTTTTTCTAATTTATTTATTTTATTTATTTTATTTTCAGATGCGTTGGGTCTTCAAGGCTGCGCACAGGCTTTCTCTAGTTGCAGTGAGCGGGGGCTACTCTCCGTTGTGGTGCGTGGGCGTCTCATTGCGGTGGCCTCTCTTGTTCCAGAGCACGGGTTCTAGGCGCGTGGGCTTCAGTAGTTGTGGCACACGGCCTTAGTTGCTCTGCAGCATGTGGGATCTTCCCAGACCAGGGATCTTAACCACTGCATCACCAGAGAAGTCTCTGATTAGTTTTTTAAGATAGATGTCCCCACATATAGGACTTTACATATAAGACTCATAGTTTTCCATATGACTTGTAACCCTCCTGCCAGTAATTGATCTCATGTTCAAAGATTACTGATGTCCTTCCTGATCTTGAGTTTTCTCTTAATGTCTTTTTAATTAACTGGATATTAGAATGTACTCCACCTAAATCTTAATTCCCTTTTCTGCCTCTGCTCACTATGGAAAGAGAAGGCATGAATTACCTTCTCTTCTTAGATAATTAGCTAGAAGTTACGCAATGCTTTTTTTCAAGTGTCTCATGTGACTGCAGACTGCTTTGGCGGTCATGCTGAAAGAAATAACAGAGGACGATATGATTCCTTCTCCTTCCTGTTCCTGATAGCAATAGCTACAACAGAGGTGCATGGAGCTATGTTAGTCAACTCAGAGGGAAGGCCTTTTTTTGTATAATTCTTCCTCTTATTAATCTCAGTTACTTCCTCTATATAAAGGTCCTACTGCCTGAAGAACGGAAATTCATTTTTTTTTGCCACGGTATGTTTTACTGTGTTCTTATCTTGAGATATCATCACTCCTAAAAATAAATACGTTCAGATTTTTCTGATTGAGATTATTTTCTGAGCACAATTGCCTAATTTTCCTCCTTCCGAATTCCCATGGAAATTTCGAGCAAAATATGAATACATGGAAAATATAAATATAGGAAGTACTAAAAATGTTAAAGATGTTTATCTCTGTATGGTGAGATTACAGTGAGTTTTTATGTTTTCTGTGCGTTTACATAAAGATGTTTCTTTTAAAATTTATAAATTTAAAAATTTCTACTCTTCTTTAATCTTTTGACTTCATTCATCAAATTGTTACTTGTGTAACCTCTTTTTATTCTAACACAGTCTTGATAAGTTTTTTTATATTATTAGTTTTATTTTGAGAATGTATTATGTCATTATAAGTATACATTTCAAATATTATATTGCTAAGTGCATGAAACATAATAATTATGTTAAAGCAAAACTTACAAATCCAAATAGACTAGAAATAATAATTCTTAATTTCTTATTTTTAATTTGTTTTTCTAAGAAAATCTAAATAATTTTTGTTCCCAAATGCATAAAGACTGCGTAATATCTTATGAATTTAATTTAAAAATTAAGTTTGTGAATTCTCAATGTTCAGTTTGTGGAGTTTTTACTCACGTATATCTCATATATCAAGGCCTGTAAATTTCGGCATCTTGGTCTTCCTGTACTTGATCTCTGTCTCCTCAATTCAGTGAGGAGATATCCTCTGCTTGAGTTACCTCTCCCTATACTGAGGTCTGAAATTGCTTCAAAGCATAAAATCGGAGTTATTATACCGTTTGCTTCACTTCTCTTAAATGTGATACTCTGGTGTTGCATGCTGTCCAAAGCTTGAAAAAGGCTTTTCATATAATTTGTTCACTTTTCTAGTTGTTTATGATGGGAGAACAAATCTAATACCAAATCTAATACCATGGTCATGTGCAAAATTTCAAAGGTCATTATTTTTAATTAACAGAAAATTAAATAGTAAGTATTAAAACATTGGTAAGTTACTTCTTATCTCTGTCATGTAACATTTTATACCAGATTATTTTTTTCATGGCAAGAGAAATAGACACACCTTTTAGCATTAGAATCTTGAAAAGTTGGAAGAAACTCAAAGAAGCCTAATTGGAAAGTCCTGAATTTGACATACAATTTTATTTTTATTTCTAACATGAATATAGAGATCAGAGCTGTATATTCTGATGTATCGGTCTGGATTAATTCAGGAAAGAAAAACCCACAGGAGGTTAAACAGGGTAAGTTTAATATAAATAATTATTTAAGTATGGTAACAGAGTAACCTTAAGATATAAGAAAACTCAATATAGTATCTTGGGAATGAGTTAAGAGTATCCAAGGAAGGACAAACTTGGAAGGTGTTCAGAGCTTGTGGGAGAAGTTGTGCTTCCACTCACTGGAGAGCGAAGAAGTTTGCTGGTTTGGCTAGGCTGGAGCTGATACGCAGTTACTGGGTAATCAGAAGGTGACCTGGAGCACAGGCACAGAGCAGGGTGGTCAGAACCTTTCCAGGCCACAGGCAAAGTGTACAGGGCTTACAGAGGGTGCAGAGTTTCAACGGGAACCCAGGGAAGTTAAGGAAGGCAGGCTGTGAGTGGGCTTGCATCGGGAATATGAACTCTTTAGATGACTTCAAGTCTTAACGTGTAGTGTGGAGTGGGTTTGGGCTACATTTTGGATAAGAACTCTTTGGGGTGCTGGTTTCTGGAATGAAAGGTCTGCTGTTAGGTTATTGCCAGACCAAACTGCAAGTTTACCAGAGGACCGTGACCAAGGGCAGAGCTCCACCAGATGTTCTCATATACACATGATGGACACACCAAGCACCAGTCATCAGTGGACTCGCTGCTTCTTTCATATCCTGACATCCTAACGTTGTGCTCACTACACAGGAGAGATGCTTAGAAGAGCATCATTATCACAGGGCATAGACTGAAGGGTAATTTTGGGTCTGAGAGGCTATACATTTATAACTGTCAAACCTGGATACTTGCAGAAATTTCAGATCAAAAATCACATTCTCTTCATAACAAAAAATGTGAGATGTATGAACTTGACTGATATGTTCAGGCTACATTTAAGAAATGTGATCTACACTTATTTACCAACGCTTATACTTATCAAGTTTCTGTTGTAAATTAAATTATAGCATCTGATCTTTTTTACTCTTTAAACAGCAACTATAAATATGCAGCATAGGTTTTTCTCAGCTGAATTCTTTAGAAAGTAGATTTTAAGAGTTTTGCTTTATTTCAGGGGTTCTTTTCCTTTACATATTGAAATTTTCTCACACTATAAGAGCCAAATTACCCCAAATCTTTAGATAGTTTAACTTTCATAACTTTATCTGTGGATACCAGAATTAATTTGCTGGTTCTAAACCAAAAATATGGGACTGAGGAGAAGGGAATTTCTATCTGATGTTGGTATTTTGAGTTGAGTCTTCACCTGAAAGACGTTAAAGTTGGATTCATCAAAGGAACAGAATGGTGTGGTCAAGTTTTGAAACATGTAATATAAAGAATCATCTAGAACTTCTCTAAATAGAAAACAATGCTTCATGCACCAACCAGACGAAATCGCTTTATTGTTTGAAAACCAAGCATTGTTCAGTACATCGAAACCATGAAGAACCATTTTCTTTTAAGTTTCAGTATCTTCTGTATTAAAGCAAACCTAATTTGACCTTTTGTGTAAAATTACCTGAAACACGTATCTCTTTCATTCTCATTTTTTAAAGCTGTATCCTTGGTGTACTGTTTCTACCAAAGATTTTATTCAATACGCTGAAGCTCACCTTTCATATCTACTATAACCACTAGTCAGATGGTGTAATTTTAGCCAATCTAAGAAAAAAAAAATCACACTTCAGCACAAAAACTGTCATTTCAGACAGGGTTTCTCTTGCCTTCTGTTTTGGTAGTCACATTGCTCACTTCGTAAAATAAATCTCAATTCCTTTAGACAGGTCATTAGCTTCAACACAGATAACATCATTAGGATAATTTATCAACCATCCAAGCCAAACAAAAGTGAAGCAGAGTTAGGAATGAAAGCCATCTCTAATGAAAATTTATTTGGAGGATGGGAAACTACCAGATTTTAATTTTTCAAATTACAGTTAGATTTGAAAGCCTTGCTTAAATCAAAAGAAAATGAAAACTGGCATTACTGGGAATAACTGGAATCACTCATTATAGTCACAGAATGGAAGTTTCTTAATATTAACAGACAGCCTAACTCAAATTTCTTTAAATGGAAATGTTCATTGGGGAGAATAAAATTTTTCATTAGAATATTTCTGATCTAAATCCAGTAATTCTTCAGGAAACTAAGAGCTAACAAGCAATTACTCTCCTCTCACGGCAAATAGTTTTTATTTATTTATGTGTGTGTGTGTGTGTCTGTGTGTGTTTGTGTGTTTGTGTGTGAGAGAGAGAGAGAGATACAGAGAGAGAGAGAGAGAGAGACAGAGAGACAGAGAGAGAGAGAGGAGAGAGAGAGAGAAACATTAGATCTTATTTGTGATATCCCACTGCTGTATGCTGTATGACTTGTGTGAACTTGGGCTATGAAACCTTATCAGGACCATCCTTGCCCATCCCATGTGCACACCATTTAGACATTCAAAGAATACTGGGCACTGCAATCACATTGGATCACAATAAAAATTTAGCCACGTGTGGATAATGAAAACACTTCTTCAGGCTGCTACTTGTGTTTCATATGCTTACATCACTTCGGACCTGACTGTTCAGAGGTACTTTATTATATAATATGGAATCAATTCACTTTTACCCAAGGAAACAAATAAACTGAGGGATACATGGGGACCACTCATTAGGTCCTCCATACTGGAAATATATGTTTAAAATAAAGATATAAGTTGGGTCTTTTTTGCTCACTTTGTCCCACAGTTGCCAAACTTGCAGCCCATCAGCTCTACTGGGAAAGAACTGGTCTTCATATAAATCCTAGACGGCGATTAGTAAAAACATGTGAGTTACAAATGAATAAAGGAATGAATGTATGTATATCCAATACGACCATCTGAGTTCTTTCTCCATAGCAGTAGGAATAATTTTGTACTGATTCATTTACAATGTCATACAGTTCTTATAACCAATTGTTTACACTAAAATGCACAGCAGGGTCTGAGGTTTATTCTATTAACTGGATTGCAGTGAATTCAGCACCTTGGGGTTGTTTAACCTCAGTTGCACTCTAATACTAAAACAATTTTTTAAAGGCACATTTTAAACACTCAAGATAGCTAAGCATTTCATCAGGCTAAATATCATTAATCCTTACCAAAAAAAAGAAACAACACACGATGTAAGTAATATTATCATTACATATATGGAAACCGATGTAGAAAATATATAAGCTTCCCATGAACACACAGCTGCTATTGTGGCCAATCCTGTACATGAATCCAAGCAACCTGGTTCCAGCGTCTGTGCGCTACACACGCCACGGGCATTGTTTCAGAGAAAAGGCCGTGGAAACTCATCTGAAAAGAGTTTTCTCATAAAGTGCCACAAGTCGACTTTCATGGGTTTTCACTGTAATTGGGTAGGCGAGCTCTTAGTCTTACCTCTGTCCTCTCTAGTCTTTAAAACTGTGGCTTCCAGAAATTGCAGAAATCTACAACATTCTTCTGGACCTTTAGAAGCTTAGGGTGTTGTGTGAAGCAGGGATTAAAATCTGTCCATTTATCCATGTGGGTGGTCTCTGGGTAGAATTGTTGTGACTGGGTTAGAAGAATAAACAGTTTTAGGCAATGTCCTGTCTCTGTAATTCAGTGAAATTTGAAAGGAATGTAGAGAATCTTTCTACACCTAAACACAGGAAAGAATAACAGTATTGGAGAACAGATCAATAACCTACACCAACATAGATAATAGAAAGATATATAGATGGATGTAAAGAAAGAGCGAAGGAAGAGGACGTAAGTTTGATAGAAGCTTAGACAAAAGGAAGAGAATAGAGAGGAGAGGGAGAGAGAGAGTGTGTTAGTTTACAGCAGCCAAAAAAATTTACAAAAAAGAATATAACTTCTAAAATGATTTTTATCTCCAGATTGTAGAATATATTCATTTGTGGTCTTTATTTATACATTTTAACTCAAGGTGCCCAGATCCCTGGAGTCTTTAAAGATCTTAACGTCTATTCCTCAACAAGAGAAGAGATGTAGGCTCTATTTCTGGTGGTGAACCTGAGTATAGTTCGCTGTGCTATATAGTACGTCCTTGTTGGTTATCTCTTTTATATATAGTAGTGTGTATCTTAATTCCAAATTCCTAATTTATCCTCCCCCCTTCCCCTTTGGTAATCGTAAGTTTGTTTTCTATGTTTGTGAGCCATTTCTGTTTTGTAAATAAGTACATTTGTACCCTTTTTTTAAAGATTCCATATAAAAGTGATATCATATGATGTTTGTCTTTCTCTGTCTGACTTCCCTCACTTAGTATGACAATCTCTACATCTATCCATGTCGCTGCAAATGGCATTATTTCATTCTTTTTTATGGCTGAGTAATATTCCATTGTATATATGTACCCCATCTTTATCCATTCCTCTGTTGATGGACATTTAGGTTGCTTCCATGTCTTGGCTATTGTAAATTTTTTTCATTATTTTTTTGGCATGAAAATAACATCTCTGGGCCAGATTTGGCTGGGCCTGCCATCAATAGTGGCCCTTGATCTATAATTTTCCTAAAGCAGAGGTCTCAGAACCCAGCATACTATTTCTACTGCAGTACAACGATACAGACTAAAGCTAGCTCCTTCACACCAGTCTATGTTTCTATTAATCTATCCCACTATTAAATTAACATTATACTTTGATATTCTATCATACCTTTTACATTTCTGTTGCAGAACCATATGTTTCCATGCTATGCTAGAATAGTTTATTTTCTCAGGCATAATTTAATCAACAAGAGTAATGGGAAAAACATCAATTTGTTGTAGGAAGACCTTGCCTCCAGTATTGATTCTACTCTTCATTAGCTTTTTGATCTTAAGGAAAAGGGGTTTGCTTTCTAAGATGCCTCCTTTTTAGAAAACGTGGACTGACGCCTTCCCCGAGTCATTACGTGTGATTTTTTGTATGAGTCAAATGATATGTTACATAAGTAGTTTATAAATCATGAAATGGGTCACAAATATTACTTGTTATCCTCAGATTCAGTTATCACTCCAGGTGGTTTTCTTTCTTTAATTTTTTTTTTAAAAACCCTGCCTCTTCAAACTTTCTTTTAGACAAGTAAAATCGGTTGAATTTGCTGCCTCTGTGAAATGAATTTTTAGCTGTGGCTATTTGAAATCATTGCACCTATCATGACACATAATTCTGGGTTTTCTGGATCCTCTGGCTGTAGAAAGTGATTTATTTCTCTTTAAACTATAAGTGGCCCCATTTGTTTATTTTTAGTTTTGTTTACAAAGAAAATTAGAACAATTTCTTAGTATGAAAATGTCTCAAAAGAAGATTACAGATTCACTTTTGTATTATAAGTAGTTTTTAATACTCTTTTCAATGTAAATCTATATATTTTGGTTTAAGGGGTTTGCTTTTATTTTTGTTTTTCACAACAAAAATAGGAAACAAAAGTCCTTTTGGAATGCAGATATATGGAGTTAAATATAATTGTGGAATTTTCTAATAGACGTGACTATGTTAACTTTATTGGAATATTCAGCTATTGCTTTAGGGTTTTAACATAAATTCGTTTCCAGTATCTTTAAGATGAGCTTCTTATTCTCATCAAACCATAAAGAGAATGTCATTAAAGGAATCCAGAGTAAATACGATATTTCTTGACAGCATTATTTTATTTGTTGATTTTTCTTTTCTTAAAGTTTTGTTTCATGATCGAATATAATGGGAATCTATCAAGTGAGATTATCATAAAGGTTTATTTGACCCCCAAAATGATACAACTCAGTGAAGGGGAAAATACGTATTTGATTACTGGTGCTAGTGTTTTGGTGTGTTCCCTTGTTTATACACACAACAGTTATCTTTTATATTTATCTTTATGTTATAATGCCCTACAGGGGCTATTAAAAAGCTGAAATATAAATAATTAGATACATTAAGCATGCAATGTCTTAATTCAAATAAATTTCAGGTGTTAAAATATTAAATCATGCAAATTTTTTAAAATAAGTGTTCTTCACTTTAAACGCTTGAAACTGTAAGTAACGCAGCTTCCTGGGGCCTGAACAGAGGAAGGAATTCCTAGCTGCCTTCCTGACAGTGTTGCATCTGCCTGCCTCATTAGAAGGAAGAATTGGTTACACACCACTGATCATCAACACAACTATTAATTCCCACATCTGCTACACTTTTAAAGTAAAAAGTGAAAAAGAAGTTACCATGCAATTCCCCCTTTTCAGTATGTCTGTATAACGACTTTCAATTATTCATTCAAGAATCCACCCAACAAGAAATTAGCAAAGGACTATTTTATGTCAGGCACCATGGTAGGCACTGGAGAGCTTTCCATGAACGAAATATATACCGTTCCTTTCCCCGGGAGCCTATTTTCTAGCTATCAGGGAGACTGACATCAAACAACTCATCCCTAGATTAGTGATAACACCATAAAAGAGAAGCACAGAGTGTTAAATATATATAAATATATATATAAATATAATATATTTATTATATTTATTAATATTTATATATATTATTATATATATTTATATATATAAATATAAATTAGGCAGGCTTGACCTTGTCTGAACGTTAGAAAGGCTTCTTAAGGAAGAGATCTCTGAGCTGGAATGATTGAACATAGAAGGTGAAGAAGGAATAGGTTTTGCAAATGTCTTGAAGTGGGAGTGAGAAAAACAAACAGGAACAACCAAAAGAAGCCGGAATCTATCAGAACATGAACCTTTTCCAGGGAGTAGTAACTTTTACGTTTGGCAGTTTGGTGGAATGGATATCCTGAATTACCCTCTTGTTTGAAACAATCAACATGCTGAGCTGAGCTGGCACAAAAAATAGGGGAAGTTCAAATTTGAAAAAAAAAAAAAAGTGAGAGTCAGACTCCGGGGAGATAAATTAGACTCTTTTGATAGCTGCATGGGGTAGAGAAAATGGAAGATAAAGACCAGGATGCTGGCATGATGGGATATCTGAAACCAGACTCCTGCACAGGTGCTAGAGGCTGTTACTCTAGTATAAGACGAACTAAACCCTACCAAGTGGAGAGATACAGCACGCTGTGGCTTTGAGCTGTGTTGAAGAGATCTATATTGAGAATTCATAACATTGAGTGTCTTTCGTCAGTTGTGGTCCAAATTCACACAACCAGAGTGGACTAAACAACCTCAAGCTAATGGTTTAATTGTAAGTGGCTCTAAATCAGAAGTGCCCCCCTAGATTGGCTGATGAAAGCACACTCTCTGAGGAACTCAATTTCAACTCATACCTTCGCATATTCCCACAAATGAAGCTGAAAGGCAAATGCTTCACTTGGAGTCAGAAATCACAAAACAAAGCTCTATGAATGAGAACAAGTAGAACAACACAGAGTTGAAACAGACTCATAACGACTTTAGATATTAGAATTATCAGAGTATAAAACAATTATGTTTAAAATGCTTAGAGAAGTAGGCTCATCTGTATCATTTTTCTAGATTCCACATATATGTGTTAATATACAATATTTGTTTTTCTCTTTCTGGTTTACTTCAGCCTGTGTGACAGTCTCTAGGTCCATCCACGTCTCTGCAAATGACCCAATTTCGTTCCTTTTCATGGCTGAGTACTATTCCATTGTATCTATGTAACACATCTTCTTTATCCATTCCTCTGTTGATGGACACTTAGATTGCTTCCATGTCCTGGCTATTGTAAATAATGCTGCAATGACCATTGGGGTGCATGTATCTTTTGGAATTATGGTTTTCTCCTGGTAAATAAAAAAGAATGAAAATGTGACCAGAGAAGTGACTACCAAAAAAAAAAAAAAAATCAATCAGACCAGCACTTCTAGAAGCTATATGTATAGTAATTGAAATTAAAAACCCATGAGCAGGTTAAACCACTAAACAGAAGCAGCTGAAGGAGGAAAAGGACGCAGACATATAGTGTTAACTACAGCACTATATGTGGGAGTATCTTTATCTCTCCATCTTTACATGGCTTTTTCTTGAATCTATCCCTGCAGGGTTCTATTCTTCTTTGGACTCAGCTTTTCCTTGGGTTCAGGAAGCTGCCTTTGCTCTCAGGCATGAGGCTGAGTTGCTGAACCAGGGTTGGTTCTGCTCCATTTCTGCTCAGTGGGAACAATTTAACAGATTGTTAAATTGTTGTCAATTTAACAGATTGTTAAATTGTTGTCTCAGAGGTTGTCAATCTTCACCTCTGTTCTGAGGTGCACGGGTAAGTGACACAAGCTTTCTCTGTTTGCCATCAGGAACTGAGCTGGTGATGTCCCCGGATGAGCAGTAAGCAGAAGGACTAAAACAGTCCTGTGGAGAGCTGTCTTCCTCCTGCTTAAGTGAGAGGAGGGTTTTTCACCCTGTATGACCTGACGGGAATTTTCCCTCTTAGAGTTTTGAGCAGACTGATCTCTGACCCATGGGACAGAAGACTGTGACTGAGTGCTAACTCACTGTGGATCTCCTGTGTACTTAGTGGCCCAAATGCACTTCATGCGCTATCCTAGGCTGAGCTATTTTTTTTTTTTTTTTTTTGCTCTACTCGGGCCTCTCACCGCTATGGCCTCTCCCGCTGCAGAGCACAGGCTCTGGACGCGCAGGCTCAGTGGCCACGGCTCATGCGCCCAGCCGCTCCGCGGCATGCGGGATCCTCCCAGACGAACCCGTGTCCCCTGCATCGGCAGGCGGACTCTCAACCACCGCGCCACCAGGGAAGCCCTGAGCTATTTTGAAAGTCCAATTAAATAGGGGGCTCTGTGGGCAGTTTTAGGATCCTAGAAAATAGCATTTTGAATTATTACCTACTGATATATTGTACATGAGTTAATATTTCCCAAAGGATCTAGTATTTTTCACTGCATATTTTCTTCTAAATTGGAATCTGTCCTTGCATCGCTATATTTTTCTTGGCCAAAAAGATTCTGGGGACAATTTGAAACCAATGTTTACATCGGAGTCCAAACTAAGAGTACCCAGTAATTAGAAAAGCCTAACTTTAGCTAGTAGATGCCCACTGGATCCCTCGCAGATATTATGGGGAATTTTCTTCAGTTATTTTCTAAGCTGATTTACTAATAATGCTGTAATAAAGCCCATAAGCACAGAGAATAGAATAAATTGTGAATGTATTCATTCACGTATGGTGTATATTTCAACTGACCAGGGTAACTATGGACTGTTTGTTTTTCAGTGTGGATGGTTGTCAATCTTCTGCTGTGGTTTAAAAAAAACCCTGTGTGCATGTGATTCTAATTGTGAGGGTCCATGTATACATGACTAAGGACATGTATGTTTGAATAACATAATGTGTTCAGCACAGGCAATATCACTGAATGTACTACATGCAAAGTGAATCAGGTACTATGAATGACTCAAGTAGCTGACTATCTAACAGTGGAAATATTTAAAATACATGGAATCAGTTGTGGATTTCAAAAAGAATCATGTTTTCTTTTTCTCCAGGTACTGTCTTTAACTCCGCTATGTCCAATTCCCCTTTCCTCTCTTACTCTAACAGTGAAAGTAAAAAGAAAAATGACTCTTTTTTTTTTGAAATACACAACTGACTCAAAAAACATTTTGGGGACTTCCCTGCCTGTCCAGTGGTTAAGAAGGACTTCACCTTCCAATGCAGAGGGTGCGGGTTTGATCCCTGGTCAGGGAGCTAAGACCCCACATGCCTCGTGGCCAAAAAACCAAAACATAAAACAGAAGCAATATTGTAACAAATTCAATAAAGACTTTAAAAAAGATGGTCCACGTGGGAAAAAAAATAAAATCTTTAAAAAAAAACACATTTGGACACATATGGATACAAAAAAATTTCTTATAGGCAAAAGGTGAGTTAGCATTCCATGTTCTTAGACTAGGATGGATTCACATGTTTTTACCTCCCCTCATTTACGGTGCTTTCCACCTCACCTCTATCCCCCAGCCTTCTGAAGGAACCCCTAAAAGTGCCTGTTGAAAATGGGTTGTTTGCAAGAGGGGCCACCTGGTGCCTTGTCTATGGTAGGTGGTTTGCTCAAACAGCATTCTCTACTGCTCGGCCTCTCTACTCCCCCATCCCCTCTTCTTATCTTGGGCCGAGAGATTGAAGAGACATGGGAAAGAAAGGACTTGATTACCAATCTTGAAGTATTGGGAGGACTGCTTTGTAAAATAAAGAATAAACCTGTTCGACCCACGCACTACTTACGGAGGACAAGAAGAGCCAGAGAGGAGAACAAGTAGGGAGAGTGGAATTGGAAAGAAAAAGAAAAAGATGTTTTTCATGCTTGAAATTTTCCATTCATCCTGTCTAGAAATGAAGTGAGCTATACTTTCTCAGAGGTATCTGGCTAGCAACTGAGTTATCATATGGTGAGAATACTGCACAGGTCATTCTAATACTAGGTAGAAGATGGGTCTTGATCAACTTTTCATTTCTCTTTGAATTTAAATTCTACAATATCAGTTTTTAAAAACAGCATTTGTATTTCTCTTCATCAGTCAAAAAAAAAGCTCAAAGGAGTCAATAAAAATCTGCTCAAAAATCTTAACTCAAAGATATCACTGTTGGGGACTTCCCTGGTGGCAGAGTGGATAAGACTCTGTGCTCCCAGTGCAGGGGGCCTGGGTTTGATTCCTGGTCAGGGAACTATGTTCCACATGCGTGCTGCAACTAAGTGTTCACATGCCACCACTAAGGAGCCCACCTGCTCCAACTAAGACCCAATGCAACCAAAGAAATAAATATTAAAAAAAAAGAAAAAACAAAGATGTCACTGTTACACTTGTATTTAATTCTGTATGTTTTTCCCTGTGTATTTCAAGGATGCAGAAATCCCATATACACGAACTATCAACTGAAAGAAAATGCTCAACAGAAAAGTTTTATTTGGGGATCTTATTGAGGACTGTAGCCTGGGAGACAACCTCTTAGAGGAACTGCTCCAAAGAGGTGAGGGGGGAGCCAGGATACATATGAATTTTTTTGTTAGAAAAATCTTGTAATGGAACATCAAAAGATTACTGCTAATCACAAAGAACAGACCTCTCAAGTTAATGATTTTAGTACTTTTTTATACGGGAAGAAACACAGAAAAGGGAAGGCACATAGAAAAAAATTTCTCCATCCTCAGTTCCCCTCAGTTTCATGCAGTGTGACTCAGGGGCTAATGTGACTCAAGTGGCTGCAATGGCTAATGGCTTGATCCCTGTAGAACTGGAATGGCAGGCAACATTTTCTTTTTCTTCACAAATCAAACTCTCTTTCTTTAATAGGACTTTATTGACATAAATCTTATTTTTTTCCACTTAAGATACAGTGCACATCTTTCTTGACCAACAAATGAGCTTTAAATTAACGTTTTAAATAATTCATATTTCACAGGGTGAGATAATTAAATTTTATTTAGCTAGTTGCTATTTTTTGTACTTTGGTTTTTATCTGCATTTTCCTGCCATTTAAAAATAACCATAGGATCAACATTTGTTTTTCCATAGGATCAACATTTTTTAAGAAAAATCTTTATGCATATCCTTTTTTAATTAAACTTTTATGGAGCTAGAGTTGCTTTACAGTGTTGTGCTAGTTTCTGCTGTATGGAAAAGTGAATCAGCTCTACATATATCCCCTCTTTTTTGGATTTCCTTCCCATTTAGGTCACCACAGAGCATTGAGTAGAGTTCCCTGTGCTCTACAGTCGGTTCTCACTAGTTATCTGTTTTATACCCAGTAGTGTACATGTCAATCCCAATCTCTCAATTCATCCCACCCCCCGCTTCCCCCTGGAATCCATATGTCCGTTCTCTATGTCTGTCTCTATTTCTGCTTTGCAAATAAGTTCATCTGTATCATTTTTCTAGATTCCACCTATAAGTGATATTGTACGATGTTTTCCTCTTTCTGACTTTGTATGACAGATTCTAGGTCCATTCACATCTCTGCAAACTGCACAGTTTTCTTCCTTTTTATGGCTGAGTCAGATTCCATTGTATATATATACCATATCTTCTTTATCCATTCTTCTGTTGATGGACATTTAGGTTGCGTCCATGTCCTGGCTATTGTAATTAGTGCTGCAATGAGCATTGGGAAGTGCATGTATCTTTTTGTATTATGGTTTTCCCCAGGTATATGCCCAGGTGCATATCCTTTAAAAACTGCAACGGATTTAATTAATTTTCCCCAAATCATAAAATATAGTTTTATAATTTAGCAATTGTTATATAAAATGAATTTCTTCCTAATGACCAAGGCATACATACGAAGGCATCTAGTACTAGCCTATAGACTATTTCAGGTTGGCTGATGCTATGAAAGGGAGAACTGTTTTCTTTACGTTCCAATTAATTGGCAGTGAGTTACAGGCTGTTAAGTTCCTACTCTACCTTTTATTTAATACCCCTTAGACTCCTTTAAGTTAAATGTACTGAAAGGAGAAAAAAGTGTGGTACCTAGCAATACAGTATTGTTCTCAAGTGGCACTGTGTCTAGAATTCCAATTTAAAGCTTTTATGAATAGGTATATTACATTGTTGTCACTTTCACTCAATTTCTGACCAGTCTGCAGAGCTCTTAGCAGGAAGGTTATATGTCGAACAAAGAAAAATCAATAATAAGCTGAGGACTTGGAACTGATTTTACCTTGTACATTTCTAGGGAAAAGCAAAATCATTGACAATATACCTGAAAGAGGGAGTTTGCATTACAATACAGATCCTATTAGGGGTTGTATTATACTTGTGACATTCTTAATTCTTATAAAAGAACTCAGTCAAACTCAGTCAAGCTAGTGTCCGGAAGCAATTTACAAAATCTTTAAGTATTCAGGGTTTGCTTTGTAAGGATAAACTGAAGAGATGTTTGTACGGTTTTTTTCTTATGCTGCTAATTTTTCTCTAATATTCTCTCTAGTATGGAGCATACTATCTTAAGGACCTTTCCTAGTTTTCCTGTTATTTTTTTGAAATTGTATCTTTTTAACTATATCTTTACTTTCACAAACTCTACCATCTCATATTTTCCTCAAAAAAAAAAAAATCTTCTATCTTTCTATGTTCAGTAAATTCAGTTTTACTTCATAGGTTAATATATTTCTTGTGGTCTTTTTTTTTTTTTTTTTTTTTTTTGCGGTACGCGGGCCTCTCACTGTTGTGGCCTCTCCCTCTGCGGAGTACGGGCTCCGGACGCGCAGGCTCAGCGGCCATGGCTCACGGGCCCAGCCGCTCCGCGGCATGTGGGATCTTCCCGGACCGGGGCACGAACCCGTGTCCCCTGCATCGGCAGGCGGACTCGCAACCACTGCGCCACCAGGGAAGCCCTCCTGTGGTCATTTTTAATAACCAGTCGAAACATTAACTTTTTATAATTAGAATGTAAACAGTTTATTTCTTTAAAACTTCTGAACAAGAGTAGACCTACAGGTACCCAGTGGACTAAGCAAAAAGTTGCTAATAAAGACCCGTGAGTGTTCATTTTTGGTGACCTTAGGCAAGTTTTATAGTCTTAAAATGCCAAAGGTGTGAATTAATTTTACTCTTTCCAAGTTAGTTAGAAAATAATGCTTACTGCTTGAAGGCTTGTTGCTTGACGCAATCAATGCTGCATACAAATTAATACCAGGAAGAAATGAATACACATAAGGGAAAGGAAAGCTTGATTAGCTACCCAGCTGGGTGTACAGAGCATAGAGATGAAACGAGGATTTAAGAATTACCACTGCCAAAGGGTTTGCCCTTTCCCCTTATGTTGAAATCTTCATCAGAGGCAAAGTCTTCTCTGAACTTCCTTCACCTCAGCAAATTGCCACTTTCTCTGTATGCAAAACTCACACATTATTTTCTGTGCCTGCTGCTTATCCCTGCATCCCAGTCTGATTCTCTCCCATAGGATGGGTAGCCTCTCATTCAGTCAAACCATGGCCCCAGTGTAAGCGTGTAACCAACACGTTAAACATCCTCCACGTCAAGGTATGAAAAATTCTTAATCCACACCTTGCTTTTCACCCATGCTAGCTGTAACACTGAAGAAGCAACGCCTTCATCTGCAAATAAGAAAACACTCTTTGACGGTACCCTAAACAAATGAGTTTACAGTTGATCCTTGAACTGCTCAGGTTCACTTATACCCAGATTTTTTTCAATAGTAAATACAGGATCCAGGTTGGTTGAATCTGCAGTTTCAGAACCTCAGATACAGAGGAATTGTTTCTACCTAGGGCCAACCATAAGTTACCTGGATTTTCAACTGCACTGAAAGGTTGGTGCTCCTAACCCACGCAGTGTTCAAGGGTTAACTATTTATTACCACCATTTTCACCATGTTTGCTCTTTTTCACCAGGATTGTTGCTTCATGGTCAAAAACGGCTGCTACGGTCCAGGCATCACATCTGCATTTAAATCACTAGCCCTTATACAATTACCCTCTATATTTCTAGCACCCATTTCGTGTTTTTACTTTTAGCTGTGAACAGGTTATTGTCATTATGCCAGACCTTACCCTTTTTATCAGATTAAAATCATGGCTACACATACCAATATAAAAAATATCTGAAAATGTTACGATTGCAACATTTTGTCGCATATACTTCCTACATGCAGACATTATAAATCTAAAGGCAGAAAAGATAGTGTTTTAGGTTATTCGGTGATAGTTATCTTTATATAGAAAGACACACAGCTTATTCAAAGCACCAAAATAGTAAAACAGAAAGGATTCTAAGATAATTCTGCCCTCCAGCATGGAAATACCCTTAGGCATCCTAACTCATCTAAGTGTATGTACCTCAAAATTTTTTAGACAGCACTGTCATTATGATGCTAATTTCCAGAAGGACGAGTTCTCTCTCTTATTTTCCATTTTATTTTCGGCATCTAAAATCTACTGGCAAGCTTTGTTGAAAGAATGAATAAATACATCATTTTCCATTAATGCTTTAAATCATCCCTCTTCCCCCAAATTCACTTTGTCTGGTTTATTTACAAGTTTATGTATTACAAATAGTGTGTAGAGCCATTTACTTCTGCTTCTGCAGTCCTGATATTCTTTTATTTTTTTGCAAATGCCAATGTAAATTTATTTTGCTAAAGAGAAACAGTTGAACTAGAAGAAAAATAACTGCAGTATAGATTTTGTGCATATGTGGAGAAAAACCCCTGAGATTAAGAATTGTGTATTTCTCAGAGGTATGTCGAACTGCTGTTAAAAAAATAAAAGTTCAAGGATTTCCTGACTTTGAAACATTATACCTGTACATTTGAAATATAAAAGCGAATATATACACTCTGCTCTGGTGGCAACAGCTCACGGAAATGGAACTTATCATCATATATTGAAAATTATTTGAATTGAAACATGGAAGGTAAGTATTCATCCTAATTTTTATTGCAAACAAAGGCAGGATGAATATGTCACATGCGAAGAAAGGAAATGCCTTTTCATCTACAGCATGGCATGCTAATTTTCAGATTGAAAAGACCATGTATTTAAATATCTTCTTTGAAATCTTCCTAAAGAGTACAGGAAATCATTGACTTAGGGTTGATATAATTTAAAATATACTGACTGAGCATGTTGAGACTTTATTCTCCATACCATTTTCTAACATGTCTTTCTTACGTTCAGCTTGGCTCAGTTGACTATAAAATTCTACTTGAAACCATTTCCTTTCAAACCGGTGCACTGGGACCATCAAGAGATCTTTTGCTAGGAGACCCCTCTGAAAGAATATGACACTGAGTTAGGCTGAGAAAAAGCTGTAAAAAATTGGCAAGTTCACTTACTTGTATAAAAACATATACAACATTTACCGGCAAGAGTATCTTCTCTTGGAACTATGAAAAGCAAGGCAAAACAGATAAACAACTTTTATTTTTTAAATTTTCTTTATTTATTTGAATTTTATACAGCAGGCTCTTATTAGTTATCTATTTTATACATATTAGTGTATATATGTCAATCCTAATTTCCCAATTCATCCCACCACCACCACCCACCCTCACATGTGTCTTTTTGAATTATGGTTTTCTCTGCCCAGTAGTGGGATTGCTGGGTCATATGGTAGTTCTATTTTTAGTTTTTTAAGGAACCTCCATACTGTTCTCCATAGTGGCTGTATCAATTTACATTCCCACCAACAGTGCAAGAGGGTTCCCTTTTCTCCACATCCTCTCCAGCATTTGTTGTTTGTAGATTTTCTGATGATGCCCATTCTGACTGGTGTGAGGTGATACCTCATTGTAGTTTTGATTTGCATTTCTCTAATAGTTAGTGATGTTGAGCAGCTTTTCATGTTCCTCTTGGCCATCTGTATGTCTTCTTTGGAGAAAGGTCTATTTAGGTCTTCTGCCCATCTTTGGATTGGGTTGTTTGTTTTTTTAATATCGAGCTGCATGAGCTGTTTATATATTTTGGAGATTAATCCTTGTCCGTTGATTCGTTTGCAAATATTTTCTCCCATTCTGAGGATTTTCTTTTCATCTTGTTTATAGTTTCCTTTGCTGTGCAAAAGATTTTAAGTTTCATTAGGTCCCATTTGTTTATTTTTGTTTTTATTTCTATTACTCTCAGAGGTGGGTCTAAAAAATCTTGCTGTGATTTATGTCAGAGTGTTCTTCCTATGTTTTCCTCTAAGAATTTTATAGTGTCCAGTCTTGTATTTAGGTCTCTAATCCATTTTGAGTTTATTTTTGTGTATGGTGTTAGGGAGTGTTTTAATTTCATTCTTTTACATGTAGCTGTCCAGTTTTCCCAGCACCACTTATTGAAGAGACTGTCTTTTCTCCATTGTATATCCTTGATTCCTTTGTCATAGTTTAGTTGACCATAGGTGCGTGGGTTTATCTCTGGGCTTTCTATCCTATTGATTGATCCATATTTCTGTTTTTGTGCCAGTACCATATTGTCTTGATTACTGTGGCTTTGTAGTGTAGTCTGAAGTCAGGGAGTCTCATTCCTACAGCTCTGTTTTTGTTTCTCAAGATTGTTTTGGCTATTTGGAGTCTTTTGTGTCTCCATACAAATTTTAAGATTTTTTTGTTCCAGTTCTGTAAAAAAATGCCATTGGTAATTTGATAGGGATTGCATTGAATCTGTAGATTGCTTTGGGTAGTATAGTCATTTTCACAATGTTGATTCTTCCAATCCAAGAACATGGTACATCTCTCCATCTGTTTGTGTCATCTTTGATTTCTTTCACCAGTGTCATAGTTTTCTGAGTAAAAGTCATTTACCTCTACAGGAAGGTTTATTCCTAGGTATTTTGTTCTTTTTGTTGCAATGGTAAATGGGATTGTTTGCTTAATTTCTCTTTTTGATCTTTCATTGTTAGTGTATAGGAATGCAAGAGCTTTCCATGCATTCATTTTGTATCCTGCAACTTTACCAAATTCACTCATTAGCTCTAGTAGTTTTCTGGTAGCATTTTTAGGATTTTCTATGTATAGTATCATGTCTTCTGCAAACTGTGACAGTTTTACTTCTTCTTTTCCATTTTATATTCCTTTAATTCTTTTCTTTCTCTGATTGCAGTGCTAGGATCTCCAAAACTATGTTGAATAATAGTGGTGACAGTGGACATCCTTGTCTTGTTCCTGATCTTAGAGGAAATGCTTTCAGTTTTTCACCATTGAGAATGATGTTTGCTGTGGGTTTGTCGTATACGGCCTTTATTATGTTGAGGTAGGTTCCCTCTCTGCCCACTTTCTGG
The DNA here is from genome assembly GCF_949987515.2 of Delphinus delphis. Classification (NCBI taxonomy): domain Eukaryota; kingdom Metazoa; phylum Chordata; class Mammalia; order Artiodactyla; family Delphinidae; genus Delphinus; species Delphinus delphis. The sequence continues at coordinate 76,167,599 of NC_082696.1, read as the reverse complement.
AGAGTTTTTATCATAAATCAGTGTTGAATTTAGTCAAAAGCTTCTTCTGCATCTATTGAGATGATCATATGGTTTTTATTCTTCAATTTGTTAATATGTTGTATCACATTGATTGTTTTGTGTATATTCAAGAATCCTTGCATCCCTGGGATAAATCCCACTTGATCATGGTGTATGATCCATTTAATGTGTTGTTGGACTCTGTCTGTTAGTATTTTGTTGAGGATTTTTGCATCTATGTTCATCAGTGATATTGGTCTGTAACTTTTTTGGTGGTATCTTTGTCTGGTTTTATTATCAGGGTGATGGTGGCCTCGTAGAATAAGTTTGGGAGTGTTCTTTCCTCTGCAATTTTTTGGAAGAGTTCGAGAATGATGGGTGTTAGCTCTTCTCTAAATGTTTGATAGAATTCACTTGTGAATTCTATTCTGGTCCTGGACTTCTGTTTGTTGGAAGATTTTTAATCGCAGTTTCAATTTCATTATTCGTGATTGGTCTGTTCATGTTTTCTATTTCTTTCTGGTTCAGTCTTGGAAGGTTATATCTTTCTAAGAATTTGACCATTTCTTCCAGGTTGTCCATTTTATTGGCATAGAGCTGCTTGTAGCAGTCTCTTAAGATGCTTTGTATTTCTGCAATGTCTGTTGTAACTTATCCTTTCTCATTTCTAATTTTATTGATTTGAATCCTCTCGTTTTTCTCGATGAGTCTGGCCAAAGGTTTATCAATTTTGTTTATCTTCTCAAAGAACCAGCTTTTAATTTTATTGACCTTTGCTATTGTTTTCTTTGTTTATATTTCATTTATTTATGCTCTGATCTTTATGATTTCTTTCCTTCTACTAACTTTGGGTTTTGTTTGTTCTTCTTTCTCTAGTTCCTTTAGGTGTAAGTATAGACTGTTTATTTGAGATTTTTCTTGCTTCTTGAGGTATGCTTGTATTGCTCTAAACTTTCCTCTTAGAACTGCTTTATCTGCATTCCATATGTTTTGGATCGTTGTGTTTTCTTGTCATTTGTCTCTAGGTGTTTTTTGATTTCCTCTTTGATTTTTCAGTGATCTTTTGGTTATTTAGTAATGTATTGTTTAGCCTCCATGTGCTTCTTTTTTTTAATGTTTTTTTCCCTGTAACTGATTTCTAATCTCATAGCATTGTGATCAGAAAAGATGCTTGATATGATTTCAACTTTCTTAAATTTACTGAGGCTTGATTTGTGACCCAAGATGTGATCTATCCTGGAGAATGTTCCATGTGCACTTGAGAAGAAGGTGTATTCTGTTGTTTTTGGATGGAATGTCCTATAAATATCAATTAAACCTACTATCTGGTCTATTTTGTCATTTAAAGCCGTGTTTCCTTATTAATTTTCTGTCTGAATTATCTGTCTACTGGTGTAAGTGATGTGTTAAAGTCCCCCGTTCTTATTGCATTACTGTCGATTTCCTCTTTTATAGCTGTTGGCATTTGCCTAATGTATTGAGTGCTCCTATGTTGGGTGCATACATATATATATATATATATATATATGTAATTGTTATATCTTCTTCTTGGATTGATCCCTTGATCATCATGTAGTGTCCTTTCTTGTCTCGTAACATTATTTTAAAGTCTATTTCATCTGATATGAGTATTGCTATTCTAGCTTTCTTTTGATTTCCACTTTCATGGAATATCTTTTTTCATCCCCTCACTTTCAGTCTGTGTGATTCCCTAAGTCTGAAGTGGATCTCTTGTATACAGCATACATATGGGTGTTGTTTTTGTATCCATCCAGCGAGCCTGTGTCTTTTGGTTGGAGCATTTAATCCATTCACATTTAAGTTAAATATCTATATGTATTTTCCTATTACCATTTTCTTAATTGTTTTGGGGTTGTTTTTGTAGGTCCTTTTCTTCTCTTTCTCATTTCTTTTTTTTTTTTTTTTTGCAGTATGCGGGCCTCTCACTGTTGTGGCCTCTCCCGTTGTGGAGCACAGGCTCCAGACGCGCAGGCTCAGTGGCCATGGCTCACGGGCCCAGCCGCTCTGCGACATGTGGGATCTTCTTGGACCGGGGCACGAACTCGTGTCCCCTGCATCGGCAGGCGGACTCTCAACCACTGCACCACCAGGGAAGCCCTCTCTTTCGCATTTCTAATTTTAGAATGTTCTAAATGTTTCCTTTAATATTTGTTGTAGAGCTGGTTTGGTGGTACTGAATTGTCTTAACTTTTGCTTGTCTGTAAAGCTTTTGATTCCTCTGTCAAATATCAATGAGATCCTTGATATATAGAGTAATCTTGGTTGTAGGTTCTTCCCTTTCGTCACTTTAAATATATCATGCCACTCCCTTCTGGCTTGTAGAATTTCTGCTGAGAAATCAGCTGGTAGCCTTATGGGAATTCCTTTGTATATTATTTGTCATTTTTCCCTTGTTGCTTTTAATAATTTTTTGTCTTTAATTTTTGTCAATTCGATTACTATGTGTCTAAGCATGTCTCTTCTTGGGTTTATCCTGCCTGGGACTCCTCTGTGCTTCCTGGATTTGGGTGACTATTTCATTTCCCATGTTAGGGAAGTTTTCAACTATAATGTCTTCAAATATTTTCTTGAGTCCTTTCTCTCTCTCTTCTCCTTCTGGGACCCCTATAACGTGAATGTTGGTGCATTTAATGTTGTCCCAGAGGTCTCTTAGGCTGTCTTCATTTCTTTTCATTCTTTTTTCTTTATTCTGTTCCACAGCTGTGAATTCCACCATTCTGTCTTCCAGGTCACTTATCTGTTCTTCTGCCTCAGTTATGCTGCTATTGATTCCTTCTAGTGTATTTTTCATTTCAGTTATTGTATTGTTCATCTCTGTTTGTTTGTTCTTTAATTCTTCGAGGTGTTTGTTCTTTAATTCTTCCAGGTCTTGTTAAACATTTCTTGCATCTACTCGATCTTTGCCTCCATTCTTTTTCCGAGGTCCTGGATCATCTTCACTATTATTATTCTGAATTCTTTTTCTGGAAGGTTGCCTATCTCCATTTCATTTAGTTGTTTTTCTGGGGGTTTATCTTCTTCCTTCATCTGGTACAAAGTCCTCTGCCTTTTCATCTTGTCTGTCTTTCTGTGAATGTGGTTTTTGTTCCACAGGCTGCAGGATTGTAGTTCTTCTTGCTTCTGCTGTTTGCCGTCTGGTGGATGAGGCTATCTAAGAGGCTTGTGCAAGTTTCCTGATGGGAGGGACTGGTGGTGGGTAGAGCTGGGTGATGCTCTGGTGGGCAGAGCTCAGTAAAACTTTAATCCGCTTGTCTGCTGATGGGTGGGGCTGGGTTCCCTCACTGTTGGTTGTTTGGCCTGAGGCGACCCAGCACTGGAGCCTACCCCAGCTCTTTGGTGGGGCTAATGGCGGGCTCTGGGAGGACTCACACCAAGGAGTACGTCCCAGAGCTTCTGCTGCCAGTCTCCTTGTCCTCACGGTGAGACACAGCCACCACCCGCCTCTGCAGGACACCCTCCAACACTAGCAGGTAGGTCTGGTTCAGTCTCCTATGGGGTCACTCTCCTTTCCCCTGGGTCCTGATATGCACACTGCTTTTTGTGTGCCCTCTAAGAGTGGAGTCTCTGTTTCCCCCAGTCCTGTTGAAGTCCTGCAATCAAATCCTGCTAGCCTTCAAAATCTGATTCTCTGGGAATTCTTCCTCCCAACCGGACCCCCAGGTTGGGAAGTCCGACATGAGGCTCAGAACCTTCATCCCCATGGGTGGACTTCTGTTGTATAATTAATTGTTCTGCAGTTCGTGAGTCACCCACCTAGCAGTTATGGGATTTGATTTTATCGTGATTGTACCCCTCTCACTGTCTCAGTGTGGCTCCTCCTTTGTCTCTGGATGTGGGATATCTTTTTTGGTGAGTTCCAGTGTCTTCCTGTCAATTATTGTTCAGCAGTTAGTTATGATTCTGGTGCTCTCACAAGAGGGAGTGAGCTCACATCCTTCTACTCTGCCCGAAAACAACTTTTAATATAAATATAAATGAAATAAATATTCAGGTTTGAGATTTCTTCTGCTTAGAAATTAACATGATAGTCTCACAGCATGTTTTCTGTGTGGACATTTGTTTTGGATTATGAATTATCTGTAGTAGTGTATGGTTGAACATTTTGAATATGAAGTGTTTCAGAAGAGGCATCACTATCATAGCATAGTCAACATGACTAGGGACTGACCAATGGACTGTTTGATCTTTTCTTTCTGTTTTCCACTGCAAAAAAAAAAAAATATATATATATATATATATATATATATATATATACTTTATGAGTAGAAATTATAATAAATGTTTAAAGAACAATTGCTAAAATTTTGTGATGGCTTACTCTGATCCAGCAACTGCCTCTGCAAAGGGTTTTACATATACTGATTCTCGCCAAACTCCTAGTCTGAGTATTGCTTTGTCTCCATTGTGCATATGAGAAAACTGAGGTGCAAATTGATAAAGTTAACTTGTCTAATGTCTCAGAGCCAGTAATTGGAAGAACACAGATTTAAACCCAACTCTGGGCTCTTATTTTCTGCTCTGCAGGAATGAAGAAACGCCAAATAACTCTACCAAATACTTTCAGGAAATTTGAAGTTAAAGATCAATAGAAATTTCTCAGTAATTATGGTACTGCTACCCAAGGGTTTAAGCAAAAGAGAAAAAAATTAAAACAAACAGTGGTCTCTTTGCAGTACAGATGAAATATTCATACTTTCATGTATTGTCTTTTCTATCATGGAGATTATAATAGAGCTAAGGTTCAGGGATACTGGAGGAGGCAAACATGTGAAATGATAGAAATAACTTGATGGTTGATAATAATACCAGGAGGCACCAAGGGGTTCAGGAGAGCAGCTCTGTGCAAAAACAGATGGGGCTTGTAAAGAGGAATGGGTTATGATGCAGAAAACACGTGAACCTCTGTTAAGTACGGTTTTTGCAAGTTTTCAACGTCCCTATTACTAATAAAGATATATATACTTTGGGCTCCGTGGTTATTATTCTTTATGGTACAAGGCTGGAAAATGCTCACTTTCAATTCACACCATTTTAGGGAAAGATTTCTCCTATCTACACACTGAGGGAAATTGTTGTGGCTAAAAGTCAGGTTCTTTTTTATAGCAGTCTGCTTATTTTAACATTTCCTGATTTCTTACAGTTATGTTGGGAGAAGGTATTTTTCTGAGAATCTAGTCATGTATTAAAATAATATTATAGAATCCATGTTACTTTAGTTGTCACCTTAGGAAAGACTGATTCCCAGAGCAACCTAGCGGTGATTGGAGTTGAAGTTATTTCAGTTGATTTAAAGGCAGAGCATAGAGAATATATTTAAAATTTCAATTTCTCTTTCCTCGGTTATGTCAATCAAGGAAAGCACAGTATAACCTTTTCCTTTCTTAAATATTTATACCTCACTTCTAAAGTATTCTAAGGAAGGAGCAACTTATGTGCAAAGTTCAGCATCAGCAGTCTGAAAATACCCGGAAGCGCCTCGTTGTCTGCAAAGCATGGAGCCTTCCCCTATTCTGGGTGAATCAACAAAAATTACAATAGCAAATTTTTCAGAGCCAACTATGTACTAGATTTTGCTAGGAAATGGGGTAATTAAAAATATTCTTTAAGCTAGAGTCTTTAGCTTAAATTTTCAAAGAACCTACGATCCAAATATTACCAAGTTTATTGAAGTGTATATAGGCACACATAACACCGCTTTTGTTGTTGTTACATGCTGTTACGTGATACTGAGTTCTGGTTCTCCTGTTGAAAATGGTATCTCTGGCTTCCCCTCTTCCTGCTGCCTCCTCATGACGTTGCTCTTCATGGACCAGAGCTGGATCCACTTCCTGGTTCTTGAGTCTCCTGCCGGTAACATCTAGTGTTAACCATTAAGCTTGAATCCAGACTTTTCTGTGAGCTTCATTCTCAAATGTCTCTTATCCTCATAGACGTCACCTCCTGGAGACCTCATTGGCTTCCTAATACCAGTTTATCCAAAATAACCTCGAGTCTGCCTTACCAAATAAAATTCCACTCAATTCTGACAATATTTCCAACCTACTTTCAAAGCCTTTAGCTCCTTTCTTCATCTTGTCTTTGATTTCTCCCTTAGCTGCTCCCTCAGTTAAAATCTGGGCTCTTCTTTGTAGCTGCTTTCTTCTCTACCATCCACCAGACCACTTGGCAATCAAGTTGTCTTTCTCTCGAAGTATCATTCCAGTCTCCTATCTGGTTTCTCTGGAGATAGGGAAGTATTTCCTTCTCACTTGAATCTGGAGGCAGGCAGTCCAGAGGGAGTGCAGTGGCTCTATGATATGGTCAGTGCCTCAACCTCCCTCCAACTTCCTTCTCCACCACCCTTAGAGCATGGTTTTCATCTTCCAGGTAGCAAGATGGTGGCTTCAGCTCCAACCTCCAAGATGGTGGTTTCCAGAGAGAGAGAAGAAGGAAGAGGTTGGGGGTAAATGGCAGTATAGGTTGACAGAGTCAGCCCCTTCAAAGACCTATCTTGGAGACCTCACTACAACTTTCCTTTACTTAACATTGGTCACCCTAGTCTTAAAGGGAAAGGACGAAGGAATTTTTATTTAGGTAAATTGGCACTCTCACAATTCAGGTTTCTGCCAGTGTGGAGAAAGGGGGACTAGATACTGAGCAGGTGTCTGGCTTTAATTTTAGCAAAGATAAGTTGTTCATTCATTCACTTCAAAACTTTCATTCCCAAATTCCTAATTTTTTAAAAATTGGGAGTTTAGGATTAAAATATACACATTACTATATATAAAATAGATAACCAACAAGGACCTACTGTATAGCACAGGGAACTATACTCAATATCTTGTAATAACCTGTAATGGAAAAGAATCTAAAAAAGAATATATATATATATATGTGTGTGTGTGTGTGTGTGTGTGTGTGTGTGTAACTGAATCACTTTGCTGTACACCTGAAACTAATATAACATTGTAATTCAACTACATTTCAATAAATAGTTTTAAAAAACACAAAAATTTTTATTTATTTATTAATTTTTTTGCGGTACGTGAGCCTTTCACTGTTGTGGCCTCTCCATTGCGGAGCACAGGCTCCGGATGTGCAGGCTCAGCGGCCATGGCCCATGGTTCCAGCCGCTCTGCAGCATGTGGGATCTTCCCGGACCGGGGCATGAACCCGCGTCCCCTGCATCGGCAGGCGGACTCTCAAACACTGCGCCACCAGGGAAGCCCTATTTATTTATTTTAAATGTTTAAGATGCTTGGAAAGCAGAGGTTAAAAAAGACAATCCTTGTGACAAAATAAACATAAGTATAATGCAATATATATAATACAGAAAACAGGAAAGTAGTTTTAAACAGGAGGTGCTATTGGGGGCACAAAGGAGACGTCATTAATCTTCACTTGGGTGAGGACAAGTACATATTTGTGAAGGACAATGTGCATAAGCTCCATGAGGAGAGGAGCTACAGGCATCTTGTTTGCAGTTGTGCCTCTACATATAGACTTATATCCGGCACATAGTTAGCATTCAGTAAATATTTGCTTTAAAAGAGAATGAAAGTTGGGACAGCAAAGAAAAGGAGAGGGAATGGAGAGCAGGCCAGGCTATGGGAGCAATATGTGTTAAGATATAGGACAGCGAGTTTAGGATGTTCAGGCAAATTCAAGAGGTTGGCATGATATGTAAGGTCCCAGTTGGAAATATGCAGGAGTTGAGACTAGACTGGAGGCAGCAGGGAAATCCTGAGCAAGTTTCTATGATAAGCAAAGGTGTGCGACTTTTAACCTAAAGGGAAAATTGACTCTTTGAAGGATCTTAAGCAAGACATTAGTTAGTGTGATTTTTGCATTTGGGACCTAATTCACGTGGTGGAGTAGAAAATAAAGAGTGTTGGATATGGGGAATGGAGGCAGTATGGAGGTACAGCAACCAGTAAACCACACAAGACATAATAAGGTCCTGCACTAAGGCAACGATGGCCATGGGAATAGAGTAGGAGGGAAAAGATGAGAGATATTCACTCCCTCTTCTTCACCTACCTTCTACCATGGTCTGTCTTGCCCTGCAGAATCCCCTTCACTATTTCTTCTTTCCTTACCTTCTCTCCCCACCTGCCTAAATTCCATGCATCTTTTAAGATCTCTGCAAACATTTGCTCTCAAACTTTTCTCTTCCCTACATTAAATTTAGACTATCCTCTCTTCTAAACCTCTCAAACATTTTTTTTTCTTTCAAGATATTACCTGCACTATTATAAATACATGGTATGTTTTATTGATTCCACTGTATTTTAAGACACCCAAGTACAGGAATTGCATCTTACTCATTTCTTTGTATTTGCAGATCCATGTACAATTTTGAGGACACTGTGGACAGCCAATAAATGTTTGAAAATGAATGAAGACAGTATGATTACGTAATGCACTATATCAGGGAGGTCTGTTCTAGATCTCACTTGTTAGCTTGATGACCTTGCAAATAATTTACATTTCTGGTCAGCAGCCTGAGCATGTGAGGAGACCATGATATTCTTCCTTCCTCAATTCATCTGTGTAACAAATATTTATTGAATACTTGCCCATCAGTCACTATGTTCAGTATCTGGAAAACAAGCGTGAATAAAACATGGCCTCCACCTTAAAGGAATATCAATCTAGAGAGACATGTCAACGGATCAGAGGAAGTAAGTTATAGAGTCTAGGATAGCATTAAGGGGAAAGTTTTGTGTGTGTATGCATGTGTAGGTGTAGGTTAGAGTTCAAAGAAGTGACAGAAGAGAGAGAGGGAGGTAAGAAAGTTTTAATTAGTCCTTGAGTCTGAAAAAATGAGTAAGATTATGCTATGTAAGAAAAGGAGAAGAGCATTTTCACTGGAGAAAGTAGTATGAGAAAAGCAACAGAAACACGAATGAGCATAGCTGCCTACAGGGATCATTGTACGTTGGACTGGCCCACTGTGTGGAATAGAAGATTGGCAGAGGACAGATGCTAGATCTTGAAAGATTCATGGAAGATGCTAAGGGACTTACAGTTCATGCTTGAGGCCCCAGGAGATTTTTACTATCTGTTTATATGTTTTCTAGCTGAATTTCAGGTGCAAAGTGTTGGGATAATCATGCTCATTGGTTCAAGGCAACTCTTTCAATTTTCCCCTTCATCTTCCTGTGCCAATTCTAACTTCCTCCCATAGCATTATAGCGTCTAAAGATATGAACATTAATGCAATATTATTAACTAATAGACAGCCACATTTTAATGTTCCCAATTATACCATAATGACTTTTATAGCTGATGTTTCTGATCCAGAATATCTTCAAAGGTCATACACTGCAATTGAAAGCTCATGCAGTCTTCCTCTAGTTGCCTATAATCTAAAACTGTTCTCAGACTTTTTTGTTTTATTTTTTATAATTTTGAATTTTTGATGAGCACAGGCCAGCTTTCTTCTAGAAGGCACATGTATTTAATTTTTCTGATTGTTTCTTCACGGTTAGATTCAGGTTAAACATTTTTCAAGGATGCTGCATAGATAATATCTTTGGGTATGTGATTTGTGTATACATATATGACATTTTTCTGTTTGTCTTATTCTGTTTTTTACTCTTCTCCTTCAACACAGTTTTGAAAATCTACCATGATGGCTACATATACCTAATTACTCTGCCTTTTACCACAGGAAACTGTCACTGGGCTGTATTTCTCAGCGTATCTCTTACCCATGTCTCCAGTGATGGAGAGTAAGGCTGCATCCAGCTTGTGGCGATCAAAGAAAACACCACGTGAATATCTGTGTTCATATCCCCAAAACACAGTTTTTAAGCAGAAGAGTAACATCATCAGATATATGTTTTTGAAAGATCACACTTGTACCAGTATGGAAGATTTATTAGTGGGGAAGATAGTGCAGCTAAGAAAGCAGTTGGGAGACAAATAACATAATTAAGGAGAGAGATGCAGGAGGCTGACTTAGGACAGCCCTAGTAGTTGCCATGGTGAGAAGGGGGACAGAGGAACATTACAGAGACAGAATCCACAGAACTATACTCAAAGGTTCTCACCATTTGAGGAAGACCTTCCCCTTCTCCTTATCATCCAGGCTCCTTTGTGATGTTGAAAGGGAAATGAATACTGGACCTGAAATTTTTAGGTAAAATGAGGAAATAAAATCAATGTCCTTAATCATTTGCATAGCAAGACATATTTTAACTCTAGGAGGAAGGAATGACTGGAAGGCAGTAGTGCCTCAGGAACAGGTTCTAGGAAACTACAGTGCCTCCCAGACTAACAGAGAAGTTTGAGCTTGGGTTGCAGTCCATAGTTTAATTCATTTTGTAATGTCCAGACAATTATTCCTTTATCCCATGTATCCCTTGTATAAGGACGCCAGTTAGCAAATTTTGGTAGGAAGGGGAAAAAAGAAAGCTACAGGAGTGTCGTAGTTAAGAATGTACTCTCTAGAGAGTTAAAATGCCTGAGCAGGGAGGACCGGGAATCTGGTTTTCCACGTAGACAACAATTACAATGTCAGCATCTGTCTGATGTAACTACTTTGGAACTGTGGACTCTGTTAAAAGCTTGCAACATCTAGGGGAAGTCCTGGATGATTAATAACCTTTTATTTTGGTCAATTTCAGATCTTGGGGCAGCAGGGCAGTTATAGCTACCTATCCGCTATCCCACAGCCACATGGCAGGCAGCCACACACATGTTCCTTGAGCAGTTTTCATGCAGCTTGTGGGAGTCAGGGTGGGCAATAAGGATGTTGTCCTCCAAATATTGGGGATCCATTTTCTGACTGCTGATTGATGCTTCTGACTGTGGAGTTCAGACACAGAGATGGGCAGAAATTGTTGCAAACCTTTCCCCTTCCTGCTGAAGTGACTTTCAGGGGATTTAAAGATCCAGTGCCTGTATTTTTTCCCCTTTCATTTTTCTCTTTTTTCCTCTTTTGGGAGCCAGACAATTAAGGGTTAAGACATTCAAAACCAATTACATATACAAGGGAATTTAGAAAGTCTTTGCACATGCCCAGGGAAAGGTGCAGACTCAGAAAAGAACTAAGACCTTAAGTTTACACCTCAGGCTTATTGTTGGCCAGAAAAACCCTACAACAAGAAAACAAGTAAACAAAAAAAGAGAATGAGAAACCCCCAGCACCCTGGGGAAGGGAAATTCTCTAAATTCCAGTTACCACATTAAATGATTCAAATGTCCATTTTTTAACAACAACACAAACAAAAACACAACACATAAAATGAAACGTTAAGTATGGCCTATTCAAAGAAAAAAATAAGTCAACAGAAACCATCTCTGAGAAATACCAGATGGAGACAAAAACTTCACATTCAATAGGATGGCTAGTATTAAACACAAACTAAAACCTAAAAACCTATCAGAAAGTAACAAGTGTTGGTAAAGACGAGGAGAATTTGGCACTCTCGTATACCGCCAGTGAAAATATAAAATGGTCCAAAGGCTGTGGAAAACAGAATAGCAGTCCCTCCAAAAATTTAAGACATGAATTACTATACGATCCAGCAATTTCACTTCTGGGTATATACCCAAAAGAATTGAAAGCAGGAACTTGAAAAGTTATTTGTACTCCCATGTTCATAGCAGGCCTATTGATATAGCCAAACGGTGGAAGCAACCAGGTGTCCGTCAGTAAACGAATGGATGCACTAATTGTGGTGTATACGCACAATGGAATATTACTCAGCCTTAAAAAGGGAAAAAAGTCTGATACGTGCTACTACATGGATGAACCTTGAAAACATACTAAGTAAAATAAGCCAGTAACAAAAGGTCAAATATTGTATGACGCCACTCATATGAAGTACCTAGAATAATTGAATTAATGGAAACAGAAAGTAGGATGGTAGTTGCCATGGGGAATATGTAGAGTTATTGTTTAATGAGTACAGTTTCCGATTTACAAGATGAAAACAGCTCTGGGTGTGGATGGTGTGAAGATTGCACAGCAATGTAAATGCACTTAATGCTACTGAACTGCACATATAAACATGGTTAAAATGGTAAATTTTATGTTATTTTATATGTTTTCGTAATTAGAAAAATAGGACATATTTTCTAGAGCCTGAGAGCCTGGGTGTGACCCAGACTCTCTCACTCACCAACTGGATGACCAAAGCACCTTACTTAACTTCTGTTCTCATATTTGTCAAATGGAGGTAACAATATTCCTTGCCTTGTAAGTTGTTGTGTGGATTAATCGAGGTAAATTACATAAAGCACTTAGAACAAAACTTCACCCATTAAAAGTGCTCAAAAAGATCTAGAAAGTACTGTTATTCAAAGGTATTTGTCAAGAAAATAATTAAAGGAAAAACAGACAGTTGCTAGCAATTTGAATTTTTAAAGTAAGTATTCCTTTACGTTCATTCTTATGATGGTTGTTTAAAAAGATATCTCACATATAAATCTATTGTAATTTAGACAGGTTTTTTTTTTTTTTTTTTTCTGAAATAGGTTTAACTAACACTTGTGTGTAGAGTTGAATGCAGTGTTGGTTTCTCCATTCCAGGTATCTCATGGCTCTGTAATTAAATTAGTTTCATAATGCAATATTATTTTCTTAGAATTAGTCATTATGGAAAACAAAGACATTTTCCACATTCTGAACCTCTTTGAACATCCATAGAACAGTGTTTTTCAGACTGCAGAGCTGAATCTTTTACAGTGGTTGGACAATAGTTATTTTTAAATGATAGAATAGGAATATTATTTTTTTTTTGCGGTACGCGGGCCTCTCACTGTTGTGGCCTCTCCCGTTGCAGAGCACAGGCTCCGGACGCGCAGGCTCAGCGGCATGGCTCACGGGCCTAGCCGCTCCGCGGCATGTGGGGTCCTCCCGGACCAGGGCACGAACCTGCGTCCCCTGCATCAGTAGGCGGACTCTCAACCACAGCGCCACCAGGGAAGCCCAGGAATATTATTAATGTTTGTGTTTTCTTACTATAATTGCTAGGTTTGGGGATATCTTGTAAAAGAAATCTCAGTCTACTGGGATGTGATTTAAAAAATGTACAGGTTATAAGAATGGGTTTATATATCACAGATATGCTCTGAATCCAGGCTGTGTCATTTAATAGTTCTATGGTCTATGAGTCTCATTCTTGTCATCATTAAAATAGGGTGAATAATACCTATTATAAACATGGCTTTAAGATTTATAAGAAATCATGAATGTACGTAAAGCTCAAAAGTAGGAAACACTATTTTTCACTAATATCTGCTAATTATCTCTGAAGAAGGATTATGTCTCCCTAACCTGAAGACATCAGACTTAGCCACGTGTCTTGACTTGCTTTGGCCAATGTAAGGGAGTGGAATGTGTTTCATTTGTAGGAAGAAGCCTTAAGGACCAGCATATGGTTTCTCCATGCACCAGAAGAAAGGACAATGCTCTGCTTAGAATCTGCTTCATCGTCTTAGGTCCTGGGTGAAGACAATATGTAGCAGAACCACAGCTGACTTAGAATGAGAATGTACACTTGGTGTGAGCAAAAATTAAAGCGCTGATGATTTTACAAAACAAAAAAAGTGGAATAGAATAGTAAATAACAGAAAACCTTCAACTGCGTGATGCTAAGGGTGAGTATTATTCTGTGATGCTTTTGTTTGCATTTCAGTTATGTGTGTGTATGTACCAAGATGTAATTTTAAAAATGTATTTCTTTACTGTGTCAATTAAAAACAGCTTTGAAAAACAAGGTGGGGTTTTAGAAGTCAAGAGGAATTGTTTCTATTTATAATGCTACTTTAGAAAACAAAGTGTGATTAATTCAAATAATACAAGGTATAAAAGAGTCCATGTATTTCAGGCAAAGCTGTATTTTTTTTTTAAAGCTGTATTTTTTTAACTATATTTTTTAAATCAATTAGGTCATTGCCTCAATAATTCAGTTGTAACTCCGTTTATTACAAATGGAGTTTTCCACCCCTCAAAATGCAATAAACTACGTGCAGTTGATCCCTTGGTCTCAATTATCACATACAGTTCTGGGGGGTCATGCTCCAGGGAGCAGAGACACTGCACCTACATGTTCTTCCTTCAGTGGAAGTGTTCCAGGATATCCTGGGTGACCTTCTGCTCAGGCCATGCAGAAGGGGTGTCTGCATGGAAATTGGAAGGTTGTAACGGACGTGTGAAGTCCTTTCTATCTCTCGGGTCCTAGGATTCCGTAGGTGTGCAAGCTTCTGGCCTTCAGCCGCAGGCACGGGAAGGCCCACGCTCTCATTGACCTGTTCCTGCTACTCCACATTACTGACATTGACTCGTCGTTGGGTTTCACATCTTGATGGCATGCTATTTTCAGCTGCTTGGCAGAAACACCAATCCCTGTGCATCCATTTTCCACTTCTTAGTTATTTAGGACGTTACTGAAGTGTCTGAAGCTCAGGGGACAGAATTTAAGGAAAGCATTCTGTATGAGGCTGACACTGCAGAAATATTAAGGGACTGAGAACCACGAGAGAGTGGCCACTGATCTGGACCAAACAATGACCAAACCCCACTCCCTTTGCGTGACATGCCGTGCATGGTGCCGGAGGGCATCTCACCGAAGGGCGACATTTTACGGGGCTAAGTTGTAGGTCTCCGTGTCGATAACCTAAGTCATCCCTGTGACCCAGTTTCCTCTCTACCGAGCAGGTCTGACCACCTGCATCTGGAAATATAAGCAAAACACTATGCTACTCTTAGAGAAAAACACTGGGGCAGACCTAGCTGGGAAGTATGCTATTATTTACATAAGCATTTCCATTGAGAATCCAGTATTATTACAGCGCCTATCACACAAGGAAAGGTGTAGTTCTGAAACCTTGTACAAGCCCCTGTGTCCTTGTCTTTTGAAGTAACATGCTGACTCAATCGTTAATGACTGGGGACAGTGAAAATGCAGAAACATCTGCCACGCAGCAGAATCACCAAACTCACAGTTCCCTGAAAGATGTCGATAAAGGCCTGATGTAGATTCCTACGTTGTTTTTACAGGAAACAGACCCCCTCCAGATGAAAACTACTGACCACAAGAACACAGACCCTGGACTGGTTGAAACCAGAAGGTTGATGATGCTTGAAACTTCACCTTGAGGCCAACCAATCTGAGAATTGTCGACGAGCTGCACAGCCCTGCTCCTTGAACACTGTAAAGCTCCTCACTACCCCCTCCAGGGTGGGTCACACAGTCTTGAGGGCATTAGCCCACCGTGGCCTCCTTTGCCTAGCAAAGCAGTAAAGGCTGCTCTTTTCTACTTCATCCAAACTCTGTCTCTGTGTTTCTATTAGGCACCAGTGAACACAGTCTGAGTTTCTGCAACAGAATTTGGGGGGCTTGGCCAGGATCGACTCATGGGCAGGCATCCCCGACTCGCCCCTCAGCTTGATCAGACATTCCGAGGTTCCTCTCTACGCCAGCCTCCTTTGGGAGAGTGGAGGGTTGGAGGATTCCTCTGGAGGCCAGATTGCCAGGCATCCCCTGCCCTAGGGCTGTGCCCTGATCATACCCAGACTGCCTTCTCGGTAGTTAGAGCTCTGGGGTGGGGATGAAGGAGAGGATAGAGGCTGCCCTAACAGCTGCCAGGGCCCCCTTTTCCTTGAGGGTACCCTCCTCTCCTTCTGCCTGCAACGATCTGCACTTCCTGCTCTGAGAAAATATCTTGGGGAAGGAGAAAGTTAGCATTTGGGACATCAGGACACCACCGCCAGCACTTCAGTAAGTCTCCCGGTGTGCATTCTGACTGAGGCCCCTCAACCTTGTCTATTTAGGGAAACTTCTGTTTCCCTGCTGGGGAATTTTTAGATCCCATTTGCAAGGTGCCACTTGGACTAAGGCCATGAGCTTAGCGGGACTTGGAAGTCAGTTGAGCATTGGGCTGTTTGGGTTTTTTGTTTGTTTGTTTTGGTTTGGGTTTTTTGGGTTTTGGTTTTTGTTTGTGGCTTCCATTTGGCTGGCGAGGATTTGGTTTGCCTTTGGTTTTGCCTGAGAGCGTTTAATCTGACTCAACATGGGAAGCCCTTCTTCTCTGACTCCATTTGACAGCCCCCTAGGGAAAATTTTGGCAGACTGGTCAACCTATAATTATAAACCTATAAATAAGAAAAAATAATTTAACACCATGTGGTCACAGTATTCTTTAGACTCTGGAGAAAATTTGTTGAGATGAAACTCTTTTGAAATTCCAAAACTGGTCCTTTTTTCATGTGCAGTCAGAGAATAAAATACTTTTTTTTTTTTTTCATAACAGTGACCCTGAGAGAACAAGATATTCTTAGGAGAAAACTTGAAATTAACGCTTATCATGTCCTTGAAGTACAAACACAGCCCATTTTGTCTGGGACCTCAGCCTTGGGTTAATTAGTAGAACTTCAAGCCAAGAGGAAAAAAAAGAAGGGAAGAAAAAGAAGCCTTTTAAAATCAAATGTGTAAATTTGACTATTCTGACTGTTTAATTAAAAGTTTAGTTGCAATGCCTGATTCATGAAATATAAAAAGATGAAACAATGATATCTCTGTCTGGATATATGTATGTCTCCGTATGTGTCTTTGTCTTTGAATAATATTGCTGAGGTTCATTCGTAAATGAGCTCTATTTGATTGGCTTAAAGAAAAGTAAGTGCTTACAAATGAAACAAATCTAAACTTACCTACCTTTGCTTCTTGCAAGAGGGAAACTAAAGATGTTTGCGTTTATTAGACACGTCTCGTACCACTTAGAAAAAAGAAATTGTGCTTTGGGAAAATGCATGTTTATAGAATATGTTCTTAAGTTGGCTAATCAGAGAATGCCAATATGACAAACAGTTCACAACTGTTTTCTTCTTGGTTCTCATTAGAGATTAAGGTTTTTTTAAAAGGTTAAAAATTATAATACATAATTAAAGCTACTAAAATGAGAAGGGAAACATTTCAGTGTGTAAAGCATGTAGGAAATGTATTGCCAGCGAGAGAAGATACAAAGAATGGAGATATTTTTACTGAGGAAAAAAATGATGATAACAATTTTGCCCTACAGTAGGTTGTTTCTGGATGCAAAAAATATGGGGCATATTAATATGAATCCAGAAAGTGATAAAAGGGTTGTGAAAAAGGTATTTTGAAAAAAGAATTTTGTATGTTCTTAGGACTTCCCCTCATTGTCAGACTTCTGCCATCCTGATGCCATTGTAGCATGGAAACGGTTTACTCCTAAGTCAGGGAATTTAAAATGAATAAACAATAGCTGTAAATTAGATAGTCAGGGCTATGGGAAATCTAAAATGGTTGCATGGCTTTTCCTGGCTCCTAGATAAACCTCATTTTTGTATTTGATGGGTTAAAGCCTTCCCTGGCTGCAGGGCTGATGCCTTGACAATGAAAAGGAAAGGTTAGAAAACGTGTTTCTCACTTGGAGTATAGTTTCTACAGTCTCCAGTGGTTCAGGCACCCAGTTCACTGGACAAATCATGCTAGCATTAACAAAACTTTCACAAACTTCTTGAAATTATCACTATCATCCTCAACCATCAGGCAAGGACAACAAAACTAATGGAAAAACTGGACTCAAACAGAACAGAGATTAATTATATGGGATTAAATGAACTGCTAAATATGATTATAATTTTATGACTTGTCTGACATACTACTGGCTTCTAATCTTTGTTTTTCAGATATGGAAAAGCCCTTTTCCTCAAGCTACTTATGATTTACAACAGTTTGCTAATTTATACCTGTGGATAAAATTATAATATTTTTCTTTTCTCTCCATCTGGTTCCTCCAAACATTGGAGACTCTTGGGTTCTGAGCAACCTTATCAGGTGAATGGAAAAGAATATCTCTTGGCATGTGCAGAAAACTAGATATTTTGGGGACCTGGAAAAGAGACAAATTTACCCACTCTGTGGATATCACAGGCAGAATCTGAAGGCAAGCCATTGGCATGACTTTCCTGGCCTTGAAATGCCTTTTAAAAGTTCTATCTGAGATTCCTAACGAAAAGTTCCAGTGCAGCCAATTTGAAAAAGCCTATATGAACAATTACACTATGTGAACAATCAGGCCATGCTTAACGAAACCAAACTTATTTTGAACAAATTAGTCTTAATTTAGCTAGATTTAGTAGAAATGAAGGTAAAGAGAAAAATTATGTTTCAATAGTATAGCTTTGTGGCTCTTTGCTGCTATGTTATATTATTATAAAGTTTAATTGAATTAGTAAAAGAATATTCTAAGCTTGTTTCTAAAGCCAATCACAGTAATCTGTCTTTGGATGAAGATCAGATGCCCTGTGACCTGCAACTAGGAGATTATGTACTCTGGAAAAGACATCATTTAATGGACTGTCTCAAAAGTAAATAAAAGGACCCTTATTAGGTACTCGTAACTAGCACACATGCAACAAAACTGAAGGGAATTGACTCTTAAATTCATATTTCCCATTTAAGAAGGGCCTTTGCATTGGACTGTCTATAGAAAAGACTGTTGACCCCAAATGACACCCATACCAGGATGAGAAGACAAGAGCGGAAGACAGCTGACATAAAAGTCTAGACCAGGCCTGTAAGAACCACCCAACTAATTCAATTGCACTGTTTACCAAGTGTTTGTCTTCCTGTCAAAATGGAAAATTATTGTTTTACTTCTAACCATATGTTTGACCCCAATGTTCAGGATGAAAAGAAAATTCTCTAGTGAAGTTGTCACAGAATATAGCTATTCATGACACGTATCAGTGCTTGTTTTAAGTGAATTGCTAAAAGCACATGTACCGGGCTTGTGTGACAATCGGGTATAAGTGATAAAA
Source organism: Delphinus delphis (assembly GCF_949987515.2). NCBI lineage: Eukaryota > Metazoa > Chordata > Mammalia > Artiodactyla > Delphinidae > Delphinus > Delphinus delphis. The sequence goes on along the minus strand of NC_082696.1, from coordinate 76,148,794 downwards.
TGTATAGCCTACAAAGCATTTCCCCGTTAACATACCTCTGAGCCCGTTCATGATATCTGATTAGTTTTCCTGCAAAATGGAGAACTAGGTAAAAGAAAGAGGCCTAGCTTTGAGGGACATATAAATGGACCTAAAGCAGGCTACTGGGCCACTCTGGCAACGTTGGAGAAATGTATTGATTATCAATGCCGTTTATGGAAAGATTTGTAATCGAAAGGCGGAAATAATGGAAGAAATTTTCACATATTGAGGTATGGGGAAATCATTCTGGCTATACATGATTGAATTTGAATTTTAGGCTAACGAAAACTGCCTGTTTGTGGCCTATTAAACATGCATTGTACATCTGCTTTAGCCACTAAAAAAATTACATTAAAAATCAAAATGAAATAACTGTCACTCATACATCCAAAATGGAACTAGGTGGCCATTATGGACGTGGGTTCAGACACGTTCTTATATTACCGAAAACGTGAGTTCTCTAAACTTTATCAGACTTAAGGGCACCATCAGCCATTTTCAAAACAGTATCTACTAGCAACAGCCAACTGCAACCTTACGGTCTCAAGGTCTTCTTGTAACTATGAAACCTTTCTCCTACTTTAAAAAATAGTAACAGCAAATGAGACAGCTCAAGCTATAGCCTCCCTGCAAAAGGCTACTTGGTTAATAAATACATGTAAAAAGGAAACACTACAAAACTTATTTTCCTGGTTGCCATCTAAAATAGGAGAACTCTTGAAAAATACTACAAAGTTGTATTTTAACCATTATCTTCATAGTAATATCATATGATACTGCTTATATGTGGAATCTAAAAAAAAGGTACAAATGAACTTATCTACAAAACAGAAATAAGGTTACAGACGTAGAAAACAAACTTATGGTTACCAGGGGGTAAGGAAGACAGGGATAAATTGGGAGATTGAGGTTGACATATACACACTACTATATATAAAATAGATAACTAATAAGGACCTACTGTATAGCACAGGGAACTCTACTCAATACTCTGTAACGGCCTATATGTTCTTCTTTCACCGTTGCTCCTGGATTTCTCTTTTCATTGAAGATAGGATTTTTCATTTCTCATAATGCTCATCTTATTTTCCTCAGTGGAAGCACTCAAATTTTCTTTCTTTAGAACTTGTTTCACAAATTTTCTACGCCTCAGCTTTCCTACTACAAATGAGCAAGATTAACGACATGTTGTCTGAATGAAGCAGCTTGCTGGAAGAGAATGAATATACTTTAGGAGCAGATCAAGCTTCTGGTTCTCAGTTTTCCCAGAGCTAACTCCCCAGCTTGGGGAGCCTCTAATGGCCTGAGCCTCTCCTCTGCTAATTGAGAGGGTGAGACTAAGGGATATCTCAGATCCTTAAATAAATGTAAATTTAGTTTATACTATGGAACTATTTCATTTTACCTGTCAGTCTTAAATTCTTTCTTGCAGCCTATTCTGTTGTGTCCCCTCTTACATGGGCTAGGCTGCTCGGACTTCCTTGGTCATTTCGCAACAGAGTTTTCCGTTTACTTGGTCAGCTTCATTGTTGAGTTACATTAATTAGGGAAGTTCCAACACTCAGTGATGTTTAACCATAAATTAAAATATGTATAAAGATCAATGAAACAGCCAAATTTTAGTTTATTAATTTATTAAAGAAAATACAACTAACATTAAATATGACCATAAATATGATTAATTGTCAGAAGGACAGTACTCTCTAAGAACACACATTTTTCACTAACTTTTTTTTTGTCCCCTCTTTCGACCTGGACTGGGAACAAGCACCATATACCTTACACCTTTCTTAATCTATTGGGTGAATTATTCTTCTGGGATAGTCACCTCATCTAAGGTCTCTGGTGGAGAAAAAAATCATATCTTCAATCTGCAGAGGGATATGTGAGTTTCAGGGTAGTGGGTAGAGAGAAAAAGGAGTCACAGCTGTGTCAATTCCTCATTGCTTTGAATTAGAATGTCTTTCCCTGTAGGTTCTCCTTTAGAGTCTTTTAAGTGTGCCAGTACAAAGTGGGCAGATGAGAGAATAACCCCACGCTTAGCTTAGGAAAGGCTGGCGTGGCCTTTGTCTTAAAAGTAGAGGCATTTTAATAATCACCATGTGGAACTTCTCAACATATGTTCTTCTGAGAGAGCACACAGACTGGGTCAATGGAGGCATTTGGCACCTTGTATGTGACGAAATCTCAGAGGTTCAGTTTACGTCACTATACCGGATGTCATGTCTCATCCCATTACTTGTTTGAGGATTTTCTCTACCATCTTTACTTCAAAACTTTCAACATATGTCACTGAATATTGTTCAGAATTATTTGATCCTTAGATGGTAATATCTGTTTAATTGTTTTGTTTATGTTACTTTGAAGTCTTCGTAATATCAGAAGTAGTTTAACTTTTGTTTTGTTTTTAAACCACTAGAATAGTTTATACAATTTTTGTCCTTTTCAATTAGTGAGTATGGGTCTGTCACCATTGTCGGAGTAGTATCCTATTGTAACTGCCTCTGAACTTCCTGAACTCTGGCCAGCCAGTTATACTTTCTGATTACTGAAGATAATTTCCTTTTGTTTGTAATAATGCTTCTATAATTGCAGTTATAAATGAAAGGGCAGAACAAATCCCTTCTCAACTGGAAAGTCACAGATTTCATTATCTTCTGCTCAATCAAATTCAATTTTACTTCCAATGCTTTTCACACCCTAGGTCACACAAATGAGGCTGCATGGTTCTGTGTCTTATTTTTACTCTCTCTGTTTTGATCTCTCTTACCTAACACAGTTGTTGTTTTCCGGGAAATTCCTCCTTCTTTGGAAGCAAGAAGCAAAGCTCGTGATAGACATGGTCATATGTCTAAAGGCAGACCAAATGACTGTTGGAATGCCAAACCTAAATGGTTCAATAGCTTGCAAAGAAATGTTGTTTTCTGCCCAGGCTAAGAGAACAAGTTTTGATCAAGTCATACTCCCTTAAGTCCTATCCTCTAACGTTATTACCTCAGAGAGACGTGCCTTGGATTAGAACGTTAATTACTGAATGAAATTCCAAGAAATGGTTGTGGAGGAAGAAGTTAGAAAATATTATGGTTTCTTTAGCTGTTTTATTAAACGTCTCTATGACAAATTTTCTCATGCTATGAAAAAAAAATCATTGACATACTCTAAAGAGAGCAGTGTAACAAACCAACGATTATAAAAAGGTTTGACAATGTTAACCTAGCTATCTTTATGGAAAGAAATCATACCAACCCTTAAAATTTAAAACATCCTCCATTATAATTCAAAAACTGCAGATCCCATATGTCTGATGGTAATATGGGATGTTTAGGTTGACAGATCTCTCCACTGAGTTTCCCATGAAGAGTTTGTTGTCTTCAAGCAGACAAAAGCATATTTCAGGGTCTTCGTATTCTGGATTCCAGAAGCCCTTCTAGCGGTCCAAATGTTTGAAGCCAGAAATAACAATGAGCTCGTCTAAGGCAAAAAGAAAACTTCCTAAAAATATCCTCTAATCTCCATGATTTAACTACTTTTGTCAACAACGAATTTCTTCATACATTTCTAATTATAGCTTCCAAAAGACTTTCTTACTTAAACTCTTTATAAATGTAAACAGTTATAAATATAGAAAAAGAAAAAAGAGAGCCAACAAACATTTATTGAGGGCTTATTATATTATCAGTTTTCCAGTAGGTACACACAGGAGTATTTATATGAAATATTTATCTGAAATTGGGGTATAGTAAGTAAATGGAAAATTAAGTCATAAGTGGTTTTCTAAAAACAATTTCCCCCTCTGAACCACTGTAATATTTTATGAGTATCTCCCTTTACATTCCAACAAATATTTCAGCCTCCTAATGACAAAGAATTACTTCTTCATCAATTTAGTAGATTTTTAAAGATATTATTGAGCACCACTTACATATATATTAGTACTCTTGCTGAAACTTGGCTTCTGTTCACCAGTGTCAAATTGAAACGCAGAGACAGAGTTTTGGGTGGAGTAGAAAAGAGTAGCTTTATTTCTTTGCCAGGCAAAGGGGCCCCAAATGGGCCAATGCCCTCAAAACTGTGTCCTTCCCTGGAGGGGGTAGTGAGGAGTCTTTATAGTGTTCAAGGAGCAGGATGTGATCAGCTTGTGGACATCCTTCTGATTGGTTGGTGGTGAGGTAATGGGGAGTCATCATCACCAACCTTCTGGTTCCAACTGGTCTGGGGTCTCTGTGTTTGCGAGCAGCATACAGTTAATTTCTTCCACCTGGTGTGAGTTTCAGTATCTGCAGAACAGCTCAAAGAACATGACTCAGAATATTACCTAGAGTCCTTGAGGAAGAACTACATGTCTTTGACTTTGTTTAATGGCTAAAGTATTATTATTTTGTCTTGCTTGACTGTTTTCCTTTCTTTCTGCTTTTTCTCACTTCTCTGATTAAATTTATTCTTTGGCTAAAGTTTTTCTACAGACAAAAGGCAGGGGGACATGGGTGGAGGTCTATTCTGAGAAGGCTTCGTGGGGTTCTGCTCGGTTACAGGAACATATGAAAAAGCAAAGGGGGCCAGATAAGAATGTGACATGCTCTATGTCTGGAATCTTACTGGGAATTCAAACACGTGCTTAAAATCCATGAGTAAAAAAAAGATACATCGTTTAACATAGTTGTAAAGGTATCATGCTGAGGGATTAATTAGTGCTATTAATTAGTTAGTGAAGAGTCCAGGCGAGCCTCCTTGTTGAGCTCTTGAGAGCTTTCATGGGTAGGACTTGTGGCAAAGGACGGTAGCATATCAGCCCCCCGTGTGGTAATTGTAGGTTTTCAATCAGAAAAGGGACTTGATACATACAATCTACTATGAACAGAAATGCGCTCAGGGGCTAAAAGTTAAACCAGTTACGTTCAACAGTACTGAATCTCATACTATGGGAGAATCAGAAAGCAAAATATTTAGAGATATAGATATTTCTCACTTAGTGACTATCTAAGACAAATAAAGTAGTAAAGCAACAAGGTGCTGATACTGAAAACATTTTCCATTGATTCATGTGTCTCTGATTATTAGCCTTAGAATCAAGAAATTGATTTGGGTGTTAATTATTTTTAATGGGAAGAAAGCTTTCAGTGAATTGACTTACAGCCCTTTTTTCCTCCTTTTTTACACCCTTTATAACATTTTTACTTTTTGTATAAAATTATTAATCTACGTACCTGTAACTCCTTAAACTTTACTTAAAAACAATCTTTTTCAAGAGTATTTGTAAGGAAGTTTTTATTCCCTTACAAACATAGGCTGTTGAATACCTGCTTCAAATCTCTTATTTCTCCAGGATTAGCTTTTATCAGTTTTTTTCTGGGCCCTGAGTCTGCTGGTCTCTGCACACACTAATGGGCTTCTGTTTCCATCTCTGTATTCTTCAGAGACTGTTGTAGTAGGAAAGTCTAGTCTTTTAAGTGGCAAGATTTCTTCTTTTTTTTTTTTCCCCTGGGGAAAATATTTTAATTCCACAAATACAAAACTTTTGACTACAGTGTAAGCTATAACATACAACCAAATCCATAGGATTAGGTGGACTTGGTGGGTATAAATGGTTTAAAACCTCAATAATAACCTGGTCATTACCATACTTCTTCAGGTGATATTTCATTACCTTTAAGGCAACAGGTAGTGATACTAATAAAAGTGACTGATGGTTTTGTGAGTGAAAAGTGAAGTGTGAGTGAAGAATTTTGGAAAGTTGCTGTTGACAGAGATCAAGTGATCCTAAAACTCTCTCTCTCTCTCTATGTATATATATGTATAATAATGTATATATGTATATATATGTATAATAATATATATGTATAATAAGCTACTGCCAGTGTCTTTTGTGCTGCTGTCTCTAGCTCTCACAAATTAATAAGTATTTAAAACTGATGTTCATATTTCACAGTGTGTTTCTGCTTGTATAACAGAAGCCAACAAATATTAGAGAAATATTTCACTAGAATGTGCAGACAAAGGAGACAAAGGTGAACTGAAGTTTTCAGAACAAGCTTCTCAGGGATCTCTTCTGATTGTAAACAAAGGATTTCTTCTTATTAGGACCCCAGATGAACATAGATTTTCCTAATGAGTAAAAACTTGCCATAATTTCAATATGAACAACATCATCAGGATGTAAGTTCTGAACATCAGGAAACACATCTAGTTGGCTCACCACTGTACCGCCAGTGCCTAGAACAGGGTTCAAGTTAGAGTCGGTGCTCAATTAATATTTGTTGACTGTTTAGCAAGTAAGTCAAATGTCTCCATGACTGAATAAACCTAGCAGTGATATTGTCTAAGTCTTCCCCACCCAGAATCAGATAAATCGCACCCAATATGGGTTTGGTTCTCACATATATTTGATGTTCATGAACAAATATATATGAGTGATAGAAAGGAGGACGCAGTGAGACAATATGAAATAACCCTTGTTTCACGCTGCCAAAATTTTAATGTAGAAGAAAGCCAATGAAGACAAAGATAAAAAACAGGGCAGATCAAGAAAGTGATGGGAGAGCTTTTGAATAGAGTGTTTAAGAAAAGATTCTAGGAGACATTGAACCTAAAAAAAAACAAAACAAAAAAACTTCTATTAAGTGAAAAAGCAAATAGGTGAAAACCTGGGGAGATTACAGATAGACAGAGGGATTAGTAGAGGCAAAGCACCTGAGGAATAAGCTTGGCAAGTCCAAAGAACAACAAATATACTATATGGTTGGAATGAACTGAACCAAAAGGGAAGTGATAGCAGATGACTTCAGAAAGCAAGCCAGAGTGAGATCATATAGCACCTTTTGGTTTTTTGAACATAGAAATGATGCACTATCATTTTTTTTTATATGGGAGAACATGGTAGCTGATGGAGACAAAAAGAGTGGTAAGGGAAGGATGAGATACGGGCAAGATATTTGAAGCCCACTTATAAGCAAGAAGGGGAGCCCTGTATCTGGATTCGAGGAGAAGACAAAGTGAGGCTCCGTAAACTCAGCATTAGAATGGAGTGTGGTTTGGAATTTAGCAGGTTTGGAATTTAATCCACTTCAAGCACTTATAGGTCTACTGGTAGTAAAAAAGAAACAGATATCTGTAGCTCTGTGTTTTAAATCCTTTGAACTTAAATTATTTGATGTGTATTACAACAATTTCTCTACTATAACCAGTGTCCACACTCAGTGTTGAATCGTCTAGGACTGCAGTAGTTGGAAATGAAAAGGAAAATTGCTCTCCCAATACTGAAAATGGGTACTGCTGTCAGGAGATAGGCATATAAATGGTTCATCTGGTAACTTTGTTGCTGCTCCAAACTTTCAGTTAGGTTTTGTACCAGTTTACGATTGGCATCACCACTGTAACACGAGCTGCCTAGGTAGATTAATGAGCTGCCTGGAGAGTTGATTCTCAGGGATCTCCTTAATCTTATTTTTCTCACTCAATCTATGCAGACCTCTTCTACAATGCAATTAAAATCATTAAATAACACATAGCAGGAAAAATAAAGGGGCACACGCTGCACATGAAGATTTTCAACAAAAAGCAACATTGGTATCAAGTGTTTGGCTTCTTTCCCAGCTCAGTAATGATTAGTGAAGTCATGTGTAGAGAATATTTGCAGTGTGCAAAATTTCTGAAGCTGTTGCTAGATCAAAAGTGAATGCAAACAATGTATGGTTTACAAAGCTTTAATTAGTTCAACCAGAAGGATGACTATTTGCATTGATATGGCAGGACTTCTGGACGGATACTTTTAAATTGTGATAGGCCCATCCTGTTACATCATTAACTAAATTTTCTTAGTCTATAAAAGTTAGAAAAATGGGAGCTTAAAGTTAGAGTTGCAGCATTCAATCATTCAATTATGCAATCATTGAGCACCTTCTTTATACAAAATCACTTTCCTAGTTAATGTGTGGACCATTTACATGTTGATTTTGGATAAAGTGGTATTTCCTATTAATACATCACAGTTGATCTTAGGGGTGACATAGCCCCCAGTCAATACTGCTAACATTCAAAGGTATTCTTATGCAATATATTTAAGTTGACACATTACCTTCAAATAATCCCCCATTCTAATCAACCCCTGCCATCATAAAAGGGATTGAAGACCACTTTAGAAAGATCTTTTCTAAGGCAGACATATATGAAGCACATATAAGTGACACAGAATAAGATTTTGATTAACGAAAATACATATTAAAATATAGAATTAGTATGTAACTTCACAAATTAATTTGAAGTTTAATACAATTATGAACAAAATTCTAATGGGAATTTTAAATTAAAATTGACAAGTTATTTGAATTGCTTGTATAAAAGAATAAATGAACAAGAAGAGCCTCCCAAAATGTTTAGGAACAAAAATAATCAGTGAGGTCATGCCTTCCCATGGTCTAAATATAATTAATATGTTATGCTTATAAGATGCAGTTAACAGGTCATTGCAACAGAATAGATAGGAGGAAAAAATAATCCTTGTACTGCAATAAATTAAAATTGAATAAATTTATATCACAAATCAGTAAAGAAGCAACTAGACAAATAGTAATTAACTTATTACAAAAATGTGATTAAATATTTACTCCCATAACTTACCAAAATAAATTTCAAATTGTTTGATATAAATGTGTAAAAATAGACTCATTAAGAATTATACAAATATATGTGAAAATACATCTGCTATCAGGATAGGAAAAGATAACATAAGCACAACTGCTGTGGAGTAAATTCTGTGCTAATTAATCTAAAAATTCAGTGCAATTCAATTCAATTGACTGGAAGAAGCGTTGTGTTTTTTTTTTTTTTCTTTCCTGAAAACTTGACAAAATGATCCAAAATGTGTATGGGAAAATAAAGACCTCTGAAGATGTACAACAATTTTGAAAATGAGGAGCTAAGAGCTGGAAAAAGATGCATGCCCTTCTAGACATTATAAAGCAAAAATGATTAAAGCAATGTTGTATTAACAAATGTGCTGACAAATAGACCTGCATAACAAAAGAGAAAAATCAGAAAAGTATAGAATGGCATCACAAATCAGTACAGAAAATAATTGACTATGTAACTGATGGTGTAAAGAAAATTAGCTCTGATCCAAAGAAAGATAAAATTGAATTTCTATGTCACACAATATATGTAAAAATAAACTTTAAATGTATTAAAATTCTAAATATGAAAGTAATAGTATTAGAAGAATAAAATGTAAGAAAATATCTTTGTGACCTTTGGGTAGGGGAGGATTTCTTAAGAACCCCAAAGCGTAAGATATAATGGTACATATCTTACATTTGGTGGATTTTACTGAATCAATTTAAAGTTGTCTCTTCCATGAATAACACTACACACAACATGAACAAAGGCGTGACACGAGAAAAAGATATTTGCAATGTCAAAAAAATAAGAAAGAATCTGCATCTAGATTTTATAGGAGTTTCTGTAAACCAGCAAGAAAATCAAGAAGCTCAGTGGAAAAATCAGCCTAAGGATAAAAGTAGAGAGTTCATAGAATAGACACCCTCCCTTCAGCTAAGAAGAGTAGGAAAGAAAAATGCTTAACTTCACTAATAAGTAGAGATATACAAATCAAATAATGAAACACTGTTTGATACCAAACAGTGTGAAAAAAACTGGAAAGTCACATGATATAAAATGCCGGTGAAGTTGTGGAAGAAACAGAGAAGATGTACTGTAGTGGTGTAATATACCTGATGTTTAGAAAATCCACTCCTGGGTAATATAGCCTAAAGAAATCCTACATAGATTCATGAGGAGATGTAAAATTATGCTCATCACAATGTTTTTTGTGTGTGTTTGTTTGTGGTAGCAAGATGTTGGAAACAATCTATCCACTAGGAATGTAGATTTAAAAAAGAGTGGCTGCCCTACTAGGATTCTCTCCAGAAGCAGACATTGAGACAAGAACTGAGGAAACCAAAAGGGAAGTGGAGAGGTAAAATAAGGAAAAGGAAGTGAGGTAGGAGATAGATTGGCCCCTGGGCTGGACAGCTGGTGTTTGTCAAGTGGAGTAAAATTGAAGCTTTGTTCTCACCCAGACACTCCAAGGACAAAGCTGGTGGCAGAAGCTGAGCTCTGCTGAAGTAAAGAGATAAGATGACCACTCCTGAGGTCAAGGAACAATTCCCTGTCTACACATGCACGGGAAGGTGCCTTGGGGGTCAAAAAGGGAAGGGGCACCACCCCATAATAAGTGTGGACATGCACCCACAGGTTTCTGCGGTGCAATTCATCTTAGCAAAATGATGCACATGCATGTCGGGGAGGACCCTAAGACAGGTCAGATGTGGAAAAAGAAGCGAGATAATTGGCCAAATGTAAAGAAAGACCTAGAATGACTGTTCTATACAAGACTGTTCTATATATCACCTCTTCACTGTTCTCCTCATTCAGGACTCCTGCACACCTGTCCCGGTATGTATTTCTGCCTTGTTTCTGTTTTAAATAAACAAACTGCTTCTCTGTGTGCTCTCCCACTTATTATGCTGTGTCTCTGATAATAAACTTTGTACCTGTTTTTACAGTTTTTGCCTCCTTGAAACATTCTTCCTTTCAAATGGGGGTAAAAGCCAGGGGAATTTTGCTTCTAGCTTCTAGCCCCTGGTGGTCTAGTGGCTAGGATTCCTGGTTTTCATCCAGGCTACCCAGGTTCAATTCCCGGGCAGGAAACTAAGATCTTTCTTCAAGACTGCTCACAGCTGCCTTTCTGAGATCAGAAGCAGCCAGTAAGAGATAGTTTCAAAGCCAGTTACTACAGTGGGCAACTGAAGCTTAATGCCACAGATGGGCTCTGGAAAGCTGTGCAGAATACACACCTCAGAATAATCTCAGGCAAGAGTCAGGGAGATTATGTATTTATCCACTCAGTGCTGCCCAGTGGGTGTTAATTTCCAGGCACTCTGGACTGAAATGAACTTCAGCAGAGTGAATTCCTGTAGCCCAAGGGCAAACCACTGGTGAAACTGCAAGTGCTGGCCAGCTGAAATCTGCCTGGTAAACACAAAAAATGTAACACCTTGTGAGGGCATAGGCAGAACACCAACAGCATCTGCTACAGTGATCATTGCATGTGATTTATACTACACTGCAATTATCTATACTTGCACATGATGCTGTGGGTAGATTTCAAAATCAGTTGAATGAAAATTAAGAAAAATAATGAATATTAAAATAAAAACAGACACATAAAATAAAATACTGTATGTTTTCTAACTACACATATATCAAACATATCTTAACGAAGAAAAAAAGCTGTGTTATACAGGTTGATGATGACATCATGTCATAAGCTGAGGGATATAATCAACATATTTCTGAAGTCCTGAAAAAACAAAATTCTCTGTAAGAGGGAGGGGATATGGGGATATATGCATACATATAACTGATTCCCTTTGTTATATAGCAGAAACTAACACAACATTGTAAAGCAATTATACTCCAATAAAGATGTTAAAAAAATACTAGTGACAAAATGGGAAAATACCAAAAATGTAACATAGATTTTATATATTTGATCTATTGAAAAAGCAATGAATATTAAAACTGGAAGGACTCAATAGAAAATTGAGTCAAAGAGGTGAATAAATAATTTGTAGCAGATGAAATTATGCATAGACTTACCAAAGATAGACAGCATGAAAATTGTGCAGCTCCTTAGCAATTAAATGAAAACAAATTCTTCCCAAAGCAATGAGATTCTCTTCCTTTGATTCCTCAAACTAGCAAATATTTTATTTTACTTCAACATCTTTATTGGAGTATAATTGCTTTACAATGTTGTGTTAGTTTCTGCTGTATAACAAAGTGAATCAGCTATATGTATACATATATCCCCATATCTCCTCCCTCTTGCATCTCCCTCCCACCCTCCTTATCCCACCCCTCTAGGTGGTCACAAAGCACCGAGCTGATCTCCCTGTGCTATGCGGCTGCTTCCCACTAGCTATCTATTTTACATTTGGTAGTGTATATATGTCAATGCAACTCTCTCACTTTGTCCCAGCTTACCCTTCCCCCTCCCTGTGTCCTCAAGTCCATTCTCTACATCTGTGTCTTTATTGCTGTCCTGCCCCTAGGTTCTTCAGAACCATTTTTCTTTTTAGATTCCATATATATGCATTAGCATACGATATTTATTGTTCCCTTTCTGACTTACTTCACTCTGTATGACAGACTCTAGGTCCATCCACCTCACTATAAATAACTCAATTTCGTTTCTTTTTATGGCTGAGTAACATTCCATCGTATATATGTGCCACATCTTCTTTATCCATTCATCTGTCGATGGACACTTAGGTTGCTTCCATGTCCTGGCTATTGTAAATAGAGCTGCAATGAACATTGTGGTACGTGACCCTTTTTGAATTACGGTCTTCTCAGGGTACATGCCTAGTAGTGGGATTGCTGGGTTGTATTGGAGTATGGTTGCTTTACGCTGTTGTGTTAGCCTCCACTGCACAACAAAACGAATCAGCCATACACATAAAGACATCCCCTCCTTTGGACTTCCCTCCCATTTAGGTTACCAGAGTGCACTAGGTGAGCTCCCTGTGCTATATAGCATGTTCCCATCAGTTGTCCATTTTATGCATAGTATCCAAAATGTATATGTGTCAATCCCAGTCTCCCAATTCCTCCCCCTGCACCCCTTTCTCCCTTCTTTTCCATACATTTGTTCTCTTCCTCTGTGTCTCTATTTCTGCTTTGCAACTAAGATCATCTATACCATTTTTCTAGATTCCATATATATGCATTATTATACAATATTTGCTTTTCTCTTTCTGACTTACTTCAATCTGTATGTCACTTTCTAGGTCCATCCACATCTCTACAGATGACCCAATTTCATTCCTTTTTATGGCTGAGTAAAATTCCATTGTATATATGTACCACATCTTCTTTATCCATTCCTCTGTCGATGGACACTTAGGTTGCTTCCATGTCCTGGCTATTGTAAATAGTGCTGCTATGGACATTGGGGTGCATGTGGTTTTTTTTTTTTTTGACTTATGGTTTTCTCTGGGTACATGCCCAGGAGTGGGATTGATGGGTCATAAGGTAATTCTATTTTTAGTTTTTTGAGGAACCTCCATACTGTTCTCCATCATGGCTGTACCAATTTACATTCCCACCAACAGTGTAGAAAGGTTCCCTTTTCTCCACACCCTCTCCAGCATTTGTTGTTTGTAGATTTTCTGATGATGCCCATTCTAACTGGTGTGAGGTGATACCTCATGGTAGTTTTGATTTGCATTTGTCTAATAATTAGTGATGTTGAGCAGCTTTTCATGTGCTTCTTGGCCATCTGTATATCTTCTTTGGAGAGATGTCTATTTAGGTCTTCTGTCCATTTTTTGATTGGGTTGTTTGATTTTTTGATATTGAGCTGTACGTGCTGCTTGTATATTTTGGAAATTAATCCTTTGTCAGTTGCTTCATTTGTAAATATTTTTTTCCATTCTGAGGGTTCTCTTTTCACCTTGTTTATGGTCTCCTTTACTGTGCAAAAGCTTTTAAAGTTTCATTAGGTCCCATTTGTTTATTTTCATTTTTATTTGCACACAAAGTCCAGTGCTGCAAAGGCTAGACTGGTCTCAGATGTTGAAACACTCATTGTTTATTCCACAAACACAGGGTTTACCCAGCCGATCTTGGGGATTTAATTCACAGCTTGTGCTGCTGCATAGGAAGATTTATGTCTCTCTTCCTTAGTTGCACAACCCTTTGCACTCAGTTTTGGTTTTAACCCCACCTCTGCGTGTGTGCCGCCCTCAGGCATCTGATCCTTGCCCAGGTGAATGGGAGCGAAAGCTGTGGCTGCTTGGAGCACACTTGGGTACTCCCAGTACCTGCAGTGGCAGCAGCTGGCATGTGGGAACATTGTTGGCTCTGTCCCCCATGGGTCTCTCAACAATGGCGTCTCACTTTCCAGGCAGACCCCACTTCCTCTAGGGGCATTCCAGGCCATGTGTCCCCTCACTCCCATCCCTTCTATTGTATCCGTGCAGCCAACTGCGTTTCTCTTCCAAGATCTGTTCTTCCAACCCCATGCTTTAGCCCTCTGACCCTGCCAGCTTTGGCAGACTCTCGTCCCAGGCAGGGGTGCCCAGGGCTGATTCCCAGGGAGGTTTGGGGGTAGGTGGCGCTCAGGGCCCTGGAGCCAACGCAGGAGGAGGCGACCCCGGCCCAAGAGGCAGGTAGGCCCACTCAGGTGGGAGCCACTCCCAATGCCCGCAGAGGCAGAAGAAGCTGGGGGGTGGGGAAGGGGTTTATAAGGCAGCTCTGCCCCTTGCATGATGTTCGACTATGACATCTTGCTTTGGTGCCTCAGGCTTTTTCCACAGATTTTCCCGGTTGTGGTGCCCATTGCTTCTGCCCCTTCAGGCTGTCTTTTCACAGCCAAGAGCTGTCCTCTCCCTGGCCCTGCACTCCAAAGCCTTCTTTCCAGCACCCAGCTCCTCTTTGCAATGGGGGACTCACTATTCAGGGTAGAATGCACAGAGCTGTGGTGTAGGTCATGCACGCAGTTCTTACTTTGTCCTGCCTTCCACAGACCATCGGCTGCATCCTCCTGTGATCCCCCAAAGTTCCTTGTCTTTCCCCTCCATGAGGGAGTCTTTCTTAATGAGGGGACCTCTCATCACCTTCAGCTTCCCGCCACATTTTTTGTCTCTTTTTTTACTCTTCTTTTCTTTCTTCTTCTTCTTCCATTCTTTTAGGTGTCTACCACTACTGTTCAGCAGGAGCTCTGTGGGGATTATTCCTTTTTTTTTTTTTTTTTTTTTTTTTTGCGGTACGCGGGCCTCTCACTGTTGTGGCCTCTCCCGCTGCGGAGCCCAGGCTCCGGACGCGCAGGCTCAGCGGCCATGGCTCACAGGCCCAGCCGCTCCGCGGCATGTGGGATCTTCCCGGACCGGGGCACGAACCCGTGTCCCCTGCATCGGCAGGCGAAGTCTCAACCACTACGCCACCAGGGAAGCCCCGAATTATTACATTTGTAAACGTGTTTTGGATGAACTTGTGAGGAGGAACGAATTCCGCATCCTCCTATTCCACCATCTTGACTCCTCCTCTGAAAATATTTTAAAAGTCAATACTCATTTTTTCCAAGAATATGATCATGCTTTGATAAAAATCATAGCAATATTTTTTTGGATTTGTCTCCTAAGACAAAACAAACAAAAGCAAAAATAAACAAATGGGACCTAATTAAACTTAAAAGCTTTTGCACAGCAAAGGGAACCATTAACAAAATGAAAAGGCAACTTAATAAATGGGGGAAATATTTGCAAATGACATGACCAATAAGGAGTTAATATTCAAAATATTATATCAATTCATACAGCCCAATATCAAAAAAGCAAACAACCTAATGAAAACATGGGCAGAAGACCTGAATAAACATTTTTCCAAAGAAGACATACGGATGGCCAGCAGGCACATGAAAAGATGCTCAACATCACTAATTATTAGAGAAATGCAAACCAAAACCACAATATTACCTAACACCTGTCAGAATGGCTATAATCAAAAAGAATATAAACAACAAATGTTGGCAAAGATGTGGAGAAAAGGGAAGCATGGTATACTTTGGTAGGAATGTAAATTAATGCAGCCAAGATGAAAAACAATACGGAGTCTTCCTCAGAAAACTAAAAATAGAACTACTATGATCCAGTAATTCCACTCCTGGGTACACAGTCAAAGAAAAAAAATCGTTAATTCAAAAATATACATGCACCCCAACTAAATGTTCATAGTAGCACTATTTACAACAGCCATGATAGGGAAGCAACCCAAGTGTCCAAGACCAGATGAATGAATTAAGAAGATGTGGTTTTATATATACAGTGGAATACCACTCAGTCATAAAATAGAATGAAATTCTGCCATTTGCAACAATGCGGATAGGCCTAGACAGTATTATACTTAATGAAATAAGTCAGAGAAATACAAATACACTAGGTTATCACTTTTATGTGGAATCTAAAAAATAACACAAATGACTGTAAATAACAAAACAGAAACAGAGTCATAAATATAGAGAACAAACTAGTGGTTAACAGCGGAGAGAGAGAGGAGGAGAGGGGCAATATAGGGGTGTGGGATTAAGAGATAAAAACCACTATCTATAAAATTGATAAGCCAAAAGAATGTATTGCACAGCACAAGGAAATATAGCCATTATTTTGTGAAAACTTTAAATGGAGTATAAATTCAATAAAAATATTGAATCACTATACTGTACATCTGAAACTAATATAATATTTAAAATCAACTGTACTTCAATAAAAAAATAGAAGTAGAAAAAATGCTCACTGTTTCCAATAATATGACCACAGAGATCATTCCATACATGCTGGTAAGAATATAATTTGATACAACCTTTCTAGTAAAGAGTTAGATAATATTTATCAAGAATCTTAAAAATGCACTGATCATTTAACTCTGTAATTTTAATTCTAGGAATTTAATACAAGGATAAAATCAAAGTAAAGGAAAACAATTTTGTAAAATGTTATTCATCACTATTATTTTTAATAGCAAAAAGGAACATAGAAATTAATTGCACATCAAACCATAAGGAGATGGTGAAAAACATGTTTTGCATATAGATGTTGCCAGTTCTGCAGAATCCATGATGTAAGAGCAGAGTTGGTCAGAGAGCCGATCTTACCCCACCTCGGTGTGCTCTCTTCTGTGGAAATATTGGGTTGGCCGAAAGGTTCATTCAGTTTTTTCCATAAGATGGCTCTAGTAGCACTTAGTTGTCTCTAACTTCTTTTGAAACAATTTTGTTAGATTGTATGTGACCGCTGTTATATCAGCATGCATTTTAAAAAAGACATCAAAATTGATGAATTTTGTGTAAACGTTTTAATATTGAAGATGGAAGAAAAAAAGCAACATTTTTGGCATATTATGCTTTATTATTTCAAGAAGGTAAAAACGCAACCAAAATGCAAAAAAAGATTTGTGCAGTGTGTGGAGAAGGTGCTGTGACTGATCTAACTTGTCAAAAGTGGTTTGCGAAGTTTCATGCTGGAGATTTCTCGCTGGACGATGCTCCACAGTCAGGTAGATCAGTTGAAGTTGATAGCGATCAAATAGAGACATTAACTGAGAACAATCAATGTTATACCACGTGGAAGATAGCCAACATACTCAAAATACCCAAATCAAGTGTTGAAAATCATTGGCACCATCTTGGTTATGTGAATCGCTTTGATGTTTGGGTTCCACATAAGTTAAGTGGAAAAAAACTTTCTTGACCGTATTTCCGCATGCAGTTCTCTACTTAAGCGTAATGTAAACGCTCTGTTTTTAAAACAAATTTTTGTTTGTTGGTGATGAAAAGTGGATACTGTACCACAATGTGGAACGGAAGAAATCATGGGGCAAGTGAAATGAACCACCACCAACCACACCAAAGGCCATTCTTCATCCAAAGAAGGTGATGTTGTGTATATGGTGGGACTGGAAGGGAGTCCTCTATTACGAGCTCCTGGAAAACCAAATGATTAATTCCAGCAACTACTGCTCCCAATTAGACCAACTGAAAGCAGCACTCGATGAAAAGCATCCAGAATTCATCAACAGAAAACGCATAATCTTCATCAAGCTAATGCAAGAGCGCATGTTTCTTTGATGACCAGGTAAAAACTTACAGCTTGTCTGGGAAGTTCTGATTCATCCACCATATTCACCAGATATTGCACCTTCGGATTTCCATTATCGCGGTCATCACACAATTCTCTTAATGGAAAAAAATTTCAATTCCTTGGAAGACTGTAAAAGGCACTGGAATAGTTCTTTGCTCAAAATGATAAAAAGTTTTGGGAAGAAGGAATTATGAAGTTTCCTGAAAACATGGCAGAAGGTAGTGGAACAAAAGGGTGAATACATTGTTCAATAAAGATCTTGGTGAAAATGAAAAATGTGTCTTTTACTTAAAAACCAAAGGCAGTTTTTGGCCAACCCAATAATTTTGGCAATGGTTTGCTGAACAGCTGTTTATTGATTTTCTACTAAATGCCAGGTTCTACCTTGGTTGTGGTGATAAAGAAATGATCAAGAAGGATATGGAAACTTACATTCCTTTGTGAGAGGAGAAAGGTGCATAACAACTGAATAAAAATGTAAACATCATCATTTCATATAATGACTGGTTCCATGAGGAAAATAACAGGTGATATGATAAAGGGAGAGCATGAGGGTGGGGGAAGGACACTGGTTAGACTCAACGAGCGCCCCCCCACCGACATATCTTTGAGAACCTGATGCCAAAAATTGATTGTTCTTCACTCTACATTTTTCATAGCAGTTGTGGTCAAATTAATATTTACGCATCCATCATAAAACAGTTTTCCCACTGTACCTTCAGAACATTCGATTTCATATTTACATGCAGTGTAAATACTGAAAATAAAGTCTTCTTTAGAAAGCCATTTGGGAGCAACTGTTTTGTTATCTAAATAATCCACTGAGTTTGGGGTCTGAATAAATGAGTAAAATCCTTAATTCTGTCCATTATTAGTCTGACCTTTTGCAAATGTTAAAACTGTCCCCTTGGGTTTCTTTTTTTATGAAATGTGGATATAATATAATATGTATTTGTGGTAAGCAGAGTAGTGCCCTTCTAAAGATGTGCATGCCCTAATCTTAGGAATCTGAGAAAGTATTATGTTACATGGCAAAGGGGAATTAAGGGTACAGATGGAATTAAGGTTGCTAATAACAGACCTTAAGATGGGGAGATCATCCAGATACGCACAATGTCCACAAGGGTCCCTACGAGTGGAAAAGGGAGGTGGAAGAGAGAAGGAGATGCGACAGTGGAAGCAAGGTTGGAGTTATGCAGTGTGAAGACTCAACCTGCTGTTGGTGGCTTTGAATATGGCAGCATGCGTGACCCAGGGAACTATGGCAACCTCTAGAACCTGAAAAAGGTAAGGAGACATAGTCCTCCTTAGAGCTTCCAGAAAGGCGCCAGCCTTTCCAACAGCTTGATTTTAGCCCATTGAAACCTTCCTCAGACTTCTGACTTTCTGAAATGTAATATAATGTATTTATGTTATTTTGAGCCATTATTTTTATGGTAATTTGTTAAAGCAGACATAGAAAACGAATACCCTATCTGACCACATGATTTTTGTGAGGGCAAATTAGATAAGTTATTGCAATGTATTGGAAATTACTTATAAATGTATTCCAATAAATGTATTGGAAATGTTTAATGTTAAATATGTAATAATTATCCTAGATCAACAATAAGTTGGAAATGTGTATCATATAGAATCAAGGATAGTGGAGGAATGAAATGTGCCCATACTTTCCATCTATCTATGGAACTTCCTAAGCCGGGCTCCATGAATCTTTCCATCTGAAATATTGCTGTAGTCAACACTGTACATAAACCCACTCCTGACTTCAACAGACATCCTGTCCTAAGAGAGCAGTCCTTTCTCCTAATGGGAATTTGGTTTAAGCATAAGAACTGAGGATAAATCAATGATAAGATTTTACTAGACAGTTTAGTAATAGAGTAAGAAAATGATTTATTTCATTAGCCTCTGGATATAGTTCCAGTCTGGATATGGTAAGAGGTACTTCTTCAGCCATGTGGCTATAGATGAAGCCAACACTGTTGCTGGCATAGTAGAGAGATTGGAAGAACCTGAGAACTCAGTTTATTGCTAAGCAAAAGAATCAACCAACCCTGATGTCAACAAACTTCCAGTAATGTCATCTGGCAAATGTCTTTACTGTTAGAGCCAGGTGCTGCTAAAAGGACTGATATTACCCCCAAGGCCAGCTGGCTTTTGTGTCTGTTCACAAAGCTACCTTCCACAGATTTCCTTTGACTGTAAATCTGATATCCATCAACCATAGCTGGCATCACACTTAGCCAATGTTTACTGGGGTTACTATGCTTGTAGGTAGGAGGCAAGTGTGGCCTATGATTTCAAGACACTGAATGAGATGGTCCTTAATGTCTGCTGGCAGGCTTCATTTTGTTTATTGGATGCTCTCACTGGTGGATCGGAGAGTTTTAAAGTGCTATATCAACTAAGAAGCTTTTTCAAGACAAATTAAAGTATGCATATGGACACAACAATAAAATATTCATTGTAGTTGCAAAGAACATTCTAGAGGGATGGAAAATATGCCCTCCTTTTTTATAGAGAACAGGGATTTGCAATCCTATGCATTTTTAGATCCAGTTATATCACTATGCCTTTTATGTCCAAAGCAAATTCAGTACTGCTCTTCCCTGTTTAGAGACACACTTTATAACCAACAACCATACAAATGCTAGCCACTTGGGACAGCCAAGTGAAATCATGTCGCCCCCAAAAAAGGGGGAAAAAAAAAAACACCTATCAAGAAAGAAAATGTATGATGAGAAAAAAGAAATCTGGATTTCACACAAAAATACAATTCCTTTCGAAAGTAATCTGGTACATCATTTGACCTTAAAGATACAAAGCCAATGGCAGTAAAATAAGGTTGAGGTAAAAGTTTGGAGTTCTGTCCCTGTTTAGCTATAAGGCTTTGGACAGTGTTTTCACCATCTCTGGGTCTTGATTCCTTTATGTGAAAGAGATCTAATATACCCTTCTTGTGTCTGATATACTGCAAGTCCTCTTAGTCTGCATCTCTCTGCGGTCAAACCCCAAACAGGATAACTTCTACTGGGTGAGAGTAGTGCATCCCTGTGCATGTGCACTGCTCTGCTCCAACCCAGGCAACTACACCACCAGGATGTGCGGCTGGCAGAGCTGTGATCAGGGTTGTGGTTGGTACAAACATTGATCTGGGCAGAGAGCTCTGACTTGGATACTTACATTTGGATTTTTCATATTTTGTGTCTGTGATTCACCATATTCCACTGGATACACTTAGTCTCTAGAACAGGACGAATTTGATGCACTAAGTAAGAAACATTATTTTCAAATATGTTTCTCCTTCATACTTCGAGCTATAAGGCCAACCAGCACTCAGAGAGATTGGTTAGATTTTCTTTTACAAAGTTAAACTTTTATAAAGTTTCTTCCAAGATACGGCTTCCTCACATGACATATTATCTTTAAAAGGAGATTCAGTAATTGTGGAAATAAATATTATTAAGTTATTAATATTATTAAGCCTTAAAAAAGGAGATCCTATCATTTGCAACAATATGGATACACCTGAAAGATAATATGTTAAGTCAAATAAACCAGCACAGAAAGAAGAAAAAACTGCACAACCTCATGTACATGTAAAACCAAAAAAAGTTGAATACACAGAAGGAGAGAGTAGAATCGTGGTTACCAGGGGTAGGGGGCGGGAGAAAAGGGAGATGTTAGTGAAAGGGTACAAAGTTGCAATGCTGTAGGGTGAGTAAAATGTACGGCATGATGACTATAGTTAATACTACTTTACTGAATACTGGATACTTGCTAAGAAAGTAGATTTCAGGTTCACTCATCATACAAAAAATGCTAACTATGTAAGAAGATGTGTTAATTGGCTTGACTGTAGTCATCATTCAACTATGCCTATGTATATCAAATCATCATGTTTTATACCTTAAATATATATACTTTTTTATTTAAAAGATAAATGCTTACATGGAAAAAATAACAAATAAAAAGAGTCAGGACTATGGGACACGCAGGCCTCATCAAGCTTCACATCGCTTCCTGTGTGTCACTTCAAGGTTAGATCCTAACGTGTGCCCTGAAGCTACCCTGATGTAAACAGAAGAGAAGAAGGACTGCATCACAGCCCTGTGACTGTGTCCCAAGTTCTGCGTCCTCAGCTGCCTTCAGATGGTTTTATACATTTAAGTTACGGCTGATTACTTTCCAAGAATGCAAGATGACTGTTTCGGGTTATCTTCCTCGACATAACTTCCTTGAGCTCAGAGTGCCCGAAAAGAAATACTGCTCCACCATTTATTAGATGAGAAACTTCAGGGAAATAACTTCACATCTCAGTTTTCCTATCTGTAAAAATATAATAATAATAGTAGGGGATTTCCAGAATTCTTATGAGGATAAAGATAGCCCACATAGAGGGCTAGGCTTATGGCCTGGCACATGTAATCACCCCTCAATAAATATTAATTATTTTTCGGGGGGGACGTGCCAGTATGTGGGGTCTTCATTCCCTGAGAAAGAATTGAACCCACTCCCACTACATTGGAAGTGCAGAGTCTTAACCCCTGGAATGCCAGGAAGTTCCTAAAGGATCTCTTATGATCATTAGATCTTTTATTATGATCTATTTAAGTGGAATGCGCATGATAACTTTTCAGTATGAGAAAAAAACCTTCTCATGGGTGTGCTCGAGAGACAATATATGTGACATAGCCACGAGGGAAAGAACCGGAATCACGGGATGTCAGCTGCCTAAAGCCTTAGTTTATTAATTAGGGAGTGCTTTAAGTAGGAGAGACTAAAATAGACTTTCATACCAGATTTTGTATAATTTTAGCGTGAAAATATGTAAAGTCAGCACATCCAATTTGAAGTCTGCTGTCTAAAGTGCTTTATAAATAATCTGTTTCAAAAAGACAATACTATGCACAAAAATGATAGCCTTCAGGAGACTCTTACTGACTTAGACAGCCTGGACTTATACCTCAAAAGGGAGGATGCCGTCGTTTATTATAATTTGCTTCTTCTAACTTTCTCTGTCTTTATCTTCATCATCCTTACCTATGGGTTCTTAAGGCTAACAGCTATATAGATCTTGGCTGACCTACACTGCCACAGTCCGTTTCTAATACTGTTCTGTAAGCTCTATTCCACTTGTGAAATCAGCAGTACTTGATACCTCACATCAGCGACATGTCTATATTAAATTTCTGTTGAGTGCCATAAAGCTCTTATGAGTCCTGGCACCTGACACCTATAGGGCCATGCTAGAGGCTGGGTACCCAGGAAGAGTGGTGTGGTCCCTGCTCTGCAGAACTCACTCACATCTAATGAGAAAGAAGCATCAAACAAACAGCATCCACGTCGCAGAGGAAGTGCTGAAGAGAATGAAGGGTACGTAGGCTGAGAGGGAACAATGAGCTCTTGCTGGGAAGTGGAAGAGGAAGTTGTAAGAATGTCACAAAGGCTCACATCTCTCCAGAGCCAAGGACACACCAAGGCCCACAAAAAAAGAAACCTTTTAACAGACCACATGGGAAAAGAAGATGATATTTTCACCAGATACTGGTCTCGCTGTTTGCTTTCCTTTCCACGACTCTGAGTTAGCCAGAGGGGTTAGCTCCCAAAGGATTCTGCTCCAGGAACATTAGGGAGACCTCTCCCAGTCAAAACAGTTCCTGACTCAGTTCAGATTCAGGTCATGAATTCCTTGGAGTGAAATCTCATAGACTATTTCCTTTGAGAGTTTTTAAACTAAATCTCTTAATATGCAAATGTCTTTATGCAAGGGCATTTGCTACCCCCGCTAAAGCGTGTGTGTGTGTGTGTGTGTGTGTGTGTGTGTGTGTGTGTGGTAATTCTGGAGTCACTGTCGGATTCTCCACTGGGTGGTTTAGGGACTTCAGGTAAGTTGTTTAACCTGTCTCTGTCTCAGTCTGTAAGATGCATCTGTAAAATGCAGAAAAGACTGGGTGTCACTTGGGGTTGGGAGAGGATTAATGCGGTTGCTACCCTTAAAGCAGACTGCCTGCCTTCATTAACTTCTCAGCGGTTGTTTTAACCTTCATTCACAAGATTTCGTGTCATTGAATTTATTCTTTGATGAGAGGGAATCAGAGAAGGAAGAATAAGCTTCTTCCACAATGTTGCTTAAGGCCAGCCTGGGAAGAACTTTTTTTCCCATGAAAGACGACAGGAATGGAGACAACAATCACGACAGTCATTTTAAAATTCTTAGTGCTCTATTATATATTTAATAAATATGGGAAAAGTTTTTTCATATGATAATTCATCATGAATCTGGGGACAAGTGGCTCAGAGCATCTCTAGCAAATGAGCACTAATACATAATAAATTCTTTAAGTCACCAGATAAGGATGTTTATATTACGATGCCTGCATTTCCAGATTTGTTTATCTTTGTGTTATCTCAGCAAATTTATACCATTGGTTGACCATTTCACGTCAAAACGACCTCACTGGTTTTCTAAGCATTTTGTGGACCAGAGAACTCACAGAGCAGGGTCTTCCCTCCGTCTCTGAAGCTCCAGCCCCTACACTGCCTTTGCCATGTGGATCTAGCAAAGTCTCTGGGCTTTCCATGGAGAATGTTTCAATATTTCTATCTAATGATAGCCCTTCCTTCCGACCTAAAATATTCCCAAACATGTCTTAACTGGCCAAATATCTCTTTTGTATAGGTCAGCCTACGGCTGCCAAGATTTCTAGAGCTACTGTATCCTGGAGTGGCATGACATTTTGTGGTTCACTACAGCTAAATAGACTTCTCAGCTGCTGAGACCACAAACTCAGTTATTGACTTGACACAAAAATTAGCAATTTGCACTAAAAAGGCTAATGGTACTACTGAGGATTTAGTGTATCTGAGCTGATTTCCAAGCACTTGAGCAATTTTGTAAAACAATTCAGAAAGAGATATGCTTACTAATGTAATAAAAATAACCTTTAGTCATCATTTTCCCTGTAATTATAGAAACATAATAAAATATGTAACTAAGTTATGTATAATGTATGTGCATATTATTAAAATCAGGCTGATTTAAACAAACCTAGCAGAAATTGTCTTTCAAGGTCAATACTTTCTCTTTCCTTTGCAATTCTACACTTATTCCATTTCTTAAAGTAGTTTTGAAGTTTCTATTTAGGAAATATTCTTGTATCTGTTTTCTAGCCACATTTATAACAATTTTACATTTATACCTTGGCTAAAATTAAACTTTATTACTCACTTATGTTTTTTCATTTAACCGTTCATTTATTCTATCACTTAACAAGTCTTGATACAGTCTTTTACATGTCAGGCCCAAATTTAGCACTGGAATTAGAGAAATTAAGATCTAGATATATTCTTATAGAGTGCTGGGCTACTAAGAGTACCGAAAGGGTCTGTTTCTAAAATAAATCCCACTCAAAAGCAATGTGCCACTACTGAGAATATTCAGACAAATTTGTCTCTGAAACTGAATCTGATTTCATAAATCCAAAATCCAGGGAGCAGTCCTAGTTAGGAATATCCAAACATTATACCTTCTCGGGGTGACAATTTTGAAGTTAGGAAGTAAAGTCTAGAACTTCTGCACAAAACAACTACTATTTCTTTATAGCTGTACTTCACCTCTACACGTGCATTATACATTCATAACTTTAAAGCCCAAGGATCTTACACAACCTCTGTAAGAGATATAGAGCAAATAATCACATTTTCTCCATTTATTTGGTAGCAAAAGTTAATGGACTTACCCCAAAGGATTAAAAAAGTCAAGGGTGAAACCAAAGGTAGCGCCTAAATGTCCACCTGCAAAATATGTCTGTATCTTGCAGCAGAGTCCTATGTACCTGCGCACAAAATTATACTTGAATTCGTCAAGGATTCAGAGACCACAATTAGCAGTTATTCTTATTATAAAGATATCAGACTATCTGGATAAATCAACCAGATCTTCATGAATTTGTTATATGATGTCATAGATATGTAATCTTCTATCAGCTTCATTGTTTCAAAAAATGGAAACTTAGACTAATGTTTATTGAACATTAATGTTGCTTAAGATATGTAGTTAAGGACCAACAATGGTAGGTTAGAGTCATTGCTAGTCTTTGGGGAAGAATTCAAATTATCCATTCCAAATAAGAATGTTTACTTAGACTGTCCACTGAATGAGAGCATCTTGTGTTTGAATGCTCCTATGACTCCCGGGGCCTAGAGGAAGAGGAGGTGGGTCTCATTAAAATACAGATTCTTATTCTGTGCGTGATCCGTTGACTCTGAGCCCTTCACCCACTCTTCAGGATTCTGTGTCTACCAGATTGGTCTACGCTTGGCTCTGCCAACAGGGCACAGAACGTAGACTGCAAGGATGAAGCAAGTTTCTTTTCCTGCGTCCTTTAGGTTTCCTGCCTTCTTCATGCTATGTGAATGCCATTTTAACGATACCATTTCACACCAGCAGCAGCAGCTCAATCCAGTTTGGATTATTGAACGTTCATTGGACCAGCCTCACTGCCTCGCCACACCACTCTACTGGAGAAAAGCTGCACTGGGCCATTCAAGTTCCCCACTCAGGAATCTGATTTTCAGATTCAAGAAGCCCCTTCTCTGAGCTGAGATGCTACCTCCAGTTGCCCAGTTGCACTCTCCTTGGGGTCCCAGCTCAGTGGAGCTTCTCCTAGTGACATTCAAGTCATTAGCATCAGCTGACAAGCACAGCCTCTTCATTGGTCTGGATTTCAGCTCCATGGAACTTCTCCATGTCCCAATATTTAACAATTCCAACCAGCCCTTGGAGTAAGAAATGCTTCTTACAACTATTCCATCATAATACCTTTGTGTTTCCTTTTGCCTTTTTTACTTATCTATATAACACCTTTAATTCTAGTTAATTTTTAGTATTAAGTTCTGTTAAAATGACGGGTATGTCTTTTGTCTACTTACGTGACCTTGACTGATAAAGTAGGTCTGGAATGGGCCTTGCTATTCTGCATGTCTAATAGGTTCTCAGGTGATACTAATATTTCTGGTCCATATGTCACAATTTGGTGAATCAATATGGCTGAGAGACATGAGAATTATTAGTACATGGTATTTACATAGAAGGCAAATGGTAACTGTGAACACTGAACCTTTATAAGTGCAAAGATTAACACCATTTGTAAATACCAATGAATGCCTTAGATGAAGTTCAGACAAGCTGGGATGAGAACAATATGGGCATAGGGAAAAGCATCTTCTTATCTTGAGAGAAGAGGAATCCAGACCAACTCAGAACAGAAGTCACTCTCTGACATGACTCTTATTTCATATGAAGTACAGGTGTGTACAGGTGGGGATATATCTGTGAGTGAGCCAGTGTTTCAAGAAAGGGACTTAATTTGAAAACTGGGAAAAAGAAACCACTGACTGCTTAAGCCTTGAGCGGCTAAACCTGACAGGATGATGATTTGAAGCACCATCAGCCTTTATATTTCTATGCTAGTAATGTGCTTGGTAGAGTCTTTCAGAACCAAATCCATAGAGACCAGAATAATTGAATAAGATTCCAAAATACATGCAATATAACATATTGAGAAATAACCACTCAGTTGACAGAGATAGGACTTTATACGTGTTTGAAACCTGGTTCCAAGGGATCATTAGAACCCAGAAGTACATAGTATTTGCTTCTGATTCAACCTGCTAAACTGAAAATAATGTAGGCATGAGCCAGCAATAGTTTGTACTAGCTATAAGAGCCATAAGTTGATAAAAGGCATGGGTACGAATGATTCCATGGCAAACGCACTCATAACCCACCCAGTAGGTTTATTGCTCCTTGCACCTTGCTGCACCAGGCCGGCAGGATTGCCAAATCATTTCCAAACACCCAAGGACGGTCACAGAGATATAAAGAAACCCACAACTCCATGATAAAAGGAATTGGTTTAGTTTCTCCAAAGAACTGAACAGGACTATCACCCCAGTGAGGTGGTCGTAGAACTTGGGGATCTACTTCTTGTATAGATGATGCTGCCTTTACACAGTTACATATTTATATCCTTAATATATATTAAAAGAACTAGTATAATATATTTGTGCCTCTTACCATCTTTCCTTCGATCAGTTACACTTGTGACAACTACATTGTACTATATTCAAGAATGTAGGTATTCTCAGCATTTAGGCATTCATTCAGTAGAAACCTGCAAGATATAATGTCAAGAAAGGCAATTGAAATGTTTGCCTAGAGAACCAGATAGGCCATTTTGGAGTTTGTCTACCTTAGGAGGGATCAGAACACAACACACCTTGTCAGTCTGTGAGGATATCGTCCATTCTGCTTCCCAAGCCATGGGGCCTGGTACCTGGAAAATAGTAAACTTTCAATATTTAACCTTTGAAAAGTAGTTGTGAATCATCCTAATTCAGGAATCATCCTAAATCAAGGAATAAGTGTTCTGTATGATAACTATACGTTGGTGATCTCAGGGAGTAAAGTACCTTGGTGTAATGGACCCCAGGGAATTAGTTCTGTTGTACGAAATTTCCACTGTAATCTGTTAGTGGTGGTGACCAGGTTGGAAGAATACGACAATGGGAAAAGATTCTCTCTCATAGGAAAGATGGCAGAGAAACTGGAAATGAATAGACATGTAATGGTAGAGGAAGAGGGCATTGTACATTGGACCTTTTGAAGGAATTGCACTTGAAACCCAGAGAGTTGTCCAGTTTCCCAGAATGTTTTGAAATATGGGCTTGCTTAGTTCATAAAATGGGCCATTTCATTGCTGATCATTTCTAATTCTCAGAAATATTTCCCATATGGAAGTCAAAATATGTCTCTGGGTAACCTTTGGTACTACTTCTGCTTGTTAGAGTAACTCAGAACCAGCAATTCTTTTATGTGGCAACCATCAATATGTGAAAACAGCTAGTTCTCTGAAACTTTCTCTCTTCTCACTGACTCACTGCTGGATCTCTCTACCAAAGAACATGGTGTCTGAAAATTTCTCTCTCTTGGGAGTCGTATTTTACCTTGCCAGTCTGTTTTCTAAAGTCTAGTGCCATCCCCAGACTGACTAGAACACTCAACCTCTTAGACATATTAACTGAACATGAGATTGATATATTTCCCCCAAGACAAATTTCTGTAATGCTAAAACCACCTTGTGTCCATCATTCAAAAATGTGTATTTTGAAAGTAAGGATGGAGGAATATTTTGGTTTATGGTTGTTATACAAGTCTGGAAACCTTTAGGTGAACTGGATTTATTTGGTGGAAATTTGGAGTTTATAGGCAGCTCAGATTCTTAATTTACAGATAACATTTTACATGCGATCCAGGTCTTAGCGTAACTATTCAAAATAGAGAAATGGGAGAACTGGATTGAATCCAGACTCCTCTGAAATTTCAAAAATAAGAATTTTAATAAAAAGCTTTGGGATAAGAATTGCTAAGAAGATTTTCACTAGTTAGTCTTAGGGGTGGAAGATGACATTGATCTTTTTGAATCATAAGTCCCCATGAAAGACAATCATAAGGAAGTAGCATAAAAATGCCCCAAGATATTGACCACAAAGTTAAAATTTCTCTAAAGATTTTATTAAGGTTATAATAACCAAAAGAATAAAGCCTTTCTTGAATTATCAAAAGTAATAGTGAAAGCGACCTATAAGACTTTGCTTATTCACTGCATACTGCAAACATCCCATGATTGCTTTTGATATTGAGCTGCATGAACTGTTTGTATATTTTGGAGATTAACCCTTTGTCAGTTGCTTCGTTTGCAAATATTTTCTCCCATTCTAAGGGTAGTCTTTTCGTCTTGTTTAAGGTTTCCTTTGCGGTGCAAAAGCTTTTAAATTTCATTAGGTCCCATTTGTTTATTTTTGTTTTTATTTCCATTTCTCTAAGAGATGGGTCACAAAGGATCTTGCTGTGATTTATGTCATAGAGTGTTCTGCCTATGTTTTCCTCTAAGAGTTTTATAATGTCTGGCGTTACATTTAGGTCTTTAATCCATTTTGAGTTATTTTTGTATATGGTGTTAGGGAGTGTTCTAATTTCATTCTTTTACATATAGCTGTCCAGTTTTTCCAGCACCCCTTATTGCAGAGGCTGTCTTTTCTCCACTGTATATTCTTGCCTCCTTTATCAAAGATAAGGTGACCATATGTGCATGAGCTTATCTCTGGGCCTTCTATCCTTTTCCATAGATCTATATTTCTGTTTTTGTGCCAGTACCATAATGTCTTGATTACTGTAGTATAGTCAGAAGTCAGGGAGCCTGATTCCTCCAGGTCCGTTTTTCTCTCTCAAGATTGCTTTGGCTATTCGGGGTCTTTTTGCTTCCTTACAAATTGTAAAATTTCTTGTTCTAGTTCTGTGAAAAATGCCATTGGTAGTTTCATAGGGATTGCACTGAATCTGTTAAATTTGGTAAAGTAGCAGGATACAAAATTAATGCACAGAAATCTCTTGCATTCCTACACACTAATGATGAAAAGTCTGAAAGAGAGATGAAGGAAACACTCCCATTTACCATTGCAATAAAAAGAGTAAAATACCTAGGAATAATCCTACCTAAGGAGACAAAAGACCGATATGGAGAAAACTATAAGACACTGATGAAAGAAATTAAAGATGATACCAACAGATGGAGAGATACACCATGTTCTTGGATTGGAAGAATCAACATTGTGAAAATGACTATACCACCCAAAGCAATCTGGTATTAGGCTTTTATTTATTAACACTCAGGTCCTTCTTTGACCTCAATGAGTGGGAGACCCATAGAAAGTCCTTACACCTGCCAATCAATGAATTTCCCCAAGGTCATTTTCATGAGTTATATCAGTGGTTGCTATCATGTTTGATTTTGAATGTATTTGAATTCAGAAGTCATGACTCTTTCCTTTGGGTAGTGAGGAAACTCAATGAATCTGTGAAACCAGTGAATATGTATCACTTTCTTTATATTTGTTCTTTTGTCTCTGGGTATCTTTCTCATTACAGAGGTTTGGAATGTCTTAGTGCATTATAATAATCTCATTTGGACGGCTGTCACATCTTCAAGAGCTTAGATAAGGAGTTAGGATTCAGGTACAAACTGAGTTATAATAGAAAAGAATAATATTAGTGGTTACAACCTGGCAACTCGAAATGAATCATTTTTCAAACTCATATAAAGCATTAATGTTGCAAACAGCTTTACAAGGATTTTTAGCATAAACTGATGATAAACCTGAAGGGACTAATGCCATATACCAGTCTAAACAAAAATAATCCTTCCTGTTCTCAAGGCTTTTATAGGAAAATTGGAAATATAGCTGTTATATTCTGATATCTCTGCACTGAACATAAAACCCAAACCAAAGTCATGGAGGCTTAAAAATCCTTTGCGGGGGCTTCCCTGATAGCGCAGTGGTTGAGAGTCCGCCTGCCGTTGCAGGGGACACGGGTTCGTGCCCCGGTCCGGGAAGATCCCACATGCCGCGGAGCGGCTGGGCCCGTGAGCCATGGCTGCTGAGCCTGCGCGTCCAAAGCCTGTGCTCCGCAACGGGAGAGGCCACAACAGGGAGAGGCCCGCATACGGCAAAAAAAAAAAAAAAAAAAAAAAAAAAAAAAAAAAATCCTTTGGGGTACTAGAAAACAGATTTTTCCTTTAGGCCAACTTCTAAAATAGAGGCCTCAAACTGGTGGTCCCCTGCTCAAACTTGGCTCACATGGGTGTGTTTTTTTGTATGACTTGCAGTGAGATTCAAAAAAATCTTAATTACTTGCAAACAGTAAAACATTACAGTATTTCACTTATAAATATGAGGATTCTTTTCAAAAAGAAGATCTCAAAGCACAGAATACTCATTCCACATGCAACTATCTCCTGGAGCAGAGTAGGATTTAAGTACTTTAGAGTGGATGAACCATTCAGTTGGCCATCCAATATTCTTTATGTCTTTATCTTACTTGCCTTTCCCTACTGGGTGGGATAAGAGGGGAAATAGTAGAGTCAGTTATAGACTGCAATGATTATGACTATAACAGGAAGATTTTGGTCCAAAGTTTAGTGAGAACAATTTTGAAACATACAACTTTTTCACACACTTGATTTAAGGCTGTAGATAACTTATGTGTCTGATCTAGAGCAATCTACTTCCAGTATGATTCATCTTGCTGCAAACGTTGCTCATTTAACTTCATCTCTTCAGTTCTACCTGGGAGAATAGAGTGAGCCAGATGAGAGCCTCTCCTATAGAAGGAGAAAGAAGAAGCCCAGAGACTTTGTGAAGCCAGAAGATCACTCCGAGTGTGGTCGAAGGCTGTGGCCATTGCACAAGGATATTGAACTATTGTGGAGTGGGAGCTGAGATTGGAAAGGAGAAGGCAACAGGGTAGGAGTAATATGAGATGATGTAGCAGGTGTATTGCAGCAAATTCAATGAAGGAATTATGTGAGTTGAGCTGTTCAAGAATTTGGCTGCAAAAGAAAAAGATGCATTGGTGGCTATTTAAGAGATGCTTGGGTTGGGTTCCAGATGCCTGTCTGTATGCTAAGGGACTCTGCCAGCTGAACAGCTGCACTAACAGGCTGAAACTAGACCAGTCTCTTAGGTCAGCAGGAGGAAAGGCAACAGGATAGGACATAAGCCATCTATCTCTCAATGTTCACAGTTGCACTTTCAATCCAATAAATCAATACAAAAAAGTCAACGTATTTGAAGCCAGTTATAACATTTCTGAAATGGTAAAAATCAACCCTAGTTTGTTTGTTTGTTTCATAAGTGAATAAAAGCACATCTTTATTTTATTTGGGGGAACCATTTTACTTCTGAGATTTACAAACATGACGATTACATTATGGACGTTTTCTACATTTAGGAAAAATATTTTGCCTATTTGGTTGAATTATGGTAAAGGAGAAAATCAAAATGAACTCTGAAAATAACAATTGTTATAACTGATAATATCAGTTATATAAATATTTGTATATTATGAATAAGGCACACAGCACACATTGTGTTGTTTCTTCCTTGCAACATATCTACATGGTAAATGTACTATCTCTGTTTCTTGCCCAACTAAAACTAAGTTGCCTAAGACCTCTAGTAAAATTATGGGCAGAAGTGGTTGAAGTATGCACCTGTGTTTCATTTCTGGTTTCAGACCTATTTTTTAACACTTCATTATTAAGCATGATGTTTGCCATAGGTCTTTGTAAGTACCTTTAACCTTTAGGTTAATGACGTTCACTGATGCATGCAGAGCCGTTTTTAAAGAATGCAGCAGCAGGGTGGCAACAGGGGCAGCAGAGGGGTACCATGGGGTCTTTTTTCTGTTCTTTGTGTTTACCTCAGATGTGCCCTGCAGAGGTTTGGGCTGTATGAAAGCGACTGATCAGCCAATAGCTCTCAACTGGGGGAGCTTAGAAAACAGAAAATCAAAATACGTAGACACTGGTAACATACCAAGCCCAATATTTTCAGCCAATGTGATTTATTTTTCTTTGAAACTCATCAGTGAAATGACCTTTTAAACTTTACACTAAAGGGGATGTTAAAAAGAGAAAGCGGTGCTGAATTTACTTGGTCACAATCGATGAATACATTACCCATATTGAATGTGGGATTCATGTCCTCCAGATCGGCTCATTTCTTCAAGGATGAGGAAGCTGTCATCCACCTTGTTTTATGAGAACTCTTGCAAGCATGACATTTGCGTACTCACATCACAATGTGCTTTGTGCATATAATCTTCATGTACCGAATGCAGGTGAACTTCTTAGTGAATCCCTGGGTTGTATCAACCTAAGGTAAATGACCAACAGTTTTTAATTTTTACTTATGTATTTTTCCAAAACTAATTTGGGAAAGATAATGATAGTGATACAAGCCCAAAAGCTGAGAAAAAAAACCCAATGAATATGGCCAGGAAAATATGATGATATTGATCATAATAAATCTATTGTTCTGTGCTTAAATATTCAATGGAAAAAGTAGGCACAGTCCTCTTTCAAACATTGTTTTTGGAAGCTATTGTTTTCTTTAAGAAAGCTAAAGAGCATTTATTACTGAGAAGCTTTCTTTTGCTTTCAGTCTCTAAAAGGAGCTGTGTAGAAAATATACATTTAAAAGTCATAACAAAGAACAGAGTTACCAAAACAACAGATTGGCTAGCTATGAAATTTAATTGTACTTTTTCAGGTATTTTAAAATAAATTCTTTTTTTTGTTTGTTTGTTTTGCGGTACACGGGCCTCTCACTGTTGTGGCCTCTCCCGTTGCGGAGCACAGGCTCCAGACGCGCAGGCTCAGAGGCCATGGCTCAGGGGCCCAGCTGCTCCGCGGCATGCGGATCTTCCCGGACCAGGGCACGAACCCGCGTCCCCTGCATCGGCAGGCAGACTCTCAACCACTGCGCCACCAGGGAAGCCCTAAAATAAATTCTTAATCAAGTTACTTTGATTCACAAAAGTCTTCATGTCTATCTATTTCTCCCACATTGTCTGGGGGAAAATAACAGAGAAAACCTTACTAATTTTCTCTCCATTGATGTAAACAAAAGTGCATTTAATGGTATTGAGAAATATGCCTACCTAAATAATTAATCCATAGATCACATTTTGTTTAAAATTAACCCAAAATTTAAATCACTGGATAAAATTTCCCTTAGTATTGCATGAGTCACCACTGTCCAAAGGTAATGGCTCAGACATATATTCAGGAATATCTATTTGAAGAGAGAGTTTGTATAATGCAAAATTATTTATCATCTTACTTGATTCTTGTGTAACAGTAAAGGGATATATTTTCTAAAAGCTTAAATAATTATTAAAGAGAGATTCTTATAGCATCTCTGCAAGGCACATGACATCTTTGTCTTAGCAGTAAGGAAACAGAAGTGAAATACAAAGATAGATCAAAGACTCTGTAAGAGACTCAAAAGTAATAATTTTCCCAGCCCACTCAGAACTGTGTCATCTGCCTTCACTGAAAAAATATATACAGAATATGAACACATTTGGTAATAACGCTGAATCAAGAATTCTTGTTCTCCTTTTGAAGCTGATGAATTAACTTTCTCAATCTCAGGACGACGTTTGTTTTCTCTGGAAAATTCTACATTGACTGCATTTCCCAATTTAACTCATGTCACAATCTAACTTGATGGGTATACGAGGAAAGGCATCAAACAGTGAGTTGTTGAAATCCAAGGAAGTCTTATGTCAATGTGGAGAGTTAAGAAAGCTAAAGATTAGTCCAGCTATGAAAAAGGCATGAAATAAACATTTTTATGAAAAAACTTATTTTTTCTCTTTTAAGGAAAAAGAGTTGAGTCAAAAATGTTATCCATTAGTGCTTTTGAAATTAACAATTAATTTAAAATTTACTTCATGAATTTTATTGTGAACAGGACTGACTTTGTCTATCAAAATACAACAAAATATTTTTGTCAGCAAATTGACACTTTAGAAAGTGGAAAGTCTAAATTGACTTTGCTTTTTTTTAGTGCATCTTCCTACCTCTGATTTTATATAGAACCTTGATTCTATTCCCATACTCAATTTCTTCTCCCATTAACTTCACGCAATCCTCATCATTTTTATTTCATTCACCTGAACAACTCTCAGCTCCACACCAATGTGGAGCGTGTGAAGAGAACACAAAACCTATGAGCCGTAAACCCAAGGCTGGATCAGCTAAATTTGTCCTGAGACAGGCAACCAAGGCATTTCCAGTTGAAGACAAGAAACAACAACATGATGGGGAAAGGAGGAGTAAGTAAAGAGATAGAGATCTTCAGCTCATGCATGAGTATAATTACATTTCCCATATAATATCACAAAAGTCTATAAATCATTTTCCCTTAGGAAAATGAAACAAATTTCACACACTTATGGACATCCATCATCTTATTTGTCTAATAATTATATTACTATTATAACAATAGAGAACATTTATTGAGTTCTTGCTGTGTGCCACATACCAGATGGGAACAACTATACAAATCATAAGTGCAACGGAATTAGACCTGAAAACTTGGGTAGCAGAAACAGAAAGCCTGTTTTAAGGACTGGGACTGGGACCAAGTCTAGGCAGGAAAGCTGTCTGTAATTAACAAAAGATACCCAAGAGAGGACAGGTGGTCTATCAAGATGATGCAGGCTTTTATGAGTTTTGTTACAGACACTGATGCTTGGTAAAAAGATTGTCAATACTAGCACATGATTAAAAGTAAGGAGAAGGGTGAGGAGAGAATAAGAATCAACAATTATAAGAACTCTATATGCATTTCTTTAAATGCTAACTTTAAAAAATTCAGGAAATAATATTATGTTCCTCATTTTATAGATGAGAGCCTGAAGCTAACTATGTAAAGGCCAGAACTGGAATTCAAACTTCGCTGGGCTTCACTCCAGTCCTCTGTTTGGCTTTTAGAATGATCTGCCTCTGGACACCACCCAGAGCAGAGATGCTGCTTCAGCCAGTCCTGGATAATGTCCTCAGCCCAGTCCTAGTGCAGATGGATTCTGATAAATATCCAAACCTACACTGTAGTTACATATGTCATATTGGAATGCCAGAAGATCATTTTTCTAGTTGCTATAGACAGCTTTGGGTCACTGGGTATGATTTACCCAAAAGGTTATACAACTGCAGGGAGAAAATTCTGGAACCAGGATTTCTGAATTCATACAAAGTTGAATAAAATCAGTTCGTGCTAAGACTCATCAAAGTGCAACTTCCTTAAGTGGAGATCACATTACTTAAGAATCAAGGTAGAGAGAAGTCTACCATGAATACTATCATTCCTGGTTGCTGAGGCTACAAACCTTGGCATTATCCTTGCCCATTCTTTTTCTCTAACACCCTTTATTCAATCTCTGAGGAAATCCTTTTGGCTTTATCTTCAAAATATATCCATTCAGTAGGTTGCCTTTTCATTTTATTGATGGTTTCCCTCGCTGTACAAAATGTTTTTAGTTTGATTAGATCCCATTTGTTTATCTTTGCTTTTGTTTCCCTTGTCTGAGGAGACAGATGCAAAAAAAAGGTATCGCTGAGACTGATGTCAAAGAGCTTACTGCCTATGTCTTCTTCTAGGACTTTATGGTTTCTGGTCTTACATTTAGGTCTTTAATCCATTTTGAGTTTATTTTTGTACTTAGTGTGAGAAAATGTTCTAGTTTCATTATTTTACATGTAGCAGTCCAGGTTTTACAACACCACTTATTGAAGAGACTGTCTTTTCCACATTATATATTCTTGCTTCTTTGTTGTAGATTAATTGACCATATGTTTGTGAGTTTATTTCTGGGCTCTCCATTCTGTTCCATTGATCTATGTGTCTGTTTCTGTGCCAGTAAATTAAAAAAATGAAAACACTAAGTTGAAAAGACATACACACCCTAATGTTTACAGCAGCATTATTTAAATTGCCTGGAGGGGTGGGATAGGGAGGGTGGGAGGGAGGGAGACGCAAGAGGGAAGAGATATGGGAACATATGTATATATATAACTGATTCTTTTTTTGTAAAGCAGAAACTAACACACCATTGTAAAGCAATTATACTCCAATTAAAAAAATAATAATTAATGTTCTCCAGAAAAAAATAAAGTAGCCAAGATATGGAAGCACCTAAGGGCCCATTGATAGATTAATGGAAAAGGAAGATGTGGATTATATATATACAAAGTGGAATACTACTCAGCTATAAGAAGAATGAAATCTTGGCATTATTCACAACATGGATGGATCTGGAGGGTATTATGCTTGGTGAAATAAGGCAGACAGAGAAAGACAAATACTGTATATCTTTACTTATATGAGGAATCTATAAAGCAAAACAAATGAACAAATATAACAAAACAGAAACAGACTCACAGACACGGAGAACAAAGTAGTGGTTGCCAGATGTACTGCACAAGGAATATATTCAATATTTTATAATAACTTTGTACAGTGTATAATCTATTAAAATATTAAATCACTATTTTGTACATCTGAAACTAATATATGTAAGTCAACTATATTTCAATTAAATATATATATTATAATACATAATATATACTTATATATATATAAAAATATAATATATATATAAATATACATGTAAATATATATATAAATATATATAAATATATATATAAAGTACATTATATCTAATGTTATATATAATATATATTTAAAGTAATGTTATATATAATATATATTTAACACATATAATGTATACATGTTGTTTTATTGGTTTTTTTAACATCTTTATTAGAGTATAATTGCTTTACAAAGGTGTGTTAGTTTCTGCTTTATAACAAAGTGAATCAGCTATACATATACATATATCCCCATATCTCCTCCCTCTTGCCTCTCCGTCCCACCCTCCCTATCCCACCCCTCCAGGCAGTCACAAAGCACCGAGCTGATCTCCCTGTGCTATGCGGCTGCTTCCCACTAGCTATCTATTTTACGTTTGGTAGTGTATATATGTCCATGCAACTCTCTCACTTTGTCCCAGCTTACCATTCCCCATCCCCATATCCTCAAGCCCATTCTCTAGTAGGTCTGCATCTTTATTCCCATCTTGCTCCTAGGTTCCTCATGACAATTATTGTTATTTTTTTAGATTCCATATATATGTGTTAACATACAGTATTTGTGTTCCTCTTTCTGACTTACTTCACTCTGTATGGCAGTCTCTAGGTCCATACACCTCACTACAAATAACTCAGTTTTGTTCCTTTTTATGGCTGATTAATATTCCATTGTATATATGTGCTCCATCTTCTTTATCCATTCATCTGTTGATGAACACTTAGATTGTTTCCAGGTCCTGGCTATTGTAAATAGAGCTGCAATGGACATTGTGGTACATGACTCTTTTTGAACTATGGTTTTCTCAGGCAATATGCCCAGCAGTGGGATTGCTGGGTTGTAGGGTAGTTCTATTTTTAGTTTTTTAAGGAACCTCCATACTGTTCTCCATAGTGGCTGTATCAATTTACATTGCCACCGACAGTGCAAGAGGGTTCCCTTTCCTCCACACCCTCTCCAGAGATTATTGTTTCTAGATTTTTTGATGATGGCCATTCTGACAGGTGTGAGATGATATCTCATTGTAGTTTTGATTTGCATTTCTCTAATGATTAATGATGTTGAGCATTCTTTCATGTGTTTGTTGGCAGTCTGTATATCTTCTTTGGAGAAATGTCTATTTAGGTCTTCTGCCCATTTTTGGATTGGGTTGTATGATTTTTTTTTATTGAGCTGCATGAGCTGCTTATAAATTTTGGAGATTAATCCTTTGTCAGTTGCTTCATTTGCAAATATTTTCTCCCATTCTGAGGGTTGTCTTTCATCTTGTTTATGGTTTCCTTTGCTGTGCAAAAGCTTTGAAGTTTCATTAGGTCCCATTTGTTTATTTTTGTTTTTATTTCCATTTCTCTGGGAGGTGGGTCAAAAAGGATCTTGCTGTGATTTATGTTATAGAGTGTTCTGCCTATGTTTTCCTCTAAGAGTTTGATAATTTCTGGCCTTACATTTAGGTCTTTAATCCATTTTGAGTTTATTTTTGTGTATGGTGTTAGGGAGTGATCTAATCTCATTCTTTTACATGTAGCTGTCCAGTTTTCCCAGCACCACTTATTGAAGAGGCTGTCCTTTCTGCACTGTACATTCCTGCCTCCTTTATCAAAGATAAGGTGACCATATGTGCGTGGGTTTATCTCTGGGCTTTCTATCCTGTTCCATTGACCTATCTTTCTGTTTTTGTGCCAGTACCACACTGTCTTGATTACTACAGCTTTGTAGTATAGACTGAAGTCAGGGAGCCTGATTCCTCCAGCTCCATTTTTCATTCTCAAGATTGCTTTGGCTATTCGGGGTCTTTTGTGTTTCCAAACAAGTTGTGAAGTTTTTTGTTCTAGTTCTGTGAAAAATGCCAGTGGTAGTTTGATAGGGATTGCATTGAATCTGTAGATTGCTTTGGGTAGTAGAGTCATTTTCACAATGTTGATTCTTCCAATCCAAGAACATGGTATATCTCTCCATCTATTTGTAACATCTTTAATTTCTTTCATCAGTGTCTTATAATTTTCTGCATACAGGTCTTTTGTCTCCTTAGGTAGGTTTATTCCTAGATATTTTATTCTTTATGTTGTAATGGTAAATGGGAGTGTTTTCTTGATTTCACTTTCAGATTTTTCATCATTAGTGTATAGGAATGCAAGAGATTTCTGTGCATTAATTTTGTATCCTGCTACTTTACCAAATTCATTGACTAGCTCTAGTAGTTTTCTGATAGCATCTTTAGGATTCTCTATGTATAGTATCATGTCATCTGCAAACAGTGACAGCTTTACTTCTTCTTTTCCGATTTGGATTCCTTTTATTTCCTTCTCTTCTCTGATTGCTGTGGCTAAAACTTACAAAACTATGTTGAATAAGAATGGTGAGAGTGGGCAACCTTGTCTTGTTCCTGATCTTAGTGGAAATGCTTTCAGTTTTTCACCGTTGAGGATGATGTTGGCTGTGGGTTTGTCATATATGGCCTTTATTATGTTGAGGAAAGTTCCCTCTATGCCTACTTTCTGGAGGGTTTTTATCATAAACGGATGTTGAATTTTGTCAAAAGCTTTTTCTGCATCTATTTAGATGATCATATGGTTTTTCTCCTTCAATTTGTTAATATGGTGTATCACATTGATTGATTTCAGAATATTGAAGAATCCTTGCATTCCTGGAATAAACCCCACTTGATCATGGTGTATGATTCGTTTAATGTGCTGTTGGATTCTGTTTGCTAGTATTTTGTTGAGGATTTTTGCATCTATGTTCATCAGTGATATTGGCCTGTAGTTTTCTTTCTTCGTGACATCCTTGTCTGGTTTTGTTATCAGGGTGATGGTGGCTGTAGAATGAGTTTGGGAGTGTTCCTCCCTCTGCTATATTTTGGAAGAGTTTGAGAAGGATAGGTGTTAGCTGTTCTCTAAATGTTTAATAGAATTCGCCTGTGAAGCCATCTGGTCCTGGGCTTTTGTTTGTTGTAAGATTTTAAATCACAGATTCAATTTCAGTGCTTGTGATTGGTCTGTTCATATTTTCTATCTCTTCCTGATTCAGTCATGGCAGGTTGGGCATTTCTAAGAATTTGTCCATTTCTTCCAGGTTGTCCATTTTATTGGCATAGAGTTGCTTGTAGTAATCTCTCATGATCTTTCGTATTTCTGCAGTGTCAGTTACTTCTCCTTTTTCATTTCTAATTCTATTGATGTGAGTCTTCTCCCTTTGTTTCTTGATGAGTCTGGCTAATGGTTTATCAATTTTGTTTATCTTCTCAAAGAACCAGCTTTTAGTTTTATTGATCTTTGCTATCATTTCCTTCATTTCTTTTTCATTTATTTCTGATCTGATTTTTATGATTTCTTTCCTTCTGCTAACTTTGTTCTTCTTTCTCTAATTGCTTTAGGTGCAAGGTTAGGTTGTTTATTCGAGATGTTTCCTGTTTTGTAAGGTAGGATTGTATTGCTATACACTTCCCTCTTAGAACTGCTTTTGCTGCATCCCATACATTTTGGGTCATCGTGTCTCCATTGTCATTTGTTTCTAGGTATTTTTTTATTTCCTCTTTGATTTCTTCAGTGATCACTTCGTTATTAAGTAGTGTATTGTTTAGGCTCCATGTGTTTGTATTTTTTACAGATATTTTCCTGTAATTGATAGTTAGTCTCATAGCATTGTTGTCAGAAAAGATACTTGATACAATTTCAATTTTCCTAAATTTACCAAGGTTTGATTTGTGACGCAAGATATGATCTATCCTGGAGAATGTTCCATGAGCACTTGAGAAAAATGTGTATTCTGTTGTTTTTGGATGGAATGTCCAATAAATATCAATTAAGTCCATCTTGTTTAATGTATCATTTAAAGCTTGTGTCTCCTTATTTATTTTCATTTTGGATGATCTGTCCATTGGTGAAAGTGGGGTGTTAAAGTCCCCCACTATGAATGTGTTACTGTCGATTTCCCGTTTTATGGCTGTTAGTATTTGCCTTATGTATTGAGGTGCTCCTTTGTTGGGTGCATAAATATTTACAATTGTTATATCTTCTTCTTGGAATGATCCCTTGATCATTATGTAGTGTCTTTCTTTGTCTCTTCTCATAGTCTTTATTTTAAAGTCTATTTTGTGTGATATGAGAATTGCTACTCCAGCTTTCTTTTGGTTTCCATTTGCATGAAATATCTTTTTCCATCCCCTCACTTTCAGTCTGTATGTGTATCTAGGTCTGAAGTGGGTCTCTTGTAGACAGCAAATATATGGGTCTTGTTTTTGTATCCATTCAGCCAATCTGTGTCTTTTGGTGGGAGCATTTAGTCCATTTACATTTAAGGTAATTATTGATATGTATGTTCCTATTCCCATTTTCTTAATTGTTTTGGGTTCGTTATTGTAGGTCTTTTCCTTCTCTTGTGTTCTTGCCTAGAGAAGTTCCTTTAGCAGTTGTTGTAAAGCTGGTTTGGTGGTGTTGAACTCTCTCACCTTTTGCTTGTCTGTAAAGGTTTTAATTTCTCCATCAAATCTGAATGAGATCCTTGCTGGGTAGAGTAATCTTGTTTGCAGGTTTTTGTCCTTCATCACTTTAAATATGTCCTGCCAGTTCCTTCTGGCTTGCAGAGTTTCTGCTAAAAGATCAGCTGTTAACCTTATGGGGATTCCCTTGTGTGTTATTTGTTGTTTTTCCCTTGCTGCTTTTAATATGTTTTCTTTGTATTTAATTTTTGACAGTTTGATTAATATGTGTCTTGGCGTGTTTCCCCTTGGATTTATCCTGTATGGGACTCTCTGTGCTTCCTGGACTTGATTAACTATTTCCTTTCCCATATTAGGGAAGTTTTCAACTATAACCTCTTCAAATATTTTCTCAGTCCCTTCCTTTTTTCTCTTCTTCCTCTGGAAACCCTATAATCCGAATGTTGGTGCATTTGACATTGTCCCGAGGTCTCTGAGACTGTCCTCAGTTCTTTTCATTCTTTTTTCTTTATTCTGCTGTGCAGTAGTTATTTCCACTATTTTATCTTCCAGGTCACTTATCCGTTCTTCTGCCTCAGTTATTCTGCTATTGATCCCATCTAGAGTATTTTTAATTTCATTTATTGTGGTGTTCATCATTGTTTGTTTCATCTTCAGTTCTTCTAGGTCATTGTTAAATGTTTCTTGCATTTTGTCTATTCTATTTCCAAGATTTTGGATCATGTTTACTATCATTATTCTGAATTCTTTTTCAGGTAGACTGCCTATTTCCTCTTCATTTGTTAGGTCT
This sequence comes from Delphinus delphis, assembly GCF_949987515.2. Classification (NCBI taxonomy): domain Eukaryota; kingdom Metazoa; phylum Chordata; class Mammalia; order Artiodactyla; family Delphinidae; genus Delphinus; species Delphinus delphis. The sequence goes on along the minus strand of NC_082696.1, from coordinate 76,105,785 downwards.
GGTGGGTTTTTATCTTGCTCCTACATCTGCAGTGTGTTTTTCTGTCTTCTTATTTTGCTTATCTTACTGTGTTTGGGGTCTCCTTTTTGCAGGCTGCAGGTTCGTAGTTCCCATTGTTTTTGGTGTCTGTCCCCGGTGGCTAAGGTTGGTTCAGTGGGTTGTGTAGGCTTCCTGGTGGAGGGGACTAGTGCCTGTGTTCTGGTGGATGAGGCTGGATCTTGTCTTTCTGGTGGGCAGGTCCACGTCTCGTGGTGTGTTTTGGGGTGTCTGTGGACTTATTATGATTTTAGGCAGCCTCTCTGCTAATGGGTGGGGTTGTGTTCCTGTCTTGGTAGTTGTTTGGCATAGGGTGTCCAGCACTGTAGCTTGCTGGGCGTTGAGTGAAGCTGGGTGCTGGTGTTGAGATGGAGATCTCTGGGAGATTTTCGCCATTTGATATTATGTGGAGCTGGGAGGTCTCTTGTGGACCAGTGTCCTGAAGTTGGCTCTCCCTCCACAGAGGCACAGCACTGACTCCTGGCTGCTGCACCAAGAGCCTTTCATCTGCACAGCTCAGAATAAAAGGGAGAAAAAGCAGAAGGAAAGAATTAGTAGAATTAGAAAGAGAGAAAGAAAGAAAGAAAGAAAGGAGGGAGGGAGGGAGGGAGGAAGGAAGGAGGGAAGGAAGGAAAAAAAGAAAGAAGATAAAGTAAAATAAAATAAAGATAAAATATAATAAGGTTATTAAAATAAAAAAATAATTATTAAGAGAAAAAAAAGAAAAAAAACGGATAGAACCCTAGGACAAATGGTGGAAGCAAAGCTATACAGACAGAATTTCACACAGAAGCATACACATACACACTCACAAAAAGAGGAAAAGGAGAAAAAATCATAAATCTTGGTCTCAAAGTACACCTCCTTAATTTGGGATGATTGGTTGTCTATTCAGGTATTCCACAGATGCAGGTACATAAAGTTGATTGTGGAGCTTTAATCCGCTGCTTCTGCGGCTGCTGGGAGAGATTTCCCTTTCTCTGTTCGCACAGCTCCCGGGGCTCAGCTTTGGATTTGGCCCCGCCTCTGCGTGTAGGTCACCTGAGGGGGCTCAGCTTTGGATTTGGCCCCGCCTCTGCGTGTAGGTCACGTGAGGGCGTCTGTTCTTCGCTCAGACAGGAGGGGGTTAAAGGAGCCGCTGATTCGGGGGCTCTGGCTCACTCAGGCCGGCGGGAGGGAGGGGCATGGCGTGAGGGGCGGGCCTGCGGCGGCAGAGGCCAGCGTCACGTTGCACCAGCCTGAGGCGCGCCGTGCGTTCTCCCAGGGAAGTTGTCCCTGGATCCCGGGACCCTGGCAGTGGCGGGCTGCACAGGCTCCCCGCAAGGGGGTTGTGGACAGTGACCTGTGCTCGCACACAGGCTTCTTGGTGGCGGCAGCAGCAGCCTTAGCGTCTCTTGCCCGTCTCTGGGGTCCGCGCTTTTAGCCGCGGGTCGCGGCCGTCTCTGGAGCTCCTTTAAGCAGCGCTCTTAATCCCCTCTCCTCGCGCACCAGGAAACAAAGAGGCAAGAAAAAGTCTCTTCCCTCTTCGCCAGGTCCAGACTTTTTCCCGGACTCCCTCCTGGCTAGCCGTGGCGCACTAGCCCTCTGCAGGCTGTGTTCACGCCGCCAGCCCCAGCCCTCTCCCTGTGCTCCGACCGAAGCCCGAGCCTCAGCTCGCAGCCCCGCCCGCCCCAGCGGGTGAGCAGACAAGCCTCTTGCTGGTGAGTGCCGGTCGGCACCGATCCTCTGTGCGGGAATCTCCCCGCTTTGCCCTCCGCACCCTGTGACTGCGCTCTCCCCCGTGGCTGCGCTCTCCTCCGCGGCGCCGAAGCTTTCCGCCTCCGCCACCTGCAGTCTCCGCCCGCGAAGGGGCTCCTAGTGTTTGGAAACCTTTCCTCCTTCACGGCTCCGTCCCACCGGTGCAGGTACAGTCCCTATTCTTTTGTCTCTGTTTATTCTTTTTTCTTTTGCCCTACCCAGGTACTGGGGGGGGGGGGGTTTCTTGCCTTTGGGAGGTCTTCGGTCTTCTGCCAGCGTTCAGTAGGTGTTCTGTAGGAGTTGTTCCACGTGTAGATGTATTTCTGGTGTATCTGTGGGGAGGAAGGTCATCTCCGCGTCTTACTCTTCCGCCATCTTCCCGGAAGCCTCCAAAATGCTCTTTAAGCACTGGAATGAGCTAGACAAAAAGTACTGGAGGACACTGGAGTGGAGGTTGATCAACTGGGACCACACTGAGTTATTTCGGAAGTTAAATTTTGTATCTGTGATTATTCCATCTGGGTTTGATAATTGGTGCCGTTAAAGTTAGGCTCCTGCCCTGCCACAAACTGGGAAGTAGAGATACTATATCTCCCTTGATGATTACATTTGAAAGGGACAGCTCCCAGGTCCTTGAGAAAATCACGCCTGGGTTGTAAAACTGGCAAGAGGCTGAGAGAAAATTTATCTTCATTTCAAAGAGGCAGAGAAAGAATCTGAAATTAGAAGTTTTCTGAAGTAACTGCCCTAAGAAAAGGGAGGCCAGAGGCTTGAGAGTCAGGAAGAAGCGTGTCTGAAGTTTGAGGCCATCTGAGTCAATGGTTCCAAGGTTGCACACTTGGAGAAATTTTTTCTGAAGTTGGATTTATATTAATTGAAAACAGTTAACAGCTGTTTTTAGGTAAATGGTTATGAAAGGTTTCAGAGAGAAAATTAGGCCTGAGCAGGGCTTTTTGAATGAGATTTTACCACAGAGGAACAAAGGCTTTTATGGCAGAGGAAACAGTGCATAGAAAGTCAACGACCTCAAGCCCCTGGGTATGTTGATGAGGGAAGATTGGATTTGTTTTGCTTATTTCCTCATCTGTAAGTGTGTGTAATGAATCCGCCCACAAAAGTGGTTTGTGAATGTATCAGAGCACAGGCCTTAAAACATAGGAGACAGACTAGAAATTTGTGTTTTCCTTTCTGCTAGTTCCTCGTTTCTCCTTTCTCTTTGGCCATGAAGCTTCATTTTTCTTTCTCTTTCCTTCCCTGACTTCTTTTACAACATTTCATTTTTTTCTACCTTTGCTAGAGGACAGAGCTAATTCTGTCACCCTACTTGTGATAATTAATGCTAATGTATTTCTACCCTACAATTGAGATATTTTATGTTTCTATACTGACACTAGTGGAATAATGCCCCAAACTAAGAAAAGAAAGAATGAAAAAACCCCACAACCAACAAAACCCAAGGGTATATGCCCAGTAGTGGGATTGCTAGGTCGTATGGTAGTTCTATTTGCAGTTTTTTAAGGAACCTCCATTCTGTTGTCCATAGTGGCTGTATCAATTTGCATTCCCACCAAAAGTGCAGGAGTGTTCCCTTTTCTCCACACCCTCTCCAGCATATACAATGCAATATTACTCAGCCATAAAAAGAAACGAAATTGAGTTATTTGTAGTGAGGTGGATGGACCTAGAGTCTGTCATACAGAGTGAAGTAAGTCAGAAAGAGAAAAACAAATACCGTATGCTAATACATATACATGGACTCTAAGAGAAAAAAAAAAAGGTCATGAAATACCTAGGGGTAAGACGGGAATAAAGACGCAGACCTACTAGAGAATGGACTTGAGGATATGGGGAGGGGGAAGGGTAAACTGGGACAAAGTGAGAGAGTGGCATGGACATATATACACTACCAAATGTAGAAGAGATAGCTAGTGGGAAGCAGCCGCATAGCACAGGGAGATCAGCTCGGTGCTTTGTGAACACCTAGAGGGGTGGGATAGGGAGGGTGGGAGGGAGGGAGGCGCAAGAGGGAGGAGATATGGGGATGTATGTATATGTATAGCTGATTCACTTTGTTATAAAGTAGAAACTAACACACCATTATAAAGCAATTGTACTCCAATAAAGATGTTAAAAAAAACACAAAAGTCCAGGGTTGCAGACCCTTGGCTGCTGAGTCACGCCCCCAGAAGCTGTCCCCTCTGCTCTCCTAAGCAGGCCTGACATGGGCTTCCTCCCACCAGGTTTCTCCATTGTACCCTAGGAGCCCTGGGGTGAGAATACACTACTGAGATAAAAGGACTAGTGCCCTTTCCATAACCCACACCCTATTCCCCAATTCTTACTTATCATCCTTGTTTCCTCTTTGTATTTAGAGAAGTTGCCCTCCTCTCTTTCCCTCTGTTTAGGTCTAAACCTTTTTATTTTCTTCCTTGAATCTCCTCCTTTTTCCTTTTCTTCCTCAAGACATATCCAAGCTCCTTTGATATACTTCAGACTTCTTTCTCATGCTTTCCTCAGGCAGTGAAATAGGTTAGACCTTAACCCATCAAAAGAGTAAGAAAGTTCTCAAGATGCTTTCAAATGCTTTTTCTCATCTCTTCCTTCGGAGAAGACATTACTCTTCACAATACTCTCAGACACCCTGGTACATTGAAAGCAATTATTCTCAGATTCTAGAGCCTTCACTAATCAACCTCATCTTCAGGATACTCAGATAGTCCCTGCTTCTCTGACACTACTGTTATGTTTCACTAATCAGTTTTGCCCAGTTTGCCCATTATTCTTCCTCTCTCCTACTTTCCTTCTTGGGCTGTCTTGATGGCTCATTCCTCAGTTCTGTTCATAATTGTTTCCATGCTATTCATGAAGTCAGTCCCACCCTCTCTCATACATTCAGGCGTCAAAGTCATGTGGAATGGGTAGAACTCTGGATATTATCTTATGCCTACAAATAAATGAGTTCATGTATGGAAAGAACAAATATATTTGTCAGTTTCATCCAACACATTTTGCAAAAGGGGAAAGGATTTTTATAATGGTTTTGCCTTACTGAGGTGAAAATCCCCTAAAGGCAGAAGCAGATTGTTCTTTTTTTTTTTTTTTTTTGGCGGTACGTGGGCCTCTCACTGATGGGGCCTCTCCCGTTGCGGAGCACAGGCTCCGGAAGCGCAGGCTCAGCGGCCATGGCTCACGGGCCCAGCCGCTCAGTGGCATGTGGCATCTTCCCGGACCGGGGCACGAACCTGTGTCCCCTGAATCGGCAGGTGGACTCTCAACCACTGCGCCACCAAGGAAGCCCAGATTGTTCTTTTTGATATATCACATTCAACATGACACCAAGGAAGGTCAGAGTGGGTGCTACACAGAAAATGCTATTGTTAACAAGCAATGTGAACCCTTTTGAATTATAACTTTTAAAATGTAGAATCTTTGCATTTGCATTTTAAGCATGCAGCCTATTATAAAATTGTACTGCCTGCATGTTTAATGTATAAGGTTACTGTTTTCCATGCCCAAAGTGCAGGTTAGCAAAAACATGTCTCAATCACAAACACAAATAATTACCATTTGTGACAACAATTACAAATTTTTTGCTAGTTACCAGAGCCTGACCGTGGGATACAAAAGTGTATCTATAGTGGCATACTGAGATTAAGCTGGAAAAGCAGTCTCTGAAATTGAATTCTACGTTGCTCCCTATTTACAGACAGCTGAACTGCCTTTTTCCAAAGCAGAAACTTCCTATACATTATTTCATTTATTCTCAGAATATTTCCAAGGCACTGAAATATACTAAATACTCATCTTACCGAGCTGCTTAGGGCCAGGAGAGATCTCCTTTAAGACTCTCCCTAATGCAGCCCACTCCATTCTTAGCTGACCTCGTATTTTATCCCAAATTACTAAAATTAAAGACAAGGGTTTAACTGTTTTTCTTCAGGTGTATATATTCTCTGCTACACTAAGCTTCTAGAAAGAAAGAAAGTGTCCCTCATTACTGAGTCTCTCTGCTAGCCTAAATTATATGTTCAATAAAATATTGTGGAACTCAACCAAAAATGAGTGTATGATCACACAGCAGTGTCTCAAATGCATTTTAGGTGATCATGGCGTTTTAAGTCAATATAGAAAAGTCAATAATCAGAGGGTAAACAGAAACTAGTGCAATTCAGGTTATGAACAAAAGATCACAGAGAAATGAAGCCAAGTCTTTGGGGATAATCATCATAAATGTAGTTCCTAGAGCACAGAGATCCTTCGTATCCTAACCCATCATAAATCAACTGTGTGACCTTGGGAAAAATACCTATCTTCTCATTTGAAACATGTGAACAACAACGTATGCTGCGTTGGGTTTTAAGGGTTAAGCAAGATGATATATGAAAAGCACTAAGTATACAGTTGTGACAAATAGTAAGTAGTGAAAACTGAAAGTTGTCAGATCGGTGTGATGTAGAATTTCCAGCTAGGTGAAATATTATCAGAGAAACTGAGCTAGCATGATAAATCTGGGAAATGACTGTAGAGGGAGTAGAAATACAATCATAAAAATACCGTCATGGAACAAATAGGTTAGAAGATAAAGAAATTTGATAGGGTGCATTTTTGAACTTTATATAATAAGAGCTAGGAATGTATACTCAGTAGTGATAAATATTAAGACATAAGCTTTGGAGAAGATTAGACAATGTGCTACTTTCCCAAGAAAAAGAGTGATTGAAGGCAATAGGATGTGCTAGGAAGTTCCTGCAGTAAGCCTGGAGCAAATGATGAAAGTCTCATGAAGTTCGGAAGCTGCAAAAAAGGGGAAACAAGTTTGTATTCAAAAGCATTGCTGGCAAAGATCCAGGATGGTTTAATGAACTTTGGCAAAGCTAGTCTCTGCTCAAACACCGTGGAACTCCCTGTCTGAATGCAGTCATCATAGCTGTGCTGACACGCACTAACCATCCCCGTGGCTTTCAGCACGTTGTGTGCTGAAATCAAAAGGCAGCTGAAGAAAAGTGTTGTTTCCTCTGTGTAATGTCCCTGTACGTGGAGCTATCATGTCCATGCTTGATAGCGGAAATTTTACCAACTTCTCACCTGTTTTCCTAATAAGACTGAACTTGCTGGAGAAAAAAAAAAAGATCAAAACATATTTTGAAGGGTTTTTAGGACATATATAGAAAGTCAATAAGTACGTAAAGGCATTTGTGGTGGAATAAAAGAGAGGCTTAACTATAAAAAGAAGAGAGATCCATAAATGAAAACTACAAAGACAAATTCACCTAAATACAAATTATGCTAAACCAACATTGTTCCACTTTCTTAAAATCATTTTACCAAGGGAACACTATTGGCCTAATGCATCTGTGTTTTAGCAAGTGATTAAGAAGCTGTTGGTAACTCAGGGATATTTCCAGTAGTGTGGTGCAGAAGGCTTACAATGTTTGTTGAATTACAAACATAAATAAAGATAATATATTTGGTTGAAGGATCAAAATTAATTCAATAGGTTAGAGCATAAGCTTAAATCTCTATCTATCAATCAATCTATCTATAATATTAATAATGCACATTGGGACTTCAATTTACTTTCCAAATATTTATTTTATTAGTCTGATGTGGGAACATTTTTTCATGTGAAGGAGACCTAGGAAATGTTTTAGTCATGAGTGACTTGTAATTAACAGAAAGCTACTGAGGTTACTTAAGCAAAATAATTAAATGTACTTGATGAAACCTTAGTTATTTCATGGAAACAAAAGGCATGATTGAAACTAATAACGAGAAAGTCATCAGAAACCCAAATAATCATCCTTCTCCATCTCTCATCTTTTTATCTCTCCACTCTTTGATTTATTCTTCTTTTCTTGCATGATTTTTCACTCTAATTCTTCATGTACATATCAGGAATACTGGCTTCCTGTATTTTACAGTTTACATTTAATTCCTTTTCTTGATCTAAGCAGACTGACTACAAATCTTTTAGTCCCTATACCAAATTCCAGCTAGAAAAATAATAAGAATTGTACCAACTGGAAGCAGGTGTCCACACTGGTCCAAATAACTGTAGCCGAGGCAGTAGGCACGGTGGTAGAGTAGAATCATGACTGTTGGAGTGTGCAGTTTCTGCAGAAAATGGTTTATTGAAAACTGAACAAATACATCATTGTTTTCTAAATCAGGAAACCAGTTGATTACATAGTCAATATAAGGCAAAATGGGATGCAGTGAAATGTTACCCAGATGAAAGGGCAAGAGCAGAGATTCTTTATATGTTTTCTCCACTGAGAAAACCACACCTCCATTCCTGACTTATTTTAGGAGGGGCTGACAAATAAAAGAGCACATTCATTGACTCCAGGTTAAGAATTACTCTTTAATAATTTCTTTTAAATGCCTACAGATACGTATGATTTCAAATTGTGTCTTATTCATGCACCAGCCTAAAATGTATAAACAATGTAATTCAAATCTCTCTATAAATTTGGTGAAAGAATTGCTTAAGAATGTAATTCCTTCGAGTTCAATTGTAAATGAGTATATATATCATTTAAAAGATAACCAAGAAAAATATAAACAATTTTCATTTCTTCTATTTTTCCTTCAGATTTTTTTTTGTTCTTCAAAATTAAGAGGCTCCCCCACAGATTAAATATTTCATCACTCTTTGCTTTTTTCAGGAAATAAACATGAGACACGGGGATCAATTTTTTGCCTAAAAGTATATTTTCGTCTTGATAGGAAAGATTGCACATGGTATAGTATTAGGAGAGGGCACTTACGGGAAAGTAATCCCTATGCAAATGCCATGCAAATCCAAACAGAAAAAAAAATAAATTCCACTGCTTTATTAACTTTAGAGAGGTTTAATTGATAAGCTTTCAGCAGCAGCTGAGATAATTAGTCTCACTGTCAGTCTAATATGGGCTTCCACCTTTTGCTTTCCTTAATAATGATGTTGTTGCAATCTCAGAAATATATACATCTAGAAACATATTGGTAAGAATAGGAAGTATCTTCTAATTAGTTATCAAGGCTTGGACCTCCAATTTCTGCAGATTGAGCTCAAACTTCTAGAAAGGAAGGAAGAGACTTTCTCATCCTACCATCCTACCTTAACTCCTGCCATGATTCCCAATCATCACATATTCTACCTTAGAGGCATCAAGACAGTCCCCTGGAAAACTGATGCTTTGTATTCTTATGCACATTCAGAAAGTAGAGTTAAGAGGAATACTCGTGTGTGTGTGTGTGTGTGTGTGTGTGTGTGCGCGTGTGTGTGTGTTTGTATGTTGTGTGTATGTGTGTATATATGTGTGTACCCACACACAAGTGTTTAGTGTTGGCAGGTTTGAGGCAGAGCTAAAGAAAAAGAAAGAAAAATGTTGAAAAAATGTAAATAATGCTGATTTTATGCAGTGTTACTTTTCATCACATGATACAATTCCCTATTCCCTGCCACCATAAATGTCCTCCCAGTAAGACCAGATTACTTATTGATTGGTGTTTCTCTTTGATCTGTAGGATAAATTGATCTCGCGTCAGTCTATTTTTATTTGACAGACATCCAAAAGTTCTTCTCACTCTTCTCTATTCATTTGACTCTTGTTTTTCAAGATCCATCTCTTTGAAGGCATCCTCAACAAAACCATCCATCTTTTCCCTTTTCTCACCAGAACTTTGCAGGAAATTTTAGAACTTACATTGTTTTAAATAATTTTCATACAAAGCAAGTGTGAAAGCTCTTAAAATACAGACTTTATTTATCTCCTATTCCTTTAGCATGTGTCTGAAACATAGTTGCTAACACCATATTACTTACATACATGACAATATTAGTACAAATCTAACAGTTTAAAACAATACACATATATTATCTCACAGTTTCTGTGGGTCAGGAGCACAACTTAACTGGGTCTTCCACAAGGCTGACATTCAGCAAGGGCTGGGTTCTCACCTGAAGTTTTAACTGGGGAACATTTACCTCCAAGCTCATGTGGTTGGTGGTATTCAATTCCTTGTCAGCTGTTGGATTGAGACCTTCAGTTTCTGGCTATCAACAAGAGGCTGCTCTCAGTTTCTTGCCCTGTGGATCTTCCCAAAATGACCACTTGCTTCCTCAATAAGGGGCAAAGTTCTTTGAAAGGCTGTTGTTATGGTCTTAACTAATATAATCACAAAGGGATATTTCATAACTTTTGCCATATTCCATTGGTTAGACGTAAGTTACAGGGTCTCACCCACATTGAACAAGGGGCATGAGTACACAGAGATGGGAATAACTGAAGGAACTTTTAGAGTGTGTTCATCACAACCGCAGAAATTTCTGTTTTATTTATTTTATATTTTGATGGAGTGTGGAGGAGTGATGTATTTGGATGCTGACAAGGATACAGAGCAGCATCTCCAGGAGTTGAAAACTTCAGTTTTACTGTCTTTCTGTTACTCTTTCTTTTGATTATTCTTTAATGAGACAGCCTTTGGCATTCTAATGTATGTTTCCCTGCCTCACTCTATTTCCCAGGTATGAGGCAAAAATCTAAAAGATAATGTTCAAGAGTCTATAGAAAATGTTTTAGAGGACAATATAGTAATTTACTAAATAAAGAATGCAAGATCTTCCATACAGTGTGATTATGGCTCTTAAACCTAAAATAATTAGTCATAGGAAAAGATTAGGAGAATATAAAAAAATCTATAGTAGGTATTTCCATAGTATGGGGCCATGGGTGATTTTTGGCATTGTTGCTGTTATTTTTCCCCTTTCTATTATATGTATGTATAATTCTTATAACAGGAAAATAAAAGATAAAATTTATTTATAAATACAAGGTTTTTAAAAAAATATTCTACACTGGTTGTTAGTATTAGTCTGATGAGAATAAGTAAAAATAAACCAGAATGTCTTTCCTAGTAGAGCCTTTTATTTGATGTGATCACATACAACACTTCTTGTAAAACAGAAGAATATCTAATGCATTTATGATGGATATTACTTTTGAGCATAAGGCTGTACTTTTAAGGATTATTATTCCAGGGTCACTGGCTTTCTGAGGATGCACGTAATTCGTTCCGACTTCAAGCAAAAAGAAATGTAACACATAACTTGGGGCCAATGAACTAGCTGACAACTCTATTTGAAAGTTAAATTTTAAAAATTAAGTTACTCAAAAACATCTTGCTATCCTAAAGGTGGAAAATCTTAAGAGAGTTTCAGATCTTGAGAAGTTTTCTAAATTCTCTTCGGAAACACATTGAATGCCACAACTATTTCTCTGAAGTAGGGGACTTCTCTCTGGTAATACAAATGTCAATTATAGACACACAGTCAGTCATTCTATAGAAGCCTTTAAACCACAGACATGTCTTTAGAATTTATTGTGGTTTCAGGCAACCAGAAATAAAAGCTGTGGCTGTCATTCTCTACCCCCCCAGAATGGTTGTAGGAAACCAGTGCCATGACAGAAATATATATATATATATATATATATATATATATATATATATATATATATATATATATATATATGTTGTTATCCTCTTTGTAGGCCTTGGAAAAAATCAAAAGTGATGAATAAAATAAATTCCACATGGACAATTTCTCACCAATTTATTAAATTTAAATAAGATGTGCTTTGTTACAACAGCAAATATACCTCCTGCTGTATTCATTTCTCAATTTAGAAGGTGATAAAGAAAACTAAGTTCTAGTGTGAGTTTTCCCTATTTTAAAAAATAGTTGGGATTTCCCTGGCAGTCCAGTGGTTAAGACTCCACACTTCCAGTGCAGGGGGTGCAGGTTCGATCCCTGGTCGGGGAACTAATATCCCACCTGCTGTGCAGTGTGGCCAAAAATTTTTTTAAAATTAAAAAAAATTAAAATAGTGAAAGATACACTCATATCCTGTTATTACAATTTCGTTGACATCAAAATGTCCTTAAAGTTTAGAAGTTTTGGTCTTTAATGGAAATGTTAATGTGAATTTTCTTGGTGTATTCTGTACCATTTTTGACACTGAAGATTTGTAACATCACAGTATGAAATAATAAGAAATATATTTATACTTATTATTTCAATATACATTTCTTATGATATCTATATCTCTATATCTGCCCCTGGTTCCTTATACAGAGCTCCTGCAATCCTCATAAATATGGATGCTAGAATAATCTTTTGTCCTAACATTTAGTCTTTGGCCCCAATTCCTGACACAGAGCTCCTAAAACCTTTGTAATTTCCTGAGAGATAGGAGCATCTTACACCAAACTCCTAAATTCCTTGGAATTTCCTGGGTGGTTGGAATGTCTTTTGTTGTAATGAGGTGACTCTTGGTGGGCTCCTGGTTGGAGCTGGTTACCAGAAAAACCAAGCCATGGTTAGAAACCTGGACATTTCAGTCCCACCCTCTGTACTCTGAGAAGGGGAGAGGGCCTGGAGATTGAGTTAATACCTATGTGATGAAGCCTCCGTAAAAATCCAAATCCTGTACTCCAGGGTTTGAGAGCTTCCAGGTTGGTGAACACATCCAAGAATTGGGAGAGTGGTACAACCCAACAAAACCCCCTGCTTTCAGGACCCTCCCAAACCTTGCCCATGTACTTCTTCACCTGACTGTCCACCTATACCCTTTATCATATCCTTTACTATATAATAAACTTGTAAATGTAAGTAAGTGTTTCCCTGAGTTCTGTGAGCTTTTCTAGCAAATGATCAAATCCAAGGAGGGCAGTCATGAGAACATCTGATTTGTAGCCAAGTCTGACAGAAGATTTGGGTAACCTGGGGACTTACTACTTGCAATTGGCATCTGAAGTGGAGGAAAGTCTTGTGGGACTGAGCTCTTAAACTGTGTGTTCTGAAGGAACTCAGTGTCAGAGTTGAATTGTAGGAATAGTTAGGGAGTTTGGGACTGACATGCACACACTGTTACCTTTAAAATGGATAACCAACAAGGACTTACTGTATAGCACAGGAAACTCTGCTCAATGTTATGTGGAAGGCTGGATAGGAGGGAAGTTTGGGGATGAAAGGATACATGTTTATATATGGTCGAGTCCCTTTGCTGTTCACATGAAACTTTCACAGCATTGTTAATCCGATATACTTCAATGTAAAATAAAAAGTTACAAAAATAAAGGTATAGCAACTCAAAAAAAAAAAAAAAAGAATTGAATTGTAGGACACCCTGTTGGTGTTGCAGAAAGTTGCTTGGTTTGGGCCACACATTTGATAACCAGAAGTGTCAGAAGTGAAGTGTTCTGTGTGGGTGATAGAAAAGAGATACACAAGAGTGTTTTTCCTATTACAGCTGTCATTATTCCAGTGTAGAATTTTGTCTTCATTATGTTTTATGAAATATATTTAGCACTGAATCAACCAGCATTTCTCTAACTCAAAACATGAAACAAAAATCAGAACCATTTTACCATTTTTAGGAACTAGGAAGAATACCTAGAAGTTTTGAGATTTTCAGGGGCCCAAGAAAGGTAAGAAGAAAAAATTATACCCACTAAATGTATATAATATATATAAAATAGATTAGCTATGTATAATATGTATAAATTACATAATTATACATATAAATATATAGTGAGTGCACATTTATACATATATAGTTTAAAATGCAAAAGAAAGCTGCAAAACTAAAAATTAATAAATTTTAACTAAACATCTGCAAAATGAGTAGTTAACATTTTGTCAGCTACAGTAATTGGTTAGTATTTATCAAAATTTAATTACTCTTGGAAAAAATTCCATTTACTACCAGAAAAACTCAATGATGACAGAGATTTCGCTGTGTTGCTCTCTGATGTATCCCAGTCTTCCTGAAATAATACATACAACAGAGCAGAATGTCAATAAAAATTTTGAATGAATGAATAAATGAATTTGGAGCAATAACTTTTCTTGCTTACATATGTCCCTATTCACAGTGCTTTCTGAGAAATCATAGGCAGTGATACACTAAAGGGGAAATCTGGAGCCTAACAATTTCCAAAGCAACATATAAAAAAAAATCTCAAAACATTTCTAGGAAAAAATTTGCATATGATAAAGCTACCTCCAATATTGGTACACCTAGAGCTAAGGTTCCCTTTCCAGGGTCCCTGGCAGGCTGTGTGGTACTATTAACAGCAGTGTTCATTGGTTCTGAAGGGATCATCTCTCCAGTCTTCCTCAGGATGCTAAGTAAACCATATATATATTTATATTAGCCCAGTGAAAGACAATGCTTTATAATTCTTTTGTATAATACAAAATGCAGAATGAAATTTGCCCTAACTAATGCTTACTGGGTACCTATGATGTGTCCAACACTGTATAAGCACTCAGTATCACACAAAAATAGACTGAGGCACATCTCCTGTCTTCAGAGCACTTGCTTTCAATTTGGGAAGATAAGAAAAGTGTATAGAAAAATCATTCTCCTGCAATCACTTTGTTTTCTTTTGGGGAGCTACACAGAGAAACATTCAAAGGATATCATGGTAAACATGTAACTAATTATCACCACTTCATTCTATATTTAGAATGAAATATGGAATGAAATTGCATAAATCCAGCTATAAATAGTAATACCTGTCTATACTTTGGTTATTGTGTGAGCTTCTATTGTACATGATTGACCCTGTCTATGTGAGCAACTTGCCTTCAGTGGGAATAGAGGAAACAAAAAAATAAACCAACAAAATTTCTTTCCCACTTTATCCAGACCTCCGCTGAGACAGAGTCTGGAGTTAAAAATGCCTCTGGCCAAGAAATCAATGGAGAAAGGCAATTGCAAAATTTGGATGACAGTTTATGTAGTAGCCATTAAGAGATACTTGGTTTAGCAATGGGCTTGTATACTTACTCCCCCCAGAACTAAGGAAGAACAATGCACAAGTGCAAGGAGATGTGGATTAAAAAAAAATAAAGGAACTAACACTTCAGTGCTTAATAACATGATGGACAAACTCCATTTTGGGAAGAGAGGTGGTTTCATAAGTATGAATCGGTTGGAAAACCAGATCTAGAGCTAGAGGTCATGAATATTGCCAAGGACTCCGCTTTATTTAACCAGTCTACTGACTTTTTAAAAATGAATCTGATACATTCTCTCTGGCAACTGTGGACTTCACCACTTTTTATTGTTTTACCTAAATTTGATTCTGAAATGTGTTTTATTTGCCTGGCCCTCAAGGCATTCAAGTAAGATGATCTGGTCTCTGAGATTTAACTTTGTTCTAAGATGTGTGTGTGCGTGGGAGGGTGGTATTTACCCGTTTGATTTATGCAATGTTTACCCATTGGAAAATCGGAAAAATATAGAAGCAGGTTTGCAATCCATGATGATTGCTGTGTGTGGCTCGTTGAGAAATCTGTGCTTTGCTTGGTGTTCCGATGTATAAGATGAGCTGCGTTGTGGGACTCAGAGCCCCAGAATTCCTCGCTGTTCTCAGAAATTGGATTGCCAAAGGTAACTACCAGTTATTATCCTGCTAGAACAGTCATCTAGCCTTGTCTCATTCCCAAGAGATGTCAAGACTATGTTTCTCAACCTGTTTGTACCTAAGAATCACCTGGGAAGATTTTTAAAAAACGATAATTGTTTAGTCTACCTACTTAAAGATACTGTTTTCAATGATCTGGATGCAAATGGAGCATTTGTGTTAAAAAACAAAACCAGAGATCAGATCAAGGTGGTAGAAGAGGTTGTGGAGCTCACCTCCCCCAACAAACACATCAAAAATTCATCTGGGCTTCCCTGGTGCCTGAATGTTTTCAAATCCTTTTCACCAGTTTATGAGCTTTTGTTTAGCCATTTCCGTTTTCAAGTGCACCTAAAACTTTTCCATTGAGATTGAACTACTCCTGTGGAATTCTCCTGAATTTACAGACTCTACTCCCCCATCATGCTAAATCTAGACTCTAAAAATAACATCAAAATCCCCTCAGGGGATGATGCCTTTCTTCTACTGACAGGTATTAGCTCTTTTAATATCCCTTACATTTCATTACCAAGTTTGGCATTCATCTCTAGAAGCACTTAAATTCTTAACATAGCCACTCAGATATAAATGCCATTCAACTGAATAATAACAATAGTAGTAGTAGTACTAGTAGTAGTAGGTTACATACAAAATGTTAAGCTTTACACTAGGCACTACAGAAGTACTACAAAGGAAAAGATATAATTCCTATTTTCTGAAAGATTACAATCTGCTTGAGAAGAAAAAAAAATGAAAAAGTTAAGTTAGGCAGTTTCATCTGAGAAATGATCTATACCTAAACATATCTGAAAACATTTGTTCAGGATAGTCTAGGTTTTGCTGTGGTAACAAACAACTCCAAAACATTAGTACGTTATATCAATTAATGTTTATTTCTTTCTTTTTTAAAAATTTTTATTGGAGTAGAGTTGATTTACAATGTTGTGTTAGTTTCAGGTATACAGCAAAGTGAATCAGTTATACATATACATGTATCAACTCTTTTTTTTTTTTTAAGATTCTTTTCTCATATAGGCCATTAGAGAGTAGTGAGTGAAATTCCCTATGCTATACCGCAGGTTCTTAACAGTTATCTATTTTATATATAGTAGTGTGTATATGTCAGTCCCAATCTCCCAATTTACCCTACCTCCTTATCCCCGGGTAACCATAGGTTTGACTTCTACATCTGTGACTCTACTTCTGTTTTGTAAATAAGTTCGTTTGTACCCTTGTTTTTAGATTCCACATATAAGTGATATTATATTTGTCTTTCTGTGTCTGACTGACTTCACTCAGTATGACGATCTCTAGGTCCATCCATGTTGCTGCAAATGGCATTATTTTGTTCTTTTTATGACTGAGTAATATTCCATTGTATATATCCATTCCTTCTTTATCCATTCCTCTGTCGATGGACATTAGGTTGCTTCCATGTCCTGGCTATTTTAAATAGTTCTGCAATAAACATTGGGGTGCATGTATCTTTTCGAATTATGGTTTTCTCTGGGTATATGCCTAGGAGTGAGATTGCTGGGTCATATGGTAGTTCCTTTTTTTTTTTTGAGTGTTTTTTTTTTTTAATTGAGGTATAGTTCTTTTATAATGTTGTGTTAGTTTCTACTGTACAGTGAAGTGGAGTTCCCTGTGGTATACAGCAGGTTCTCATTAGTTATCTATTTTAAACATATTAGTATATATATGTTAATACCAATCTTCCAATTCATCCCACCCCTCCTTTCCCCCCTTGGTGACCATTTTTTTGTTCTCTACATCCGTGTCTCTATTTCTGCCTTGCAAACTGGTTCATCTGTACCTTTTTTCTAGATTCCACAAATATGCATTAATATTTTTAGTTTTTTAAGGAACCTCTATACTGTTCTCCATAGGGGCTGTACCAATTTACATTACCACCAACAGTGTAGGAGGGTTCCCTTTTCTCCACACCCATTCCAGCTTTTATTGTTTGTAGATGTTCTGATGATGGCCATTCTGACCAGTGTGAGGTGATAACTCATTGTGGTTTTGATTTGCATCTCTCTAATAATTAGTGACGTTGAGCATCTTTTCATGTGTTTTGGCCATCTGTATGTCTTCTTTGGAGAAATGTCTATTTAGATCTTCCACCCATTTTTTGACGGGGTTATTTGTTTTTTTGATATTGAGCCACATGTGCTGTTTGTGTATTTTGGAGATGAACCCCTTGTCAGTTGCTTTGTTTGTGAATATCTTCTCTCATTCTGAGGGTTGTCTTGCTTATGCAATATGTTTAATGTGTCGGAGGCAGGCTCTGCTGCTTGGTCTCACTGGGGCCCAGACTGATGGAGTTTCCCCCTTGACATATGCTTACAACATCACCAAGGCAGGAAAAAAGATATGGAAATAAATCTCACAGTGGTTCTTAAAGCCCAGAAATGATGCACAGTATTGCCTTTCACTTTCTTTGGCTAACTTCAGAGGTAGTGCTATGCCTGATAATTATCACAATGAGGAAAAGTGAGAGAAAAAAAAATTGGGTGAAGCAGCCAGTGAAGAATAGAAACTCCATAATCAACTGAACAAGTCCATCTGCTCAGATGCAACGCGGTAGGGATGGTAGACATCACCAAGGGTATTAGATGAGTAAGGGCTGATAGAAACCCGTTCAGGCATCCATCTCTTCAGTTAGTTTATATAATCTAAGCTTCTTTATATAATCATAATGCCTTTTTATAAGACGATGGCCCCTGTCCATTATGTACTTCCTTGCTCTCAAGAATACATCAGGTGGGCTTCCCCGGTGGCGCAGTGGTTGAGAGTCCACCTGCCAGTGCGGGGGATGCGGGTTCGTGCCCCGGTCCGGGAGGATCCCGTGTGCCGCCGAGTGGCTGAGCCCGTGGGCCGTGGCCGCTGGGCCTGCGCGTCCGGAGCCTGTGCTCCGCGGTGGGAGAGGCCACGGCAGTGAAAGGCCCGCGTACGCAAAAAAAAAAAAAAAAAAAAGAATACATCAGGTAGTGTGAGCACATTACCACTTATATTAAAAACATGGCAAATTGCTTAAAGTGATAATTTTATGGAAATGTGCCAATAAGCTAAAATTTAGATAATGCATTTCAAAGTGACTGAAACCTAACAGAAATCGTTATTTATTAATTGTTTATTAAATAAGAAAAGCAAAGTGATCATTCCAAGCATGTTGTCTTCCCTTAGGGGCAGAGAGAACTACAGGGTCACTAGGGATTTCACTGCCTCAGCCCACAGGGGAAATGTTACTGTCACTTGCTGCCTGGTGCTGGGATGTGTAGGCTTTCCAGAGCCTCAGAAGAAGTAGGGGATTGGATGTCACTGAGCATGATTCTACTACGCACAGATATTCTGGGCTTAGCATGGAGAGAGTTCACTGACAAGAGGTGGCATCCTAGGTGAGATCAGGATATATTCTGCTTATTCTTAGAGAAAGCTCTGCTTTCAGGTTGTTTTTAAATACAGCTAAAATGAAATTCCCTAATCTTTTTTCTTTTGACTTCATATGATACTGTATGCTTTAGTTTTCTTATTTATTAAATGAGAGATTTCAAACAAATGCTCACAAAATTCCCTTCCAAATATACTCTATTGAGGTGTGAAAAAAAGTTCCATAGATATGAGTATACGGCTCTACAGTTATTTTTATAACAGCTCAGTTTCTCAGGCAGAGCTCCCATATACATGGAGAATGTACCGACGGAGTGCCTATCCACAATAAGGCCTCTGTGTGTGTATCAGTGAATGCACAGCCTACTAACATGAGGTTGGTGATAACTTTTTATTGGTTGGGGGAGATTTGAAAGATTAATATACTGCATTTAAAGAATTTTAGGGGCAAAGTGGATTTTAAATAGCGCCCAGTCTAATTCTTTCACTCTAAAATAAGGAAGCTAAGGAACTGGGAAAATAGGGGATTTTCCTAAGATTATACCAGCTACGTACCCAGTGTGCAGCCTGAAGACAAGGGTCTTTCTTCATGTCCTGAAGATGAGACCACAGATGACCTCTCTCCCTTCTAGCAGCGTTGCAATCTGTGCTACCACTAGTGGCTCTCTCTGGGCTCCCAGCAGCTCTCACACTTTCTCTTTTCAATGTTAGATCTTAACTGCAATCAAAAGGTACTTAGAGTGTATCCATCTTCCACAACATCAGTGAAGATGGTTATTTTGCCTCTTATCCTAATACTGAGAGATCAGTATTAAAGTGGCCCACTGCTTTGTTAAACAGCCCTGTTACACATAATCATAGTTCAAAGTGGGGTTGTTTCCATTCATATACATATTGTTCTTGGTCCTTCCCTACATAGGTACTGAAAATAATGTTAATTTCTCTTAAATTGGTAAACCTTTAAGGATATAAAGACAGTGAGTGTTTTATTTTCCCTCCCCTGTCAAATGTTTTATTCCAGGCTAAACTTCCTAATTTCTTTTCAAAATGCCTTATATGGCATGTTTTTAGAGGTGTTCATTTTTCAAATCATATCATTCTAATTATGCTTCTTTTTGTTAAGATCTCTTGTATCAAGTTTTGCTCAGAACCAAGCATCATGTTCCCCTGTCTTCTGACCTGTGGAGCATGTGATGACATCACCTTTCATCTGCTGAAAACTAAGCTGGGTTTGTGTCAATTAATATCCTCTAGGTTTGCATTCATTTTCTGGGTGGCCTTGTCCCACTGTCAGCTCACTAGAAATGTTATGGCTACAGTTCTCTTCTACTCTATTCTTATGAAATGGCTTTATGAGTTTTTTTGTTTTTAATTATTGTTACTGCTTTTTTCACTCCTCTTGAGAAAAAAATCCTGAACAGTAGAATTGGGTTGGTACAGTTAATTAGCATCATTCCTGATTAGAAGGACTGCAGCCTTGAGTCAGGATCCCAAATATAATCTAATGATCAGTGATCTGGTCGGGAAGATAAGGCAGCCCTCTCAGAACAGGTATAGAGGGAGAGGGGTCAAGAAGGGGAAACTTTTCCTTATAAGGCAAAACCATGTGCATGACAAACATGTTTTCTCAGCTGATTGTAGGCGCTTGTTGTGTAGTGTCTCCAAGTCACAGCTTCCTCTTCTCTGATGCCTACTGCATCTCTAACCCACAGTTATGGGAACCAAGTTCACACTGGGATTCACAACCACCATGCTTTTATTCATTGTAACCATGTTCGTTTGACCACAGTTGATTGGTCAAGCTGCATGTATGCAAAACCAGTGGTCCAATCAGAATCCCTTTCCTAAAAATCTTGAATTTGTATGAAGAGAGAAATTTCTTCATCTCTCCCAGGTAGCTGACCTGTAAAATGTAACCATACCTTTTTCTTTACCACAAAGACTAAGAAACAGAGAAAGCTGGTGGCCCAAAAGTTAGAGAATGAAGGAGATGCAATGGGAAATTAAGGATGGGGGGAAGAGAGAAAATGTGGATGTCATTTCAGTTCCTTGTTCAGTCCTTGTCTGAAGCTGCCCACGTTCCTGGCTGTGGATGAGACACTCATGCAGTTTTTTAATTGATCCCTCCCTTTTTTTTCTAGAACTAAGTCCAGTTGACTTCTGTTATTGCAAACAAAACAGAAGTAAACAAAATAAGGATTTTCCTGTTTTTGTTGAGTTTTCTTTATCTTTCTGAAATTATATTACAGGTATCATACCACTGTTTTGTATTTATCTTTAGTTATTTCCTCCTTGCATCTCTTATACATATCTTTTTAAAAAAATTCATCTCAGAAAAAGGGCTTTTGTAGGAACATTCTCCTTCTCCTCTTTTATTCTTCTTTAGAATTGTTATTGAATGGTCAGTTTTATTTTTTTCATCATCCCAGTTTTCATGAATTATTACCATTTTATCTCTTTATAGTTACGGAGTCAACCTCATTTTTGGAACATTTGTGAGGACTGATTCCCTAATGTCTTTAGTAGGTTTGTGTTTATCATTTTTAGGGTACCATAGACTCTAAAATGATGATATAGCTCCAATATTTCACTGTCAATAATTATTTTTCGCTTTTTTAAAGAGAATGTTTCCTTCACTGCTTCCTCTCTAACAAGTGAGTAAAAGAAATTTATATCGTATTTAAATAACACAGATTTAGGTAAATGGAATTATCACCTTAGAGCTAAATTATATAAAGAAACTAGACATCTCTGAAGTTAAAATGTTAATTGAAAAATAATATTAAATTTTTATTTAATTGAAAAATATATAAAATTAGTATACATACTTTCAACAAATGTTTATAACTATATGTTGAACTGTTGAACAGGAATGTCTCATAAAAAGAAAGAAAGAAAGAAGGAAGGAAGGAAGGAAAGAAAGGAAGAAAGAAAGAAATAGCTGACATATTTACTTTTTATACTTTTGTCACTCACTGCCCTTTAAAAGTCATTCTTATGAATTAATCTTCCTCTATAATTGAATGAAAGCTCCAACAGGCTCATGGCTTCACTATTGTCTTTTAGGTAATGAATGTGCATATTGTCAATTGTTTGCAAACACAATCCCAATTTAGAAATTCAAACGTTCAATCAAATCCATTAATCAACCTTCAGTCTTATTTCAAAGGCTGATCACACTGCAGTCACCTCTATACTGTGGCCCCAACCAAGATCAGTTTTCTTTCTTACCAGTCTTCTCAGTATCCCAACTATTAGAATAATATTTCACATGTGCTAATACGTTACATAGGAAACGCTATCACAAGGTTTAATATGGAGGACACTCGCGCACACACACACACACACACACACACACACACACACACACAAACACACACACACACAGTCACCTTTACCTGCTCATGGAGTAGACTCACAGATCAGCAATAGCTCCCTCCAGATAAATCTTCTAAACAGTCCCCCAGGCTCTGTAGTCTCCCCATTCAAGATAACTAACACATTCCACATCCTTTTTTGCCTAAAAAACCCAAGAGTCATGGAAATGTTACTTGTGAAAGTTTGTGTTACAGTCATTTTGGTCTCTGTTATCTATTTTATTGCTATGAAAGTCGAAATAGAAGAGGGAACAATGCTTTTTGTCATTTGATTGTACCAATAGCTATAACTAATTTTAAAAATAAAAATAATTAAAATATTCTTCTTAAAACATTTAGTTCAAAGAACAGGTATAATTTATTGAGTTAATTATTCTCTGATTTCAAAATATGTTTATTGTCAAAGGTTGATACTGGCCCCTGTTTTTCTCAGGCCACCTTGGTTCTTTAGTAAACTAATTGTATTTGTGACTTAACATTGGCTCAGTTACTTACACTGGAAGAGACAATTAGTCTACACATCAGACTTAATTTTCTTTCTGTCTGTGAGCTAAGTTATGGCCTTTATCAGATCCTGAAAAAAGTCTTCTTAATAATAAACTATTTTTTCCAGGATAACAATAAAGATGACACCTATGATTTGTATGATAATTAATATTGGCTCTTAATTCTTAAATGTTTTTCCTGTACTTTGACTTAAGTAGGTATCTAATGCAATTCTTTATGGAAGGTAGATCTGGATTGCACCCCACTTTCCCTAAAAAGACTAAGGTTTGTGAGACAGAATGACCTAAACTTTGCAGTACAGAACTGAAATGGAAGGCCATGATTTTTGTTTACTCACATGGTATTTTACCTGTACTTCTTTATATTGATTCAAATGCATACCATGAGCTGTAAGACAAATGGACTTCCACTAAGTTAACCACCCAAAGATTATTTTCTAATAAAATAATGAGCTTTAATACATTATACTTGAGTGAATCCGTGAAACCATAGGCACCTTGCTCTTAACCTCAATGAAGGCAGAACCCCAGGCCCATGCCACCTCCCTCTCTCTCTCTCCCAGAAGCCTCACTGTCTTCACTGTGTGGTCCCAGCCATGCCATGTGCTCTCTAGGATCTGTGATCTTAGTGTTTTCAAGGTTCCCTGGTGGTTGCTGCTGAGGTACACCTGCAATCATAATAAGAACCACAAAGGCTCGTCCAGCCACAACATTGGCTTTAGTTGGGAGTGTGTCAGTGTCTTTTCATCACAAGTAGCATGGGCCCAAATGAGTGGCCTCAGGCATTCCTAAGCCATAGCATCATTATTGAAATGCTGATACTAGCACAAAACACTGTGCGTACATGGGTTAGTACACACACATATATTCCCTTGCTTTATTAGTTGAGAGGGCCTAGAAGAAAGTATTCCCTAGTAGCAATGAGCAAACCCAGTACCCAGATCTTGCTTTCTCATACCATTCTCCAGCAAAATTAACAAGGAGAATTGGCTGATGCTAGGTCTGAGGCAGGGATTATGCAAGAAGAACCTGCGACATCTTATAATGCCAGAAATTAAGGAAGTGCTTCACACACACACAGAGACACACACACACAGAGTGATGGGAGTTTATCAAAGGGAAGTAGGAGCCAAATGAAACAGCTCTCAATGGTCGAAGCTGGAACAATTTGAGTAACAAAAGAAGTAAAGTAATACTAGATTGTAACACCAAGTAAAAAATAAATAACCATGAGTTCATATTGATATAACTAAATGATTGAAAAAAAATAAAGAATTGGGAGATTAAACTAATCTCACATGCAGAAGAATTCCAAGTAATTTATGTACACAAACTATATAAATTTATGTTGGAGCATAACTTCCCACTCTTTAATTTTAGGCTGCACATAGTGATCTTCTTCTAAAAGGAGTCCAAAAGGAGTATTAAAAGGAGGGAGAAAAAGAGTAATTTTACACTTAAAAAAGAGTAACTTAAAAAAACAAACGAAAAAGAGTAACTACCAAAATCTGACAAGCACCATCTCAGCTATGTGAGCAATGTTATCATCAACAGTGATAGTGCACATTGATAGCCTGTGCTCTTGATATGATGTGATGAAAAGGTCAGTTTACCTCTGTGCTCTCCATCCCCAAAGCCCAGAATCTCAAAATACTCCTGAGAAAACATCAAACATTCTACAAAATACCTGACAAGTACACCTCAAAACTGTGGAGGTCATAAAAAACAAGGAGAGTCTAAGAAACTGCCACAGTGTAGAGAAGTCTAAAACAAGATGATATGATGACTAAATGTAATGGAGAATCTGAGTGAGATTCTGGAAGAGAAAAAGAACATTGGGTAAAACTAAAAACATTTGAATAATGTATGGACTCTTGTTCATCATATATCAATATTCACTATTTGGGACAAATGTACCACACTAATGTAAAATAGGGAAACAATAGGAAGAACTGGGTAGGAGGCATATGGGAACTCTGTACTATCACTGAAACTCTTCTGTGAATCTCAAACTATTCTAAATAAAAATATATTAAAAACAACTAAGCTCATATGCTGGAAATAAGTTCTTTAGGGTTGAAACCACTTACGAGTTGTATGACTTTAGACAGTTTAATTTTGATTCCTCAACTTCCTCATCTGTAAAATGCAGATAATAACACTTAACTAATGAGATTGTTGAAAGTGTTAAATAATTAATATGTATAAAGCTTACAGCAGTGCCTACCACATACTAAGCACTGCACGTCTTAGTTTCTTGTTCCATTGTTCTTGTTGCTACTCTGTGCCATTTCTGCTTTACCATCCTGTGTTACGAATGTATATTTCCCATCAATATTTTCTCTAATGGGAGCCAAATTATTATATCCTCTAGCACAGTGGTTCTTAACTGAGGGCAATTTTGTAGCCATCCCACCTTCCAGGAAACGTTTGGCAATGTCTGAAGACATTTTTGGTTGTCACATTGGGGTGGAAAGATACTTCTGGCATGTAGTGGGTAGAAGCCAGGGATGCGGCTAAACATCCAACCACGTACCGGACAGCCCATCACAAAAAGTAATTATTCCACCCAAAATGTCAATAGTGCTGAGGCTGAGAAACCATAACTAGTTTCTTTCTTTCAAAAGTTATCTTTAAGATGGACAAAGAAAACTGACAGACCTTCATTTATATGCTTCAAGGATAGTCTGAGCCTTATTGTATAGCAGGTCATATGTTTTCTATAGATCAGGAGAACTAAGACCTTCTAAGATACTTGGTAAAAAATTCACAAAGCAATAACCAAAATTAGCACACCTTCAGTAAAGTCACATGAATGCTAAATTAACCATGGTGTTCTCATTTTTTTAAGCATTTACATTTTTTTTCTGAACCAGAAGTTGTTGATCTGGAGTACACCTTTCCCCACATCAAAACCAGGGAAGTAGTAATAAAATTTATTCCAAAGAATTTGGGATATTAAAACCACATCATGAAAAACATAGGCATAACTATAATTCTGTTAATTGGTGAGTAACTTATTTCACAGTTAAATAGAAAATACTCTGCCTTTAGATAGTATCAGTAAAGACAAAGTTCTTACGTTACCAAATTCTAGGATATAAAATACAACTGTCTCAAAGGGCATCTAAAGACTGAGTGTCTGCAACTAGAATAGATATTCTATACTATCCGACTTAATCTACATTAACTGACTAAAAGGGGTGCAGATATAATGGAAGGCTTTAGGAAATTCTAACTGCTAAATCCCTGACATGTTGAAAGAAATATTAACTTTAGCTGTTTACAGAAAAAAATTTCTATTATTTAGTATTTAATCTACATATAAACTATAAAATATATATTTCAAATTAAATATTCATACACTTAGATACTTTGACTTCTCTCTACATGTGAAAAGAACATCATTCTATAGTAATAAATATCAAAATGTATAAATAAGTAAAGACACAAAGTACATTAAAATATGTTATATTTTTTAAGAAAGAAAATATGCTATATTTGAAGTTTCCATCAATATTTTAATGGCTAGCTTCAGAGATTGAAAATTAATGCCAGAAATATAGAGCCATATATCATAACTATATCCTGCTATGAAAGCAATTCTGTGCACAATTGTGGGAAAGGAAATCTAAGCTACATGAAGAGTTTTAAAGATTTTTTTAGTCAATTTCTGGAGTATTTGGTAAGCTTGTAAATTCTTTGGCATATACAGAATGCTATATCTCTCCAGTTGTCTACATTCTCTGTGAAAACATAAGGTATTTGAAAGCAGAAACTTATTTTGCACATCACTGGATTCCCAGAAACTAACTCAGTCTTGCAATAAATATTTTTGAATAATTAAGTGACTAGGAGTCTTCTGTTTCTGGCCATACCAGACTTACCCTCCAATTCCTAAATAGCTAAAAATAAGCTGAACTAAATAAAAACATGTAAAAAGTTATAAAGAGCTTTCTGCAGGCACTGTACAACAACCAACACTGAGCTAATTCCTGAGAGAAGGAAAACATACTAGGTGAACCCCATATTTACACCAGTGATCTGCTTCAAGGAATTTTCCAAACTGCAGTGCAGAGGGAGACAGTCTCAGGCTGGAAGAAACAGATTGACTTCAATACTGCTAAGGGAGAAAAGATGGGGGAGGAGACAAGGCACCAGAGAGAAGGTATTTGCAGAATAGAAGAACTAAAAACTGTAATATTCCCATCAGGTCTTTGGCCAACTCCTAAACTGTGCATGAAAAGACCGAGACTACTGGAGATGAGAAAAAGAGAAAGATGTTCAGGTCCAGCAAGAGTAGAGGAACCTCGGTGCACACCTTGGTCATTGAGTTGAGATCGCAGAAAATACATGCCCTAGTTGTAAAGTATAGGAAGAAGGACTATGCCCTACGCAAAAAGGAGAAACTGAAATAGACTTATCCTAATCAGTCCTAAAACCATGCTTCATTTGGGTCACGAAGATCAGCAGGTAATGCAAGTGCTAGAAAGAATAAAACTCACTCAACACTCTTAGGAGGAAATTCTACACTGTATATCATCCTCACGGCATACTTCATACATCAAAAATCACTAGGTACATTGAGAATCAGGAAAATTTTACTGGTAAAGAGTTAAAACAGTCTGTGGAAATAAATCTCAAGGTGATCTGATAATGTGGTTAGCTGCATTTAATATGTGAAAGGAAATAGAATTAAATGAGGATAAATTGGATGAAACAGTAGAATATTTCTATTGAAAATTACAATCTAGGAGAATAATCAGCAACCATTCTGGAGCTACAAAAATTAATATTTGAAATAAAAATACACTGGCTTTAATAACAGTCTGGATATAGTTGAAGAAAGGCTTAGCAAACTAGAGGGTAGAAAATGAAATTGACAGAAAAAAATAAAAAAACTGAAAATAACATAATAAAGGCATCAGATATAATCAAAGATGTCTCATACAGGCAATTTGTATCACAGAAGGCAAGGCAAATGACAATGGGAATTAAACTATATTAAGGTTTTCATATTGTAGGAGATAAAAATATTAACATAAGGTAGTCTTTTAAGCTAAGATTACATATTTTTATTTTATATTGGAGCACAGTTGATTAACAATGTTGTGTTTGTTTCAGATGTAGAGCAAAGTGATTCAGTTATACAGATACATGTATCTATTCTTTTTCAAAATTTTTTTCCCATTTAGTTTATTACAGAATATTGAGCAGAGTTACCTGTTCTATACTGTACGTACTTGTTGGATATATATTTTAAATATAGTAGTGTGTATATGTCAATTGCAAACTCCCAATCTATCCCTCCCCCAAACCCTTCCCCCCTGGTAACCATAAGTTTGATCTCTAAGTCTATGAGTCTGTTTCTGTTTTGTAAATAAGTTCATTGGTATCATTTTCTATTTTAGATTCCACATATAAGCGATTTCATATGATATTAGTTTTTCTCTGTCTGCCTTACTTCACTTAGTATGATAATCTCCAGGTCCATCCATGTTGCTGCCAATGGCATTATTTCATTGTTTTAAATGGCTGAGTAATATTCCATTGTATATATGTACCACATCTTCTTTATGCATTCATCTGTTGATGGACATATAGGCTGCTTCCATGTCTTGGATGATATAAACAGCACTGCAATGAATATTGGGGTGCATGTATCCTTTCAAACAATTTTTTTCTCCAGATATATGCCCAGGAGTTGGATTGCTGGATCACATGGTAGCTCTATTTTTAGTTTTTTAAGGAACTTCCATACTGTTCTCCATAGTGGCTATACCAATTTACATTCCCACCAAAGTGTACGAGGGTTCTCTTTTCTCTACATCCTCTCCAGTAATTATTGATTTTCTTTGATGATGGCTATTCTGACTGGTGTGAGGTGATATCTCATTGTGGTTTTGATTCACATTTCTCTAATAATTAGTGATGGTGAGCCTCTTTTCATGTGCCTCTTGCCATCTTTATGTCTTCTTTGCAGAAATGTCTATTTAGGTCTTCTGCCCATTTTTTTGATTGGATTGTTTGTTTTTTTGATATTAAGCCACATGAGCTCTTGGTAAATTTTGGAGACTAATCCCTTGTCAATCACATCATTTGCAAATATTCTCTCCCATTCTGTCAGTTGTCTTTTTGTTTTGTCTATGGTTTCCTTTGCTGTGGAAAAGCTTTTGAGTTTAATTAGGTCCCATTTGTTTATTTTTGTTGTTATTTCCATTACTCTAGGAGATGGCTTGAAAAAGATATTGCTGTGAATTACGCCAGAGTGTTCTGTCTATGTTTTCCTCCAAGAGTTTTATAGTATCTGGTCTTATATTTAGGTTTTTAATCCATTTTGAGTTTATTTTTGTGTATGGTGTTAGGGAGTTTTCTAATTTCTTTCTTTTACATGTAGCTGTTCAGTTTTCCCAGCACCACTTATTGTAGAGACTGCCTTTCCTCCACTGTATAGTCTTGCCTCCTTTGGCATAGATAACTTGACAATAGGTGCCTGGGTTTATCTCAGAACTTTCTATACTTTTCCATTTATCTATATTTCTGTTTTTGTGCCAGTACCATGCTGCCTTGATTACTGTAGCTTTGTAGCATAGTCTGAGGTCAGGGAGCCTGATTCCTCCAGTTTTGTTTTTCTTTCTCAAGATTGCTTTGGCTATTCAGGGTCTTTTGTGTTTCCATACAAATTGTACAATTTTTTGTTCTAATTCTGTGAAAAATGCCATTGGTAATTTGATAGGGATTGCATTAAATCTGTAGATTGCCTTGGGCAGTATAGTCATTTTGACAATATTGATTCTTCCAATCCAAGAACATGGTATATCTTTCCATCTCTTTGTGTCATCTTCAGTTTCTTTCATCAGCATCATAATTTTCTGAATACACATCTTTTGTTCCCTTAGGCAGGTTTATTCCTAGGTATTTTATCCTTATTGATGTGATGGTAAATGGGATTGTTTCTGCAATTTCTCTTTCTGATCTTTCATTGTTAGTGTATAGAAGTGCAACAGATTTCTGTGTAATTTTTTTGTGTCTTGCAACTTTTCCAAATGCATCAGTGAGCTCTAGTAGTTTTCTGGTAGCACCTTTATAATTTCTATGTATAGTATCATGTCATCTACAAAGAGCGATAGTTTTACTTTTTCTTTTCCAATTCAGCTTCCTTTTATTTCTTTTTCTCCTTTGATTGCTGTGGCTAGGAATTCCAAAACTATGTTGAATAAAAGTGGTGAGAGTGGACATCCTCATCTTATTCCTGATCTTAGAGGAAATGGTTTCAGCTTTTTACCATTGAGTATGCTAGCTGTAGGTTTGTCATATATGGCCTTTATTATGTTGAGGTAAGTTCCCTCTATGCCCACTTTCTGGAGAGTTTTTATCATAAATGGGTGTGGAATTTTGTCAAAAGCTTTTTCCACATCTTTTGAGATGATCATATGGTTTTTATTCTTCAGTTTGTTGATGTGGTATATCGCACTGTTTGATTTGTGGATATTGAAAAATCCTTGCATCCCTGGGATAAATCCCACTTGATCATGGTGGATGATCCTTTTAATGTACTGTTGGATTCTGTTTGCTAGTATTTTGTTGAGGATTTTTGCGTCCATGTTCAGCAGTAATATTGGCCTGTAATTTTCTTGGTTTTTTGATATCTTTCTCTGGTTTTGGTATCAGGGTGATGGTGGCTTCATAAAATGAGCTTGGGAGTGTTCCTTCCTCTGCAAACTTTTGGAAGAGTTTGAGAAATATACGTATTAGCTCTCTTCTAAATGTTTGCTAGAATTCGCCTGAGAAGCCATCTGGTCCCGGACTTTTGTTTGTTGGTTGTTTTTAAATCACAGTTTCAATTTCAGTCCTTGTGGTTGGTCTGTTCATATTTTCTATTTCTTCCTGGTTCAGTCTTTGGAGATTGTACCTTTGCAAGAATTTATCCATTTCTTCCAGGTTGTTCATTTTATTGGTGTATAGTTGCTTGTGTCTCTCGTGATCCTTTATATTTCTGTGGTGTCCATTGTAACTTATTTTACCTTTCTAATTTTATTGATTTGAGCCCTCTTCCTTTTTTTCTTGGTGAGTCTGGCTAAAATTGTATCAATTTTGCTTATCTTCTCAAAGAAACAGCTCTTAGTTTTATTGATCTTTTCTATTGTTTTCTTCATTTCTATTTCATTTATTTCTGCTCTGATCTTTGTAATTTCTTTCCTTCTGCTAACTTTGGGTTTTATTTGTCCTTTTTTCTCTACTTGCTTTGAGTGTAAGGCTAGGTTGTTTATTTGAGATTTTTCTTGTTTCCTGAAGTAAGATTTTATCGCTATAAACTTCCCTCTTAGAACTGCTTTTGCCATGTCCCATAGGCTTTGGATCATCCTGTTTTTGTTGTCATTTGTCTCTAGGTATTTTTTGATTTCCTCTTTGATTTCTTCAGTGAACCATTGGTTGTTTAGTAGTATATTGTTTAGTCTCCACATGTTTGTGTTTTTTAGAGTTTTTTCTTGTAGTTGATTTCTAACCTCATAGTGCTGTCATCAGAAAAGTTGCTTGATATGATTTCAGTTTTCTTAAATTTAGTGAATCCTGCAAAATGTTCCATGTGCACTTGAGAAGAATGTGTATTCTGCTGTTTTTGGATGGAATGTTCTATAAATATCAATAAAGTCCACCGGGTCTAATGTGCCATTTAAGGCCTGTGCTTCCTTATTGATTTCTGTCTGGATCTGTCCATTGGTGAAAGTGGACTGTTAAAGTCAGCCACTATTATTGTGTTACTGTCAATTTCTCCTTTTATGGCTGTTAGTATTTGCCTTATATATTGGGGTGCTCCCATGTTGGGTACATATATATTTACAGTTGTTATGTCTTCTTCTTGGATTGATCCCATGATAATTATGCAGTGTCCTTCTTTGTCTCTTGTAAGAGTCTTTATTTTAAAACCTATTTTTTCTGTTATGAGTATTTCTGCTTCAGCTTTCTTTTGATTTTCATTTGCATGGAATAGCTTTCTCCATCCCTTCACTTTCAGTCTGTATGTGTCCCTAAATCTGAAGTGGGTCTCTTGTAGACAGCATATATATGGCTCTTATTTTTGTATCCATTCATCCAGTCTATTTCTTTTGATTGGAGCATTTAATCCATTTACCTTTAAGGTAATTATCAATATATATGTTCCTATTGCCATTTTCTTAGTTGTTTTGGATTTGTTTTTGTAGGTTGTTTTTCTTCCTTTCCTCTTCTCTTGTGATCTGATGACTAACTTTAGTGTTGTGTTAGATTCCTTCTTTTTGTGTGTGTATCTATTGTAGATTTTCCATTTACAATTACCATGAGGATTCGATATAGCAGAGTATATATATACGAGATTGTTTTAAGTTGCTGGTCTTTACATTTCAAATTCATTTCCATTATCCTGCATTTGTGCTCTCCTCTTCTCACAATTGCTGGTTTTGATATCGTATTTATGTTTGCCTTTACCAGTGAGCATTTCCATTCATAATTTTCTTGTTTCTAGTAATGGCCTTTTCTTTCCTGCTTAAAGAATTTTATTTAGTATTTGTTGCAAAGCTAGTCTAGTGGTGCTGAATTCTCTTAACTTTTGTTTGTGAAGCTTTTGATTTCTCTGTCGAATCTGAATGAGAGCCTTGCTGGGTAAAATATTCTTGGTTGTAGTTTCTTCCCTTTAATCACTTTAAATATATCATGCCACTACATTCTGGCCTGCAGAGTTTCTGCTGACAAATCAGTTGATAACTTAATTGGAGTTCTCTTTTATGTTATTTGTTTTTTTTTTCTCTTGTTGCTTTTAGTATTTTTTCTTTGTCCTTAATTTTTGTAAATTTAATTACTATGTGTTCCTTCTTGGGTTTATCCTGCCTGGTACTCTCTGTACTTCCTGGAGTTTGGTGACTCTTTCCTTTACCATCTTAGGGAAATTTTCAGCTATTATCTCTTCAAAAATTTTCTCAGGTACTTTCCCTCTCTCTTCTCCTTCTGGGACCACTATAATGCAAATATTGGTGCATTAATGTTGTTGCAGAGGTCTCTTAGACTGTCTTCATTTGTTTTCAGTCTTTTTTCTTTGTTCTGTTTTGCAGCAGTGATTTCCACCATTCTGTCTTCCAGCTCACTTATCCATTCTTCTGCCTCCATTACGCTGCTATTGATTCCTTCTAGTGTATTTTTCATTTCAGTTACTGTATTGCTCATCTCTGTTTGTTCTTTACTTCTTCTGGGTCTTGTTAAACATTTCTTGCATATTCTCGATCTGTGCTTCTATTCTTTTTCTGAGATCTTGGATTGTCTTCATTATCATTACTCTGAATTCTTCCAGTAGATTGCCTATCTCCACTTCACTTAGTTGTTCTTCTGGGGTTTTATCTTGTTCCTTCATCTGGGACATATTTCTCTGTCATCTCATTTTGCCTAACTTTCTTGATTGTGTTTTCTGTTCCACAGGCTGTAGTATTGTAGTTCTTCCTGCTTCTGCTGTCTGTCCTCTGGTGGATGAGGCTGTCTAAGAGGCTTTTGCAGGCTTCCTGGTGGGAGGCATCCTGCTCACTGGTGTTGGAGCTGGTTCTTGTGCCCCTGGTTGGCAGGGCTGTGCTCAGGAAGACTTTAAACAGCCTGTCTGCTGATGGGTGGGGCTGTGGTCCCGTCCTGTTGGTTGTTTGGTCTGAGACGTCCCAGCACTAGAGCTACAGGCTATTGGGTGGGGCTATGTCTTGGGGAGGAAATGGTGGGTTTGGGAGGTTCACACTAGTGAACACTCACCAGAACAGCTGCTGCCAGTGTCTTTGTCCCCACAGTGAACCATAGCTGCCCCCCGCCTCTGCAGGAGATCCTCCAGTACTAGGAGGTAGGTTTGGCTCAGTCTCTTATGAGGTTACCACTTTCCCCTGGGTCATGGTGCACACAGGACCTTGTGTGCACCCCCCAAGAGTGGAGTTTCTGTTTCCCCCAGCCCCGTGGATTACCTATGATCAAATCCTTCTGGTCGCCAAAGCCAGATCCTCTGGGGGGCTGTTTCTCCTGTTGCCAGACCCCCAGGCTGAGAAACCTACCATGGGGCTCAGGGCTTTCACTCCTATGGGAGAAAAACTGTGGTATAATTATTTTCCAGTTTGTGAGTTGCCTACCCGGTGTGTATGGGATTTGATTTTATCATTATTGCACCCTTCCTACTGTCTTGTAGTGGCTTTTTCTTTGTCTTTGTAGGGTATATTTTCTGGTAGGTTCCAGCACTTTTTTTGTTTGTTTGTTTTGTTGACAGTTGTTCAGCAGTTAGTTGTGATTTAGGTGTTTTTGTAAGAAGGGGTGAGCTTACGTCCTTCTACTCTGCCATCTTGCTGGCAAGTCAAGATTGCATTTTGTAATTTCCAGGGTAACAAGTAAATTAATAATGCTAAAAGCATGACCCAAATAAAAAGCTAATAGAGGACATAAAACTGGAAAATTTTAAAACATATACTAGATCAATAGAAAAGAAATCAAGAAGAGGAAAATAAAATAACAAAAATGAAAGGGACAAATGAAAACATATCAAGATGAAAGACTTAAAGACATTAATTCCACTAATTAAAATAAATATAATTAGAATTAAAAAATCACAATTGAATTAAGATTTAAAAAAAGAACTAAATAATAGTTTTTAAGGAAATTAAGAGAAATAAAATGATAAAGTTGCATAGAGTTAATAAAATTTAAAACATACCTTCAGTACGGAAAATTAACAAAGCCAAAGTTTATTTTCTAGATGATTACTATAACCATTAAACATCTATTAAAATTGATAAAATATAAAAAGAGTAAGAGAAATCACAAATTACTAATATCAGGAATAAAACATGTCTACAGACATTAAAATAATAATGAAGAAATATTATGTATAACTTTGTGGTAATAAAATTGACAGTTTAGATGAAATGGGTAAATTCCCAAAGATGCTATTTATCAAAATAATCAAAAGAACAGATGTATACTTATTGGATGTAATTATTATTAAATGCAGTGAATAAAATGGATGTATTTATTAAACAATTTAAAGTATATTGAATAAATTAAATTAATTGAGTTCATAATTAAAAATTATGACAAAAATAACTCCAGGCCCAGCTGTCTTCACTGGTAAATTTTATTATATATTTAAGGAAGAAATGGTACAGATCTTACATATTTCTGTTTCAGAAAGTAAAGCAGAAGTGAATACTTATCAATGTGTTGTATGAGTCCCATATAATCCTGATACAGGAACATTACAGAAAAATAAAATTACATACTGACATTACTCTTGATGATAAAGGCAAAATCATTGTCCAAAACTTAGCAAAGTAAATCCAGCAATGTATTTAAAAAAGGTACAATAATACAAAGTTGGCTCAACAGTAAATAATCAATTCCTATAACTCACTACATTAACAGAATAAAATGTGTGTGTGTATAAATTTCAGTGGATATAGAAAAAGCATTTGATCTACTTCAACATTCATTCATAATCTTAAAATCTCAGCATATTTGCAACAGGTGAGAATTTCCTCCATCCAATAAAGAGCATCTAGTAAAAAATACATTTAACATCATACTCAATGGTAAAATATTAAGACTGGGAATAATATAAGGTTGTCTGTTCTCACTACTTCTATTCAACATTGTATTGAAAAACTTAGTCTGTGTGCTAAGACAAGGCAAAATTTCACAAAAGTTAGAAGGCAAAAAGTAAAAGAGTTTTGTCTGTGAGTAACATAAATATATACAATAATAATTGTGAAGAAATCTACATAGACATGAACATAGGAATAAAGAGCTACGGTACTGAAGTTAGAGTGATTTCAGTTTCACCATCCAAGAAAACTGAGATATTGAAACAGTTCAGAATAAACCTATGAAAATTTAAAACATAAGGCCTGAGAGTCTTATACTCTCCCTACACCTCCCAAAAAAGCAGCTCAATTTTCTTACAACAATTTCTGTCAATATTTTTCCCATAGGAAAGTCAATATATGAAAATTAATCTCGGGATTTTCTACAAACATGATTTATAGCAGACATGGTTTGTTGGGTCCATTTGGCTTCACAAAAATTTATTTGCCACATGTGTTGAATAGATGTGAAAGAAACACAGTTCATATTAGGAAAGTTAACAAAAATCTATTTAGAACAATAAACTATTAATCATACCTAAGACTTGCTAGCTCATCATACCCATATTTGCTTAAGTGGACGAATGATTAAACTAAAATAATGCTTTTTGTTGCTTTTTCTTTTTTCACTAAAATGGAAATAAGATGTGTTTACTCTGCTTGTCAAGGATTCCTAATAATTCTTATAATTAAATGTGATAGAATGTTTTCTCCTTTTAACTAAAACTACTTTGCATTTTCTTCACATCCAAAAGTAATTCCTAATAATTGGTATATTAATCCTCATCATTTGAAAGAGTTTTTAAAATTAATTTCCCATATGTTTGAGGATTCAAAGTTAATTATCTGTTTAAAACTGTAGGCTTTTCCATTCCATGTTTTATTCTGTTCCTCTCTGAGATAATTTTTCTCTGTCAAACTTTTTTTTTAAGTGTACTCCTTCCAGTACAAACCTTCTCCACTAGCCCAATGGGATTAATTACTAAGGAATTACTAAGGACTCTCGCAGGCGTCTGTTCCACAGCAGAGATCTTCCCTGCATAACCTGTGTCACCTAGATGATTTTTCAAGTCTCTTTTATTGCTCTTTTCTTAATTTAATGGCTTTATTAGTTATATATGTGCTTGACATCATAGTAAGTAATAAGGTGATTCTGGAACTAGACTACTTGAACTTGAATTCTTGTACCTACCTATACAAGTGTGATCTAGTTGCTTGTTTTCCCAATGCCTTTGCTTTCTAAGTTGTAAAATGAGGATAATAACAGTCCTGTTTCCTAGAAACATTTTAACATTAGATGAGAACGCGAAATGAGAAAACACATTCAGAGCACTTAGAAAAGAACATTGACTATTTTAGGTGCGCAGGAAATGTTGATTACTATTACTATACTATTGCTACAACTAATGCTATCAAAACTTTTAGACTATGAAACATTTAAGAGGAGAAGTTTTGTCTTATTTGTCTTTATATCTCCAGCCAAAAAAAAAAAGTGCCTAGTACATAATGGATGTAAACAAGCATTTATTGAATTAACAAATGAATAAATAAGTGAATATGATTATAAAATCTATTTTCTACTGATATCTTTGTGTCTATATCTATTTTTGACTTTTTGACAATAAGTGTCTTTATTGTCACTATCATCATGATCATTGTTTCAAGTATGTCTCTTTCCATGCAAGAAGCCATTCTTTTCTAGCTTTTCATATACTGGCTGTTAAGTGGTTTTTTTTTTTTTTTTTTTTTCGGTATGTGGGCCACTCACTGTTGTGGCCTCTCCCATCGCGGAGCACAGGCTCCGGACGCGCAGGCTCAGCGGCCATGGCTCATGGGCCCAGCCGCTCCGCGGCACGTGGGATCCTCCCAGACCGGGGCACGAACCCGTGTCCCCCGCATCGGCAGGTGGACTCTCAACCACTGCGCCACCAGGGAAGCCCTGTTAAGTGGTTTTATAGTATGTAAAGGAAATGGGATGCCCAAAAGCATATTTAGAGAAGAAAGTATTAGAAACTTAACATTTTTCATGCTCCTGTCTTTGAAATCCTAAGCCGTAAGTACTTAAAATAAATCAGATGGAAGTGAAACTTAGTTCACTGCAAAACATGAAACTGCCCAGAGAGAAATTATCTGGAATATCTGAGAAAATCAAGGGCTCAAAAGGTTCCAGTACAATTTGGAGACAGGCCCACAGAATACTCAGCCATGGCAGGTGTCAGAGCATTGTTTTAATGGTGTGAAGGGAAAGTTTGAACCTGCCAGACTGGTAGGTACTCGGTTGCACGGCTCCTGGTTGAGTTGATGATGGACACCCTGGAGAGGACTTATCCAGGTGAACTTAATTGCCTCCCTACGTCTTCCAGGATCACACCATCTGCACTTGTGTTTGAAAAAGCCTGGAACCAGAGAAACCACCCAACATCCCCACGTCAGCCAGAGGTCCACTGGAGACATTCTTGTTCTGCAACTGGTCTGTCATTTCCTGCCAGTGGCCTCTATGTGAGATACTTGACAGCTTACATACCTGGGAAACAATATCGATGAAGATAAAAATTAAGTATACCCATTTACAAGGACTTGTGGTTATGTGAGCAGGAAATAAAGCTAAATATTACAATTGTTAGATCCTAGGGAGGCACTAGATAAAATGCATGAGTGATATTAAGAACTCCCATGGAATGAAACATAAAATATGAAAACAACATATGGAACTAAAAATAATTTCTACATGTAAAAATTCAGTAGATAAACTGGAAAATAAAACTGAAAAGCATATCTTAGTAGCCTTCACACTAAATTTTTTAAATTCCCATAACTTATAAAATATATATATATATAAATATAAATATATATATATATATAAAACAAGGACATATTCAAGAACACTAACATTCAAGTAATATTTTCCAGGAAGAAAAGTAGTAAAAGAATGTGAGATATGAAAATTAAAGAAATGGGGCTTCCCTGGTGGCGCAGTGCTTGAGAGTCCGCCTGCCGATGCAGGGAACACGGGTTCATGCCCCGGTCTGGGAAGATCCCACATGCCGCAGAGCGGCTGGGCCCGTGAGCCATGGCCGCTGAGCCTGCGCGTCCGGAGCCTGTGCTCCGCAACGGGAGAGGCCACAACAGTGAGAGGCCCGCGTACCGCAAAAAAAAAAAAAAAAAGAAAAAGAAATGATAGAAGAGATATTCCATGAATGGGAATGCTAGTTCTCCTAATGGAAATATATAATCAATTTTATATAGGGTTAATGAAAAAAAAGAAGGCACAAACCCAGATTCTACCTAGATCCTGGTAACATTTCTATAGCCCCAAAATGAAAAGCACACTTTACAAGCTTCCACATAGAAAAATTTGGTTTTCAATTAAAAAAAAGACTAGTGTTGGGCTTCTCAAGTACCACACTAGAACACAGGGGAAAGTATTTACAGAAAAAAAAAGAGAGAGAAATTATCTTTTTTGCTAATGTCCAAATGTCACCTGAAATCAGCCAAGCATTCCTAACCTGGATCTACTCAATATCAAGTACTAATCATCAAAACATTAAGAGTTTACACTAAGTCATTTCATCATTCTTTTATCCCTAGAGTTTTAGTATATATTTGAAAGTCAAGGCAACCCCAACCTAGGTGTGACTTGCTATCAAGTAGTGAAAGAGCAAAATCCCAGAGGGCTAAAATTAATTCAGTCTTAGGGCTGAATATCGTATAAATGTCTGTGGTGGGAAAATATAATCAGGAAGGGCATTCAAAGAATAGCAGGGCAGAACTTCATTGGAAATATTCAATATAAGAAATAGAACATTTCACAATGTACCTTTTATACATAGTCACAGTCATTCAACCCAAACACTGTACATCCACCTTCCAAATAAATTATACAAGAAGGTTTCCCTTCCTGAAGATGTAGCAAGTGTTCATGAAATTAAAATTAGAAAACAAAACAGAGCAACAGAAATAGAGTTGTTGAGCCCTTTTGGAAACAGAACAGATGTTCTCTACATCAAAGAAACTAACAATCTTTGCATGAGCAGAAGTCTCTGATGTTAGTAATAGGCTGGAAAAATGAGAGAGTGAAAAGGAAGAATAAAAGTTAGAGCCACAGAAACCTGATGATAAAAGCAGATTATCTAGATGGACATCAAGGCCACAGTTCTACCCCCTCCTAACAAAGAGGCTTCATCCCCAAACCATACTGGGAATGACTGATTGGTATTAACACAGATGTATGCTGACGTTACCCCAGTGCATTATTCCTAATTTTGTCTCTGCATAGTTTATCACTTTTCAAATTATTTTTATCTTATTTAAAAATAGTTTTGCATTTTTACTGATGTTTTTTGTTTTACCAACCAGGTAGTGCACATTCATTGTAAAAAAAATTGGAATAAATAGAGAAATCTTAAAAAAGAAAATAAAATTACCCATATCAAAGTCCACTGAAAGATAATATTTTGAAGCTATCTTATATATCTACCTATCATTTATCTATCTTATTTTTAGCTTAATAGGTTTTATAAATATTCTGTTACTAATAACCTTTATATAGCATTATTATAATTGAAATATATTATCCTACAATATTCATGCAAAACAAATACTGTGAAATGCCTACAATGTGCCAGGTAGTATTCTAAGTCATTTGAGAATTATTGGGGAACAAATCATGTCCAGTTGTGATACACGGTAGGGAAAATAATAAAGCAGGTCAAGGGAAAAAAAGGTCTAGAGGTTGGAGTTACTTTTCTCTGTAAGAGATAAGGAAAGACCTCACTAAAGTTTTACTGTAGCTACTGTGTTGAGAAAAGACATTGAGAGAGGAGGTGGGTCGAGAGCAGAAGACGGTGACAAGTTAGAAAGCCATCATAATAATTTTGGAGCTAGAAGATGAGGGTGCCGACCGAGGAGGAATGGAGATGATGAGAAGTGGTTGGGATCTCAATAAATCTTGGAGGTAAAGCCAACAGAATTTACCAAGAAATTCAATGCTGGAGAATAGTATGCATGAACTTTAGACGTTTATTTAGCAACCGTTTATTTTTAGACAATTTGGTTGAGATTTATTCAATGCTCAGCAAGATTCCGAGGACATGAATGATTGGCTTATTGTCATATATATGAAGCCTAGCATATTACCTGACCTGTAGCAGATATTCAATAAATATTTGTTACATTATTGAATGAATGTTAGGAAGCTGTATAGCATTTATTTAATAATCTGAGCAGAATTCATAGAGGCACCTGGGAACCTCATCTTCCATGAAAGTATCTGTGCATTTTGTTTTTTGCCTTAGAAACTTGATCATTAATATTGTGTCTCTATTCCTCATAGAGTGATATTTTTCTTTAAAAATTAAAGTACATATGAACAGAAATATACAAATATAGTGTATTTTATCCATATAGATTGTAGAAGTCATTTAAAGATCACTTGTGCTTATCTTTTTAGTAGCTCTTACATCAGGCAGTGTTATCTTCCTCCCAAATGAGTTGTATATTAGCAGTAATAAGTTTGAAAAACTCTGGAAATATTAATTTTTTCTAGATTTATCAAAAAACTCTCAAAAAGTAAAAATTCAAATACATTTACTTTTTTATTCTTCAGTTAGTATTACCTAATTCACACCCCAAATCTTCTGATAAATGGAGAATTTTATGAATCGATGAAAACAGAATTAATGCTGGTATTATAAAAATAAAGTTCTAATGCAGAATGAGCTAGTTACGTATTACATACAGCACTTTTTTTCTATACTTTAAAAAATTTTTGTAATTGCATCCCTTCTGCTCAGGTCTCCAAATGCATTTAGTCCAACTTACTATATTGTTATACAACTTGATTTGGTAAGAACAAAACTTTTTGAAATAAAACTGATTTGTATTTACAAGTGAGGTTCTTATTCCAACTGGCTAGAGGATCCTGTTCTTGTTTTTCAATCTCTCTGATCTTCAGTTTCTTCATCTGAAAAACAGAGGTTGTGAAATATGTTCCTCAAAGTCTTTCATTTATTCATCTAAAAATATTTGTCAAGGGTTTTAATTATCTAATAATGAATATATGTTAGCCTTCCCTTTTCATATGAAGAATACATAAACAGCCATTACACACATACACATACATCTATATGATACAGCAGTACATAAGAGTTATTATAAAATTGTTTTATTTAAATTATATATTTGTTGGAATTATATGTAATTTTATATGTACTATTAATATTAGTATAATATATAATTTTATAAATATTTAATATGACATATATAATATGTATATATACATAAATAGATATACATATATATAATTTAGCAATTAAAATATCCATTGTAAACAAACTCATGTCTTATAATGAAGGACAAACCAGAAGTTGTTGTATAAGGTACAGGTTTGAGGAAGTCAAAGCAAAATTTTCTGTGTCAAAAAAGTGATAGTTTCAAATTTTTAAAATAACTTTGCCTGAGTATTTAAACTATCAAGATCCAGGTCAGGAATGCTTGGCTGATTTTAGGTGACATTTTGACATTAGCAAAAAGGATAATTTGTAATCAATCTACTTTCCTCATGCATGTAGATTTAAGGAGATAAATAAAATTACTTAGAGGGGCAAAGCTAGGTTATGCTAATTGAAAATTTTTATTTTCTTATATTATTTTTTGGTTAAATGACTAATACGTAAGTGGGGTGACTTAACTGTTTTTTTCATCAGAATGCTGAATGAACAAAGTTATGACATACTAGTCACAATGCAGGGAAAAAGAGTTAACATTCTTAAATACGATAATGTATTCATAAAAATGATCATTTTATTTCCTTTAAAATTAATTTCAGAAGGAAACAAGTGATTAATTCCATAATCCAACCCATGTAAGCAACGTGTAGGGAAAGAATAAAATTAAAGCTAACATGCATTTTGGCTTCCCTCTTTGTTTAGTGTCACGGCTTCAAAATAGTAGTCTCAACATGGGTAATTTCTTTTATTACTCTTAAAGTGTTTTTTATTGAATGGAATCAATAAAACAGTTTTAAAAAATTAAAATAACGTAAATCTAGAAGTATTCACCATGGTAATATGGAAAAAACTCTCCTTTCCCTTATTACTGTACACTGAAATTAATTAAATTACTAAATTAAGTAAGGCCTTTGTGTTGCAGAATGGAGGAGTGTGTTAAGAAAGGAGAAAGTCTTCAATTAATGATAAATTTAGCAAATTTTATGCAAATTTCTCATCAAAATGTCATGTTAAACTATCTAGGCCTAGTTTAGAAGTAGACAGAGCATAAAAGTTAACCAAACTTCTAGAAAAGAGAGCAAATTTGCAGAAGAAGCATGCAGCCCACCCCAACACACACCTAGTCATTTATTCCTCTTTGCTCTTCACAGCAACGCTCATAGACTTGAGAACAGAACAGATTTAAATCAAAGCAAGATATGATCTGTTTATATCAGATTTTAGAAATATCAAGTTATTTTTATACTTATGAATCACTCTACTTTTTAATATATAGCTTAAAATGCATTTAATAAGTTAAGTAATTTTAATAATATTTGAAGTCCACAAACCCTAAATCCTTGTATACTTTAAGTGTTAAACACAGGACTTAGGTTTCTAATTTTGCTCACTTAGGAACTGTCTCTATTAAATCTCCGTGAACAGTATTTGAAAACTTCTTATTCATATGAGATGATTAGAGAAGTATGCCCACAGGAGGAAATAGAGATTTAAAAAGAGTTTGTTTACTTCTGCAAAGCACAGTAAGCTAAAACAGAGACACTGTTTACCATAGCCCAAACAGGATCATTAATAAAGACCTCACAGAAATACGTTCTCTGTAGTTTGACAGTATGGGAAAAAGGCATAGACTGCGGAGTCAGACAGGCCTAAACTTAGAGTTCAACTCTTACACATATTAATGTGTAAGAGTGATTCGATACCTCTGTCTTTGGGCAGTTCACATGTTTCTAAGTCTCAGCTTCCTTTTCTGTAAACTGGGTAAAATGACTTCTACTTCACTGAATTATTGTTAAAGACTGATAGCAACATAGCATGAAAAGTGCCAAGCACAGTATCAGGAAAATAAGTTTCTGAGTGAAGTCTGATTTCTTTCCTGCTGGTTTTGCTGGTAGCACAGGTACTACACTCAAAACTCTTGTTTTTACTACTTCAGATAAATCACTGTATTTTCTTACTTCTCCTGTCCTGCAACATGAAACTTCAGCTTCTATCCTAGGATTATGGGGGCCAGAGTTGAAAGTAAAAAAATGTTAAAAAAACATTTTCTGTGAGAAAAGAAGATATCTGTGACTGTGTGTGTGTATGTGTGCACACACACGTGTACATTTGTCTGTTGGGATTTAAGTGAAGTGGTGGAGGAACAGAAGTTAATGTAAAAAAGTACTGTGTGGCATAAAAGAGGAAGTTGCTATTGAAACTATATAGAAGAATTAAGGAGCATCATCAGGAAGAGAAGGGACCAGTAGCAGAGGAGAAAGGACAGCCTAATGACCAGAGCCTGAAAGAATCCTTTAATCCTGATCTGAATAATGAGAGAAAACCAGTCACAGCCAATCTGGGTTTTGATG
The DNA here is from genome assembly GCF_949987515.2 of Delphinus delphis. Lineage (NCBI taxonomy): Eukaryota > Metazoa > Chordata > Mammalia > Artiodactyla > Delphinidae > Delphinus > Delphinus delphis. The sequence goes on along the minus strand of NC_082696.1, from coordinate 76,062,071 downwards.
CCCCATCTAATGTCTAAGAGTTTCTACAATTCCTCTAGAGTTTTCAAACCAAACATACAACTTTTTTCTTATTATTAAAAAGAAACCACTCATACACATCATTTAACTTAGGCATACGAGCACTTTTGTTTGTGCTTTGGTAGAGTGAGATTGAGGTTGAGATGCAGAATACAACACTGAAAAACAACCTTTAATTAAATTGTCAGACAAAGGAAAAGAACAACATTCAGTCCCTGCATGGGTGTGGTGACATGGAAATTGCTATTCCAAGCTGATAGTTTGTGTAGATCGGTGGAAAATATCTGGAAATAAATTTGGCATTATATGTAAATACATTTTAAACGTTTAATATTTCTACAATTTAATCTATTAACCCCACTCTACCAGTGTTTCCCAGAATGATTGAAGAGATGCTTCAGGTTTTTCTAAGAAAGGGATATTTAACTGCTGGGCAGTGCAACCCCTGTAAACTTGAAAACTGATCCACTAGAGCTTCATTTTGGACAGGACCTAAGAGTGAAGGAAAGCTTCTGAGAGTAGAATCAAAGCTGAGGATGACAGGAAGAGTAAAGGCAAAGGACAAAGAAAGATCTAAACCAAAGTGAGGGGGAAGCCTACAGTCAGAATATTTCAGAAAATAAGCTGTCATATATTTGAGCATTAGAGAAAACCAACAGAGGGGGAGTCATGTGAACTGATCAAAGTTTTCTTTAAATATGCTTCATCCTAAAAGTTCGTGAAGTCTAATATTTGAATAAAAATGTACATTATAAAATTACTGTAAGAAAAAATAAAAATAACAACCTTACAATGAAAGTATGCCATAAACATATGCCTTTAAAATAATTAAATGATATTTTAAAATCATATAAAACATGAAAGAAAAACATAACATAAATAAGAATTAGAAAAATGTGAAAAGATGTGTCAGTACTCAGGAAAAAATGAAAAAGAAAATTATTATTGTTTAGAAAAGAGTAATAAACTAGAAGGAATACGAGTGAATAAACACTGATACCTTAAGAGACAGAAAAGATGTAAAGAAGTAAATTTTTTTAAATAAAATAAAAACTTTAAGAAAAAGAGAAAAAGTCTTAGAAAAAAAGGGAAAATATCAAAGATAGGAAGAGAAAGTCCAAATTAAAATAATAGGAGTTCTGGAGCTGAAAACCAAAGCAAAGTGATAAAACAGCTTTCCCAAAATAATAATTAAGAAATATATTTGAAACCACAAATTGAGATAACATATCATGAACCCAAGAACCTTATTCCAGAATCACCAATTCCACATTACACATTCAAATAAAATTATTAGATTTTAAGTAATTACAAGAAAAATTATTTTTCATCTGGAAAATTTACCATACATTTCATATGGGTAAGCATAGATTATCACAAGGATTTCGAGAGCTATATACTTAGTCAACAAGAAAATGGAGAAAAATGTTTAATGTATTCAAGGAACAATTTCACAAGATAATGATTTTATATCTAACAAAAGTGACTTTCAATTACAATATGTCATTGAAAAGAATATGTAAGAATTCAAAGAATATTGTTCCCATGAGCATTACCTGAGAAATCTATGAGAGAATAACCTACAGGCAACCCAAATGACTAAAGATGCATGAACATAAGGGTTGGTGGTGAGTATCAATATATAGTTGCCTATCGAATTAAGATGAAATGAGGGCTAAGAAGAAGAAAATACTAGTATGAAACGGCTGTATACTCTGGCAATCTGTTTATAAAGGCTGTCTAGCAATGAGGACTCCATTGTTGGTGGTAGGCAGAAAATAAAGTCTTTATCATTTGGCAATTGTTAAAATGACAAAGTGAATTGAGACACAGTGCTGGTGGAAGGGGACACACATTGGTTAAGTTCCAATCATTTATGGAACTTAATGGCAAAAGGGAAACAGTAAGTATGAAAACTATGAATTGGGGGGACTTTCCTGGTAACGCAGCGGTTAAGAGTCTGCCTGCCAGTGCAGGGGACATAGGTTCGAGCCCTGGTCCAGGAGGATCCCACATGCCACAGAGCAACTAAGCCCGTGCACCACAACTACTAAGCCTGTGCTCTAGAGCCCGCAAGCCACAACTACTGAGCCCGCGTGCCACAGCTACTGGAGCCTATGTGCCTAGAGCCAATGCTCCGCAACAAGAGAAGCCACCGCAATGAGAAGCCCATGCACCGCGACAAAGAGTAGCCCTGCTCGCCACAACTAGAGAAAGCCTGCACGCAGCAATGAAGACCCAATGCTGCCAAAAGTAAATAAATTAATTAATTAAAAAAAAAAACAACTATGAATTGGGAAGGCTTTACTTAAAGCCATTTTGTTTTAATTAAAGAGAGATAATGACAAGTTCAGGTGATTAATTATCAATCCAAGGCAAAATCTGAATACCAGAGTGACACTTGGCAGCATTTAAGGAGAATTTAATTGCCTGCCACTGGAGAGCAGACAGAATAGAAGACTGGGTTCAAAACTTAATCATAAAACTAGTGAAGTGTCAAAGAAAATTGAATTCTCAGCCCAGTAGATCTCCTAGACTAAGGTCAGTGTTCTAATAATAAAGGCATATTCCTCTTAGATTTGGAATAAAGATAATTGATTAGACGAAGGTGAGAACCTTGAAGTTCCATTTTCCCCTGAACCCTCTTAGTAGTGGAAGTAACCCAAACTCCTTTGTTAGAAGAGAGTGGTTCTGCTTTAAAGAAGACTTGGCTTGGAGATCATGCAGAAGATTCAAATGAGTTAGGTGTTTTCAAAGTCAATGTTCCCACCAATGCCCCCTGCATCCCAAGCATCTACCCTCATCTCCCTCCAAGTAAACAGACCAATAAGAAGGGTCAAATACCAGTACAGTCCCATGAGGAAGTACTGAGCTAGCTATAGGACAAAAGAGACTATGCTAAAGGAGATGCAGGATCTGTTTAATAGTTACCACAGTGTCCAAGAGATATGAATAAAACTGGATCCTGAAGGTGATGGACCAAGAAGTAAAGAACATAAAGTTGGATAACGCAGATTGTATCAGTATGGAGCATTCTCATAGGATACATGATTTAACACACCGGCAAGGACCCTAGGAGGCATATAATACATTGCTAGGATGTCACTTAGAAAGCCTGAAACATGATGGAGCGTAAAAGTGAAGTAGAAATGCCAGAACTGTATGACAGATAGAAGAGGAAGGTATGAAATGGCTTAAAGAAATGTGTATGGTATAGTGATATACTATGTAAGATCAGAAGAACAACCAGAAAACTATATACAAGTACTAATAAATAACCAGAAGCACAGCTCATTCACTAAGCAATAAAGATGACACTGATGAGAACGGCACTATCATCCATCGTCCCTGAGAAGCTTGGTAAGGTTCTCTTCTAGGGTTGAATGTAGGAAATGCTGTAACAGAACCAGTATCCCTGATCGCAATGAGTATCCTGAGACAAATGAAGTCAGGTAGTGGCACTTTACTGTCAAAGTAAGATGAGCACTCTATTAAAATAAGCAGCAAATTTGGGGTGGCAGGCCGGCGAGGGCTTGACCTGCAGAGATATGTGGAGATGGTCAATATAACACAATACCTCTAAAAGTAACTTACATGGAAAGCTCACCAGGATATTGCTTAATTTCTATAACAAAAAATCAAGGATGTATCTTTCTGAATTAGTGTTCTGGGGATTTTTTTGGATAAATACCCAGGACTGGAATTGTTGGTTCATATGGTAGATCTATTTTTAGTCTTTTGAGAAACTTCCATACAGTTTTCCGTAGTGGGTGCACCAATTTACATTCCCACCAACAGTGGATGAGGATTCCCTTTTCTCCACATACTAGCCAACATCTCTTATCATGGTCTTTGGTGATAGCCATTCTGACAGGGGTGAGGTAACATCTCACTGTGGTTTTAGTTTGCATTTCTCTGCTGATTAAGGATACTGAGCATCTTTTCATATGCCTATTGGATATCTGCATGTCTTTTTGGAAGAATGTCTATTCAAGTCTTCTGCTCACTTTTTAATCTGGCTCTTCTTTTGATGTTGAGTTGTATAGGCTGTTTATATATTTTGGATAGTAATCCTTTATTGGTCATTATTTGCAAATATTTTCTCCCATTCAGTAAGCTGTCTTTTCATTTAGTCGAAGGTTTCCTTTGCTGTGCAAAAGCTTGTAAGTTTAATTAGGTCCCATTTGTTTATTTTTATTTCCTTTGCTTGAGGAGACAGATTCAAAAAATACTGCTATGATATATGTCAAAGAGTGTTCTGCCTATATTTTCTTCTAGGAGTTTTACGGTTTCAAGTTTTACATTTAGGTCTTTAATCCATTTTGAGTTCATTTTTTATATGGTGTTAGGGAATGTTCTATTTTCATTCTTTTACATGTAGCTGTCCAATTTTCTCAGCACCACTTATTGAAGAGACTATCTTTTCACTATTGTGTATTTTTACCTCCTTTGTCATAGATTAATTGACCATAAGTGTGTGGTTTTATTTCTGGGCTCTTTATTCTGGTCCATTGATCTTTGTTTCTGTTTTTCTGTGCCTGTACTATGCTGTTATGATTACTGTCTCTTTGTTTTGTAGTCTGAGGTCTGAGAGTGTGATATCTCCAACTCTGTCCACGTGGTAAGAGTTATAGTGGCGAAGGCCCATTGGAAGCCTCTAAAACTATCCACTTCCCCAGAAAATAATAGTAAATAAAAAACAACAACACATTTTTGAAGGAATGGGTTACTTACTATCACCCTTAAATATTTAAAGATGACAGGTGTGGCAGTTCTTACCATCCCCATATAGTTCAGTAGTCTAACCCCTAAAAAAATTGGATAGGTTTATGGATGACAGTAGCCTAATACAAACAACTAAGTAGTAGTTCCAATTGTAGAAGTTGTGCAAATGTGATGTCTTTGATAGGGCATATTAATTTAGCTTCTGGTACATGCAGGTATGATTGTTTTTCATACCTATTCAGAAGGATCATGAGAAACTGTCAACATCACAAGATATGGACAACAGTATACATTATGTTTTTGTCCCAGAGCTATATTAACTTTCCAAAAGTCACTTGACCTTCTGGACATTCCTCAGATCATCGCTTTGGTCCAGGATAGTGTTTATATCATGTTGACAGGCAGATGAACAAGAAACGGCAAGGGGCACACTGGGCTTAGTTAGATATTCAGACTCCAGAGGATGAGAGGTAAACTGCATCAAGATTCAACGATCAGCCATGTAAATGGAATTTTATGGATCCAGAAATCTAGGTCATACTGTGATATGCAATCTAAAGTATAGGACAAAATATCACATCTTGCATGACCCACAAGTAGGAAACAGGATACTCCGTAGGTCTCTGAGCTTTGGAGGCAGCATACCCTTTTTAAAAAATTTTTATTGAGGTATAGTTGATTTACAGTGTTCTGTTAGTTTCAGGTGTACAGCAAATCGAATGTTATACATATACATATATCCACTCTTTTTTAGATTCTCCCCCCATATAGGCCATTACAGAGCATTCAGTAGACTTCCCTGTGCTATACATTAGGTCCTTATTAGTTATCTGTTTTATATATAGTAATGTGTATGTGTCAATCCCAAACTTCCAATTTATCCCTCCCCTCCCCCTTACCCCCCGGTAACCATAAGTTTGTTTTCTACATCTGTAACTCTGTTTCTGTTTTTGAACTTATCTACAAAGCATATCCTTTTAAAAAATAGACTTTATTTAGAGTAAATTTAAATTCATAGCAAAATTGAGCCAGGGATACAGAGATTTCCCAAATACCTCCTTTCGTTAAGTCATTTGTAGTTTTTTCTATTTTCAGCATCCTCCACCAGAGTGGTACCTTTGTTACAACTGATGAAGCTACACGGACATTATTATCACCTAAAGTCCATAGTTTATATGAGGGGTCGCTCTTGGTATTGTATATCCTATGGGTTTGGACAAATGTATAATGACATGTATCCAGCATTATAGTATCATACAAAGTAGTTCCACTGACCTAAAAATCCTCTGTGCTCCACCTGTTTACCTCTCCCTCTCCCCGAACTCCTGACAACCACTGATCTTTTCACTGTCTCCGTAGTTTTGCCTTCTCCAGAATGCCATATAGGTGGGATCGTACAGTATGTAGCCTTTTCATATTGGCTTCTTACACTTATATTTATATTCCTCTATATTTTCTTCATGACTTTCAGGGCTTGATAGCTAATTTCTTTTTAACACTGAATAATATTCCACTGTATGGAATTCATCCCATTCATCTACTGAGAACATCTTGATTGGTTCCAGGTTTTGGCAATTATGAATAAAGCTGTCATCACCCTCATTTTCAAGTTTTCTGTTGACATAATCTTCAGCTTATTTGGGTTAATACTAAGGAGCGTGATTTCTGAATCATATGGTAAGAAACTGCCTAACTGTCTTCCAAGGTGGCTGTATTATTTTGCATTCCCACTAGGACTGAATGAGTGTTTCTGTTGCTCCACATCCTTGCTAGTTCTTGATGTTGACTCTGTTTTATATTTTTGCCATCCTAATAGGTATGTAGGGGTATCTCTTTATTGTTTTAATTTTTATTCTCTGATGACATATGGTGTGGAGCACCTTTTCATATGCTTCTTTGCCATCTATGTATCTTCTTTGTGTATTTTGGATAACAGTCCCTTATCAGAAATGTCTTTTGCAAATATTTTCTCCTAGGCTGTGGCTTGTTTTAGATGGTAGCATATTATTAACTTGGGAAAATTAGTTCAAATTCAGTTCCTTAGTGCCATAAAAGATGGTCAGCTTTGAGAAGGACCTAGTACAGGAAAGAGCCCAAAAGGGTCCCACCTATGGTGAAAGGAGACGTGCCACTTAATTCCTACGACCTGGAAGACCTCATGGTTCTGCACCATTTTTCAATAAAACCTTCAACAGTGATGAAATTCTTCCATGTTTGTATGGTGCAATATAGTAGTCACAAGCCATACGCAACTACTGAACACTCAAAATGTGGCTAGTGCAACTAAGGAACTGAATTTCTAATTTTATTTAACTAAATAGTCACATGTGCCTCGTAGCTACCATATTGGGCAGTGCAGGGGGTTATTTATTGATGGAAAGATATGTGCAGTTAATGATAGACCCAATAGTGAATGACAATGTAGACCACGTGGTTCTAGGGCAAGGCCATGATATTTACAGAGAACTATACACCATTTCAAAAATAGCTTGGTAATCCACCATTTAGCAAGGTAATCCTATCTTGCTAATCCACCTGAGAGAGATGGAGTAACAGAGAGTGAAACACTCTGATTATCTAGCCAAAGCTGCCCATAATGCATTGGATTCTGTCAGACCCAGCATATCATAAAGTTAAGTGGGTTTAACAGCAATCTATCATAAGTTGGAAGTGACACATCTGGGATCATGTGTGAGCAGTGCAAGAGTGACCACACAAGTTACACAAGTAGGTGACCCAGACTGCTATGTCATCCCTCATTGTTGCACCAGTGCTTCATGCTAAGCTTATGATCATGTGAGAGATTCTTTATGGCCAATTCATGAAGAAGGAAAAAGGATGGCTTTGACTGTCATGGATGGGTCAGTTGAGTAAGTTTATGTGAGCTACTAATGGAGGGCAACTGCGTTACAGCCCCAGTGAGATGGTCCTGAATGACATCCTTCTATGGGAAGAGGTCTAGGTGACACATTTTGTCATTCATTCTTGGTGAGAGAAATGGGCTGAGCTAATATTCTGTATAGATGCATAGGCAGGATAAATGGCCTGACTGGATGGTATGGGACATGAAAAGAAAGAGATGGGGGAATTGAAGTTTTAGGGAAAGGCATGTAGTTGGAAATATGAGTATGCACAAATTGTGAACACTTTTGTATAGCATGTTAACATCCCCTAAGGGTATCCACTTCAAGCTTGGAGTGTGCTCAGAGCATATTAAAGATTGGATGAGGTCTCTGTTGCAATTATATCAACATCTCTCTCCAATTTTGCCTTATTTACTTCCTTACACTTTTATCTCACAAGAGTACTCTCCAAGAAGGTTTCTGTAGACAAGCCTTCATTTTAGGTCTATTTCCAGGAAACTCAAACTTTTATTCTTATTAGAGAAACAGACAAAATACAAACATTATAAAGACAATGCTGGGGAGTGGCCAAGATAAAACCCCAGAAGAAGAACTAAGCAAAGTAGAGATAAGCAATCTACCTATTAAAGAGTTCAAGGTAATGATTATAAAGATGCTCAAGGAACTCAGGAGAAGAATGGATGACTGCAGTGAGAAGACTAACAAAGAGTTAGAAAATATAAAGAACCAAGCAGAGCTGAAGGATACATTAACTGAGATTTAAAATATACTAGAAGGAATCAATAGTAGATTAGATGATAAGGAGGAATGGATCAGCAAAATGGAAGACAGAGTAGTGCAAGTGAACTTAGCTGAACAAACAAACAAAATTAAAAATGAAAATAGTTAAGTGACTCCTGGGACAACGTAAGGCATACAAACATTCACATTCTAGGGGTCGTAGAAGGAGGAGAGAGAAAGAAAGAGGCAGAGAACTTAGTTAAAGGAGTAACAGCTGAAAACTTCCTTAACTTGGGAAAGGAAATAGACACCTAGATCCAGGAAGCACAGAGAGTCCCAAACACGATCAATCCAAAGGGTCCACACCAAGACACATTGTAATTAAAATGGAAAATATAGTACATTATACTCACTTTTATTTCATCTTATGTTAATCATTCCACAATATATGTGGGAATATACATGTTTATTATTTCACAACATATCACTGATGTTGAATCATAATTTTCTATAACTGTATAGTTTTCTATTGTATCGATGTGTCAATTCTTTTAACTAGTTCCCTATTAATGGACACTTAGGAAGTTTAAAATACTTTGTTTCTACAAACAATACTGCAATATTTAATTTCTTTCCTCTAGAAGTAAATCTGTAAAATAAATTTCCCAAAGTGAAATTGCTGTATAAAAGGTATATGAATTTCTTTTTGATAACTACTGACAAATTTTCTTTCAGAGAATGTGTACAAATCTACCCTCCAACAGCAAAGTAGAAAAGTTCCTGATATCCTAAATCTTACAAATGGGGACTGTTATCAAATTTTTAGATTTTCATTTCACTGACAGGGAAAACATGATATTTCAGTGCAATTTTACTGTCCATCTCTATTTTAAACAAGGTTGGGCATCTTATGTGCACAGAGTAGTTGTTTTGCCTTTTTGTTCATTGCTTGTTCACATAATTTGCCCATTTGTTTATTAGGTGATTTATTTTATCCTATCAACTCTTGGAAACTCTTTACAGATTCAAAATATTTGGCCTTGTCTGTTATAAAATTGCAAATAATTTTCACAGAAAGTAGTTTATCTTTTGATTGGCTAATCAGAAATTAGTTTTTAAGGTTATCAAAATCAATCTTTATTTTGTGGATTCAGGATGTTGAGCCACAGTTAGAAATCCTTTTCTACTACCAGAAGTTTTATTATTTTACTTTCCTAACGTTTGTACTATTATCATTAATCTCTTGATTAGTCAGACTTCATCCTTAAATATCATATTCCAATAAAGGCTCATGGATGCTGTATTCCTTTAGTTCCTGAATTCAGTGAGTGGCACAAACAGCTTTCTTGTTTTCTGAGGTTGTATGTGGTCCAGAGGAAGTCTGAGATTAAATAAGCTACCTTTCTTCTACCTATGATATTGGACAATTCTTATTTTTGCTACCTCTATAACCATATGCCTTTATTTTTATAGAAATGCATAAACGATAGCTTGATATTTCTTCATTAATCATATTGTATTAGTTTGGGGGCAAGTGGTATTTCCTTTGATAAATGACTTTATATTTTTTTACTCAGGGAAATTTGTATGGCATTTCTTTGAATATTATTTTTCTTTTCTCTTTTTCAGGGACTCCAAAAACATGTGTTTCATCTTTGCCATTTTCTGTATTAAGCATAGTTTCCATAATCATTGAAATGTTTTTACTTTACAGTTTCTTTTTGTGAGAATGGCTTATATCTGCCCCCTAGGTCTCTGTGTTTTCCGTCACTTTTTAATTTAATTTTCACTGCTTTTAATAATCCTTCCTAGCAACATTTCCAGTCATTCCTTTAGCTTTCTTTCTGTTATTTTTAGCTCTTTCTTAACAAGTCTGTATCTTGATTTATTTTAAGTTTTGTTTTGGTTTGTTTTAAAGAAGGTCTATTAGTTTCCTATTGCTGTTGTAACAAATTGCTGCACACTGGGTGGCTTAAGACAACAGAAATTTGTTTTCTGCAAGTCCTGGAGGCCAGAAATCTGAAATCAAGTTTTTGTTAGGGCCATGCTGCTTCTGGGCGGTCTGGGAAGGAATTCTTTGCCTCTTCTAGATTCTGGTGGCTGCCGGCGTGCCTTGGCTTTCTGTGGTTCATAGTTTCATCTTTCCAAGCCCTCTTCCACCTTCGCATCATCTTCTCCTCTGTGTGTGGTTAGGGCCCACCCAGATAGATTAGGATACGTTCCTCCTCTCAACATCCTTAATTTCTCATATCTTTTGCTCTATAAAGTCACATTCACAGATTCCAGAGATTAGAGCATATCTTTTTGGAGACACCATTCAGCCTACTACTTAGAGCTTATATTATTTGCCAGCTCTCATGAAGCTTAGAGATGGGTGGAAATGCAAGAAAGACCATAAATGAACAAATTAAAAAACATCAGCTAGGGACCAGTATATGCAGATAATTAAAATAAAATAATATTATAGAGAGCCATTAGGTAACTATTTTAGACTAGTTGTTCTAGACAGGCCTCTCTGAGTTAGTAATATTGTAATAATAATCTGAGCGATGAGAAGGAGTCAGAAGTTCAAATATCTGGGGAATGAGCATCCCAGGCAAAGGAAACAGCTGACGTAAAGGCTCTCAAGCTACAACATGTTTGCCATATTAAAATAATAGAAAAACAGGGAATTCCGTGGCGGTCCAGTGGTTAGGACTCCATGTTTCCACTGCAGGGGGCACAGGTTCAATCCCTGGTTGGGGATAGAATTCCACATTTCCACTGCAGGAGGCACAGGTTCAATCCCTGGTTGGGGAACTAAGATCCTGCATGCCGTGCAGCATGGCCAAAAATAAATAAATAAATAAAATAATAGAAAATCAAAATCACATAGCTAGAACATAGCAGTTGAAAAAAAGCAGATATGCTTAGTAATGTAGACATGAACCAACTCCTACGGAAAGATCCCATGTGCTGTGTGGTGCAGCCAATAAAATCAAATAAAGTAAAATAAAATAAAAACCACATAGCTAGAACATAGCAGATGCAAAAAAGCAGATATGTGTAGCAATGTAGACATGAACCAACTCATACAGGAAGATACGGCATGCTGTGCAGTGCGGCCAATAGCATAAAGTCAAATACAATACAGTACAATAAAATACAAACCACATAGCTAAAACCAACTCACAGAGGGCTTTGTAAACCAGGCTAAGGAGTTTCTTGATGAGCCATGCCTATGTTCAGATTTCATCTTACATTACATCTATCTTTCTTAATATAGTGTACATTATTATGCTTCTCATTAAATATTTACTACACTCTGATTTTCTTAAATAATTTAGTTTATTCCTAGCCCCTGTTTTGTTATGTGTTGAGATGGATCTTTGCAGAAATAATTAATTTCTAATTACTCAGTCACCAGAATCACTCATATTAGCATAAAATGTGAAGTGTCTGATTCCAATTATAGTTGTAAAATTGATTGATCCATGTTCCATGTGTCAAATCCTCGTTAGTTGATTAATTTGCTATCTGAATTGATAAATGAAAATCTCTATCCTAAAAATTAACATGTGCAAGGAAGAAGGTGTGCTTGTACTTACACAGCATTTCTAAGTCAGTCAACAAAAGGGGGTCTAAAAAAATAGCTGAGTTTGGTCAAATAAATAATTTCTAAGGGTCACTTTCATGTGGTGTTATATGGACATACATTTTAAACAAGGATTGGCTTTTTTTTTTTTTTTGTGGTACACGGACCTCTCACTGTTGTGGCCTCTCCCGTTGCGGAGCACAGGCTCTGGACGCGCAGGCTCAGCGGCCACAGCTCACAGGCCCAGCCGCTCCGCGGCATGTGGGATCTTCCCGGACGGGGGCACGAACCCGTGTCCCCTGCATCGGCAGGCGGACTCTCAACCACTGCGCCAGCAGGGAAGCCCCCAAGGATTGGCTTTTCACATTATTTGCTCTTTGCATTGTAATCTAGAGAGCATTGCTCAAAGAACTCTCCTATAACATCTTAACAGTGTTTCTTGACGTGAAGTTCTCAAGGGCTAAAAATATTGCATCTCATGAAACCCTTTTCCAGAATGCAAATACCCTAGATGGATAACATATTAAAATGTGGATGTGGCATCATTTAATCAGAGATTAGTGAACTAGTCAGCTACATGCCTGACATAACTTGCAAATCAGCAGCTGTTGGCAGAATCTGGCTGCAGTCTTGTTTTGTTTGGCTAGTACAAACGTATTTGCACAGAATTTGAATTTAATGACTAAACAAGGCAGGCTTTCTTCCACTCTCCAGTGGCCCTCTGGTTTTCTATCTTCTTTCTGCTGAGTTCAAATCACATATTTATGTTATTTCTTGGCATTTGAGTTTGTGATCTCTACCATAGCACCAATACATTAATGGAAGGAGAGGAGACACTACCTGAAGCTTGTGTAGCTGTGCAGCTGAAGAGGACAGGCCAGCGATTAGGAGGGTATCTTTCTGGGTCATCTTTCATAAAACATACTGTCACGGTAATCTCATCCTATACTGATGAGTCCCAAACCTATACATTCATCTAAGGCCTTTTTGTTTAAAGCTCAAGAAAGAAAGAAATAGAGAGAGAGAGAGAGAGAAGAAGGAAGGAAGGAAAGAAAAAGAAAGAAAGAAAGAAAGAAAATAAAAGAAGTAAGGAAGAAAGGAAGGAAGGGAGGAAGGAAGATAAAGAAAGGGTACTGGGGTTCACTGAAAGGTAGGAGGATGGGAAAGGGACTTACACTTTCTGATTTGCCTGATGTTTCTGCCAGCACCCACCCTGTCTCAGAAATGGCTCTTCACCATAGAAGCATCATTTTCTTTCAATAACAACTGGGTCCTGATTCCACTTTCTTCCTTCACTCATAGAAACATCTTCGTTGCATCTCTTTAGAGGTTAAATTACCAAAAATAAAGCAGTGGCCTCCTCCTCAGAGGTCTGAGTCCCATCACCACATGTCCAAGCCTGTTGAGGTCATCCCTTACTTTTGCATTCTAACCACCTAGCAGAGGGCATGGTTCCAAGCGTGTAATAACTCAGTGAGTGAATGAAGGAATGGATGTAGAAAATACATTAAACACCATGTATCCTAGCCACACACCGTGCATTCTAGAAACATTAGAAAGAGCTATACAATTCGTATGTTCTTTTCTTTGCTTTTCTATTCTCACCAAATGATCCCACCATATTAGTAACTGTTCAGCATGGACACTTGAGAGTCAATTTAAATTTTTATTCTCCCTCGCGTATCACAACCACTCCTTTACTAGATTTTGCAGATCAGGTATATTCCAAATGCGTCAACTTGTTTTACGTCCACTGCCACCATAGGGCACTGTGGACTCTTGTCAGTGATTACCTGATTTGACCCCAAAGTGGTCTCTTTGCCTCTGTCCTGCCCTCCACCAATTCATTCTTCACTCTGGTTGTGCATCTTGTCACAATGTGTCCACATACGCCTCATTCCTTTCCTGGAACTCCTTCCCATCTCAGGGTATTTTCACAAGCTGCTTTCCCTCTTCTGTTCTCATACGACTTTGCCTCCCTCACAATTACTCAGGCCTCACCTCCAGGTTAAGCGTCACTTTCTCTTTAAACTTAATGCCTCTGGTGAAATATTCCAGTTATATTCTCTTACTGTATTATAATTCTTCAGAGCATCTACTTCAAGTTAAATTCATTAATTAGTTTCGTAATAATGTACCTATTGTCGTTCTATGTCTTTTTCCTTCCTTTCCAAAATCAGGATGGAATTAGTGTTCACTTTTTTACGTTTTGTGAGAATTTAATATAATACATGTAAATCACTTAAAACAGCATCTCATTCATTGTGAACACTCAATAATGTTGGCTATTATATTTATCATCATCATCATTACTAGGCTTTAAATTCCTTGAGTGACTTAGGAACTCCTGAATTTTGAGGCAATGGAATTAAGTCTATAGCATTCTACCCCCGCCCCCCCCCCCCAAATTCACATTCTTCTCATATGCGAAATACATTTATTTATTCTATCCCAACAGCCCCAATGTATTCCCAATGTCTTAACTCATCCCCAGCATCAATTCTAAGTCCATTGTCTCATGTAAATATTACCTAAATCAGACATGGCTCAAAGGAACAGCACCCACACCGCTCTCTGCAAGGGCCCTGCCTATGCAGCTCTGCTGGGTGGATGTCCTGCCCCTTGAAACCCAAGTGGAGGCATCTTTACCAACTCCCCCCACCTTCAACCACCCCTGTGTACTCTGGGGCTGTGATGGGAGTAGCAGCCCTGAATCACCTTTGGAGTACTTCTTCCCTTTTCTTGAAGGATAGCATATGTTCACAGTCTCCACTCCATCCCATTTTCTGTTTCCTTTAATCCCAGCTGACAGTGTTTCTGCTGGTATAATCCTATCTATATTCTTGGCTTCTGTTGAGATGGCTGATAAGGTCCATAATTTATACCCACTGTAGTCTCCTGGTCAAATAGTTGGTACCCACACTGTAGGCATTCTCTGCTGAACGTGCTTTCTCATTTTCTACAATATGGACAGGTTGAAAATTTTCCATATATTTAAATTCTGGTTCCTTTTGCTTAACAATTCCATCTTCAATCCATCTATCATCTAGCATTTTTCTATAAGCAATCAGGAGGAACAAAGCTGTACCTTCAATACTGCCTAGAAATCTACTTAACTAAATATCTAATTTCATCATTCACAAGATTATCCTTACACAAAACACTAGAACACAATTCAGCCAAATTATTTGCCACTTTATAACATGGATAGTCCTTCCTCCATTTTCCAGTAACATGTTCCTTATTCTTGTCTGAGATCTCACCAGAATGTCTATATTTCTAGCGTACACCTCAAAACTCTTCTAGCCTCTACCCGTTACCCAGTTTCAAAGCTGTTTCCACATGTTTAGGTGCTTGTTACGGTATCACCCCGCTTCTTAGTGCCAAAATCTGTCTTAGTTGGCTCGGGTGGCCACAACAAAATACCATAGACTGAGCAACTTAAACAACAGGAATTTATTACTCACAGTTCTGGAGACTGGAAGTCCGAGGCCAAGGTGCCAGCATAGTTGGTGTCTGGTGAGAACTCTCTTCTAAATGGCCACCTTCCTGCTGTGTCCTCACATGGCCTTTCCTTGGTGTGTGAGGGTAGAAAGAGAGAGAGGAAGCAATCTTCCTGGTATTTATTCTTATAAGGGCACTAATTCCATCATTAGGGCACCACCCTCACCTAAACCCAGTTACCTCCCAAAGACCCCCATCTCCAAATAGTATCACATTTGGAGTTAGGGCCCCAGTATATAAATTTTAGTGGGACACAATTCAATTCATAGCAGTAAGTCTGAATTATTCAAGATTGTATTCTAGCATCAAGCACACTGTGCCTGGAACATTTAAGTAATAAATAAGTATGTGTTGAAAGAACATATGTATGAATAAGTGAGTAAATGAATAAATTTCTATTGCCATTGGAGACAAGGAGAAGGTCTCAAGAATGGAATTTTGGGGAACAATTTTGATGAGTGAGAAATAAGAAGAAAAAAATCCAGAAAAAAGAAAGGTCAAGAAGGGAGAAAGCTAGACCACAAAATGTCTTGGAAGACAAGACATTGAGAGATTTAAATGAGGATTATTCAGCTGTGTTAAATAACCAAAAAAGGCTGACATTAACATTTATCACTAATTCTTATAAAACTTGCATCAGTTCAAATTAGCAAAAAGGCTAGGGATTTGATGCTCAAAATAACTTACACTAGAAATCAGGTTATTACTAAACAGTCATCCTAATTAAAATGGAAAACAAATCATAGCATACGTAATATATTTTGTCAAAATACTAACACTCACTGACAACAAGGGCATTGCCATTCTTCTAAACAGCATGTGCTTTTTGCTTGTGAGAGAGGAATTTATAAGATTAAATTCAAAAGAGATAGATAGAACCATTGAGAGACAGAAACTCTTGGTCTATGGTACTTTAAAGAGCAGACTGTGTAAACAGATTTATAACTTGCTTCGATTCACTTAACAATATATGGAAATGTTTTCCATGTTATCACTTAATCTTTCACATCATTATTTTCAATAATTGCATCACACTCCATCTTAAACATGGAACAAATGTTACTAATTGCTTTTGGATAAACAGTTATTTCAAATGAACTGCAACTATCAACTGTTCTGGGTCTACTATAACTAGAAATAATGATTTGCAAATATCATGACTATATTCTTAGAATACGTTTTTAGCGTCAATAAGGAAGCACATTTTTAAAGCTTTTGATTTAAATTCTCCTACAAGTGGTGATAGCAAGTACTGATTTCCCCACATCTTCATCAGCATGGGTTTTATCATCTTTTTCTTTCTTTTTCTAGTTTTTTTGATGTTGCTGAAAAAAATTGTCACCATGTGGGTTTAATTTGCATTTACATGACTAATGATGAGTTAATATTAAATAACACTAGACTACCAATATATACTCACATATACATTCAGGATTCATTGAGTGGAGAAGAGTAAATTTATTCATTGAAACATTAATTAATTACTAAATGTCTTCTGTGATCCAAGCTCTGTTTTAGATAGTGCAGATAAATAAACAAAACCAACCAAAGTCCTTGCTGTCAGGAAACTTATATTGTAGTATATATATAAAAAAAAGATAATAGAAAAAAATGTTTAAAAGTCAAGAATACTAAGGAGCAAACCAGAAACCAGAAAAGGATGCTTAGATAATTTGAGAGGTCAGCTTTAAATTGGGTATTCAGATGCAATGGTGAATGGAATTGTTTCCTTAATTTCTCTTTCTGATAGTTCATTGTTAGTATATAGAAATGCAGCAGGTTTTTGTATATGAATTTGGTATCCTGAAACTTTACCGAATGAGTTCTAGTAGTTTTCTGGTGGTGTCCTTAGGAGTTTCTATGTATCATGTCATCTGCAAACACTGACAGTTTTACTTCTTCCTTTCCAATTTGGATTCCTTTTATTTCTTTTTCTTCTCTGATTGCTGTAGCTAGGACTTCAAACTCTATGTTGAATACAAGTGGCAAGAGTGGGCATTCTTGTCTTGTTCCTGATCTCAGAGATGACCTACAAAGGTGATACTATTTAAATAAAGACATGAAGGAGGTGAGAAGTGTGGCTTTATATATAAGAGGAGAAGGGAGCTGCAGGTAGAGGGAATGAGAAGTACAAAGAGCAGGAGCAGGGCTACCATCTCCTGGTTTAATTATTAAATTTCTAGGATCATCAGTGAGACCAAGTACTGCTGGGGTAGAGGGACTGAGGTGAGTAGTAGAAGGTGAAGTCAGAAGGGTTTCAGGCGTCCAAAATTGACTATTATCCTGCAGACTATTCTAGGAACTTTGGCTTCTTAATGAGTGAAATGGGAATACACCAGAAGTTTTGAGGAGCTGAAAGATACAAACTGAATTGAATTTTAAAAGAATTATCCTTGCTGCTCTGTGACAGAGGTTGGGGGCCAGAATAGAAGACGGGAGATCAGAGAGGAGGCCGTTGTAATGCTCCCTGTGAGAGACGAGGGTGGCAGGAGAGGTGCCAGCTACAAGTGAAACTCTTGGGTATATTTTGAAAGAATTTTCTGGAGTGTTTGCTCTATGTTGTGAGACAAAAGAGAGAATTCATGGGTAACTTTACATTTTTGGATTGAGTATGGAGTGGCCCTTAATTGAGATGGGGAAGACTGTGCGAGAAGGAGGCCACGGAAAGAAAAGATTAGGGGGAATCGGCTTTTGGAAGCACGAAGTGTGAGTTGCCTACAAGACATTCCAGTTAAGATGTGAAGGAGGCAGTTGGATATACAAGTGAACAGTTGGATGTACAAATTCAGGCTGCAGATATAAATTTGGGAGTTAGAGGTATGGCCAGTAAGCCTAAAAATGAGTTTGAAACCTAGGACGTGGAAGATACAAAACCTTCAAGATCTGCAAATATTTAATTTTTCAGTTTTAAAGTAGAAAATAGTAATATTTACTATGGGTAATTTTAACAGAAAAATACTAGAGAAATTGTCATTCACATTAACTTCTTAAACATGCATTATAAATAGAGCACCCTGTAATTGTAAAAAATGGTAATAACAATGTATTTAGATATATAGAAATGTTCAGAGTAGTGCTTGAAAACACGACTACATAGAATATTACACAGACATGCATACTAAAAAAATCAAAGATTAATAAAACTCAGTTGAATGGGGAGTAAAAGTAATTCATAATTATGATATAAAATGCACAAGTCTCTGGGGTTGCTTTTCAAAATCAGTTAGCAATATGATTCAAAGGTATCTCCCTTATAAAGTAAAGCTACTAACTGAGAGATTTGGAATACTATGTAGTAATTAAAAAGACAATTTATATCTAAATGTACTAATATGCAAGGATCCCCAAGGAATGTCAGGTTTAAAAAATCAAGTTTCAGAACAGATTTATATTATAGATCCATTTATATTAAAATTCCTATATGCATATGTACAAAAAAAGTCTTGCTCTCCTACCCCTATATTGCCCTTCCCCATTCCCCTCTCCCCACTGATAACCAGGAGTAAGAGATACAAAGTATTAGGTATAAAATAAGCTACAAGGATATATTATACAAAACACAGAATACACCCAATATTTTATAATAACTATAAATGAAATAGAATCTTTAAGAATTGTGAATCACTAGATAGCACACCTGTAACTTATATAATATTGTACAGCAACTATACTTCAATAAAAAAAATGCTTAGGACCCCCAGAAAAAAAGTAGATTTGTTTCTAAACTGTTGAGTAAAATTCTTCACAGAGGTGCAACTTATTAGTATAGCTTCCTTCCTTTGAGGCATAAAAATATGAATTGCAACCCCAGGTGACACACAGCCTCATCATTCATCAGATACATTCTAATATTAACTATAATGTAAATGTTCTCTTTAGATGTTGTGTGGCCTAGCCTACCATTTGCTAATAGAGCTATTGATCAGAATCCATAAAATAAAAATAAAAACTTTGTACATTTGTTAGTATGTGGCATAGAAAGTGTCTGGAGGGTGGAGACCATGACTGTGCCTTTCTGAATACTTCAGTAGGATACTGTTCCTACTCTTTGACTCCATTAAAGCACTTTAAAGTTGAAAATTGTCCAGGACTGACTAATTCCAGGCAGTTTGAATTACCTAATTAAACCAATTTTTTAAATGTATATAATACAAACATTAACTATGTAACCTTGGTGTAAGCAAGGACATATATATGTGTGTGTGTGTGTGTGTGTGTGTGTGTGTGTGTGTGTGTGTGTGTGTCTAAATACTTCTGAGTTCAAAGTATTTAAAACGTCTGGTTGAATTTTAGAAAATAAAATACAAAATGCAAAGAAAGTTTTTCTGTTCACAATAGGATCTGCATCTTACAAAGCCTCCTTAAAATATATGCCTATTGCATTTCCACACAGTGTTCTCATCATATGGGAGATATGAGCTTACTCTGAATGGAGGTTGTGGATTTATTTCTTCTTTGTCAAGGTCATAGAAGGTAGAAAGAGAGAGGAAAAAGGGAAGCAAAGGGATTCACATATACAGTAGGAATAATTCCACGTTCCTTAAGAATAGATTCATCAAATCAATGTGTTGTTTACCTTAAACTTGCACAATGTTATATGTCAATTATATCTCAACAGAGAAAAAATTAATGGATTTACAAGCTAAAATACAAGTTTTTTTCTTTTTACAGTTGAAGACTTGTCTATATCCAGTTCTTACATCTTTTCCTTTCTTTGACACCAAATTTTTCAGAAAGACTCAATTGTTCTCACTATAATGAGAGGTGTAAGCATCTATATAGGTCTCTGTCACTATTGCTATCTATACTTGCTAGGAGCTCTTGAAACATTTTCTCCATATCTCTTTGTGAATTTATCCATGAGAAGAACCAGACAGTACAACTCTAAAAAAGCTTTGCACATAGAAAAATTTATTTGTCTTTAATCTTTTACTTTTTTTAAACAGCCAGCAAAACTCAGCTAAAGACCTATCCTTCCATAGGAAGCCTGCTCTGATTCACTAACGAATCACATACAGAGCCCTGGAGCGCACTTGCTTCCCTGTAGCTAGCAAAATGTATTAAGTTATCTCTAACATTATCTAATGAAGCACTTCCACTGGTGACTAAAAGTAGCAGAGTCCCTCTCATAAGAGCCACATTACAAAATGGAAATGCCAGCCTTGAGAAATGGCCACTACTCTGATCCAAAAAGGAGCCCTTAATGAGGAATGTTCACAGGAGAAACAAAAACATGAAAACTTCTGCAAAAGTAACTTTCAACGTCATTCAACCAACAGAACAAAGATCATAAAGATCATGAAAAAACAACAGAGAAGTAATGACTTAGCATGTCAATGAAACACTCCATGTCAATGAAAGACTCTAATGGAATATATACCCATTTCCTTCACTTTCACACGATAAAATTTAAAACTTGGAAGAACTTATACTTCACTTAGAAAAGAAGCAGTTTCTCTAAATTTAATCATTTGCTTACCAAACAATGACAGTGTGTGTTTATTCTTTGCTGCAGGAAGCTACTCTTTCTTCTTGCTTTTTAAAACCTTTTGTTGGGATGGATGAGGTAAAGCAAGTGGAAAGAAGATGGAACCCTCCATCACCACTGATAGTAGGATGAGGCAGAATGCTGTCTTCTTCTCTGGAGCACCAAGAGCGAAACAAGAAAGCCAATCATTATGCTGATGTCAGAAGTTTTGGGGGAGAGGTGCTAGAGAGGCAGGGGGCAGGAGTCCATCCTGAAGATGGTCCAGGAGTATAAGCAGAGAGAATATTTTGGTTGGTAGAGGATTCACCAACTTAATAAACACTCTATGTTAAGAGATAGTAGAGGTAGGGAAGTGTTAAACGAGTAACCCAATGCTGCCACCAAGTCCTCACCAAACCATGGTGGCTGATGCTGCAACTTAATTTCTATGCTCTCTTCCTATCATGCCCCAAGTGTTTCTTTGAAATTCTGCTTACCTCACTAATCTATGCAGCCAGTACCAGTCATTCAGACCGATATGCATGGTGAAACTTATTTGACATCACAGGTGCAGTGTTTAAGATACCTAGTTCAGGCAGACCTAAGTTAGAATTGAGTTTCCACAATGTACCAGCTCCATGGTCTTGGGCAACTTACTTAACTTAGATTTGCTATGTCATATATGGGGATCATAGTGCCTACTTCGTAGATTGTGTTGGGATTTGATAAGATAATTTCAGAAAAGATCTCAGCACATAGTAAATATCGAAGATATTGTGGCTATTATTATGTTTTTATAATAGACTTTCTTCTGGCGAACAATATATTATTTCTATTAAATGCCCCATTCTTCAGGGGCTGGTCAGTCTTTAGTCACAGACAGTATCAATACATCAACTTTTTCAGAAATGGAGCTAAATACACAACATTTTCATCAAGTGGCAAAAGCTTGAGCTTGAAAGCTGTCCATAAGCAAAGAGTTTTCAGAGTTTAATTATTCTGAAAAAGCACAGTTTCTCATTTAATTATTTCAAAAGGTACTCTTCATATAATGATTGTTAGTGATAAAAAAGGATCGCATATGTAAAGTGTTATTTAAGCATATAAAATTTGTAAGGATAACCATTAAGCAAAATCATTGTTTTCTTTTAGAATGTTTATAGCTTACCTTTTTGAATATTTTAAAATATGTATTTTCAGACTTTGAAGACATTATTAAAAATGTAGAAAATTAAAACTGGATTATCAAAAGATAATTTTCAGCAAGTCAACAATGTAAATAAATCTTTGGACACAATTTTTTAAAAAAGAAATGGAGCTAAATAGAGAGGAGCATTTAATAGAATTTTTCTTCTAGAGTTTCCATATTTCTGTGCTCTTTAGGTCAATCTACTGGCCAATGCTATTTTGTGGTGTCAGTAAACATAAATCTCATTAACCAAATTAACAGATACTTGTCAGGGAAAATGACCATTCCTTCACTCATTCAGTCATTCATCTAGCATATATGTATCAAGCACCTCCTATGTGCTGTACACTGCTCCATATACTAAGGATAGAAAGTCCATGATACCATAACCCCTGGGGCACAGGGAACTCACTATCTAGTAGGAGGGTTTGCTTTGTCAAAAACACATAGTTATCACTATAGTTTTATTTAGAAAAAAATATTTTCCATAAATGTCAAAGATTAAACAAATTGTCTTATGAAATATTACCTATTTCATGAAATATTACATTTCTATTAACTTGATACCTTTAAAATGTAATGACACTAGATAATACAAGAGACATACTATTAAGGAAAACAAATAATATAAAAACTACATATACAGATATACAGGATAATATCATTATGAAGAACTATATTTTTTATCTATCTACCAATTGAGAGAGACAAAGGGAGAGAGAGAGAAATACACTAAAATACTGAATTTTAATGAGATTACTGGACGTTTTATTCCAATCCTGAATACAGATAATGCAAAAAAGGAAAATTATAGTATTATCATAGAAACACATATTTTAAAAGAATACTGGCTATGTGAAGTTATCAGATTGTAATATACAATTATAATACATCATAATTAAGTATTGTTTATCCCAAGAATGCAAGGATGATTGAATATCAGAAAATATATCAGTGTAATTGGCCACAGATATAAGTAGCCAACTCATGATTACTTTAACAGATGCAGAAAATCATCTGATATGAATCACCTCATAATATAAAAGGGAAAAAAGCAATTATAAACAAAAGGGCATTTCCGGGCTTCCCTGGTGGCGCAGTGGTTGAGAGTCCGCCTGCTGACGCAGGGGATACGGGTTCGTGCCCCGGTCCGGGAAGATCCCACATGTCGCAGAGCGGCTGGGCCCGTGAGCCATGGCCGCTGAGCCTGCGTGTCCGGAGCCTGTGCTCCACAACAGTGAGAGGCCCACGTACCGCAAAAAAAAAAAAAAAAAAAAAAAAAAAGGGCATTTCCATGATCTAGTAAATCTCTAATAAAAATCAGTGGCATACACTTTACTTAAAAAATGCATTCAGACGCAATCCCTTGTTAAAAGAAAGAACAAGACAAGGATGACCATTATCGCTTTTATTGTTTAACAGAGTACTGAGGTCCTGGAAAAATACTGTAGGAAAAGACAATAGGATGTATAAGATTTGAAAATAAAAACATAAACAGTTTTTATTTAAAGATGATAAAATAATTTACTTTGAAAAGCCAACAGTATTAATAATGTATTAAGTTCAGTATATAATATTTCCTGGAACAAGATACACATATGAAAATAAATAACTGTTTCTATACACAGGCAATAACAAGCTAGAATATATATCCAAGAGCAAGATACACTTCGTAATAGCCGTAAAAAAAGAAACCAATAAAGTACCTAGGAATTAACAAAGAATATACTAGAAATATGGAAAGTAATCTAAAATTTTATAATAGAAAAAGCTTCCAAATTAATGGAGAGAAAAATCTGTGCTCTTCTACAGGAACATTTCAAGTGTTCATAACATAACCATTTCAAGTGTCACAAAATTATTAGAAGAAGTCTTAATCATAAATCTGGCTGCATTCTTTTTAATAAATGTAGTAAATACATTCTCTAATTTATATGAACATATAATGGAAGGTATTTAATGATAATTACATAAAATTAATGATTTCTTCTTCAGTGAAGACACTATGAACAAAGTTAACAGATTAGGGACATACTAAGAATAAACACATGCCCTGTCTATTACTGACAAAGAAACATTATCTGAAATATACCTGAGTGCCTACAAATCAACCTGAAAGAGAAACAAAATTCCATAATAAATCAACACAGTATGAATTTACAGGAGGTAGTTCAAATGCCTGACTGGTATATAAGATCTTCAAATTCATTAATGATTGAAACATAAAACCAAGATAATAAATTATCTATTTATACTCATGTTTGGCAAAAATTAAGATGCTAGATGTTGTCATGTATTGGTAGAGATATAATGATATAAGATCTCCATCATTCCAGTTTTACTTTTGAGAATATTCTGATAATTATTCACATTAAAATTATATATATTCTAGGCCCCAGTAATCCAACTGTTGAAAAATATTTCAGTCATATCTGTTAAGAGGATATATTTAAGAATATACATTGTAGCAGTCTTTGTGTTAACTCCAAGCTGAAGGTAAGACAGGAATCCATCAGAAAAATGCAGAGGAGCCATGCCATGAACACTTGGAACTCTGAAAAGCAGCAGATTCAATATATGCCATGCAGCGTGAATGTAAATTTTTTTAAATACAGTGCTTAGAGGAAAGAGGAAGGAACCTTTTAAATACGCGTGTTTTATCTTATATTTTGTTTGGAATGATAATATAAAGAAAAAAAATGTCACAGATACCTGAGAATGTCACCTATGGATAAGGGGAGGAGAAGGGGACTGGGAAAATGATGATGGTTTACCTTAAACTAAAGAGTATTATTAGCACAATCCTTTGTATCTGAGCGTCAATAAGAAAAAAATGTATATTCTGTTAGAAGTAAAGAAATAAATGCAATCTACAATGGAAGAAAATAATAATTATAGTAAAATATGTAAAAGAAAAAGCTCTACAAAAGCATAGCTAAGAGAGACTACCTATAAGGAAGCCAAAATAAAGCTTTCTGAGGATAAAGGCTGTTAACTGGGTGTTGAAGGTTGAGTTCAGTAGGATGAAATGTAGAGGGAGAACATTCAGGATGAGGGAAAAGAATATTAAAAGGCTCAAAATGTGAAAGAATGGTATATTTTTAATTAGCTGAGATGAAATAGCATATTTGTTACTTTTTTAATACGTAAAATTTTCCTCAGAATATTGTAAAGTAAAATTTAGATGAAGTTATTTTTCATTTATCTTAACAAATTTTGGCCAATATTTTGTATAAGAAAATACATAGATTCATACATAATTAGTTTAATTCCAACATTCAATTCTAAAGTCATTATTCTTTGTAAAATAGAAATCAAATTATCACTCCACTAATTTTTCACAATGAAACTTTTCTTTCACATCTCAATGATGCCATCTTACATAGCAGTTGCTTTCAAAGACTGAAAAATATCACCATCTGTGAATCACCATTTTCCACCTCATCCATTCACTTAAAAAATTCAAACCACAAAGTTTTCAGATAAATAAAAGTGCCTTGCATTTGCTTCCCTGGCATATGAATCTCTTAATATTTCCCAACATGCTTGTTCCTGGTTTTTTTGTTTTTAACTTTATACCCTAACCCCTTATACTACTTCCCTAGACCCTTTCTTTGTACCTCTTCTGACTTTCAAATCCATACATCCATCCAGAGCTCTCCTCTGACCCTCAGATCCCAGGTCTCCTCTGTGTATATTCACCTATCAAAGGTCTGAACCTCTATTATAATTGCAAGGATTATATATTACTCCTCAACCTTCCCTAATTGTATTTTCTATTGCAGATAATTTTAACTGGTCCTCTAAGCCAAAAACCTTGGAGTCATCTTTCATTCTTTTTGTCTCACACTTCTCATTCAATCAGTCAACACCTCCTGTTTACTTCGGCTGCTAATTACTTCTTGATTCATTCCCTTTCGCTCAGTCTTTATTGCCCCTCTCTCCAGATCAAACCCTCATTATCTATCACTTGGAGAGAGGAACTAAGTGTTCACCCTGCTTTTCACTGTCTCCCTCAGACCTGTCCTCCAGTGAGTCTTCAGAATGAGCTCTCAGAGAAATGGTCTGACCTTATCATTCCCATACTTAAATCTCTTCGTCTCGTTTTCAACTCCTGAGAAATGCCATCCAAGGTCATTCAAATAATTCAAGTCTTTGAACTACAGAATAATACAGTTGATTAAAGCAAAGATCTTCAAACTTTTATGTTGCATAGCCCTAGTAGTAAATATTTTAAAATTTATTTATAATTATATGCACATAATTGCTAATATGTTATTCATATTACAGAATATTCACCAAAATTTGAGATTAAAATGAACACAAATAGAAGCTCCAGTATTTTTCTGACGCTGGCCTTCATAGGTCATATTGTGTACTCCTGAGGAGTTTGTGAACCCACTTTGGTGATCTCTGGACTAAATAGTGTTGTTAATAAAGTCAGGGTCACAGTTTTGATAGCTCTTTCTGCCAGTTAATACCTTTTTATGTATAGCAACAGACTATGCCCTTCATCTAAGTCAGGCATGTTCAAAATGTACAATTGAATCAGAATACCTTGGGATTTGAAAGGATTTTAATGGTCTAACCCTATAACCTTCAAGGTGTAGTATGGAATAGCACAGGATCAGTGTAAATTTATCTCCACAGGTGAAAAACAGATAAAGTACAGTCCCTCAGAAATGCGTGCATTGTCTTCGTACATGAATCATTACGCAGTGGTTCAAAGTTAACTTTAAGCCTTTATCTCTTACTTTAAAAACCCTCCCCTCTAGCTAGCTATTTGACTTACCTTTTACAAACATATCATAAGCTTTTTTTCTGGCTTCAAACTTTCCCTTGAGCCAATAACCTACCTGGAAATTTCCCCTCTTACTTTTCTGACTACAAGAGCACTGATATAGCATTAGAATTCTCACTCTTCCCTGATTGCTTCATTAGTCCTCTTTCTTTCACTTTTCTTCTGAGTTTCAGTATTGTGTGTCCAGTTCTCTATTGGACAATGTCACCTCATCGTAGCTCAGGCTGCCATGAAAAATACCATCAACTGTGTAACTTAACAGCAGAAATTTATTTCCTCACAGTTCTAGAGGCTGGAAATCCAAAATCAGGGTTCCAGCAGAGTTGAACATGGCAATGGCTCTCTTTCCTGGTCAACTTTTCACCGTGTCCTCACGTGACAGAGCGAAAGTGCTCAGGTTCTCTGGAGTCACTTCTTCTAATGGCACTAAGGCCAAATTGGGAGGCAGGGCTTCAACATGCAAATTTTGAGGAAACACAATTCAGTCCAAGGCATTCCACCTCTGGCTCACCAAAATTCATGTCTTTTTCACATGCAAGATACAATCATTTCTTCCCAACAGCCCTAAGAGTCTTAACTTGTCCCAGCATTGTCCCAGGTCTCATCTAAATAGGATATGGGTGAAACTCAAGGTATGATTTATCCTGAGGCAAAATTCTTCTCCAGCTATGAACCTGAGAAACCAGGCAAGTTATGTTCTTCCAAACTGCAAGGGTGGAACAGACGACACCAAAAGGGTGGAACAGACATCTTTCCCATTCCAAAGGGGAGAAATCATAAGGAAAAAGGGATGATGGGTCCTGAGAAAGCCCACAATTTAGCAAGACAAATTCCACTGGATCTTAGGACTCAAGAATAATCCTCTTTGCCTCCATGTCCCACGGGGGCATAAGTGTCACCCTCAAGTCTCTGCCTGGAAGTCCTGACCCCACAGCTCTGCAGGAAGGTCCCACATGTCTTCAATTAATTGAATGAGGCCCACCCACATTAGGGAGGGCAATCTGCTTTTCTCAGCTGACAAATGAAAATGTTAATCTCATCCCCAAACACCCTCACAGACGCACCTAGAATAAAGTTTGACCAAACGTCTAATGTCTAGGTACCCGATGACCCAGTCAAGTTGACACATAAATTTAACTATCACATACCTGATGTCCCAAGTGACTGATGACTGGATACAGTTGCACGTTAGAAAGTCATAGTTTCTGTTGAAGATAGATGAGAAAATCCAGAACAGGAGGCTCTTACGTCCTTCCCAATCCACCCTGGATTACAGTAATATCCTTCACTCAGCCATATGACACTCATCATTAGTTCAAATTCTAACGTTTCTCATCGCATCATTCTCAACCTCATCCTTCAGAAGCTCAGCTTTGGCTTTGCCCCCCTCTCTGTTCCCCTGGCAGGCCTAGACCTGGCATCTGGTTAGATTCATGTTGGCCCTTCCTTGATAACACTTCTGCTTCTTAAGTACTGGCCCCTTGGTGGTCACACGATGACCTCACCTGCCCACCTGCAAGAAAGGTTGAAGAGTATTGCATTGTTAGAAGATTTAGCTGTTTAACTGATCTGTTGCTTTTTCTTTCCAGGATTTTAGAGGTTATCATATTTTATGCATTTCCCCATCAACTATATTATAATGCTGTGGTCTACAAAATGCCAAATAGTCATGTCTGATTTTACATCCCAAGTATTTTTCAGTGTGTCCCTTATTTGCCACCCTTTCCACCACTAATATAGCTCAGTCTTTTAATATCTGGGAAGCTGCCTCTGAAGGAACACCTCAGGTGGATCGTTACTTCCAGGCTTTCGCTGTCAGTTGTGAATGACCAGAAGTTCTGTTTTATCAAGGACTGAGAATCAATCAGTCTCTCTCAGATAAATTCAAGCTAAGCAAGCTCAAGGGACAGATGTACAAAATTGGAATTAAAATATATTCATTTATAATTAAAGAAACCTCTTTCAAGTAGACTAAATGTCTACATTTCATAGTTAGCATGGTCTCTCCCTGTGGAACAGCTACGTCGGTAGTCAAATTAAAATCTGAAGATGGCTGGATTATTACAGTATCAGAACACCAGGAAAGAGACCATCTAGCAGTGTCTTCAGCAAAGATAATTAGAGGTTTTCTCTCCTGCTCTGGTGATAGATCTTCCCTGGGGGGCAAATATTCATATTTTTGAGGGAGAATATTCTTTCCATGGATAATAACATGGCAGAATGACCAAATAGCCTCTCAGAAATTTCTTTCATTCTGTATATACTCTTTTGCTCACATATTTGATTTTTTAAGGTTAATACAATAAGTTTGACTGCAATATATTTTTAATTGAATGAGACTTCATTTTATAGTAACCTTTTTATTGCCAAAGTTGAAATATCACTAGAAATAGAAGATCCGGTGTTTTAAGTGATAATGGTGAAAATCACAGTGAGACAAAAATCTCTGGACCGGGCTTCCCTGGTGGCGCAGTGGTTGAGAGTCCGCCTGCCGAGGCAGGGGACACGGGTTCGTGCCCCGGTCCGGGAAGATCCCACATGCCGCGGAGCGGCTGGCCCCGTGAGCCATGGTCGTTGAGCCTGTGCGTCCGGAGCCTGTGCTCCACAACGGGAGAGGCCACAGCAGTGAGAGGCCCACGTACCGCAAAAAAAAAAAAAAAAAAAAAAAAAAATCTCTGGACCATCTCTTGTTTTATAGGTGGGATTATATATAGTTTAGTTTGTTTTTAATTTATATACAAAACTTACTTTAACAGCTTGGGTTTATATTCTCTAGCAATATATAATTTTTGATTAACTATTAAAGGAAGGAAAATATACTTTAAAAACCAGATCAGAGAACAGTAAGTTTATATTATCTTAAAAATTTTTTTGCTCACATGAGTGTCTCACTTGAAAGAATAGGCAGAAGTCTTCATAAAGAAGGCTGTAGATATCCCTACAGATAGAACCAGTACTTTCCTTTGAAAACTGGTCTTCCTCTGCTCCAGGATATAAAGCATGAATGATTAAGCCCCCAAAGTTCTACAGACATAGAGTATGGAAGTATCGCTTTACTTTTAGAATATTTCCATATATATATATATATATATATATATGGCAGTTCAATGACATAAGTTAAACATTCCCCACAAAATAAGCAAGCTTAATAAATAGTTTCCCTGTGAGTATACCTGGAAAAATATCTGTCGTGAAATATGTTCCTCAATTATATTCGATACTCTAAACTAATTTAATTTTAGAAGACATCTCCCAAAAATGATATTTTAAATGAGGTTGACCTTGAGCCATTCTTTCTGAAGTTAGAAAACAGGCCAAATTATCTATTGAACTGGCTCCCATGTTTGACAACCAGTGTAAACAATAGTAACCTATTTCTATTTTCTAAGAGGTGGAGAGAAAAAGGTCAGAGGGTTGAGATTTGGGAAGGATGTGGAGGGAGAAGAGGCATCCACCCAAATCATATGCAGGAGGTTTCAGGCTTTTAAGAACCTGTTAAAAGGAAGAGGATCCAGAGCAAAATTCTATTCTCAGGACATGAAATAATCATCTAGTCTGTCAAGGCTTTTTGACAAAGCTTGACTTTGAATTCATTTAGGAGGAATCTAACCCAAAGAGGTAACAAAGACAAACTAATTGCCTGGGAGTAATCGTCCATGAAAAAACAATGCTTACATTTTCATAATGGCAAAGAAACTTATATAGGAGATTTACTTAATTTGATTAATTTTGTTTAACTGAACTAAATTAAGTAGACGTTTCTGGGCAAAATACCAAAGGATTGCCAGACTAAAATACACAAGATATTTAGTCTTCAATTATTACCTCTCATGTAAACAGAAATTCCCTTGTAATAGACACTTTTCTCATCTTGAACATAAGGAAACGGATGTACAATTATTATTGATAGGAAATTACTTTTTATCCTGGCACAGAGGAAGTAAATTTTTTAACAAATAGGAAAACTGAATATTGGTTAAATTAGGTACCATTTTTTATTTTATTTTATTTATTTATTTTTAATATCTTTATTGGGGTATAATTACTTTACAATGGTGTGTTAGTTTCTGCTTTATAACAAAGTGAATCAGTTATACATATACATATGTTCCCATATCTCTTCCCTCTTGCGTCTCCCTCCCTCCTACCCTCCCTATCCCACCCCTCCAGGCGGTCACAAAGCACCGAGCTGATCTCCCTGTGCTACGTGGCTGCTTCCCACTAGCTATCTATTTTACGTTTGGTAGTGTATATATGTCCATGCCACTCTTTCACTTTGTCACAGCTTACCCTTCCCCCTCCCCATGTCCTCACGTCCATTCTCTAGTAGGTCTGTGTCCTTATTCCTGTCTTACCCCTAGGTTCTTCATGACATTTTTTTTTCATAATTTCGGTATATATGTGTTAGCATACGGTATTTGTCTTTCTCTTTCTGACTTACTTCAGTCTGTATGACAGACTCTAGGTCTATCCACCTCATTACAAATAGCTCAATTTCGTTTCTTTTTATGGCTGAGTAATATTCCATTGTATATATGTGCCACATCTTCTTTATCCATTCATCTGATGATGGGCACTTAGGTTGTTTCCATCTCCGGGCTATTGTAAATAGAGCTGCAATGAACAGTTTGGTACATGACTCTTTTTGAATTATGGTTTTCTCAGGGTATATGCCCAGTAGTGGGATTGCTGGGTCCTATGGTAGTTCTATTTGTAGTTTTTTAAGGAAACTCCATACTGTTCTCCATAATGGCTGTATCAATTTAAATTCCCACCAACAGTGCAAGAGGGTTCCCTTTTCTCCACACCCTCTCCAGCATTTATTGTTTCTAGATTTTTTGATGATGGCCATTCTGACTGGTGTGAGATGATATCTCATTGTAGTTTTGATTTGCATTTCTCTAATGATTAATGATGTTGAGCATCCTTTCATGTGTTTGTTGGTAGTCTCTATGTCTTCTTTGGAGAAATGTCTATTTTTTTAGCTACCTGCTGGGCTTACATACATTACTATGGCCCTTCACAGTGGGGTCACATTCACTAAACAAGGAAAGAACAAATCTACAGCTTGCTATAACCCATTTATAGGAAATTACAGGAGAACTTCTCTCTTAAGGCATGTGAGGTGGAGTTTCACAAGCTCTTCATGCCACAGCATGTCATGAACAGAATCTTTAAATTGTTTCCTATTCTTTAAACTATAGCTCACATATTTATTGTCATGAAGATCAAAACTAGCTCTTTTTAAAGAATTTACCCCTCCTCTCCACCCTCCCTCTCCCCTGCCTCCACCAGTAATGTCTAAGAATTTCCCTCGTTACTGCATCACAGGTGCTGGAGACGAATATTTCGGCCCTTCTTCTCTGCTTTCATTCCTTGCCATTGCAGTGCTGGTACTGCTTCTCTGTCTACTGTCATGGGCTCCACTGCCTCTATTGATGTCAACTCCTGATGTGCTACTCCTGCTTCCTCCTGAGCACCGCCCTGCCCCTGAGGCTGGAGTTCCTCATTGCCACCCCTAATTGAGCTGCTCAAGGAATTGGCTGCTTGTTGGAATACTAGTGTTTGTCATTGCAGTTGCAAACCTTTGGAAAGTGGATGCTTGGGGAGGTGTGTGGTCTACACCTGCCTTCTTCTGAAAAGGTACAACTCTTCCCTCTAATGACATCACCGCAATCTATCACAAGAAAACGCCTCTGAGTGTCTGCCCACATCCCCCTAGTTCCCAAAGAGAAGGAAGCCCAACCTCATGCAACGCCAAAGTTCCCATTGTTCCTGTCCCAGCATAAACTGCTTATCAGGACAGATACAATGGTTGCTTATGATACAATGGTTGCAATTAAAAATTCATAATGTGATGTAGTTACTACATTCTTTTTATGAAGCCTTGGCTATTCGAAGTGCGTGCTCAGAGTTGTTCACATGTGAAGACCCACTGTGGTGTTTTAAGATGGGAGTTAAGTATATTCTGCAATAATTCATAAACATTTTATTTCATGAATTAGCATGTAAATAGAGGGCCTCACAGAACACACTTATGTATATGCTGCCATGGGAGAATGGCACATTGAAAAGTATTTTTTGGTATATTTCAGCAACTTCAATCCCACCTTCATTGGCCCTTTGATCTTGATGTCCAAGAATACAGAGATAATCTTCTCCAACATGCGAAACTAAGAGTAAATAAATAATGAGTCTATTGAAGTTCAATTAAACAGATAATTAATCAAACAGTGTGTGTTTTGTTAAGAAGTATCCAACTTCTTAGGGAACCATATCAAGAATGCTTTGTTGTTGTAAGCATGTGATAGCAGTCCCCTGGAGGACTGCAGTCAGAGTGGTTAGCCTGGTGCCAGTATTTTTCTTATGCCGTAACTTATGGCATTATATTTGCTTTCATAATTGGAGGGCGGAAAAGCTTTAAGATCTTGAATTTAGGATGTTTTCAAATTTCATATCTTTGGGAATACATAAATTTAAAACCTAAGGAAAGCTCTCTCTTGTTCTAAGAGAATAAACTTACTATTGAGGCATTACTGATTACTGATTACTCTGTAGTTTGGTGTTGGCAAAAAATGCAATTACTAAGTGGCTCAATTTGATCAAATCTAGCTTAGTTGCATCAATATAAGAATGTAAGAATATATGAAGTTAATTGGTAATGATTTTGAGCCATCTAATGGATTTCTACACCCAGTCATCTGCAGGGCTCACCCTTGC
This sequence comes from Delphinus delphis, assembly GCF_949987515.2. Taxonomy (NCBI): domain Eukaryota; kingdom Metazoa; phylum Chordata; class Mammalia; order Artiodactyla; family Delphinidae; genus Delphinus; species Delphinus delphis. The sequence continues at coordinate 76,028,489 of NC_082696.1, read as the reverse complement.
ACCTGCCAGATGTGACTCCCTCTGCATGGCTACAGAGAAGTTAAAGTTGGGCCATGACAGTAGCTTAAAGATCCAGCTGCTCATCCAGAGCAAACCATGATGAGAATCATTCCTGAAGTATCAATTGAAGTGTGGTTATTCAAGATGGACAGGGGAGGCATGGTTTTAATTTTTAGATTGAGCTTCCAAAGGGTGGATGTGTGGGGCTATAATAAGTGAAGAATTAGTTCAGTGAGGACTCATCATCCTCATGGCCTCAGCCCTACCATTTGATCAAGACATCCTTCAACAAATCTGATCTTCAGAAAGAAGCATCATTTACTGTGATGGAAGGATGAAAGGGAGAGGACATGAAGGGTAGAAGACAGTTTCCTAGTTGGGCGTATGTGATATATCTTTGTGGAATGCCATTTTCCTCTTTCAACCACCTCTCTTGCTTCTCCCCTGCACCCCACTATTTGTAGTGGTAAGAAACTAAGGCTGGACATTCTTTCAGTTTAGCAGACATTCATTATGCCCCTACTGCATGTTATCTCAGATTGAAAATACATAGCAGTGCACTTAATGTTTCAGTTTTGCTTTACTGATACCTGCTCAGTTCTTGGTGAAGAATTCAGGAGCAACAATATTGTTGTGTGTACATTTCTATCTTGAAGCAATTTATTGCTATGACTCTATATATTTTTAGTATTTCTTTTTAAAAAGAGCGAATAGAAGTTAGAAGGAATTTGTAGGAAGGCTGCTTTCCATTTCACATTCTATCCCTTAAAGACACAAAGGCATGAAATCATTATTCTGTGATTTTCTTTAAATATTTTCTCTTTTAGGTTTTTAATTTTTCAGTTTTGATACGTGACACTTAGTCCCAACATGATTGTGAATATGTCGCATGACAACAAGAAGTTTGCTTACTTATTCATTTACGTATGTTAAATAGATCAAAAAATGAAGCTTGAATGACTTTATGGAAATTTCTAGGCCATGTATGAGTGTGTATGTGGAAGTAGGATAGGGAAAGCCTCATATCCTTTTCAAGGGCCTAAAAGTTTAGATTCTTTGTCGTTCTTTATGTTAAAAAAACATATTTTGTTTATTTCTTTGAAGCAAACTTGTATTGCTATGCTTAACTTATACATGCCTCATTACCTTAGCAGCACCTTATAAATTATAACAAACTATGAGAAGCGAGACCTACAGCCTGACCTGACCTCAGTAGAAGATAATAACTATGGAACCCTTTGTATGGTTCCCACAGTTTGATTACACAACAGTGGGATGGTAGTCACTTTGGATTAAAAAATTTTTTCAAGTTAAACTCCCCCATTACAGAACTAATTGCAAAAATATTTTAAGTTGGTAATCTAGACAATTACACAACTTCTTAGCTTTCATTTGTAGTCGTGGCCTTGGCAAATTTACAAGATAAACAGAAAAACGTTAAAATTTTGGCAATAACATGCTTATTAAAACTTACTTTTCCTTAACAGTAATATGCTGGGCCTCAATTTTCATTTATTCTTTGTCTTCAAAAAACTAGCACACAAAGACCTCATAAAGTGATAAGAACAAGGCAAAAAAAAAAGGTATAACTAATGGATAAGATTCTTAGCACATCCAATTTCCTCTCACTGCCTCTCTGCACTAGCCATCTGAGTACAAGAGTTGCTATATTTAATAATCACAGTTTGGGAAAGATGATGGTGGTTGTGCTGTCATTCTTTTAAAATCTTGAACCCATGAGTCATTCAAAAATTAAAGGATAATTTGAATACTTGAGGGAATTTAGGTAGTTGGGAAATGGATGATATTAAGCAGATTGATGAGGGGAAGTACATCATTTAAGTCATTGACTGAGATCATTTTAACTTTCTAAACTGAAAGCTGTATAGAAGAGCTCTGTACTTATCCACTCAGAAAGGTAACGTTGACATGAATACACCTAAAACAACCCACAGGGAACTAAACAGTAACTACATAAAAGCCTTAGTTAGCACGTCCTTTTTACAGTAGTACATTTTTTTAAACTTTTTATTTTATATTGGAATATAGCTGATTAACAATGTTGTGTTAGTTTCAGGAGTACAACAGAATGATTCAGTTATACATATACATGTATCTCTTCTTTATCAAATTCTTTTCCCACTTAAGTTGTTACACAATATTGAGCAGAGTTTCCTGTGCTATACAGTAGGTCCTAATTTATTATCCATTTTAAATATAGAAGTGTGTACATGTCAATCCCAAACTCCCAATCTATCCCTTCCCCCCACCCTTCTCCCCTGGTAATCATAAGTTTGTTCGCTAAGTCTTTGAGTCTGTTTCTGTAGTACTGTACAGTTCCTGGTGTTACTGGGAAACTATTTCGTTTTAAAAATAAGGAACTAGAGTTCATTCTACCCTACTGGCCCCAGTCAGTAAATTAATTGAGCTATCAACTGCTGGACTCCGTTCCAAGCTAAACTATATTTAAAAATTAAAACATAATAAAAGAAGAGAAAGAAAATTGCCATTCTCACACTTCCAGAGCATATTAGAAAAGTATATTCCTCCATGATTCTCCAAATACTGTACTTCTTTGTGTATTATTTTGTGACAAGTAGTTCAGTTTGCATTGGTCAGTTGGTGTTTAATGGGCACTGATGCCCCTTGTGGCACATTACTGTTTAGGGGTTGGAAGACCTAATTCAAAAGCCTCATCCACACTTCTCCTGAAATTACACTAAAATATTGTTACTGAAAACTGAGTCACCATAGAAATACACAAATATCAGAGAGAAGGAGAAAGGGAGAGAGAAATAGAGGATTTAGAAACAAGACGATAAAGGCTATAATGTTGAGCCCACAGGCTATGTTTCCTAGGGAAGGGTAATGTTGCTGAAGAACTGAATTTATGGAAAAAGGCACAGTATTTCCCCTACACTCTCTTCCTTCTTTCTTGTAGGTTAAATACAAAGATAGATAAAAGACAGTCTATCTGAATTTTTGTTTGTTTTTTCTTTTGGTCTGTTTTGGTCAAACATGACAAATCCCTGCTTTTCTAAGCAGTATTCTATAGATTCTCCAACTTAAGTAGCAAGTACACAGTAGACACATGGAAATAAAGAAAGACAAATAATCCTCCGCAGTGACCAAGGAGTTCTCATGTCAAAGCATTAAAAAAATACATTCCCGAATAACATACTAGTCCCCCCTGCCATTGTTCATAGCTCAAATGAGACACTGGCCTAACACTATCCTAAACTAGTTAAGCCTTCAGACTCCCCAAGTTGGACATCTTGATAATAGTGCAATAAACCAGAAGCCTAAGTAGAAGCTGGAGATGGCAATTCTACCCCTTCGAACAGATCGTCGTGAAGGGCCCACACGGCATTGCTTAAGTCAGTGGTTCTCAAAGTGTGATCTCTGGACTGAGAGTATCAGTATCGGTTGGAACTTGTTAGACATGCAAATTCTCATGTCCCACCCCAGCTCTACTGAACCAGAACCTCTGAGTTTTAACAAGCCTCCATGTGGTTTTGATGCAGGTTCAAGTGTGAGAACCACTGGCCTGAATCACGCAAGGTTGATAATAAATGACTTGTTATTATACAAAAGACGACTGTGCTTATGTGCTCAAAAACTGCCTTTGAATACAGTCTCAAAAGAGAAATGTTTTAAATGACATGAGCAATAAGGAAATTGAGGGCTAGGTGGTAGAGATTTAGTCTGATGTACAAATGTCAAAGAGAGGTCCTCAGAGGAGAAATGGGAGAAATTCGATGGCAATGGAGAACACTAACAGGGAGAAATGAAAAAAAAGAAATAAGGTAAAAATGAGTATTGATTTTCCTTCCTTCCTGATTAAATCCTTCAAGTGGAGAGTTTACCTGTGCCTGTGGACACTCTACAGTTGGGAGACCTCACCTGAGACACATTTGAGGGTTTGCCTTTCTGCCTCTGAGGTGCTTTGTGTGTTATGTGGCCGGGCTAGCTAGTCCTACTACGGGTTAAGGCCTTGAAAAGATTTTCAGAAGACATAAGCCATGTGCCCCAAATGAAAGGCAAGTGTATTCCATAGGCTTACTGGCCAGACCAAGCTGAATTGAGCACACCGGTTGCAAGTGAGGTGAAAAAGCTTTTGAACACGGTGGCCCCTAAGGAATAGTCATGGCCTATATGCAAGCCACAAAGTGCTGAATAAGTGTGTTTGATAGTATTCTCTTAATTAAACACTTTAACATGAAGCCAGGGTGAATAAGTGCCCCAAATATACAGTATTTCTGGAAGAAGTTGTAAAAGAGAATACATGAACTTCACAAAATTATCCGAAAATCATCGCGTGTAGAAAATTTATATAAAATATATAGGTGGTTAAAAATTTCGTAAAAATAAAAATAGTGTGACTACCTCAACATATACAATAGTTATTTGAACGTATGTGCTTTGGTATGTTCGTTGCATAGTTACTCCAATTCTTTACCTCCCTCTACAGGTTCTCTACTTCGCAGACTCTTTTTTTCTGACAAATGAGCTTTTGTGCACTGATTTCTTTTTTGAAAAGTTCTCCTTTTACTAGAAAAGGAGAGAAGACTTCTGAAAATTAATGACGTCCTGATTAAGAAAAATTAAAAAAAATGAAAACATCAACAAAATAAAACAGGAATCAAAAACTATGTGATGGATTTCCAATGCCCAAAGGTTAAAACGTTGCAGGTTTAAGAAAAAGATTACACAAGAAAGATTACGCTAAGATTGGTACTTGGTTAATGAACTGTGAAAACTCCCTTAGCAGAGACAATTGACGAAGTAATGGTGTTAAAAGTGCTCCTAGGGCTTCCCTGGTGGCGCAGTGGTTGAGAGTCCGCCTGCCGATGCAGGGGACACAGGTTTGTGCCCCGGTCCGGGAAGATCCCACATGCCGTGGAGCGGCTGGGCCCGTGAGCCATGGCCGCTGAGCCTGTGCGTCCAGAGCCTGTGCTCCGCAACGGGAGAGGCCACAACAGTGAGAGGCCCGCGTACCGCAAAACAAAAAAACAAAAACCAAAACAAAAGTGTTCCTAGAGGCCTGACAGGTGGGCTTCAAGCAGTGGTTAATTGCCAGGCTCCAGAGGGAAGTAAAACAGGCAGCTCAAGTGGCTGCTAGAAAGAAGAGCAGTTGGCTTCTTGCCTTCAGAAAATGTGAAGTTGGCAAAAATCCCCACAAAAACAAAAACAAAAATATTTCACCTTTCCCTTGGAATTGTGTTGTACAGAAAGTCACTATCTTAGATATACAGGTCAGAATCTTTATACATCATAATAAAATCAGGACCAGGTAATGCATCAGAAGATCTTTGACTCCAAATCTTTATCAGCCACTTAGTGGTGGTTGTGGTCTGCTATCTAATCCAAGGCCCACTCCCAGGTACATAGGTACCTTCCTGTGCTAAGACATACAGGACCCAACGAGCCTCAAGTCCTGAAGTCACTCAGTCAGTGGAGATTTACTGAGTGTCTAATGTGAGTTAGGCACTGGGCTAGGTCATGAGGGATCACAAATGAACACCAATATGTACTACAAATCTGGAAGAGACAATGACTGTCTTCGCTGGAGCTTGAGGATATAATGGTAACCAGGAAGGTTTCATGGAGGAAAGGAAGTATGTGGTGAGTCTCGAAGGATAGGTTTTCTTTGGGCAGAAGGGCAAACATTGGTAAAGTGGGGCAGTTTGGGGAGGAGCTTCCTACCTAAATTTCTCACACTGAATCCCATATAAATAGGATGATTATGCACCTTGGTTTGCCTAGGACAATCCAAGATTATCTCTATCCTAATGAGGTTATAATTGTGTCCTTTCATCTCAAAAGGGCTTTATTTGAACAGGAAACTTTATGGTCACTTTTTCTGTCAAATATCAGACCCCTTTTTGAGAGTGACACTCCTTTACACCAAAGTGTAAATGAGGACATAACGATCAACTGCTTACTGATAAATGTAACAATCAAATGCACGTACAAAGCACGTTTTTATTTATTTTTAATTTTTTTTATTGGAGTACAATTGCTTTACAATGTTGTATTAGTTTCTGCTGTAGAACAAAGTGAATCAGCTATACGTATACATATATCCCCATATCCCCTCCCTCTTGCGTCTCCCTCCCTCCCCCCCCACCCCACCCGGCTAAGTCATCACAGAGCACTGAGCTGAGCTCCCTGTGCTATGCAGCAGCTTCCCACTAGCTAGCTATTTTACACATGGTAGTGTATATATGTCAATGCTACTCTCTCAGTTTGTCCCACTCTCCCCTCCCCCACTGTGTCCACAAGTCCATTCTCTATGTCTGCGTCTCTTTTCCTGCCCTGCAAATAAGCCCATCAGTACTATTTTTCTAGATTCCATATACATGCGTTAATATACGATATTTGTTTTTCTCTTTGTGACTTACTTCACTCTGTATGACAGTCTCTAGATCTATCCACGTCTCTACAAATGACCCAATTTCTTTCCTTTTTATGGCTGAGTAATATTCCATTGTATATATATATACCACATCTTCTTTATCCATTCATCTGTAGATGGGCATTTAGGGTGCTTCCATGTCCTGCCTATTGTAAACAGTGCTGCAATGAACATTGGGGTACATGTATCTTTTTGAATTATGTTTTTCTCAGGGTATATGCCCAGTAGTGGGATTGCTGGATCATATGGTAACTCTATTTTTAGTTTTTGAAGGAACCTCCGTACTGTTCTCCATAGTGGCTGTATCAATTTACATTCCCACCAACAGTGCAAGAGGGTTCCCTTTTCTCCCCACCCTCTCCAGCATTTATTGTTTGTAGATTTTTAATGATAGCCATTCTGATTGATGTGAGGTGATACCTTATTGTGGTTTTGATTTGCATTCCTCTAATAATTGGTGATGTTGAGCATCTTTTCATGTGTTTGTTGGCACAAAGCAGGTTTTTAGCCTCCCATTCACATGGCAGAGGAAGTGACCTAGAACTAAATATGTGTGTGTGCATGCACTTACATGTTACATGTTGATGAGTACACATATCATGTCTTGCGGTGTTCAGTGTGATGAAAACAGTGAAAGAACCTGAAGAGGACACAGAATGACAGCTAAGGGAATGAGTGCTATTTTATATATGGTGGTCAGGGAAGGCCTTGCTCAAAAGGTACAATTTAACAAGAAACCTGGAAGACAGGGGAATGTCTAGGGGAGTCACTGTGAGTAAATCTGGGTGTACTTTTGAGAGATATGGGGATCCACTGGAGCACTTCTGAGCAGTGGGATGGCAAACTCTGACATGGATTTCAGAGGACGCACTCTAGCTGACTAAAGTGAGAGGGGGATGGGAACGCTTAGAATGCACAAGCATTTTGATTGTTTATTCACTCGGAAGTTCAGCTTACAATCATTCTTCATTATTTTCTTTGATGGCATTGTTTTATTTCAATATACTCTTCATTAAAAAAGTGTTTGCTAATTCTAGTATAACTTATGTCCTGCCTCTCCAGGGGCATAAACTAGCAATAGAACTTCTACGTTTTCATATTCTAGCATCAGGGTGTCTGCACATAATAAGCTCTACCGTGTCCTCATGGTAAGGAATTAAAAGACATCAGATTATTAACTTAAGAAAATAAAAATGGGTCATCATTTCATGCGCCCTCCCTCCATCCCTTTCAGAATAAACATTTCTGCTTCAAATTCTTACCCTTGAGTTTTCAATATCTCTCACTTTCTATACCTTTCTATATCCAGGGAAACCCATTGAGAACCTATCTCATTAGACTGCCCTATATTCCAAAACTTGTTTCACCTCCCATTACAGTGTGTCTCCTTTATGGCCTGACAAGACTGAGAAGGTCTGTGATATTATCCTTGCAAGCTAACAAGTTAGCCTGCCTCAGTTTCATGGATGCTGATAGAAAATATGAGACTACCGGGTCAGACAAAAAGACTTTATTACAGCACAGGCATAAGTTTAATGGTTACATCAGGTTCTTTTGACCCTCAAGTCACATGGAGATGACACATGGCAGCCTGGGTGGATGCTGTGCACACGGTAGGGTTTTTGTTGAGAAACCCCAAGCTGAAGAAACCTCAGTCTTTTCCAACTGGCTGCAAGCAAACTTACCTGACCTTTGCTCCGATGGAATACATCATCTTTATTATACTGGAGAGAAAGCAGGAAAGACACTATCTTCCAAGGCAGTTTACTATACAAACTTCCTTGAAAAGATTGTCCAGAACAAAAGCCAGTCAGTACCTTTAATTTCAAGACATGCAGAAATGTAAGAGACCTGTGGATGATTATTTCTCAACCTGGCCTGAAGAGTCCAGCTAGATGAATGCAGTTAATGATATGGCCAATGTTAGGATGTTAATGGATAATTATTGGTTAGTACCAGGGACACCTATATCTTAGCAAGGGGTTCCTAGACCTCTAATGGAATAGAATAAATCTCTGGTGCTGGGAATCCTGAATGAAAGTGGTAAAGGGAAAGAGACAAAGAGGTTTTTTCAATGTACTTTGGAAAGATTTAAATGGTCACCTTGTTAGTCAAAAACTGCTAAGAAATTATGCCTTTTACTAAGAAGCTCATTATATGAAAATACCTCATTGATGTCCAGGAAGCAAAAGAGTTTTCCTAATGTTATTCATATTAGATGAATGATTATTATGGCAGTTAACTGGTATATAATCCAATAGCAGTTTTCCTCGAATTGTAAATACTTATATCGCACATTTTTAATGAAAATCACTTCCTAGTATATATTTATTTGAAAATGCTTAAATATTGGCTCTGTGTTGCTTACCTGCTGTAGTGTTTCATTTTACTTAATATTTACAAATAGTTCTTGTCTGACACACACATTTTTCTAGTTTATTTGTAAGTAACTCATTTTCATGTAATGGTTGTTTTAAAGAAAATCAAAGCTCAGTGGCAATAATTTATTGCTCTTAAAAAATCACTGGAATACAAGATGCTATTCACAAGCTGATTGAGGTAAGTTCTGAGATATTCTCATTATACTGTGATTTTAAACAGGTGGTGCACATCAGTAACTAGATATCAAAGAGGTTGAAAGGAGTCTCTTAGGATTCCATTTATGGAGACTGGTTGGTATCACCATATTCTCTAAGCAATGACCTACCAAAAAAGCAAAATTTGGAACTATTCTGTTATTTAAAGTGTCAAGTTTCAAAAATTATCATTAATTAACACTTTTTTACTTTACTCTTCTGTCATATGCCATAAACTCTCAAAAATGCACATCAAGACATTAAAGTGAAGAAAAAATTAAAATATCATATTATTTATTGTACTGTACACACTTGCCATGTGTTATATTTATAAATAAAATTTTAATGCAGTATCTCATTTGATCTTTCAAATAAACCTGAAAAATTATCTAGATAATCAAAAAATTATCTATTTATGATTAAGGAAACTCACACTCAGAAAGTTGCTGTTTCTTTCTCAAGAAAAAATGCAAGTAGTTAGTCAGAGAGCTTGGATCCAAACCTTTGCTTTTCTATATGATCAAGCTTGATAAGCTAACCATCCTTCTAATTTATAAGGTCACAAAAAAGGAAGCCAGGACTTATATTGCCCTACATTTCCTGGGATCTATTTGATAATCCTTACTTTCAAATCCCTGGTTTTCTCTTTCCTGTTAACAGGCAAAAAATGTAGGCATGCATTTGCATTAAGATATAAAAAGAGAAGAGAGAGGAGTTTTCTTTTCTTTCTTTTCTTCATTAAAATTCAGAGCAGAGCCTGGCACCTCAGATTAAAGATAGTCATCTCCTGTCAAGGTTAATTGGATACTCTGTATCTGGTTCTCAAAATACATCAATTAGAAACAATTAAGACAGCATTAACAGAGATTAGAAATAGTTACATATTTGGGGACAGTTCTATGTAAAAACGTCCTTTTAATTCCACAACAATGAAAGATAGATGGATATGTAATTGAGTGCAGTGGCACATCCAAGTTCAAAAAACCCATATGGATCTTAGATGGCTGGCAGAGTTAGAGGGCTTCTATTTTTAATATGAAGTAGTAAGAATAATGAGTTTTATGCCAAAAGAGGCTGGTCTATTATCAATGAAAACAAAACCACACAGACTTTGTCGTCATGAGGCCATATGGAGATAATAATACTGGTAGTTAAACCTCCGCTGAAGGAGGTCAGTATAATCGTTCACTCCCTCTTTAACACAGGAATGGAAAGGAGCAATAAAATTGTTTACAACCAAGGAGAGAATTAAAGCTTCTCTTAGCCAAACTTCAGAGGTTCTTTCAACTGGGACACCTCACATCACTTCAGGTGGATTGCAATAGCCCACGCATGTGACTGGAAATCCTATTTCTTAGTTATCTCTTAGGACTAGACAATACACAGTGTTCACAGAGGTCTAAATTTGTTTTTCTCCATGATGAGAGAGAGAGAGAAGGAGAGACAAAGACGGAGAGACAGAGAAAAAGAGACACAGAGACAGATAAACAGAGAGATAGACAGCTGGGGAGGGCAGGGGCCTTCTCTCATTAACACATTAAAGTAGATGAGCTGACACAGTAAAAGTCAAAATGATCTGTGATGGGGAGAGTGTGGCATTCAGAATTGAGGTTTATGATGACCACACTTCATTTCATAGCATGTTCTCATCACTGGTCCATACACCATTCCTCAATTTATTTTATTTTCTCTCTCTTATTACCAAGCCCTCCTCTCTGTACCTGTAAGAAACCATCTAAAAGCTGGAAATTTCCTTAAGTATGCATATATCTTTATATAATAAGTAGCACTGTTTTGTTTTGAATGGTATTATACGACAAATCTCATTCTTTCCTTTTTCACTTATAACTAGAAATCTAATCATGCTGTTGTATGCACACTCAGTGTGTTGTTGATGTGTTGATTCTAACTACGGCAAAGCATACTATAGAATAGTGACTACATTTTACTTATCCCTTCGTCATGTGAAAGACACCTAGTTTGCCTCAACACCACCCCAAACATGAGCATTCTTGTTTATGTTCCTTACAACCTGTATGTGAATGAATTCGTTCATATAGCCAGAAGTGCTACCGTAGGGACCTGGATTACACACATTCTTAATTCTGCTAAATAGTGCCAGATTGATTTCCAAAAAATCATTTCCCCCCAAAAAAAGAATGTGATTTGTATCAGCTCACATTCTTACAAGTTGGGCATGCGAATTCTCTCTCCTAAAGTTCTTTGCCAATTGTCATCGTTCCCCTTCTATTTTTTATGATTCTGATAGGTGTGCACGTTATCTTATTTCAGTTTGAATTTCTCAAATTTACTACTGAGTTTTACAACTACATACGCTTTTTATGCGTAGGTTTCCCCATTCACAAATTGCCTCTATAATCTTCTTAACTTTTGACCATTTTTCTATTAGATAGCCTTCCTTATTTTTCCTTGTTTTTTGGAGAATTCTGTTATAAAATAAATATATAAATTCCATTGTGGTTTTGCAAATTGCAAATATCTTTTCCTAAATAATCACCTATTAATTTTGTCTATCCAGTCCTTCACTGACCTGAAAGCTTTCATCTTGATATTAACAAATCAGTTTATTACCTTATGATTTATGCTTTTTGAATCTTTAAAAAAAATCTCTCCCCACTCTTAAGTCATAAAGATACTCTCACAAATTTTCTTTCCCTAGCTTTATACTTTTACTTATTACATTTAAAACTCTTATATATGATACAAGGTAAGGACCTCAACTTCATTTTCTTCATATCTGAGCCAATTTCCCAAACTTTGTTCAATTTTAGTGGTATTCGTTTTACCAACAATCAATTTCCTATATTTATGTAGTTCTCTTTCTGAGATCACTGTTCTGCTCTGCTTTTCTATTTTTCTGTTCTTGCCTCAATCCATTCTGTGTTATTGTCATAGATTTTTGAGTACGTTATTTTATCTGGTTGGGCAATTCCTCATTCTTTGCTTTCTTTTTGTTAGTTGACTTATGTATTTGTTGTACATTATTCTTTCATATAAATTTTAGAATATGTTTGTCTAAATTATCTAGTTGGGATTTTGATTGAGATTCCTTTAGAGTTTTGAGTGAGAGTGGATATCCCTATATTAAGTGTGCTCATCAATAATAATGATACGTGTCTCTAGGTATTCTGATTTTAGGTCCTGTAGTGGTTTTTCATACTAGTATAAATGTTATCTTGCTTTCATTATATTGACTATTGATTTTTCTCCTTGTATAGAGGAATAATACAACCAAGCCTCATTAAAATCCTGCTTTAGGATGAATCATTTGTCTCCTCTAACATATATTAACACCCATGTTGCCTTAGAGTACATAATTCTCAGAAAATATTTTACTATACTGAAGTATTATATTGATTATCTTTACCTTTGTCTGTGTGAAGGAAGGATTAGAGAGGTAAAATTATTTAGAAGAGCAAACTAGTTTACTTATGAAGAAGTTTTACCAGGGAGTTCAGGCTTTAGAAGAAGTTGAAATGCAAATTTAAAAGGAAGAAAGGAAGGAAGGAAGGAAGGAAGGAAGAAGAAAGAAAAGGAAGGAAGGAAGAAAGAAAAAATTAAAGAAAAAGATCCCCATAAAATAACGAAGGTTACCTTACAGTTAGCCAACTGATGGTAGGAAATTAGCAGTTTTCTTCAAATATATATGCTATTTGCAAAGACTTTTCTATATTTTCACATCAGCAATGTGAAAGTCAGGGATAAAATTGTTTATTAAGAAGTCAGTAACTTTCAAGAAAGTCTCAAAGATTAATTTATTCTGGGGACTAGAACTACACAGAGTTAACTGTCTTTTCAGTTTATTTCAGTTTGAAAAGCTTCTTTTTCACCCTATAACTGTGTATGTGATGTGCACACTGACTTATAATAGAGGCAAGGGGCGATATCAGATTTGCTTTCATACAGAAAGGCACAAACTCAATGAATAGACAATCCATCTTAAACAAGTCATTCTTAATTACTGGTTTTTCTGAAACCTGACTAGTTCTTTTTTATTTGCAAACTAGCAACAGTTTTATATTTCTCTGATTATAAAATGATGTATTTTTCAGAGCTTTCCTTAAGTACCTTGAAATAGATTACCTGATTTAAGTCAGGTGGACCTCTTCATTGAATCGCTCATGATATAAAGACCTATGATATTTAATTTCTTTGTTCACTTGGTATCCTCTAAGACTTCGTATGAGACCACATTGACATCTGAGAACAGACTGAGAAATTATGCTCAGAGAAAACACAAGTCTATATTTTGAAATAAATAGCCAGTATCTGTGTCATCCTATAATCATCAATCGTTATGTCTGTATAGGTCCTCCCAACTCCAAGGATTTCTCCCATTGATGGTTTGCTTCTCTGGCTAAAATCTTTCCTTATTCATAGACCGAATCAATCTGTACCTCAGGCTGTCCGCTTTCTATGCCTTCTCCACTGGTGAAATAGAATCAATCATGAAACCATAAATTCCCCCCACATTAACCAATGGGATTAACATGTTGTAGCAAAGCATAGGTCCACCAGTTCAGGAACAATTATTTTTTCTTTATTAGTGAAGTATAGTTGATTTACAGTATCATATTAGTTTCAGGTGTACAGCACAGTGATTCATATATATATATATATATATATATATATATATATATATATATAAACCTTTTCAGATTCTTTTCCCTTATAGGTTATTATCGGGCACAATTATTGACATAGAAACTTATTTGATCTTAAGTCCCAAAGGCAATTGTACGCCTCTACGTAGACTAATAATGTCTTGTTACATTTCTCAACGACTAAATTCAGAGCAAAGGCCAGGTTCTTAACTTTTAACCTGTATAGATTGGTTACAGATATAGATTTAAAGCTGGCAATGCTCAGAAGTCTTCTAATTTTTCTTTCATTTGTGAGAAAGTAAAGCTTTATGTTGTATTTATGTTATTTTACTCAACTATACAGTTCTAACAACACTCACTCATTATTCTGTGGCTTTAAAAGATCTCCTCAACTGGGAACCAGTAACTCAATGCAGTTTGAAATATGGGGTAATAATAATGATTTCTGTTAATTGACTTGTGGTACAAGTTTTGAATAACTTTTCCATCTTAACCTCAAAAAAATGTTACCAGAGAGTAGGTTCTTGTCTTGTTGCAGAAAGAATTCAGAGACAAGACAGGGAGGTCAAGAAAGCAAAGTGAGGCTTTATTAAGTGATAGTATGCTCTCAAGGGGAGAGCAGGTAGACTCTGGTGAGTAGCTGCTCTGAGATTTTTTAGCAAGCTGGTTATATGGGGTGTAGAAATGAAGGGACAGAATATTCATTAGGGAGGTAAGGGTTTGCGGGTCATATTCCCTGATTTTCATCTCAGCTCCATCTTCCTTGGTAGAGGAGGAATTTTTGTCCTTATTTGGTCTTGATCAAAAGTGTCATGGCCCCATGGCATCAGTCCGTGATGGGACCTTCTCATCTGCAAGGCTAATTTTATTGTAATGAGAGCATAATGAGCAAAAGGTTACATTAGGACGCTGGCGATTCCCGCCCTTTCCCACCTTCCTTTGTCTGCTTCCAGGACACTTACGACCCCCAAATGTGGTTTCCTGGCAATTTGGAGATTCCTGCTTTTCTTTGTCTGCCCAAGGACCCCCTGCTGTTTACAAGCTGTGTGGTTTCCTGCCATCTGGCCCGTGCCCCCCTTTCTCTGCTCATATTCAGTTATCTGCCTACTCTAACGTTCCCCCTCAAGGAGTCTGCACTCTTAAAAATCTTTTAAGGGGCAAAGGGTTGATGCTCTGTCTTCTGTAACTGCTTCAAGCTGAGCAGGGTTGTTGCCCCTACCTGGGGGTCCAGATCTCCTTGTTGTCTGTCAGAGATAGGGGTCGTGGGGTTGTGTAGAGTGGCAGAGAAGGAGAGTGCGGAGTAGAAGGAAGCAACCTTGCCCAGCGGGTGTTGATGTTTCTCATCTTCAGGTGGGATGGGTTGAAATCTCTGGTGTAGCATTATCTGAAGCTGGAATGTTGTGTTCTAGAGAATAGAAATTTAACTAGGTAGATAAAAATACAAGGACCAAAAAGAAAGAGGAGAAATAGAGTGGCTCTGGAACCTAGAAATGGCAGAAGCCAAGTATATCCTGGAAACCAACCCTTCAGGGTCTCTGTCCATTCTTGCTTCCCTTGATTATATCTGTGGAGCCAGGAAGCCTGTTCATGGATTTTTTTCACATTTACTTCTGCTTCTCCCATGACATTAGTATATGTGCAGTGTGTTTTATTTACGACAGCAAAAATCCCTCCTTAGCTTGCTAGGAGATAGTCTAGGGCTTGGTGGTTGTCAAAGGCCTCCCCTGCCAGGGAAGCTAGGGATTTTTGTAAAAGTGTGAGAATGTCTCCAGTTTTCTTTAGTGCACTATCCAGGGAAGAGGTTGTCTCATGGTAGGCAAATCCTCCCCAAGGGGCAGCTGCAGCTAGAGTTCCCATAATTCCTCCTAGCACCAGACCAAAGTTCCTTTATTTGTCTCACATGGGTTACAATGAAGACGGTTATTTGGGTTGGGGCCACAGTACCCAAGGTGCAGTTTCCATAAGAAGTGTGTTGTCTGGACGTGAGAGAGCAATGGCTTTGGTCATTGTGAGGTAGTTCTCAGAGGTCCCACATAGCCATAATGATCCAGGTGGTGCTGGTAAAGCAGTATGATTGGTTTGGTTATACAGCTGCAGAAAAGTTCCGTGAGGTGGAATACAGTTGCGGTGGGGTCCCATCTATATTCTGGATTTGGTCTCTGGTTTAGAGTGTCAGGAGGGACGGCCTTCTTAAAGCCGAATCAGGTAAAATTAAATAAGTTGAGTATTTTTCCCAAGTTCATACAGGTAGCATGTGTTTAAGTCAGAACCTGAAACAAAGTTCCTGATTTTAAACAGCGTGATCTTGAACAAGACTTTGGAGATTTTATTGGCCCAAAAAGTATTTAGAATATAAATACTGTGTTAATTGCAGGTCACAATTCTTGACAAAAAGTTGCCATAATTAAATTCACGAAACTTTTGGGTAGGGGAAAATTAATGATTAACAGGAAAATTTCACATCTTCCAAAATTATAGGTCAGCCTATTATATAGTCTTTTAGAGTTCTGTGGCAGTTTTATGCTCAAGAAATTTTGGAATTTAGTTACCCAAGTTGATATCTAAGATGGAAAGTTGTGTATCAGTTATGATCACGTCACAGATCTGGTTGCCTATTTGTATCTAGTCTTTTATGAAACTTTCATCTATTTCTAATGACAGAAGATAGAACAATACCCACATTTTTAAGCAAATGCTCTAACTGACTTCTTATCATTTCCCCAAACCCTTGGGCCAGAAGAATAAGAGAGTGGGTCTCTGGTGGAGGGCATCTCTCACACTTTCATGCAGTAGTCAGTACACACAGGGGGGGAGGGGATGTAGCAGCTCATCCCAGCAGTCTGTGACTCCAATATGATGCTAAATCAGCACCTTCCATTCACCATTTCTGACCCAGCAGGGCTTGCATGGCTGAAAAATGGAAATCATTACAGAGAGCTGTAAAAAAAAAGGAGTCTCAAGATGTCCATTCTTTTATGAGGTGGAAAACAACTGGGATTACCAGCAGTCACTCGGGTGCTACCACCTGCTCATTTAGTTCACATATCCAGCTTAACCAAACAAACCACTCAACTCCGCCAATTCAGAATTTAGACCAACATTTACATCAACATAATAATGGATGAGGGAGGAAACTCCAAATGTTTCTACCAGTTTACTCAATGGGTAATGATCGATTCTAGCAAGTCACAGAATAGGAGGATTAAATCTGAGGAAGCCAGAAGAGGATTCTCCCAGGGTTTCTTCCTTCTCGGGCCTCTACCACTGTACTAACCCGAAAACCACCTAAAGGCAGGTAATGAGTCCTTATATCTATATTCACCAAACTGCATCAATCACTGTGTTACTCTCATTGCCTTTACCCTGAAATATGCCGAAGGACATATATTCATGTAAGTTACACATCAACAAATAAAATCAACATGTAAATTTAAGAACACAAATGTACAAATACCACAAAAACACACTCTTTTCGAGCTCATAAAAGAGGGAGTAGAGACTGTGTCATCACGTCATTGGAGCCAGTTGATAAGAGGTGAGCCACATCGTACATATGGATTCCTCCACGGGCCACCAATGTGTCTTTAGGCTTTTATCAGAATTCCAGCTTTCACAAGACTGTGTTCACATTTTGCATAGTCATTTAGTTCTTGCTATAAGAGTTATATTCAAAACAAATGGAATGCTATTGATTTTAAAGTGACTTTTTAGAGCTACACCTGCACCAAAAGGCAGAAAATACAGAGTAATCGTTTATTCAACAAATTTTTACTGAGTGCATATTATCTAGGCACTGGAGACACAGAAATGTACAAGTTAGGTGTAGACTTTCTTTTAATGAAGCATACGGTCTGTTTGTGTGTGAGGTGGAGGGGCTTAAGTTTACAAAATAACTCACTAAATAAATAAGCAATATTATTTAGGATAATATGAAGAAGTGCTATGAGACGGTGTGCTAGGGAGTGCATAGGACCACTTTAGATGTGGAACGAAAGCCTCTGTAAGAACTGACTGACCAGAGGAAATGTCCGTGGGAAGATCTAGAGGCAGACCTGAAGCAGATCATTCCAGGCAGAGAGAAAAGTCCTAGAAGATCCTGATGCAGGAAGGGAGTTGGTGTGATGTGTCAACAAAAGGCGGCCAGGTGGCTGGAGCAATGAGCTGTGGCGATCGGTTGAAATCAAGTCGGTGGGAAGGTCAACAATGACTGTGATGTGAGAGGAGATGAGAAATGATGATTTGAGTCTCCTGAGCACACACCCAGGAGCTGGTAGCTCGCTTGCAGCGCTTTGTATCCGTGGGCACCGGCTTGCTCTGAGGCAGGGCTGCATCACTCCGCTTCTGCTGAACTGCCTAGCTGCAGAGCGTGCTGTTCTCTGAAAACATCACCTTCATTTCGACTGCACTGCGAGTAGGCGGCAGTGCCATTATGTCAGCCTTTATGAAAAGAAATTATCACCAAAAGGTACAGAGTGCAGGATCTGGGAAATTCCTGCTTTAACTGCCCAGCAGGACTGAAACAAGGAGCCCGGGCCATTTCTGCTTCCTGGTAAGGCTCAGATATGCTCTAAAGCCCAGCGCTCTAACCCCTTCCATTCTGGTGAGGCGCCGAGAATGCAGGAGTCCTGAAGAATCCAGATTCTTCTCAGTGGCAGACCAAGACACTAGCAACACAAATCTCTGTTCAGAAATGAGGCATCACAGCGCTCATGTTCAAGGTGCAAATAATCTGCCTTTTTAGCTGCAGAAGCCAAAATGTTTCTTTGGTTAGCATTTGGGGAAAGAGATGGGAACGAAATTGTGAGTGCAAACATTGAAGTGTTACAGAAAACGTCTTCCAAAACGGGATTTTTTTTCTCCTGCCCAAGTTCGTAAGACAGTGACAGAGGTAGAGGCAGACTTTTTCTGCATAAATGTTTCCCCTAACCAACGCCTCACGTGTATAGCACACAATACTCTTCAAACAGGATACATGGTAGAGTGAAGCCACAAGGAAAAAATATATTCTTTATTTCTACAGATGTCTTTTACTCTCTGTCACCTGATGTTTACATAAGAACTAAACAGTTTGAAGAGAATTATTTCTCATTTTGAAAAGAATATCACAGAACACATTTTGTGTGTTTGCCATCAGAAGTCTGATTTCCCCTTTTTAGTTTTTCTAATAAGGTAATCACACTGCTGGAATCAAATGATTGTGACTCAGGCTAGATCACACACACACAATACCCAAATTCAACAGAAGCAGGGAAGAGCTTTCAGATGTCTCTCTTCCACTGCACAGATGCTGGGAGTCTACAATTCAAGAAGCTGAAGAGAGGATGACCCAAAGCAAAAGATATAAATATGCTCCATTACTGAAGGGACTTGGCTGAAAAACACAAAAGTTCTACCCCCATTGCAGTCAGCTCACATCCTTTTTATACTTTCCTCCTCCGAGACCTCCTCAGCCTAATGCGCGGTTATTGAACTCATCACAGTGGAGCTCTCCATTAGTTTCCAGGGTAATTGTTCTTTATCTAAAATAAAACTTTACAAATTATAAAAAGCATGCAGAGTTCACAGATATTATTCAGTATAACTCTTATGAGTTATAAAGTACTTTATAATTGCTTTTTTGTTAATTATGAGATTAACTTTTTCAAATAAAAGAACAAAGGCAAAATAGCCTGGATGACACTTGACAAATACCAAAAGTGTAAAGCTATTTAGAGGATTTTAACATTCAGGAGAAGGTAATTACCTAGAGATCTGTAATATTAAGGATCAAATATGATGGACATTTACCTTCTGACCAGCAAGAATCTTCAAGCTATTTACTTTTTATTCTGATTATAACATATTATAAATTTGGTTTCTTTAAATTGGAAATGCTGCAAAAGAGAAAGTCAAATCATAAATTTGATTTCCCTTTCTGCTACAGTAAATTCCCATTAATGTGCTACAATAAAGATAGCAAAATAAGTAATGTATTAGTGTACTATCTGGGGAAACAGAGGTAGACGCTGCATCTTTCTTTCATCTACCTGAACCCCTCAATAAAAACAGACAGAGAAACTAAACAGAAAAAGCCAGAAACCAAAGGACCATATCTATAGTGATACTAGGTTCAAGGGAAAAAAAGAAGCTATTAGTTTATTTTAATTTCGATCATCAAAGTGAACCAATAGATAATAACTGTAAAAGAACTAAGAGTATTTTAAGGGGACTGGACTACCATAAAAATAACCGTTGTAAAAAAAAATACAGCCCTTCTTTTAAAAAAGCAAAAATAATTCTAGAAAGCAAATAAAATAGAAAACTTAGGGAAAGAGGAAAGACTGATAAGATAATATGTATCCAAGAAGTGATTAAAAATATGTATATTTCTGAATTATATACTAATATTAAAAATGAAAGGATAAACCATAACATGTTTTAATGGTTATCTGTAGAAGAATTCAGAGATTAGATTAGAAAAGACCTTGGTAGCAGCTACACGTCATTATTTATTGTTTTTTTTTTTAAAAAATTACCTATAAACATGTATGGATACATATAAAACAAAATTAAAAAGACATCCCTAAAATTTTAAAATAAAACAAATCAACCCAAATATTTCTCTAGTTTATAGCATAACCACACAGAAATCACCTTTTCCAAGAGCCTTTATAACAAAGTAATTTGATGTCATCTCTAGAGAGACATATCCTAAAGACAAAAGAGGTAGTAAAAATTACCTGTTTTAATTATCATATGATTGCTGGTAACACTGGCGTTTTATTCTGAGAAAATCGTGTATGTAGTATGTGATAAAGTAAATGAGTATGTGATATTCAAATTTCCCAGAGTGGCTGTCAGGTTTCTTGTGGGAGAAAGGAGAAACAGATGTAAAATAGAAGGAACTAAGTAAAAATTCTATAGTGTCGTTTTAATTGTAGTTATCAATATTTATCCTTTAGTATTTTATCTTTAAAAACACAAACATTCAATTCCCTTCCTCTGTCCATCCACTGAAGAGGCCCAGAAATCGTTATGAACTAATAGCAATGAGCACCCCTGGTGTGTAGATTAGATTTTTTAAACATCATTTCCCACTGGAAGAAGCAAGGGTTCTTTGGAATAAGGGCTAATTTCATCACTGAGACATAAAATACACATGGGGAGGGGGGAAGGGTAAGCTGGAACGAAGTGAGAGAGTGGCATGGATATATATACACTACCAAATGTAAAATAGATAGTGGGAAGCAGCCGCATAACACAGGGAGACCAGCTCGGTGCTTTGTGACCACGTAGAGGGGTGAGATAGGGAGGGTGGGAGGGAGGGAGACACAGAGGGAGGAGATGTGGAGATATATGTATACGTATAGCTTATTCACTTTTTTATATAGCAGAAACTAACACACCATTGTAAAGCAATTATACTCCAATAAAGATGTTTTTTTTTTTTTTACAAAAAAAAGAAAGTATATTGAGAGATTGTGTTGAAACATTTTAGATGTTTAGTGTATGTTTTCTCTCATTATCACGTACAGTTAGAGCCATCAGCCTAGGGCAGAGAAACTCAAATTTGTCATGCATACTTAAGCATAGAAATTATAAGAAAACTGGAAAGATGAAAGTTCACATTACAGATTAAATATATTTACTGCATATGATTAAAATTGTTAAAGAATGACCATATCTAATTTCAAGTGTTGCCCATCATTCTGCAGTGCTAAAATTCCATCATTCGTTCATTTACTGATTTATCCATGAACTGGTGAACATATATGTACTTTCCTATGTATCGAGAGAGTGATTTCAGTGTTAGAGTTTCAGTAATTAATAAGGCATACACTTTATTTTGAATACTGAACAAGAGAGTACTAACAAATAAGCAAATAATTTAAAACAATGTGGTAAGTTTATGATAGAGATATGCAGTTCATTAGAAAATAATAGAAAAACATAAATATAACCACTCAGCAAGTGAAGGGAAAACTATGAGGCGTTCCAGGTTTAGAAATATAATAAAGAAAAGGTCTGGGGTGGACATCACGTAGGATAGAGAGAGGGACAGGGATAATGATACGATAACACACAACTCTTTTGTCATCAAAATCGAAATATAGTATAAGTAATTTTATTCAATCTGCTGGGTCATTGTATCAGGGTTGAAAATTTAGATCATTTTCACTAGTCTGTAAATTCTCCATGAGGATAAGTACTGCCTTGGCTTTGCTCATCATGATATGCCCAGCATCTAACACATTTTCCAGCCCATAATATGTGATCAATGAAAAGTTTTTGAATAGAGGTACGGCTGGAGAGAGAGATGAATGAATAAATGTCTAGTTATTTTCAGAAAGACTGCAGTCAGCATTTACAGGCATTAAAATTTGTCCTTCTCTTGGATTATTCCTTACCATAAGGCCCTGGAAGTGACATTTGTTCAGAGAGTTTAAATATTGGGCTGGCTTTTGAAACATTCACAGACATTTTAAGAAATAACCAAGGGGTATCAGCTGCAAACAGCAGCTGAGGCTGAGGAGATGGGCTTCAGGAATCATCAGCAAGGTCTGCCTCTGCAGAGCCCTGACCTTGTTAGCAGACAAACTCTCCAGGGAAACTTTGATACATGCGTTCATGCATTCATTCAACAAACATCTACCCAGTGCCTACAATGTGCTGGCACCATATAAACACTGGAGATGCAGAAACAGACTTTCACACACATGTGCACGCATATACCTGCCCCTACAGAACATATATTCAAGTCAGAGGAGACAGATAATTAGTGAAACGTATAGTATTTCATCTAGTGATACGTGCTATGGAGAAAAATAAAGGAGAGAAGAGGCAACTAGAGTAATGGTGAACTGTGGCCTCACTGTCTATGGAGGAAGACATAATCTGGGTGTCCAGTGCATCTTGAATACTGATATAACCGGGACATAAGGGCATGAGGTTAGACCTATTGCCTCCAGAAAGTTAGTGATGGGGCTATGAGGGTTTGATTTGGGTGGAGGGAGGTAAAGGTGGAGAAAGGGGGTTGCTTGGACTGTGCATTGCTCACTCGTGCTGGGGTGAGAGGTAGTCTCATCTGGAGCACTGCCAGTTCCTGGGCCACCTCCTGACTCCTTCCAGGCCGATGTGGAGGGCTGGGCCAGCTGGTTATCTCCAGACACGTCCAATGAAGACGTTATATTTACCATAAAACTTAGAGATGTCAGAGAGTCTAAGGAATCATGTACCTCAAGTTAATTAGCTATTAGGGCTTTGGGATAATAAAAATAAAATCAGGGCTGTAAGCTTTCAATCAATATAACTAATGCATTGGTCCTTAGATTGGTCTACTTAATAATTATAGGGCTCAGTATTCTCATCACATCTCCATCCTCAAATTTGTTATATGACTTATCTATATATCCAAAGAAATACTGTTAGAAAGAACTGTGTTGAGATGCACTAACATGGACCAGTCTCTTTCAGACCAATGAATTAATTTTATTGATTGAAAGCTTAATGCCACAATTTTATTTTTATTACTCCAAAGCCCTAATAGTTAACTTGACATTCATGATTCCTTCTGATTCTCTAACAGAAGGATAATTATAACATCTTTATTGGAAGAAGACACAGACCTGTGATTCGCGCCTATGGTCAATGCAGGACCGAATGACTTGGCAGGTTTCCCAATGGTGCCAGGATTCCAGGAGACATCAGCTTTTCTATGGATACTGTGGAAACTCATTAAGCAACAAATCAGAGTGCGTGTCCAATCCTCCATGACCCTTTGCCACCTAGACAATAAAAATGGGGTTTATAAACAAAACTTGGACAAAATAGAGTAATAATCATCTGCTTCAAAAATAACAAATGCTAAGAAACTTCTTTTGTGTAAGGCAGAGTAGGGCCCAAATAACTACTTTCCAGATTGGAAGACAAAATTGCACTGTATGGCAAAGTTGGTAGCATCGCAAAACCATTTCAGACCTGCCCCCTTAATGTAGTACATGATAGACAGGTGCGAAATGAGAAATACAGGCAACTCAGGTAACAGCTGACAAATGAAGAAGGGCCCAGCTGGGCTTGAGATTTTTAGAGTTGGTTTGGGAAGAGCTTAAATCTTTGGAAACTGGATAGATGGAGAGAAATGGAGAGGGAATTCCAAATAGGGTGAACATTGTGAGAAGAAACAGGGAGGTGGAAAAGTAAAGTGCTTTTCCCAAATTTATTCGTTAAGGGATGGGCGGATTTCAGCAAGACGGCAGTGGGATGGGTGCATAGCATTAGATTGGTGTACAGACAACTACAGAACTCTATGACCTTAAAAAACATGGTAGGGAAACATTCCATCCCCAAAATAGGTTTGCTTCTTTCTTTCTTTTATTTTTTTCTTTTTGCAACATAACCAAATCAAACTTTAGAGCAAGTAAGAGAAAGAATGTTCTCTGCTGCGTTTTGAAAACCCAATTCCCTTTGCGTTCCTTGTATCTTTAAATAAAACCAGAGGGAACTGCCATTCTCTCGGATATTGCTAACAAGCCAGTTTAGAAGCTTTCTAAAAAATCTAGAAACAATAAATGCTGGAGACGGTGTGGAAAAAAGGGAACACTTTTGCACCGCTGGTGGGAATGTGAATTGGTACGGCCACTATGGAGAACAGTATGGAGGTTCCTTAAAAAAACTACAAACAGAACTACCCAGCAATCCCACTGCTGGGCATACACCCCGAGAAAACCATAATTCAAAAAGAGTCATGTACCAAAATGTTCAATGCAGCTCTATTTACAATAGCCCGGAGATGGAAACAACCTAAGTGTCCATCATCGGATGAATGGATAAAGAAGATGTGGCAAATATATACAATGGAATATTACTCAGCCATAAAAAGAAATGAAATTGAGCTATTTGTAATGAGTTGGATAGACCTAGAGTCTGTCATACAGAGTGAAGTAAGTCAGAAAGAGAAAGACAAATACCGTATGCTAACACATATATATGGAATTTAAGAAAAAAAATGTCTTGAAGAACCTAGGGGTAAGACAGGAATAAAGACAAAGACTTACTAGAGAATGGACTTGAGGATATGGGGAGGGGGAAGGGTAATAAG
Organism: Delphinus delphis; assembly: GCF_949987515.2. Taxonomy (NCBI): domain Eukaryota; kingdom Metazoa; phylum Chordata; class Mammalia; order Artiodactyla; family Delphinidae; genus Delphinus; species Delphinus delphis. The sequence goes on along the minus strand of NC_082696.1, from coordinate 76,003,793 downwards.
CTGTGACAAAGCGAGACAGAGGCATGGACATATATACACTACCAAACGTAAGGTAGATAGCTAGTGGGAAGCAGCCGCATAGCACAGGGAGATCAGCTTGTCTGGAGGGGTGGGATAGGGAGGGTGGGAGGGAGGGAGATGCAGGAGGGAAGAGATGTGGCAGCATGTGTGTGTGTGTAATTGATTCACTTTGTTGTAGAGCAGGAGCTAACACACCATTGTAAAGCAACTGTACTCCAATAAAGATGTGAAAAAAAATAAATAAAAGCAAACAAAATGAAAAAAAAAAAAAGCAGCTTTCTAGACAGAATGTTTTCTTTGGGGAGCTTCAGAGCTGCCGCGCTTATTAAGTATTCAAAACCACTTCCTCCCCCCAGCGTTGTGCTTCTGAACGAGGGGCTCAGTATGACTCTCATGCTGGACTTGTTTTCCCCCTCCCAAGAGAGAAGGGAAGGTCTTACAGAACATTTAAACACGTAGAACTTAGTCATTCCTCCAGGATAATGAGAAACTGCAAACAGTACTCTGACGTACGAAGAAATGTTTTGAAGACTGTAAATGTCTCTGAGGGGGAAGTTGATGAACGGGAACTCGGGTATTATTCACACTTCTCCTTTGTTCAGGTTTTATGTAACAACTAAAAGCACCCACGAAATTGTAGACACATCTTGTGCAAGGTTTATTTTCAGTGAACATAATGAAAGTCATACTTGGGACTATTGGGAAATCAGAAAACTTCCACTTGTTTTGGTAATTAAAAGACGTGTATCAGAAATTGCAAGAATTGTGCCTGAGTGGGTGAGAGTTTACTGAGCAGGCAGTGGTTAGGCTAGTTCATAAAAGACAACAAAGCAACAATAATACTAATACGAGCACTTACTATGTACTAAGAGTTTGTATACACTATCCCACTTCAAGGTCATACCACCTACTCTTTGAAGGAAGGATTATTACAGGGAAGGTGAGGCTTAAAGAGGCTTAACCAACTTGCCCAAGGATATCAGGGCTAAACAGCGGCAGAGGCAGAATTCAAACCTAAGTGTCTTACTCCAGACTTGGCATGCTTCCCCACTAAGCCCCACCACCTCCCTGCCCACTGATAGTTCTGAAATGAGCAGGAAAGTTCCTAATTCCCTTAATTTCTTGTCTTTTTTGCTTTCTGCATTCTCTTGTCAAGTGACGTTGATGTCTACATGCTTGAGATAACTGAATGGAGTCTAGAAATTGGTCACCATAAAAGGTCATGGAAGCAACCCCTGGAGGTAATGCAAGGAGTTCTTTCTGGAGATGCCAACACGTGGGGCTGGATAGCTTCTTCCTCAGGACCTGCCCAACACATGAGAGGGTACCCTCTGATGGCTTCCCTGTGGCATCCAGTAGAGACCTTTAAAATATCAGGAAGATGTTTCTGAGGCTGCTGCAGAGTTAAATAACTTGGAAGCAGGGACCATAGGCAAGGCTATCATAGAATTTACGGGCCTGAGCAGAGACTCAGAAACTTTCACTAATGCTTAGTAGAACAGCATTCATCCTGAACAAACAATTTTATCTCTCCCGCTGCCCAAAGAGACCTTCAATAATAAAAAGGACACAGCGCTGTTCCCTGTTCTTGATACAGGAATCTTTAGAGAAAATCTTCATGTAATCAGAAGAACTGAAAATACAACAGTGAAAAAATTTTAAGGGACTCTTAGAAGTACTTTTAATTATTTTTTTTACCATATTAATAATGTTAATGTTCAGATATAAAACTAAATAGAGAAAAAATGGAGTGGTAGGAAAAGGTTGTTGATTCTTCAAGTCTATATTTATTGAGCACCTACTGGACGACGGCTGTTATAATCTGTATCATAGAAGATAGGAAAGCGGTATATCCATAGACTATTTTGACTTAAAAGAATTGAAGATGCATGTATAACATGATATTTTTCAAGGGAAATAGTTACATATTGTCCATACTCTCCATTTTGGCGATTTGGAAACTGCACAGAATCTGACATCCAAATAGCATAAGGACCATATTGCAATTTCTACTACCTCTTCATAAACTTTTAGTTTCCTTCCTTTAGTGGGTTAATACCAGGCTAACTACACTGAAAGCAATGACTCACCTTGCCTTAGGTTATGCACTAGTGTTTATAAATCTCTGAAGGAGTTATGTGTTTTAGATAATGGATTTCTGTTCCTTCTGCCTTGCTTTGTATGATCACTTCTGCTATCTCAGCATGATGAATCTTTCCATCTTGTTAGATTTATCAGACAGTGAAGAAACTTGACAGTCTGATGACTCTTTTCGTTCTCCTTTCTCAAGGTTCTCCCTTGAAACTTAATGAATCTGTAATTAAAGCAGCTGCATTTCATAAATAATCCTTTAAGGCTAAAACACAACCATTGTGAGTTGAGTAGTTATTATTGTCCAGAGAGACACTCTACGTAGCACTAAATATTTTAAATTAATATTAATAAATGTGTCTGAGCAATCACAAACTCAGTCCCAAGACTGGTCAAATATGCAGACTGAATAGGCAACTGCTTGCCCTGCAGTGACAGAGGGGCCGGCAAGTACCTGGTGGTCCATCAAGACACCCATATTTGCTCTCCCTTATGTGAAAATCAACCAGGGAAAATTCTTTTTCTTTTTTCTTTTGTCTCGGGTTTATATGTTCATCCCTACCGAAAGTGTAAACATTGATGATGTGTATACATTTAATATAAGTTGGAAATGCTTTCTTCAAAGCATATTTTAGATTCAGGAACTATAAAGTGAAAATGAAAGGATGGACCATAAGGGAAATGGACACCTAATGTAAGTGGAAAGAGAATTCTTCAAGGGGCTCAACTGCATTGGAGGCCAGTGCAAGCTTTGGCTAATTCAGAGACATGCTCGGAGCTAACTGCAGTAAAACGAAAAGTAAAATAAATTCTGAATAATAATATCCTATCACAGGACTAGACTATTCATCCGCATACTCTAGTGAACGACTTACGCCCCAATGCCCCATGACTTAATAGTTTCCCAAAATTTTACTCATTTATTCAAGAAACATTTAAGTGTCTAAAATGTATCTTCCAATAGTCTAAGTGCTAGGGTAACAGCTGTGAACAAGATGGACAAAATTCACTCAGGAGATTTACATCCAGCTTTAAAATACCTCCTTTAAATCGAATCTCATTACACCATTTCTTATCATCTAGATCTATCATAGATCTATCCAAAAGCCACAGGGCAGTTTTGCTTACAGATTACAAGTGATCCCTTTCTATGGGCTATCTTCACAAGTAGTGAAATAAATAAAATATTTTATCATTTACAAATATACCTTTGCTCTGAATGAATAAGTGAACTCATTTCTCTGTCCCAGGGCATCGACTTCTCTTGTTAAGAAAGAACAGTCCAATCTCTCTGCACAATTCTACCTCCCATAATAAACATTTAATGCCTTTAAGCAAAGAATGTTATTCTCATTCTGGACTCTAGAAATTAAACAGAAACATTAATGTTATTCCTCTCATTTTCTCTCTGATGTCCTATGTTGTATCCAAAGCACATTAGTTTGTTGAAAGGGTCAGAACTGAGACACAGGTGTCAGTGTGAATGACTGGGAGGTAAAGAAGAACCTGCAGAATAGCTCTTCATATCAGTTTGAGGTAGGAACCTTGGTTCCATCCACAGTTGTGAAAATGGAATGCTAGGCAGGCAGGCGTTCCTATTCAGGGTAGTTTATTAACAAGAAATAGAGGCTAAGGTCAAGTTCTGTATTTCTACCTGCTAGGCATATGCCCTAGTGCAATTTGCTTAATATCTCTAAGCCTTAGTTTCCTCACCTGTAAAATGGACACAGTATGTATACTCACTTGTTATGGATTTCAGAGGAAGCATTGTTCTATCCTTATGTTACCAATTTTGCTTGGTCCCTGTAGCCCTAAGAGAAGGCAGTCTTGAATATTTCTACCTCTTCTCTAACACTTTTTCCTTTGCTAATCAATGTACAAAGAAGAATAACATGTCAGTTGAACATGGGGTAAACCTGATATATACTGTCGTATCAACCCTGAGCAGTGTCACTGCATTAAAAGAAAAAAAGGAAGTGGTCCGGGCCTCACCTCCCTTCTGCTATCCTAATCACTAAGGAAGGCTTTTATCTTGTTGGCCCAGATAGCAAAACAGACCTTCTAAAGACCTAGCTGGAGGCTTACCTTGTTCTGTACCTTTCTTCCTTTCTCTCTGAAACTATCCATCCTTTAGGAGACTGTATATTTGATGAAGCCATGTGGATTCTTCATGTATAAAGGTCATCTCTGTATGCTCACTTTCTGGACACATGCCTCAAGATCTAGCTTTGGGGAAAGAGGGAAGCCGCCTTTTTAATGAAACCATAGCCACAGTCTCCAAAGCAACTTTACGCAAAATAGAACCGATGCTGTACTTTGCTTTCATCTGGCACTATGCATCAACGTCTCACCTTGTTAAAGAACACAGAGGACAAAAGATTCGTAAATTTCCAAGGAAGAGTGTATAAAGTGTATGTATATGAGTTCAAATTCAAGAAGCTAGTCCCTACAAGAACTGGTGAGAGTAGGTGGACCATCAAATTGCAAAGGCAGAAAGCCAGGAAGAGAAAGTCTTGTTACTTAAATGGAGCTGCAAGCTGTGGTCTTGGCACCAGAAACAATGCAAGATACTAGTTCTTGGGACTTGGGATGGAAAGGAAGAGCAGAATTAGCTGTAAGATTGAGATGTTGGATGAGAGCCCATTCTGAGGAAAGATAACACTAGGCCCAGATACTGAAGAAGCACTGAAAGTCTTAGTGAGGGATTGTTTGACACTTGCTATGGCCATTTAGAGGACAGGAAAAGACCATAAATTTGACAGGGAATTAATTAACACTGATCCAAATTGATTTCAATGTAAAATCCTACTTACTCAATTAAAATAATCTAGAAAGATTTCATTCAGTGCAGTAGCTTCATTTCAGTAGCCATTAATATCCTATAAAAATATCCCCTTGGGTAGATCAGTGTTAGGATGTCACGTACCTCAAGGGGCCAACCATGAGATGCAATTGGACAAAAGCAGTCAGATGCAGGGAATCTAATAAAGAGCGTTGGGTGAAGAGAAGGGGAGAACTGTAGATCACAGAGCAGCTGCCAGTTGGACAGCAACAAGAGCCTCTTCAGGGTGTGGTTTCTCAAGAAGATCCAAAAACCCAGGTTCTGAGAGTCTTTTAAGTATGGCATTAAACAAGTTTTAATATCGGCAACCAAGTCTAATTTTATAAATTCATGTTAGTGGGAATATCAGTGGTTTCAGCGTGAAGCCGTGGGTTTGTTATAGGACTGAGGAACCATTTTTTTTTAATTCATGGTTCACTAGTCAGTTAGGGTGGAAATCAAATATACTTGGCTTGCCCTTTTCTATCTGACAGAATTTTACCTAAATGACTTCATTAGCTTTTTTTTTTTTTTTTTAATGCATTACGCGGGCCTCTCACTGTTGTGGTCTCTCCCGTTGTGGAGCACAGGCTCCGGACGTGCAGGCTCAGCGGCCATGGCTCACGGGCCCAGCCGCTCCACGGCATGTGGGATCTTCCCGGACCGGGGCACGAACCCGTGTCCCCTGCATCGGCAGGCGGACCCTCAACCACTGTGCCACCAGGGAAGCCCTTCATTAGCTTTTTAATTAACAAGAATGGATATACCACTTAATCAAGTAATTTGAAATATGCTTTGTACCTTATATTATGATCTGTTATTAAAGTTATAACTAGTAAGAGGGAGAAGTTTGAGTGGGAGAGTGAGCAGAGGAAGCAGGTTTGAAGATAAATGAAAAAAGAAGAAAGAGAGAAGCAAGGAGAGAGTGAAAAGGCAGAGCAGACAAATGGTGCTGGAAAGAAACACATCCTGGAAGAGAGAAGCCATTCACACACTGGGAGAGCATACAGAGAGTAGTTAGAGAAATTCTGAATTGATAGCAATTGAGAATTTCACTTTGCTATGTACCTCATTTATTCACTCCCCAATTAATTCAAGTTAATAAAGATAATATTGACTCTCTTTGGATGCCAAACACGGTGTAGCTGAAACAGATGCAGCAGTGAAGAAAAGCAGGCCCACGAGTTCATGGAGTTTACATTTTCATGGGGAAACGGAAATGAGAAGATCAAGACATTAATATCTAATCTGTCAACTGGTAGGAAATGTTATAGAAGGAAAATACCAGGGAAGGACAGGGAGAACTCATAGTTAAGAGATTGCCTCTTTGGGTAGGTGGTCAAGGAAGGCCCCATTTTAGCAGACATCTTAAGGATGTAAAGGAGCTGCCCATGAAGTTAACACTACATACTTCAAGCCACCTCCATGAGGGCAGACACTGCATCTGCTTTGTTCACCTCTGCCTTCTCATCACTCAGCACACAATGATTACTCTGGGAGGGATAGCCAAAATAGCCTTACGCGGTGGGTACTAGTCTCTGGACAGCCATAGCAGGAGATACAGCACATTCCCCCAAACCTGCAAGAGTTCAAGGTCATCATATTCGTCTGTTAGGCTGCTATAGCCACATACCTCAGACTGGGTGGCTTAAACAACAGAAATTTGTTTTCTCACAGTTCTGGAGGCTAAAAGTCCAAGATCAAGGTGCTGTCAGGGTTGGTTTCTAGTGAGATCTCTCTTTCTGGCATGTAGACAGCCACCTTCTCACTGTGCCCTCACATGGCCTTCCCTCTATGTATATTCAGAGAGAGGTCTCTGGTGTCTCTTTTTTTTTTTTTTTTTTTAATTTTATTTATTTATTTATTTATGGTTGTGTTGGGTCTTCGTTTCTGTGCGAGGGCTTTCTCTAGTTGCGGCACGCGGGGGCCACTCTTCATCGCAGTGCACGGGCCTCTCACTATCGCGGCCTCTCTTGTTGCAGAGCACAGGCTCCAGACGCGCAGGCTCAGTAGTTGTGGCTCACGGGCCCGGTTTCTCTGTGGCATGTGGGATCTTCCCAGACCAGGGCTTGAACCCATGTCCCCTGCATTGGCAGGCGGACTCTCAACCACTGCGCCACCAGGGAAGCCCCTCTTCTTCTTATAAAGACATTGCTTCTATCAGATTATGACCCTATTCTTATGACCTCATTCAACCTCAAATGAGGTTTTCCCTCCCTAAAAAACCTACCTCCAAATACAGTCTCATTGGGGGTTAGGGCTTCAATATATTGACATTGGGGGACTACAATTCCGTTCATAATAGCCATTGTATCCAGGGAGTTTCATTAGGCTTCTTTAATCACAAGCAACAGGTAGTGACCGTGATTAATTTAGACAAAATGGAGTGTGCTGAGTGGATGTTAGGGACAAAGCTGCCTTTACTTCAGCCTGGTACTGCTGGTACCCAACTATAGTTGGGCAGTGAATAACCTGTACGGTCATAATTCATGGCCTTATTCAAGAGCCTTGGAGAATTGAAAGAAATGAAAAACCAGACTTTGGAAGAACAAAAATCAGAGAATTTCCAGACTTCAAAAGCTGGAAGTAATAGAGTCTCTTCAGTGTGCCGTCTTGAATGACGCCAGTCATTTCAGTCTTTTTAGACCTCCCATCAAGATAAAAGTTTGGAGGCTCTCAAGTCATGCGCATCTCTCTTCGTAAAGAGAGGTCAAGAAACTTGATAAACAGTTCTACTGAGTCTTTCTTCATTGGGTCTGGGATGGTGCCCAAAGATAAATCAAAGGGCTGTTACAAGAAACAGGAGGGGCTTCCCTGGTGGCGCAGTGGTTGAGAGTCCGCCTGCCGTTGCAGGGGACGTGGGTTCGTGCCCCGGTCCGGGAAGATCCCACATGCTGCGGAGCGGCTGGGCCCGTGAGCCATGGATGCTGAGCCTGCGCGTCCGGAGCCTGTGCTCCGCAACGGGAGAGGCCACAACAGTGAGAGGCCCGCGTACTGCAAAAAAAAAAAAAAAAAAAAGAAAAAAGAAACAGGAGGAATGGACTCTTGGCAGACAAAGTTGTGACAGCTAAAACTCCTATTCCAGAGGAAAATGAGCCCTGGCGCCAGTGTGTGGGGATTGGAGTTCAAACTCTGCCATGTTCACTGGCTCTGTGACTTTTGTCAAGTTACTTAACTGATCTGTGCCTCATATTCCTCATCTGTAGATGAAAGAAAATTCTAGAATTATCTCATAAAAATGTTGATTTAATTCATAAAAACTTAGAGCAGTGCCTGACAGTCTGTAAGTACTCGAAAAACATTAGCTAATATTATTTTATCTGAGACTTAATGTCCTTATTCATGATCTACTGTATATTCTGCTTTAGAAAGTAATTTCTAAATCATTTGATTACCTGATTATTATTAAACAAATTTGGATTTAAACTGACTGAATTTCTCTCTCTCTCTCTCTCTCTCTCTCTCTCACACACACACACACACACACACACACACACACACACACACACACACACACACACGTACGTGCGCATGCACATGCTCTGATGTACGTCTCCTAAGCTTCTTCCTAAATATATTATTGGAAAATATGCTTATGAAATTGCTCTTCATGAAATTATAGTTGTGAATATTCAAACTCACTCAAAGGCCAGAGATCAAAGCATATGATAAATGCAGTATTTAACAGGCTATGAGGAGGCGGCCAGAGAGTGAAGGTGGGTGTTAGTAATGGTTGTGTAAAATTATTTCTATTCAACATCAGGCAGAGGGAATAAATACAAAGTTAATGAAATATTTACATGACACAAAATTGGGAGGCACTGCAAATGTTGGAAAAGCCTACGAACCAATAGCAATGTAGCCATAAAAAGGAAAATAAAACAAATGAAATTCAACTAAACAACAGTGGAATATTATGATGAAATGAAATTAAATTGAGACAGTAGACTCCTAAATTATAACACTTATTACAGTGCACTTTGCAAAACTTTTTACATCGTCATCTCCACTGCTCAGCCTAAAGCACTAAGAGACATTAACTCATTTAATTAAAAAATTAGTGAGTATGGACTGTGTAGCAGATACAGTGTTATTCAGGGAGGTGCACCAATGAACAGGTCCACATCCTAGCTAGTGATTGCTCAGAGTCTATTTCACCCATCTTTGTACCCCCTAAGGCACAAACCCGCAGAATAGGAGAAGAAAGGAACCAGAGGCCATTTTTCAAGTGATACCTAACTAAAAAAGGAATACTCAAAGTCAAAAGTATCTGAAAGGAAAACTAATAATAACATGTATTCATTCCAACCAGACCCTGCTTTCAGTCCTTGGGTTGCATTCTCACTTCATCCTCAAACAGATGCTGGCACCTTGCCTTGCACTATAGTTAAGGAAGCTAAAGGTGAGTAACTCTTCCAAGAGTACCTAGATTGCTATAGTTAGCAGTGGTGCTGAGATTCAAACCAGGTCTGTCTGATTTGGTCCTTTTAAATCCTCATAGATCATTTTAATTTCTAGGAGGTAGGACACATCTAAGAGGAGCTTTATTTAAATCTGTGAATCTCATGCATTTTCACTGAGCACACAGAGAATTTTCATGCTTGAATTCTTGACTCTTTTAGTTGAAAAAACTGTAAAAAAATTTTCAACTGGCCATCAGCATTAGTGATTATTTCATTGTTAACATTTCTTATTAAGATTTGAGTTAGAATATATCAAACATGCTCACTGCTTCTTTATTCTGAGCTAAACTCTCCTTTGTGAAATATTTATATACATTATCTCAGTTGATGCTTACAGCAACTTTGTAAGGTAGGTAGTGGATAGGGAGGGAGAAGCATTTCCTTATCCTTCTTCTATACTGTTTGTAAACTAAGATTTAAGATTTATCCAAGGGCATATGAGGAAACTTTTTTTTTTTTTTTTTGGAATCACCATCCCCACCCCAGCTTACCTGATACATTTTCCTAATCTTGTTTGAGCCCAAAATCACTCCTTCCAGAGAGGTTTGTTTTACCTTCCCGTAACTTGTTCATATCTATTTGTAAAAGACAAAGAACTACTTCAAAGACACTGTAAGACTTTCCTGAAGGGTGTATATAAGAAGTTGAAGCTAAGTTCTGAAGTACTCCATAAATGCTGAAAAGAACAAACAAGAATAGACCTCAGGAAAATAATCTGAAATCAATGAGCAGAATCGCTCTAGAAATCAATATCACCAAAGGAGACAAATGGCTGAAAACTGAGGACAAATTAGAATTGCACACACAGTGTAACACAGTACGCAAACAGGCAGTGATTCTCAAAGCTGTGTATAAAGAGACATTTGATCATACGTTAGGAAAGTAATAGCCTTTTTCTGCAAAGCTCTGGGGACACCGCATCTGATAGTAGTGTCTGAGGTAATATAACCCTAGCAAGAGTGCAATAGACAGGCAAAAGAAATGATTGGGGAGAAGAAATATTAATTTCCAAGTTAGGCTAAGGAGCTTAATGTGTGTAGGTTGGTGATGTAATGTCAAAGAGACCCATGATTCTGAGCAATAATATCACTTCTCCAAAGAAAAATAGATGTTATTTAGTCTAATTTATGTGGGCTCATAAAAACAAACCAGCGGACCGCTGAGGACTTAAAGAAACTAAAGCCACATCTGTGCCTCTAACAAGAGTGTTCAAAATATTCAAAAAATGAAAGTGTATCTTAATTTTTAAATTGGCCTAGTGGCAAAGATTTTTGTTGATTCATTCTTTCAGTGAATTCTTATTGGATAATTGCTATGTGCTAGGCAGTGTATTAGGGGCTGAGGTAGAAAAATGAAGAAACTTTACCCTAAAGAGCTCATTTTTAATTCAAAATGCTATTGCATTAGAGGGTAAAAAAATTGTTGGTTGTAGACAAGGGCAGAAATCTAGAAATTCAGGGAGGCACAGGGTAAGAAATGAGGTTAGGCTCAGCGTTGGTGCTGTCATAGCACCTGTCTCCCCTCGGCAAAGTCACAGCTGAAGTCCAAATCTGTCAAAAATATGAAGTCAAGAATTTTCCCCATAGGATTCTGTTTCATTCTTTTACCTACTAGTTTCTTTTGATAAAACGTATCTAGAGAACTTGAGACAACATGTTCGTTAATGATAAGATGTAGTTCTTTCTGATAAGCTCAGCCCTGGCATATCCATTTATGAGAAACCAAAGTGACTTTTTCAACTTCGATTACTGTGAGATGACCACATCAAAGAAAAAAAAATGCAATTGCAAACAAATGCTTTATTAAAAGGTGTTATGTGTCTTAAAATGCACTTATCTGTATTGGGATGAAAACAGGCGCTTAGAGGAAGGGCAAATTTTTTAATGGGGTGGGAGAAAAAGAAATAACACTGTAAAACGAATTTCATGTTTTCTTCCATTTGGCTTTATAACATAAAGTTCCCATGTTATTATACACTTTTCACGAACATTTTAATGGCTGCAGATCACGTCCTGGAGTGCAAGTGATCACACTCTGCCGGCAGAAAGGGTATGGAATAGGCATCATGCCAGGCTGGTGCTGCAGTAAGCCAGGTCACTTTATGTGTGGGCGCCTCCAGAATGTCAACCCCACCAGTGAGCAAAGTCACACTTTCCATAGCCCAGATTTGAGCTCTGCTCACCAAATCCATGCTTTGACTTCCATCGGAAGAAAATCAAGACTTGTCTCTATGTCATGCACTAGGGGTACCTGGTAGCTTCTGTAGCCTGGCTTTGGGCCAGTGACTCATCTGTACTGAAGCTGAAGCAGGTACTCAGAGAGGAGGAGTGGCCATGGCAAGTGGGTACCATCCACACTTCGCTGGCACTAGTGGCATCATCCCACCACATCCTTCAGACCTGGAGGGGCAGAGTCTCCACTGTCTGTAAGCCCTGTGGGTTGCCATAATCCTTGCCACACTCATCCTAAAAAGGAGGGAGTAGTTAACAGGTTAATACTATTAACCATATCAATTATCTCTTTAATTGTAATAGTAAGTAACACATATGGCAGGCCCTGTTCTATCTTGCATGCACTAATTCACTTCAACCTTGGACTAACTTTAGGAGGGAAATGTGATTGTTTCCCATTTTATAGGGAAGGAAACTTAAGGTTTAAGAATAGTTGAGATTTCTAGGAGAAGCTGCTCAACATCACTCAGCAGGGCTGTGAGAGAGCCAATATGGGAATCCAGGCAGTCTAGATATGGAGCCTACCTGCTTTACCATGGTGTTACCTGCACATCAGGGCTTCACCTGTTTAATTAATCCAGTGAGTGGCCAGATCTCCAGTAACAGAGTATATACGATATTGGAGCCAAAAGTCCTCTTTCAGTACCAGTTCATTGAACCAACAACCCGTGCTCTTATTAAGAAAGCTCTGACAAGGCCAACATAGCTTCAAATGAGAAACGGACAGAAGAAATGTTTGAAACAATAATGACTGAGAATTTTCTCACACTAAAGTCAGTCACCGGACCACAGTTCCAGAGAGCTGAGAGAACACCAAGACGAATGCCCAAAAACTACATCTAGGAGTATGGTCTTCAAAGTACAGAAATCCAAAGATAAACTCCTGAAAGAAGCTGGGAAAAAACAATTGTGTGTTGAGAAATAAACGTTAAGATTACATTCAGCTTCTCCTCAGAAACTATTCAATCAAGAAGAGAGTGGAATAAAATATTTAAACTATTCAAAGACTGTAAGCATCTCTTACAACCAAGCTCCATGAAGCAAAGTGTAAACACCATATGTACTTATTGGTGTTTACACTTTTTTTTCTCTTTTACTTATTGAGAACTGTCGGTTCTCAATAAGTTCTCAGCAGACAAATAAAACTCTAAAAAGAACTAACTGGAAGTTTTAAAAAGAAAATATATTAGCTGAAATAGGAAATTCAATAAACAGGCTTAATAATAGAATGGTGGTGACAGGGAAAAAATCATTGATTTTGAAGATAGAGCAATAGAAATTATCTAATTCAAGGAATAATAGTTAAAATGCTTTAAAACATATCAAAGGCTTGAGACAAGTTCAGTAACAAAAGTCTTATCATTCATATTATTGGGATCCTAGAAGGAGAGGAGAAAAGATTGGTGTGGGAAAGAAATATTTAAATAATATCTGAAAACTTCCCACATTTGTTAAAAGGTACTAATTTAGAGATTTCAGAAGTTCATTAAACCCAAATAGGACAAACTCAAAGAATGCCATGCCCAGACACATCACAGTTAAGCCATGGAAACCATAGGCAATGAAAAAATTTTAATTTACTACATGTAAAGGAAAATAGGATGTGACTGAGACAATTGTGACTTTCTTGCCACAGACAGTGGAGGCTAGAAGACGTTGGAACAGCATCTTTAAAACACTGAAGGAATAGAAACAGGTAACCCAGAATTCTTTATCCATCAAAATGTTTTCCAGCAATGAAGGTGAAATAAATACATTATAGATAAAGCAAAACTAAGAATTTGTTGTCAGCAGAACTGCTCTAGAAAATACGTTCAAAGAAGTTCTTCAAGATGAAGGGCAATTATACCAAAGGTAAACTTTTTGAGCTTTAGGAATGAAAAAAGGGCAAGTAATATAGTAAACACAAAGGAAAATATAAAGAAATATATTTAAAGAAATACATTTAAAATATAAAGAAAATATTTTCTTTCATTTTATTTAAAATATGTATTGTGGATGAAAGGAAAATTATACCACATTGATGTAATTTTCTATGTGTATAGATGAATACATATAAAAACTATAACATGAGAGTAAAGGAAGCTGAAAACAAGAGTGTGCTTTTTATAACCACAGTACTGTTACCAATTCAGAAAAATTAACTTCGATAAAATGCTTTTATCTAACTTACAGTCCACGTTCTAATTTTCATAATGATATATTTTATATCACTTTCCCTAGAGTACAAGATCAGTTTAAGATCACATGTTACGTTTAGTCACATCTCTTTAATCTCCTGTAATCTGGAAGAATTTCTTATCTTTTCTTTGTATTTCATAACATTGGAGGTTTAAAGTATACAGTACAATTATTTTATAGAATGTGCTTTGATTTCGCTCTATAGCTTCATGATCGAGATTTAAAGTCCACATTCCCAGCTGCTGGAATACTACATAAATTATACTGCGACCTTTAGAGGATGCCCCATTTGAAGGCACCTGTTGTCTGTCTGCTCTTTATTGGGTATGTTAAATTTGATCATCTAATCAGAGTGTCCTCTGATTTTCCCACTGAATAGTTATTATTTCTGTTTTCTGATAAGCGATGTATAGGAAGACCCTCTGAGATTAGGCAGCTGTTCTGATCTTCATCAAACTTTGTCCCTGTTTTTTTAACGTTCAAGTGATTTATTGTAAACAGGATTACCCTAGCACTCCACCATACTGGCTGGCCCCCTAGACTTAATACTCATGCATGATTCTTGAAACCTTTGGACTTATAATTTCAAAATAATAACTTTCCAACTCTGCCACTTCCTCCACATTTACCCATCGGCATTCTATTGTAAAAAGAGACATTTGTCTAAACTAACCAGCTAACTAGTTTCTACTGCAGACTCATAGGTTTCTATTTTACTTTTTAAAAAATCTGCTTATTTTCTGGCATAACAAAAAATTCTAGGGTCATCTTGGACCTTCCCCACCCCAGGCCTGGAATTAGCCATTTCTTCAGGAATATCTGGTTCCCGAGGATGGGATATGGTACTTATAAAACAACATTCAGGTGCTAGATACACTCTTTGCTATTAGGGCATCATTATTTCTAGGTCATTTCAGTGGACAGAGGTAAGATATATTTACAGGGATTTTGTTTTGCTTTGTTTCTCTAACCTGAGTTTATTTAGCCGAAGCATTGTGTTCAATAGTTACTTGAATTAGTTCCCCCCTCTACCCATTCAATGTGGCTATGTTACTCATTTATAATATAGTTGGATTTACTTGCCCCTGTTTGCATTCCATCTTAGAATTCCTTCTATCCTTCTAAATTTAATTTTGAATGTTTAGAATATGAACATGATTCCCAAATTATTCAAAAATTATACTCAGAAAAGTGTTACTCCCTCTGTTTTCTCTTTCTTTTCTCCTTAACCTAATAACATAGGTAACAAATCTTGCAGGGTTCTAGTTATCCATTTTGTGCTATTTTTTACAAAAATAAGTAGATTCACTCTGTATGACAGACTCTAGGTCCATCCACAAGTAAAGAGAAAAACAAATACCATATGTTAACAAATACAGTATATACGGAATCTAAAATAAAAATGGTTTTGATGAACATAGGGGCAGGACAGGAATAAAGACACATAGAGAATGGCCTTGAGGACACGGGGAGGGGGAAGGGTAAGCTGGGACGAAGTGAGAGAGCGGCATGGACATATATACACTACCAAATGTAAAATAGATAGCCAGTGGGAAGCAGCTGCATAGCACAGGGAGATCAGCTCCGTGCTTTGCGACCACCTAGAGGGGTGGGATAAAAAGGATAGGAGCGAGATGCAAGAGGGAAGGGATATGGGGATATATGTACGCATATAGTGATTCACTTTGTTAGCAGAAACTAACACAACACTGTAAAGCAATTATACTCCAATAAAGATGTTAAAAAACAAAAAATGTAGATTCATGTATGTTATATTTCTCCCTCTTTTGTACACAAATGGAAAAATGCTATATATAAATGTGCACTTTACTTTTTTTAATATATTACATATTATGAAATGTATAAAGAACATAAAGAATAAACAATTTCCCTATATATTATGGTTATTACAATGTATTTTGTAAATCAGTTTTTACTCAATTTTTTTCACAGCTGAACAGAACCTTTTGTTCATTCAACAATTCCACTATATTTGGACATTTAAGTGGTTTATAATATTTTGCAGTTACAAATAATGCTTTAATGAATAACCTTGAGCAAAGCCATTTTTGTTGGAGGTGTATCTTTAGAGTTAATTTCTAGAAAAGAGATTGCTGAGTCAAAAGGCAAATGCATACATTGACTTTTAGACATTCCCTTTCATAGTGGTTGTACATTCTTTGAGCAATATATGAGGGACTATTTCATAGAGTGACCACAGCTTCGCCAGCATTGCCAACAGGATATATTGTTAAGCTTTCAAATTTTGTTCAATATTTCACTTATAAGTAAAGATGAACATCTCTTCATGTATTTAAATATTTAAAGAATCCGTATGTATGTGTGTGTCTATACTGTTTGTGTGTGTATGTCTATATATGATTTCCCATTTTCTTTAGGTTTTTTCTCACGTTTATTAAAATTTCTTCATATACTGAGTATATTACTTTGTATCAGTGATGTATGCTGCAAATGTTCTTCCAGTTTGTCATTTGCCTTTTGATTTTCTTTCTCATGTGCATTTTTCCTATGCAAATTTTAATAAATCTATTTATTATGAATATTTATATGAATTTATATATATCATATGAACATAAATCTCTATAAAGTCTAAAATAATCTTATTTTATTGAATATTAATTTTTACATATATTTAGAAAGTTTCCCTACATTCATAAAGGAATTCATGAAGGTTATTTTTTTAATACTTGGACAGTTTTATATTTCACAATTAGAACTCTGATTCATTTAGAGTTTCCTCTGTGTATGTTTTGAGAAAATAGTCTGTTTTATTTTTCAAACTATCTATTAAACTATTCCAACACCATTTACTTAGAAGCCCATCTTTGCTGCGGTGATTTGAGATATTTCTTTGTTATTTGTACTTGGGTTTATAGCTGAACTTTCTATTCTATTCCGTACATCTATTTGTTTATTCATGGGCCAGTGACACAAACTCTAATCATAGAGGCTTTGTTGTATGTTTCACATAGTGTAAAAAACTACTTCCTCCTAACTATTTTCAGTGGCGTCCTAGCCATCTTTACATGTTTATTTTTCCCATTAACTCAACTAGCTCCAGAGAAAACTCTATGATTCTTTTACTTTTATCACATTGTTTATAAATTAACTTAGGGAGAATTTATATCTTGATGCTGTTGAAATGTTCTAAAGAGCTACTTTTGTTCAATTCTACTTTTTGAAATTTCAGGGCATTTTTTTTTTTCCGTTTTTGTTTTTTTGCGGTACACGGGCCTCTCACTGTTGTGGCCTCTCCCGTTGAGGAGCACAGGCTCCGAACGCGCAGGCTCAGCGGCCAAGGCTCACGGGCCCAGCTGCTCCGCGGCATGTGGGATCTTCCCAGACTGGGTCACAAACCCGTGTTCCCTGCATCGGCAGGCGGACTCTCAACCACTGCGCCACCAGGGAAGCCCCCAGGGCATTTTATATCTTTCACATATGTTCAGGGTTTTTTTAAAAATAAATTTATTTTATTTTGGGCTGCGTTGGGTCTTTGTTGCTGCACATGGGCTTTCTTTAGTTGCAGTGAGCGGGGGCTACTCTTCGTTGCGGTGCGCTGGTTTCTCATTGCAGTGGCTTCTCTTGTTGCGGAGCACGAGCTCTAGGCGCAGGGGCTTCAGTGGTTGCAGCACACGGGCTCAGTAGTTGTGGCTTGTGGGCTCTAGAGCGCAGGCTCAATAATTGTGGCGCACGGGCTTAGTTGCTCCGTAGCATGTGCGATTACTCCAGGACCAGGGCTCGAACCCATGCCCCTGCATTGGAAGGTGGATTCTTAACCACTGCGCCACCAGGGAAGCCCTGATCAGGTGTTTTATGTTAAATGTATTTCTAAGTATTTTTATTATCATAAAAGAGGCCTTCCCTTTTATTATATATTCTAAGATTTTATTTCGTTTTGATGACTTTGAGGAGTATTGGTTGGATGTTTTTAGGATGCACCTCTATTAGAACGGGTTTAATGTTTTTCTCATATTTAGACTCAGATTGTTGGTTTTAGGGAGGAAGATTGAGAGATCAAGTATCTTTTTAATCTCTCCACACCATATCGTCTCAACATGAATTACCATTGTAATTCATGATCTCCAGTCTGAGGTACTACAGGTCAGATTTTTCCACTGTCAGTTACTCTTTTGCCCCCTTTCTATAGAATTTTTTTCCCTCTTCCCATAGCATACTCTTTGAAAGACAATTATGTAAGAAGCAGGGATTTACACTCCCCCTCCTTGAGCATAGAGTGTCAACATAGATTATTTAGAATTCTTCTGCACACAAGACATGTCTATTCCCTCCCAGTTATTTATTTACTCAATAATTTATACATGTAAGTATGGGGTTATGGATATTTATTTTATACCTTGGGTTATTCTTTTGTTCAATTATCTTTTGCTCAAATTGTTCCACCATTGGGAGCTATTTCAGTTGGCTCCTATGTACCTCTGACATACCCATTATTGTGGGTTTCATTTTTTAGCATTCTGTACTTTCTGGCAGTACAAGATGCTCCAGACCCAGAATCATCCACTTTTCTAAGCCAATTTTCTGATTTTTTGGGGGGGGAAGGACACTGCTAGAAACCAGGATCTCTCCCTTAGAAACTAGGTGTGTTCATTGCTTTTGGGGTGTCATTGTTTCTTTGTCTGAGTTGACAGACTAAGGAAATCTATAGGCGTGATTCAATTTTTTATTAAGATTTTTTTAGAGCAGTTTAAGATTCACAGCAAAATTAAAAGGAAAGTACAGAGAGTTCCCATATAGCTCTCACCCCTACACATGCACAGCCTTACCCATGATCAACAACCCTCACGAAAGTGGTATTACGTTTGATGAATGTATATTACAATTGACCAGCCTATATTGACACATGATAATCACCTAAAAACCATAGTTTACATTAGGATTCACTCTTGGTGTTGTGCATTCTATCAGTTTAGAAAAATGTATAATGACATGTATGCATGGCTATGGTATCACACAGAGTATCTTCTCTGCCCTAAAAACCCTCTGTGCTCTGCCTACTCATCCCTGCCCACACCCCACCCCCTGGCAACCACTGACATTTTTACTGTCTCCACAGTTTTGTTTTCTCCAGAATGTCATATAGTTGTTATCATACAGTATGTAGACTTTTCACATTGACTCTTTTCACTTAGTAATATTTATTTAAGATTCTTCTATGTGTTTTCTTGACTTGATAGCTCATTTCATAGTGTAGAATAATATTCCATTGTCCTAATGTACCACAGTTTATCTACACACTCACCTACTGAGGACATCTCAGGTGTTTTAAAGTTTTGGCAATTATGAATAAAGCTTCTATAAATATCCTAGTGCAGGTTTAGAGTGGCCATAAGTTTTCAATTCCTCTGGGTAAATACCAAGGTGTACAATTTCTGTTGTGTTGCATGGTAAGAGTATGATTAGCTCTGTAAGAAATCTCCAAACTCTTCCAAAATGGCTCTACCATTTCCCATTATCACCAGTGATGAATGAGAGTTCCTGTTATCTCACATCCTCGTCAGCACTTGGGGCTGTCTGTCTTCTGTTTAGGCCATTCTAATAGGTGTGTGGTGATATCCCATTGGTGTCTAATTTTGCATTGTTTCTGATGACATATGATGTGGAACATCTTTTTATATGCTATTTGTCATTTGTATGTCTTGTGAGGTGTTAAAGTCTTTGGCCCATCTTCTTTTTTGTTTTGTTTTTCTTGAGAGGTGAGAGGCATGAAGTTTATTTTTTAATTGAGTAATTCCACCATATAATTAAACAACAAATTCTAGAGGGTTGGCCCATCTTTTAATTGAGTTATTTATTTCCTTATTATTAAGTTTTAAGAGTTCTTTGTATATTCTGGATAACAGTCCTCTTTAAGATGTGTATTTTGCAAATATTTTCTCCCAGTCTGTGGCTTGTGTTCTAATTCTATTGACATTATCTTTTGCAGAGTGGAAATTTTTAATTTTAATAAAGTTCAACTTACCAATTATTTCTTTCATAGATTGTGCTTTTGGTGTTATATCTAAAAGGCATATCCAAGGTGATCTCATTTTTCTCCTGTTATCTTTTAGAAGTTTTTTTTTTTAATTTTGTGTTTTACATTTAGATCTGTGATTCATCTTGAGTTAATATTTGTGAAGGGTGTAAGGTCTGTGTCTAGATTCATATTTTGGCATGTGGATGTCCAGTTGCTTCAGCACCATTTGTTGAAAAGACTGTCTTAGTCCCACTGTTTTGCTTTTGCTCCTTTATCAATCTGCAATTAAATTTTGAAAGAAAAATTTGATCTTAGGTCACTTTGTGTAAATAATACCCTGAGATAGTAAGGTATCCTATTTTAATTTTTTTTCCACTTGTGAAAAATACCCTGGGTAAATCAGTATTTTCCTAATTTTATTTACCCCTCTTCCCCCAAAATGTAGAATGTAACTATGTAACTAATAAGATTCTGAAATTATCATCCATAACCATGCATTTTTAAATGGCTGGACTGATTAAATCATTCTTGTTGTTACCACAATTTATCTAAAAGAAGTAATTCTCCTGAAATTGAACTTAGAAAATAAATGAATACAAATACCAATCCATTTATAACTTTTCATTAATTACACTTTGCAGAAGATTTTATTTGATGAAGGGTATGATAATAAAATGTTTGATAACACACATGATTAAAAAAATATCTTAAGTTATTTTGGACTCACAACAGATCTCTTTTAAAACTTTACATTGTTTATATCTCTTTTCTCCTGGGACACCACTGAACCTCTAAAGCTGTAATTACGGCAGATTTAACTGGTTAGATGTACTGCATATGAATGTGATCTAAACAATTTCCTTAATTTTTATGTGGAACTAAACCAGAATTCTTGTGAAATTTGAAATATATCATTTGTATGTTTTTTCTGTCATCTACTGGTCTTGTTACTCAATTTGATTGAAGATTGAAGAAAAGTCCCCAATCTATACATTTTAGACAATTGTCTTGGAAGGAAACCAGTTTCTTAAAAACGGGTTTCATAGTAGGAGATAAATATCAACAAATCTCTTTTTTTTTTCCTTCTTAATATGAACTGGGACAAATTTTACTATTGTTTTTGCAAACAAGAAATAATAATATTTCTGAAATAAAAAGGCACATCTTCCTGTTAACCTCTCTGGATAGGTACATTACTATATAGTAATCTACATTAGCAGGCTCCAGGTATGGAAGAATATGAATCCTTGGAAACACTTCATTCTGTGAAGATGTTCAGCATTTGGGTTCCTAACTTACCAGCATCCCTGAAGTGTAAAGGACAGCACAAAAAGGACCCTAGGAGATTTTTAAAACAAAGAAAAATTTTAGCCTGCCCCTATTTCATAGTCTTTGGGGAAACCTGGAATGGAGAAGAATCAGTGACAAAGTCAGAGCAAGGAAAAGTTGGACATGGTAAATTACAGACACTGACACCACTGAAACCGAGTCCCCCTAAAACTGAGTTCCTCTGCTGAGTTTATGATTAACCTCACTATCCAAAATTTTATTCCGTTTCTTTTCCTGAACGTGTCCCCACCAAGATTGAGAGGTATCAAAGGAAAGGGGGGATTGAAACCATATACCAGCCCCTGTGTCCCTGTCCTTTGAAGTAAAAGGCTTTTGCTGTAGTCTCCCAGGCATCTCTTGAGTCTCAAAAGGCTGACTCAATAGTTAATGATTAGGAAACGTGAAGATGTAGAAACAAAGAACAGCTCTTGGGCTGGGGAACTGGTAACAATTTAGACTATAAATCCACCACATAGCAGAATCACCTAACTCACAGTTCAATGCAAGAGATAGATAAAGGCCTGGCACACATTCCTAAGTTGTTTTTACAGGAAGCAGTCCCCACCAGATGAAAACAGCTGACCGCAAGAGCATAGACCCTAGACTGGTTGAAAGCAGAATGTTGATGATGCTTGAAATTTCACGTTGATGCCAACCAATCCAAGAATTGCGCACGAGCCAGTCATGCACCCTGCAGCCCCCTCCCTCACACTGCCTATAAAACCCCTTCCCTGAAAGTCATCTGGGTGTTTGGGTCTTTTGAGCATGAGCTACCCGTTCTCCTTGCTTGGCAACTTGCTATAAATGCTGCACTTTCCTTCACCACAATCCCGTATCAGTACGTTGGCTTCACTGCGTGCAGGTGACTGGACACAAGTTTGGTTCGGTAACGCCAACACCAAAATTTTCCCCTCCAATGGAGGTGTGTTTTCTTGGTTCTTCATCTTGCTTCATACTTCTATCTTTCTCCCTAAAAACCAACAAAAACCACCACTGTCTGTTGTCCCTGATATCTACCTTTCTCTTCTTCCTGTCTCTAAGAAATGAAGGAAAAATGGAAGTGACATCTCATTTTCCAGCAGAAGTAGACAATCCTTCCAGACTGCTGCTTAGAAACAGAAAGCCCCTCAGATGTTATTTCTGCTTTCTAAGTGGCATTTGGAAAATGAAAGAGAGGATATGAATCGAGGTATTTTCAGACTCTCCTTAATGTGTTCAGGTTCCCAAAGGATTCTGACTCACCTGGATCCCGTGAGCATGTTTTTCTTGATTCAGGAGATGTGTAGCCACACTTATTAAAAAGCTTCCCCATTATCCTTGTCAAGTAGTTTTTCTCCTCTGCTGTCAGTTTAGGGACATGGAATTTCTTGTCCCCAAAGACTATGTTTTAGGGACATCAAACTTTTCCCTTTGTTTCTTAAAATTATCCCTTTAATGAAGTGTCTTCAGCACAGCAAAAGCAGTCTTCTGGTTATGGTATTAAAGAAGGTTTACCTTTGATATGTGGAGATCTGCGTTTACAAACAATGACTAATAAGAAAATTAAACACAGAATTCCCTAACTGAATGGATATCACATGTATTTACTTCCTACCAATAATATGCATAGTGATCTAGTCAGCTGTCACAGACCTCCATTTTTTTCCTTCTAACCCCAAAGCCATTTCAGGTTGTCTATACTCTTGTAGAATTTTCTTCCCCCTTTTTCCTATTCTTTTTTCTCTTCCTCTTTATTATCCTGTTTCAGAGGAAGCAAGATCATATCTGGCCTGTTTCCCAAGTGTCATCTTCCTGATATTAAGCCAAATTTCCTTTTTGTCTTGTTCAGGAGGATATGAAATGTATAGAATGAATTAAAGTTTTGCCAAAAGCATATATATTATGTAAAATATCATATTTGTTAGCAGAAGATTCTAGATTATATATAACTTTTTTAAATATAAAAATATTTTAAAATATAACTTTTAGATTATAAATAATGCAACTAAAATTAAAATATAGAGAGCTGGTGAGAAAAAGGAGTGGAATTAATTATATTGCCCAAGTACTAACCAAAAGTTAGTTGCATTGGGCAAAATATAATCAAAGGAAAAGCTATTTACAGAAACTCACAGACATATATTAATAAAAAAAAGAAATGTGTGATATGAAATATGCACTATATATTTTTTAGACCACAAAGGAAATCTTCACATTTTTTTGAAAATCAATATCATAGGTCCCATGTTCACTGACTAGAATTCACTGAAGTTAGAACTCAAAACAAAATGTTGATTAAAATATAATATTTGGAAGCTAAAAATTGAATTTAAAATAATATATAACCTAAGGTGGATATCAGAAAGAAATTAAAAAATATGTAGGCCTGAAATAAAAGTACAATATATCAAATCTCTTGAGTGTAACAAAATTATATATGGAAAAAATTAAATACTAAATGCTTTCAATGAACAAAGTTTTAAATTCTAGAAATTAGACCTATAATCAGCAATAAATTTTATCCATATCATCACAGTAAGGAAATAATTATGATTTAAATTAGTTATTAAAATATAAATAAATAAAAACAAGTTAGTTTACTCTCCCCCTGCAATTTTTCAGTGGGTTGAAAAATCTATTACTATAAAACTCCTGGCAAGTCTGATTAAGAAGAATCAATAGGGCTTCCCTGGTGGCGCAGTGGTTCAGTCTGCCTGCTGACGCAGGGGACGTGGGTTCATGCCCCGGTCCGGGAAGATCCCACATGCCGCGGAGCGGCTGGGCCCGTGAGCCATGGCCGCTGAGCCTGTGCGTCTGGAGCCTGTGCTCCACAATGGGAGAGGCCACAACAGTGAGAGGCCCGTGTACCGCAAAAAAAAAAAAAAAAAAAAGAAGAATCAATGCATTTGACTTTATAGAACCTACATTCTAAGGGAAGTAAATAAAGTATTTATGTAGTAAGCAAGTCCTTGGTTTACCTGTACTCCCCCTCACTCTAACTGTAGCCAGTGCCATTGGAGGAGCACAGGGAGAATAGAAGAGCAAAGCAATTGTCTTTGTTTCTTATCAGTTTAGTCTGAAGTTTATTGGACATTATTTTACAGCAAGTAATTCTGTTGAAAGATGATTGCATCTTTAATTCTTTCTATCTATATTTCAGAAGGCAGGGTTGGCACTCAGTGCTATGACACATTAAATCACTACTAACCCTGCAGTTCTTTACTGGAATAACTAATCTCTAGAAAGTGCCCAAATCATTCCACTCCCACCCTTCAAATAAAGGATACTGGGCCAAGTGTTTGGGCAGCACAACTCAATGTGTGTTGTAAAACTGTGCTCTCCAGGAAGCTCTTGTTACCGGGTTGCAACAAAGGAGGGAATGCTTAGAGCCATTCTTATAGTTATCTTACAGAGTAATTGTAGGTTGTGGAAACTCAAAATGTAACAGAGAACAAACCTGACTCCATATTGGATCTATTCCTTTAGCTCTAACCTCTGTGCTCTGTTGCCTGTGCTTAGCCATGCTGGCTTTGCACCTTTGTAAAGGAATGTTGCCTATCGCCTGGAATATACATGATCGCCCATTCTCAAGGCTCTGCCTCTCAGGCTTTACCTTTAAATGTATAACACTTTGACATTCTTACAGAGATAAAGTTGCAGAACGGAAAATAACATCTGTCTTGTTGGAGGTTTGCAGGAACGTCGTGACCAGACCTACACGGACAGCTGTAAGAACAGAGGATTATCACACGCCTGCCGGGGTCTAGCTGGCAACAAGAAGTTTGCAACAAGGAGCACTTTTCCTTGCCCCAAAGCCTCATGTTTTGATTTATTGGCCTGTCGTGCAGCGAGAAGTACGAACTCGGATTCGGTAACAATAATTCTTCAAATGGCCTTGTATTTTGTGTGTCCTCTTTTGCCTTTTCCCTTGCTCTATTAATTCATTTTTACTATATTTTACTAAAGCATTGGTCTGCAACTGAATGCGAATAAAAAACCAAACAAAACTGGTCGTTCACCACAGGTAGTTTGAGAAATACTGCTTCAGTACATCAGATGGCTTTTCTAGCCATGTTTGTAGCTACTTTTAAAAACCCAGAGGGAGCAGCTGCCTGGCAGCTACTAAGTGAAACATCAGCTTCAACTTCAGACACTGTGATGTCAGGTGTGTTTGGGGGCACCTGGAACTCCCTTTGCACTCTCAGTGACATTTCTCAGCCTTCATCCTGCATAAGTGCCTTTATTCAGACAATGAATCAGCTGCTGCAGGCATCACGCTGGTCACCAGAGTTCTGTGGTGAGCAAGGGCAGGTGTGGCCTTGACCTCAGAGACTTGACTTTAGTGGAGATATTATCCCTTTACCACCACTGCCCTTAGAGTTTCCTTCTCCACCTAGTTTGCAAAATTTCCTCTCAGAAAAGAAGCTGATACTGATCTTAGTGTTAAAAATAAGCAAAGTGTTACTCTCCTCAAGGGTAGCTCATGTGAATTATTACTTCTAACTATGGGATGAAAAGTTCAAGTGTTAGGTTAGTGAGGTTCAGGATGAGGTAGGGAGAGTGTTTTGCTCAAGGGAAATTACAGCACACATGCAACGCTGATTTATCTGGACTAAGCCCAGGATCACTCCCTTCTCCCCTAAATTGTGTCTCTTGGCCTTCACCTCAAACTCAAAGGACCACGGCCTTAACCCGGAATGGCTTTTCTCCATCAGTTAATAGTTAAGTAAGTATTTGCCCTTTCTGAGATCTATCAGGCCATGCCCTTAGAACACTTTAACTCGAAATTGCAGCTACAGTATCAAAAACAGCAATCACAAAATTTCTCATTCACTCCTTTTAATTGCAGAGGAAAAGTCATGTTTGTTCCCAATCATTGTCACTTTCTTCTTAACTAGCTAGGAGGACATTTTGCTAATAACATGCCAGGAAATATACCTCCCAGGAGAGATGTGTTCTTTAGTGGCCACTGAAGGACCTCTTAGCAAAGAAAATAAAGTGGATGACTAAGTGCAAAACATTCATTAAAGTGTTCCCCAAACATGTTTTATATGAAAAGAAAAATGATTTGGCTACAGAGAATGATTGGTATGTCAAAAATTTCATTTCAGGCAACAATTTTGTTATTAGAACAAGCCTCAGTTGTCTACACCTTGGTTTTGTTCAGAAGATGTAACGCAAGATAAGTTTAGAAAAAATTTCCAATGCTGTTATCTGCCCTGCAGTACTTCTATTGTAAGTACAGAAGATAACTGTTCTGATATTTTTTTTCATTTCCTTGGGTACCAAATCTCTCTCTCACTGCACACGATGCCCTTCACGCTGCAGCTGTCTGCTGTGGCAGCTGCTACTCCCGCTGCTAAGGAGACCCCGAACAAATAATCAAGGGGTTTGTCTCTTGGGAGGAGGAAATATACTCTTATCTTTAAACTCTTGTATGTCTTACAAGGAGCAACTGAAATGATTCTTATAGTCTAAGGTACCTCAAGAATGAAAGTCACTAAATATAGAGGCATTTTACACTGTGACCAATTCCCTGAATAGGTGATTACTTTATAAGAAGTGGGTTTATAGGAGTAGCTAAATCCGTACATGCACCCAGCACACTGCTGTCCCTTCATAGAGAGGCCAGAGCTTGACTTC
The DNA here is from genome assembly GCF_949987515.2 of Delphinus delphis. Lineage (NCBI taxonomy): Eukaryota > Metazoa > Chordata > Mammalia > Artiodactyla > Delphinidae > Delphinus > Delphinus delphis. The sequence goes on along the minus strand of NC_082696.1, from coordinate 75,977,039 downwards.
ATACGATGCTCCTACAGCCCCGTAAGGTAAGTGTCACTTCTGCCTTCAGATTATTCCTGTTTCACAGAAGGATTTCTTGTTCTCCTTGCATTAATGGTTGCCAAGTATCACTTTAAAATATGTCCCAGCATTTGAAATACAGAATATCCATGATAAAGGAGACTTACCACGTGGCCGCATGGTATTGTAAAAATGTGTCCAATTCAAAGGTGAGAAGACCAGAATGTTGGTTATCACTTTGCTTGGGTCTCTCAGGTTTCTTAACTATAAAGCAGGTTTAGAAACTGCCCCCCCAGAAGTGTTAGAAAGATACAAGGAGCGGATATGGGGAAGTGCACCTTGAAAAGCATGGAGTGCTCTACCTCAGTGGTTCTCAAACTTTAGCATCAGGATTTGTTACAACACCTACTGCAGGCTCCTCTCCCTGGTGTCTGACTCAGCTCCTACCGGGTGGGGCTGGAGAACGTGAGGCTGATGCTGCAAGTCTGCACAGCACACTTTGAGAATAACTGAGAAAAATCAATTTATTTGAAACTACATTCAGGGCTTCAGTCTCACCCTTTTTCCTTGTCTATCTCTGCTTTAAACAGAGCAGTTGGGCATGTTTTATTTTTATTTTTTGAATTTAGTGTATAAATACCACAGTTCTGTTGTCTTTTTTTTTTTTTTTTGGCAGTGTTGGGTCTTCATTTCTGTGCGAGGGCTTTCTCTAGTTGCGGCGAGCGGGGGACACTCTTCATCGCGGTGCGCGGGCCTCTCACTATCGCGGCCTCTCTTGTTGCGGAGCACAGGCTCCAGATGCGCAGACTCAGTAATTGTGGCTCATGGGCCTAGTTGCTCCATGGCATGTGGGATCTTCCCAGACCAGGGCTCGAACCCGTGTCCCCTGCATCGGCAGGCAGATTCTCAACCACTGCGCCACAAGGGAAGCCCCCATGTTTTATTTTTATATCTTTGCCAGTATTTTCAACTTTTGGAAAGCAATTTTTTTCAGCTTTATGAGATATAATTGACAAATAAAACTGTAAGATATTTAGGGTCCAATGTGATGATTTGATACCTGCGTACATTGTAAAAGTGTTTCCCCTCATCATTAATTAATGCATCTATCACTGCACATATTTCCTTTTTCCTTTTTTCTTTTTGGTTAGAACACTTAAATTCTACTCTCTTAGCAAATTGCAATTTTACAATGCAGTGGTATCAACTATAGTCACCATGCTATACATTAGATCATCATACCTTATTCACTTTATAGTTTAATACAGTATTACCAGCCTCTCCCTATTTCCAGCCCCTGGCAACCACTTTTCTACTGTTACTATAAGTTTGACTTTTTTTAATTCCACATATAAATGATATCATGCAGTATTTGGCCTTTTCTGTCTGGCTTATTTCACTTAGCATAAAGCCCTCCAAGTTTGTGGAAGGCAAATATTGTCACAAATGACAGGATTTTTTTTTTTTCTTAAGGCTAAATAACATGCCAGTCTATATATAAAACCACATTTTCTTCATTCATTCATTGATGGGCACTTAAGATTGTTTCCATACTATGGCTATTTTGAATAATACTTCAATGAACATGAGAGTACAGATATCTCTTCAAGATAATGCTTTCATTCCATTTGGATATATACCCAAAAGTGGGATTGTCAGATCGTATGGTGGTTCATTTTTAAATTTCTTCAGGAAACTCCATACTGTTTTCCATAGTGGCTGTACTAATTTACATTCCCACCAACAGTGCACAAGGGTTCCTTTTCCTTCACATTCTCACCAGCATTTATCTCTTGACTTTTTAGTAATAGGCATTCTAACAGATTTGAGATGACATCTCATTATGGTTTCGATCTGCATTTCCCTGATAATGAGTGATGATGTGCATTTTTTCATGTACCTGTTGTTCATTTGTATGTCTTTTTGGGAAATTTCAGAACCCCTGCCCAGTTTTTAATCAATTGTTTGAGGTTTTCTTGCTATTGAGTTGTATGAGTGCTTATATATTTTGATTTGCAAATATTTTCTCCTATGCGGTAGTTTGCTTTCCATTTCATTGATAGTTTTCTTTGCTGTGCAGAAGCTTTTAAGTTTGAGGTAGTCTCACTTGTTTATTTCTACTTTTGCTGTATTTGCTTTTGGTGTCAAATCCCAAGAAATCATTGCAAAGACCGATGCTGATGAGCTTATTCCTTTTTTTTTCCTTCTAGGAGTTTAATGGTTTAAGATCTTATGTCCAAGCTTTAATCCATTTTGAGTTGATTTTTGTGTATAGTGTAAATGTGGGTCCAATTTTAGTCTTTTGCCTATGGTTATCCAGTTTTTCCGACACCATTTATTTATGAGACTATTCATTTCCCATTGTATATTCACAACTCCTTTGTCAAAAATTAGCTGACCATATAAGCATGGGTTTATTTCTGATCTCTTAATTCTGTTCCACTGGTCTATGTGTCTGCTTTTATGCCAATATTATACTATTTTTATTACAATAGCTTTGTAATATGTACAATATATTATAGTTTAAAATAAGAAAGTATGGTACCTCCAGCTTTATTTATTTTTCTCAAGAATACTTTGCCTTTCCAGGCTCTTTTGTGGTTCCATACAAATTTTAGGATTGTTTTTTCTATTGCTGTGAAAAATACCATTGGAATTTTTACAGGATTTGCATTGAATTCATAGTTTGCTTTGGGTAGTATGGGCACTTTAACAATATTAATTATGCCAATTTATGAACATAGAATATCTCTTCAGTTATTTCTGTCATCTTCAATTTCCTTTATTAATGTCTTATTTTTTCAGTATATCAGATTTTCTCCTCGTTAAATTTATTCTTAAGTATTTTACTGTTTTTGATGCTACTGTAAATGGAATTGTGTTCTTAATTTCTCTTTCTGATAGTTCATGTTAGTGTACAGAAATAAAGTTAGTTCTGTATGCTTTTTTATCCTGCCACTTTACTGAATACATTTATTAGCTCTAACAGTTTTTTTAGTGAAATCTTTAGAATTTTCTGTATTTATTAAGTCATCCACAAACAGAAACAACTTTACTTCTTCCTTTCTGGTTTTGATGCCTTTTATTTCTTTTTCTTGTCTAATTACTCTAGCTAGGACTTCCAGTAGTATATTGAATAAAAGTGGCAAGAGTGGTCATCCTTGTCTTGTTCCTGATTTAGAGTCACTGAGTGTAATTCTGGATGTGGGTTTATCACATTATGGTCTTTGTAAGGTTGAGATATGTTTCCATTCTAATTTTCAGCATATAAATGAAGTTGAAATTTTCTACTTTTATCTATTTGAATTTCCCTTTGTGTAAATAGTCTACTTTTTCCCATTTGTTTATTGAGATTGCAGTTTTCTCATTTATTCATAAAAGCTTTATGTATATGAATAAACTTAACCCATTTTCAGTCACATGCATTTGTATTTATTGCTTTGCAAACTGTTCTTTGGTATTAATTTTTGTTGTATTTTAATTTATAGAATGTGTGTGTATTAAATTGATCTATATTTCTTATTAAAATTTTTCCATTGCTCTTATAACTACTCTTTTCTTGTGCAATTTTTAAATCTTATCATTCAGTTTTTCAGTAATTCTGCAGTCAGTATAAAAAAGAAATAAAATAAATGCAGGCAAAATCATCTCCATGGAAAAGTAACAATAACAACAACTTATTAGGTCCCTTATAGGTGCCAAACATTATTCTAGAGCTGGGGTTGTAGAACAGAATCTGATATAATCTGTCCCCAGGCAACTTAAATTCTAAAGGACAAAAGAACAAAGAACATCATATTACCTAAGTGAGTAAAGTTCATTACTAACTTTAGTACAGTTTTGTTGAATCTTCAGTTGAATATTTTTATATTACACTTTCAAACATGTTATTTAATAAGATCCATTTTTGTATACAAATGATTCCCATTATTCATTCAGTAGTTATATTGTATAAATTCACCACAAACACTGAATTAGCAAATACTGAATAATTGCTCCCAGTGGAAATACAGGGTAAGGTTCCTGAAAGTCTCTGGTCACGACATTTTTGTCAACCATCAACACTTAGCCTTGTTTTATTTGTCTCTGTTTAAAGACACTTTATTTAACATATATTATTGATTCACTAATATTGAATTCACAGCTAATAGCACTAATAACTCATGCCTGAATAAAGCTTATCTAGCATATGTATTTTCTCCATAAGACACTTCACAGTCTTCTTGTACTTAAGAACATTAGGCAACAGCTCTGCATTATGCTTCAGAATAATTTTAAACAGTGAAAAGACAGTTAATCAAAGAAAAGTACAAAAACGCCCCAAAAATGACACTAAATAGATGACAAAAAGGACACATTTACAGTTTGAGAACTGAAACAAAAAGGCAGAGTATCAGCTTGTTGAACCTCAGCTGGGAATGTGCATGTTGGATGACCCAAATTTTTTGCCACTCTTTGCATATCCACGAATGACCACAAAAACATGGCATTTATTGATTTGAGATTACAAAAAAATCTTATTGAGTAGATGAATTCACAAATGCTGAAACCATGAATAATGAAAATCAATTGTTCACTTTTTACCCAGTCATTTTATTGAATACTCATATTAATTAATCACCAACATTTTCCAACTGATAATCTGATTTTCTATGTATATTGTCATGTATAGTAGAAATAATGATAATTTTTTCTCATTCTTCCCATTGACATTTGAAATGAAGTTTCATTCCTTATTTAAGGAAATAAATTTCATCACTATTATTTCACTCTTGTCAACTATATATTTTTAACTCTATTATCTTTTTTAGACAACCTCAATAAGAGTCTGCGTTTCTCTGTTATTGACTTATTGCTTTAATTTATAGGCTCCTAACCAAATAATACAATCTACTCCAAGTGCACAAAAGCCCATTTCATACATACCAAAGCTGCTACCCTATGCCTATGTTTGGAGATTCATCATCTGAACATTCTTCTTTCATTCACTTTCTCACTTGATAAGCAAAATCTAATATACAGAATAACAGGCCTGATTTAAGTAACAAAATAAAAACAAAATAAAATTTTATTTATTAATTCTTTATCAGTTATTGCCAGAGATAATACAAAACACATTGCCCACCCCCAGTTTCAGTTATCAATATCTATTATTGTAGCTGACCTATATTTAAGCTATTGGGAGACTTTAAACTTCATTTCAGATTAAATTGTTCACAAAATAGTAAAAGCATGGCATATATGTTTAATTTCCACCACCAACCTGATTTGCTTTCCACCACATTTCACTGTATCTTTTTGTTGTTTAATTCTGTATTATTACTGCACTAGTATAAGGCCCAATGTTTTCAGTGGCTCAACACAGTGAACGCTGCAGATATTTATTAGATAGCAAATCTTTTAAAATTGAAAAGTAGAGGCCCTGTAATAAAAGGCATGCTATCTACTGTACAATGACTTATGGATGATGTGGACATAATGAGAAAATAGGGATAATTTCAGATTTAGGGTAAGGAGAGCTACTCTTTTCCTAGGCTTAGCTGAGTCTATCGTGTAATCTTTGCCAACCTAAGACAGGCACACTTCATAACCCATAGCAAAATATTCTTAAATTCTATTCACTGTGTATTAACTGTGTTCTGTTTTAACTTCAAATTCAAAGGGTATGTTCAGGTATTAAAGAAAAAAAATGCAAAGAAAATTTAAAAGAAAAGAATTGATCAGTTTTAATAAGAAAAAATTTTAAATTCTGAGTAGTCAAAAAAATTGAGCAACTTATATAAATGGACAATTAAATCAGGCAATTTCAGACAAAAAATAGTAGAAAGTATATTAAAATATAATTAAAATACCCAAATTCCTAAATAATCAGAGAAATGTAAATTGATATAAGAACATAAAACACAAAAGTGGAGGGCTTCCCTGGTGGCGCAGTGGTTGAGAGTCCGCCTGCTGATGCAGGGGACATGGGTTCGTGCCCCAGTCCGGGAAGATCCCACATGCCGCGGAGCGGCTGGGCCTGTGAGCCATGGCCACTGAGCCTGTACATCCGGAGCCTGTGCTCCGCAACGGAAGAGATCACAACAGTGAGAGGCCCACATACCGCAAAAACAAAAACAAAAACAAAAAAATACACAAAAGTGGAAATGTAGAAAACACTTTATCCAATGCTGGTAAGGATGCAAGAAATCAGAGTCTCTTGATGACTAGAAGGAGTACAAGCAGTTATAAACAAACTTAAGAGCAATTTGGCAGTTTTTAAAAATAGACTGAAAATGTAGATTTTTGGCTTATAAATCTTATTTACAGTAAATTATCTTGAGGAAATAATCAATGTGAACATATTCAGTTAGCTTCAAAGATGTTCATGATGGTTCTCGTTAGAATAGTGAAAAATGTCCCAAGAGAGCTGAATGGTTTAATGAACAATATAAATTTACACAATATAATGATACATAGTCATTAAATATGTTGTTGTAGGAGGTTATGTGGTGACATGGAAAACTTCAGGATATATTTTTAAGTGAAAAATACACACTATAGAGCTCCAAATGAAAAGAGCTTAAAAGTTACCACTCCTGTCCTTACAACAAGAAAATGCTGAACAACTGAAGATCAATGATTTTTGTTTGTACCCATCAGGGAACTGTGGTCATAAGACACAATGGTAACTTAAATTTGGAGATTTGGGTGCATATAGAGAGATACAGCAATGGAGATCTGGAAAAGAAGCTTCTGGGACCACAAACTGTTTAGAATTACATGATAATTTTTATTAATTTCTGGATGTTGAATGTTGATTAGCTTTGAGAGTGAGAAACTCCTAGGGCCACTGTCTTAGGGGACCCCACCACACTTTTGTGAATTTTCCTTCAAGAACTCCACCAGGTCCTCACAGTGAGAATATGATAAGATCTTCTCTTGGCTCTGACATAGGAAGAGTGGAAAATAACCATTGTGAAATAAGCCAAGAGTCTTTTCAATAATGTAGGCTCACTCTCCACAGTAAAGGACTTTGTCAAAGCTCAATTCTGAAACTCTATCCCATCAGGAAGAGGGAATCCCTCTCCATTCCAACCCCTCACCTAAGAGAGGAACAAAAAAATAGTCAACAGGGATCAGGGCTTCAAGGAAATAGATTGAGAACATTGCAACTAGGGAAGGGGATAGGAGGAAGGGGAGATAAAATCTACATTACTAGACTTATGAAGGTCCCAACAGATGGGCCCCCTAAAAGCCTGAAATTTAATCAGAAGATTATAGAACACTACCTCTTCCATATACCCTACCACCATACCAACAGGATTCCAAGATAACAACAGTGTTTTACAGCCAAAGAAGTTATAAAACATAGACTTTCTGAGTAGGAGTACCTAGGGAAGCCAAAAGTCAAGAGGGGACCCAATAACAAAGACAATTGAGGAATATAAGCCAATGATACCTGTAGCTACATTAAACATTAAACACAGCCCAACTCCTAGCCAGATTAACATCAATCCTCACACAATGCCTATTACCCCAGCTCCTACTACCCGAAACAATAGGTCCAGCCAAGACATGTCAAAAGGCAAGAAAAAACACTTTGAGGAGAAAATGCAATCATCAGACCTAGACTCAGATATGACACAGATGGTGGAATAATCAGAGAATTTAAAGTGATATTCTAATGGAAAAAGTAGATAATATGAAAAAACCTAAAAAAAAAAAAAAACCTGATGAATAATATGAGTAAAGAGGTACAAACTCTAAGTCAAAAGGAGATAATAGAAATCAAAACTCAGTAACAGGAATGAGGAATGCTCTCAATGGGCTCATCAGGAGACTCGACATGGCTGAGGAAAGGATCAATGAACTTAAAGACAGGTCAATAGAAAGTTCTCAAACTGAAACGCAAAAAGAAAAGAAAGAAAAAGAAAAGTGCACGTTAATCATGAGCCATGGTGTGATTCTAGATTGCTGTGTGTCAATGAGTTAACAATAATTATTTCTAAATTGGCAGTGGTATTATTTGTGATTTTTCTATCTTCATGCATATCTGCAGCTTCTTCAAGGAACATAACTGCCTTTGACAATAATAAATATACAAATTGTTATAGACAGAATTTCATTATAGTTGCTCATTGGTAATTGGATTCAGTGTTATGACATTTAATATTATTTTTGTTAAAAGATACTAATTTGGCTACAGAAGCTGAGTGTATAGACACACACACACACACACACACACACACACACACTGATATGTAGAGAAGTTTTTGTCTGAGAAGGAGAGGGAGAAAGGTTTTGTGGAAGAGAAGCTACAAAGAGAGAAGATGAGGAGAATGGAGTATCTGATCTTCCTATGGCCTCTGGGACTGCGTTTGATCTCCTATGAGTAAGGAATAAGGGGGGAGAAGACATCAAAACTGTTCACTTTGTGAAACTGTATATATGCTTAGCTACTTTTAGGGTTTATGACACAAAATGCAGCAGCATGAGCTGGAGAGGAGGCCTCTCAGTCATGGAACATAACCCAGGTTTGGCTGAGAACTGGAAACTTGGCAAGCACTTGTAGTCTGCAGCCCCTAAAAGGGAGCGTCACAGCTATTTCAAGCTACTCCTTTTGCCATATATGTGAATATGCAGCACATGGAACTGTATAAGCACATGTTTGCTGTGGAGTTTCAGGAAGAGAATCAGCTCTAGGGGCAGCCTACCTGGGTTAAAAAATGGCTAAGAAACCTGGGATCCCATAGTGCTTCAGATTTCTCACCTGTCAAATGAGGGAGTTAATAGTACCCATGGTATGTGGTTGTTGTGAGGATACAATTAAATTACCATACTAAGCATGGCATAACTCCTCACACATAATAACTGCTCAATAGATTATCATCTACAGTGGCTAGCTGACAAAATGGCCTTGAATACAGAAGTTCTAGCCCTTACGGAGCATCATAGAGTAGCTGCAGGAAGGTGAGGCTGAGGTCCTGCTTTTTGTAATCAGCAACTGCAAACCGGTAGATATTTTATCTACTGGGTTATCTTTTAAGAGGAAAAAATTTGTTAACCACAAAAAACTCAAGGTTGAGTAATTCAAAAAAGTTATCTAAATTTTTAGTTCAAAGATCTTGTTAAATCTCAATGTTTTCACTTCTTTTTCCCCATAACGTTTATCCTTCAAAATGCTATGTACAGAATAAGAGTGAAGATTAGCTGTAAATCTGGATGATGTAAACAGAAGGAGCTCCAGAATGGAAGTCAGTAGTGTAGATTCTAGTCTTCATTCTGTAGTCATCCTTGGGGTAAGTCATTTTACAACTCTAAGGCTCAGTTATTTTAGCTGAAGAATAAGGATACTGGAATATATCTTCTTGTATAATGAAGACTGTTATACGGTGAAAACCTCTGGCCGGGCTTTCAGAAGGAGCCAGTCTGAATCTTAGGTTTATACTTTCTGGCTCCATGATCTTGAGGAGGTCACTTTACTTCTTGATCATTTCACTCCACGGATGCACTTCACCTCTCTGCCTGCACACTGTCAGAATATTGAGAATGTCTGAAATAGAATGCCTTCATATTTTTTGATGACAAATTAAAACATGGTATAAACAGAGGTAATCAAACAGTCATGAAGCAGAATTTTTATCTTTGACTGAATTTACCATATTGAATAAAGCTACTTTAACTCTTTGCTTCAGTTCCTATATTGCAGATGAGAAAGTTTTAAGAGATTATCGTCATCAAACCTACTATTTTACATATTAGAAAACTAACCTCAGAAGGTGAGGGCAAGGAGTTTGGGGGAACTGTATTCTTTTTCATCTCAGTTGTATCTAATATGGTTAAGTTCATCTCTTCAAGACCAATCTATGCTATGTAGCATAAATTAATTCTTCAAAAGAACTGTTACTAATTTGAAAAAGATACTCAAATTTACGTTTCACATATTCTTTACTCTTTATTCCTATAACTCAGAGAAAGTCTTACCCATTTTCAGAAACCTCAGTAAGTCAGTGTGAAAGGACACATTTTCCTTTTTATAGGTCAAAAAATGTAGAAGTAAATACCTGTACCTATATTGCAAGATAAAGTCAGTAAGAGAAGTATTTTCACAGAATCTAACACAGGTATAAAGAAAAAAACAAAATTGTTCTTAAATAATTACATATGATTCTAAGAGTTGGAGGCTTCTTAAACTAGTCAGCCTACCACCAAAAAGGTTTTTTTTGTTGTTGTTGCGGTACACGGGCCTCTCACTGTTGTGGCCTCTCCCCTTGCGGAACACAGGCTCCGGATGCGCAGGCTCAGCGGCCATGGCTCACGGGTCCAGCTGCTCCGCGGCATGTGGAATCCTCCCGGACCAGGGCATGAACCCGTGTCCCCTGCATCGGCAGGCGGACCCTCAACCACTGCGCCACCAGGGAAGCCCAAAAAGTTTTAAATTAGCACAGGACTCTCACCAGTCTTTCCTATCTTCACAAGTCAGGACTTGAATATATCTGATGATCAAATGATCAGGACAACCCTTTGATAAATAAAAAAATACTATACAAGATTTTACAACCTTATCATATTTTATCTGAGAAGTATGGCTAAGATAGCAAAGTTAGCATAATTTCCCCTAAATGTGGTGAGTTTCTGTTGGGTGTGAGAATTATCTACATTTTTAAAGTGATGAAGCTGCTGAGTTTATAATGACTTATTTCTCATTTCAAAAGTACATCCCCCCAATTCTGAGGTTTATGTAGCCTTGCTCTCCTAACCTTTTAATCATCTCTCTGTTCCACCATTCTCTTTATATAGGAGCAGCAGGCCTACATTTCTGAGTGTGTAGGAACTGGAGGCCCACATCAAGCTGTGTGACATGCCTGAATGACAAAATAATGGAATGATCCTGGAGACTCTAGAGTCATGGCAGAGATATTTTATTGCTTAGCAACCCAGACTGATATCAAGAGTTTTGCTAAATGCAGGTGGTGAGTAGGACTGTTGAAAATCAAAATTGCTTTGCTATAATTTTTTTAAATAGTTCTCAGCAAGAAATATTAATTAACTTACCCATTTATTTGTTTGATTGATTGCTATAACAGCTTTCTGGCCAAGCACTAAAGTGGCAATTACAGTTAGCTAAAGGGCCATAGAAACAAAAAACAGGAGGTAAAAACACCTGCAACTTCTTCTGGAGGATAAACATCTGCTTTTCTGAATTGATACTCAAGTGCATTTCTCTCATCATTGTTGCTATTCAGTCTAGGAAAGTGAAATGGTCTTTGAAAGCACATTAAAAATAATGGTATATTACTTAAAAGCTGTATTTATCAAGAGTATACTTTCAGTCCAGACATCATAGTTATTCCATGCTTGGGCCTCTGTTTGCAGGAAAAGTGAATAAATGATTGTGCTAAGTAGAGTTTCACAGGTTCTTGAATTAATTTCAAATATGCCATGGGGAGCCAAGTATAAAATATTAATCAGTTGTTTAAATCAGAAGTATATGTCCAGTTTATGTCACAATAAAAATCACACCTGCTGCTACGAGGAATGACTCCTGTGAAGACATACTTTATCAGTTTTCATATACCTGTAAACCATGTAAAAACTGAAAAGAAGAGCTTATTGTTGATATCTTGGATATCACATTTTAAGGATAAGCTACCTTAAAATGAAAGACTCCAGTATGAGGGTGGTATTCCTTTCCCAGTCATAAACCTGGGCATGTTTTCTATTTTCTAGTTAGCAGATGACATTAGGAAAACAATAGACAGTGCTTTGAATAGTTACCAATATGGTGCAGGCCAGCAATAAAGGGAGACGTTTTATCTCAAAAATTAGCTGGACACAAACAAACCAGAATACTCAGTTAACAAAGATGACCTCTTTAAAAAGTTGGACACAACAAGTTTAGGAAAATAAGCAAATGAACAGAAAAGAAGACCACATTTTCCGTGTATTTTTTCTGCATTTCTTTTTCTTTCTTTTTCCTTCTTTTTCCTTTCTTTCTTTCTCTTTCTTTCTTTCTTTCTTTTTTCTTTCTTTTTCTTTCTCTCTTTCTTTTCTTTCTTTCTTCCTTCTTTTATTTTCTTTCAGTTTGTTTAATTATGATTTCAATTTCTTCTTCAGTCAGTTTCAGTTCTTTGAGTGTCTTTCTAGGAATTTGTTCCTTTAATTTATCTAATTGGTTAACATACGATTATTCTAATATTCCTCTATAATCTTTGTTTTTTAATGTCTGGAATACCAGTAGTAATATTCCCTCTTTTCATTTCTGGTTTTACTAATTTGAGTCCTTTCCCTTATTCTTGGTCATTCTAGCTAAAGGTTTGTTCATTTAATTGATCTTTCAAAGAACCAACTCATGGTTTCATTGATTTTCTCTATTGTTTATTTATTTCATTTATTTTCACACTAGTATTCATTTTTCCTTCTTTCTGTATGTTTTAGGCTCAGTTTTCTTTTTCTAATGTCTGATGGTAGAAGGTTGTGGAATTAACATCTTTTTTCTTTTATAATTTAAGCATTTGTAGCTACAAATTTCCCCACAAGCACTATTTTATCTGCACTCCACAAATTTCAATATGTTGTATTTACATTTCCATTTATCTCAGAGTATTCTCTAACTTCCCTTGTGATTTCTTCTTTGACCTATTATTTAGGAGTATGTTGTTTAATTTCCGCATATTTGTGGATTTCTGAATTTCCTTCTGTTACTGAGTTCGAATTTCATTCCATCATATCAGTGAACATACTTTGTATTACTTCAGTCCTTTTACATTTATTGAGATATGGTCTATTCTGGAGAATATTCTATGTGCACTTGACAAGAATGTGTATTCTGTTGTTGGATAGAATGTTCCATAGATATCTGCTAGGTCTAGTTCATGTACGGTGTTGTTCAGGACTTCTATTTCTTTGTTGGCCTTTTGTTTAGTTGTTTTATCCCTTAGTGAAAATGGGGTATTAGAGTCTCCAATTATTATTGTTGAATGGTCCAGTTCCCTCTTCAATTCTGTCAGTTTTGCTTCATATACCTCAGGCTCTGATGTTGTATGTTTTAGTTGTTTTCCTTCTTGATGGGTTGCCATTTCGCCATTGTAAAAATGTTCTTCTTTGTCGCTAGTAACAATTTTTGTCTTAGAGTGTAATTTGTCTGCTATTAGTATAGCCATTCCAGCTCCTTTTTGGTTAATGTTTGTGGAGTATGTATATTTTCATTCTTATTTTTACATATTTGTGTCTGAATCTAAAATGGTGTCTCTTGTACACAACATAACGTTGGACGATTTTTTAAAATATCTACTATGCCAGTCTCTTCTTCTCAGTTGTAATATTTAATCCATTTTCACTTAATGTAATTACAAATAAGATAGGATTTAACTCTTCCATTTTGTTATTTATTTCTTTACTGTTTTTCTATTCCTCCAATACCACCTTTTTTTTAGGGTTAAGTGGGTATTTTCTAGTGTACAAATTTTTTTCCTTGTTTTTTCTTTTACTATATATTTGTAATCATTTTCTTAGTGGTTGTCCTGGGAATTAAGATTAACATTTTAACTTATAAAAATCTAGTTGAGATTAATGCCAACTTAATTACAATATTATACAAAGACTTCACTTCTATACAATCCATTTGCTTCCCCCTCCTTTGTGCTCATATACAAATTACATCTTTATATATTACTATCAATACAGATTTACAATTTTTGCTTTATGCAGTTTTATTTTAAATTGGTTATGAAAGAAAAATCCCAACAAAAATACATTCACACTTTTTACAAATATTTACCTATGTAGTTACCCCTACCAGTTTTCTTTATTTCATCATTTGGATTTGAATTACTATCTAGTGTCCTTTCATTTGATACTGAAGGATTCCCTTTATGGTCTCTTATGGGGAGGTCTGCTAGCAATGAATACTCTCAGTATGGTTTATCTACAAATGTCTTAATTTCTCCTCTATCTTTGAAGGATAATTTTGCTAGAAATAGAATTATTGTTTAACAGTCTTTTTCTTTCAGCACCTTGAATATATTCTCATATTGCCTGTGGCATCCATTGTTTCTGATGAAAAATTGGTTATTAATCTTATTAGGAATCTCTTGCACCTGATGAGTTGCTTCTCTCTCGATACTCTCTGTTCTCTCTTAGTCTTTGGCTTTTGACAGTTTGATCATGATGTGTCTAGGTATGGATCTCTTTGAGCTTCTTGGATGTGTCAATGAATCTTTTTCATCAAATTTGAAAAGTTTTTATCCACAATTTCTTCAAATATTCTTTCTGCCCTTTTCTCTCCGCTACATCTAGGAATGCCATTATATATATGTTAATGTGCTTGATGGTGTCCCACAAGTCTGAGGCTCTTTTTATTTTACTTCATTCTTTTGCTTTTCTGTTCCTAAGACTGGATAATCTCAATTGGTTTACTTTCAAATTTGCTGACTGTTTCTTCTGCTGGCTCAAATCTGCTGTTGAGCTTCTCTAGTGAATTTTTTATTTCATCTATTGTACATTTCAATTCCAGATGTTCTATTTTATTCTTTCTTAAAATAAGTTCTACCTTCTTACTGATATTCTCTACTGAGACATCATTCTCAAACTTTTCATTAATTCTTTAGAAAAGCTTTCTTTAGTTACTTAAGCATGTTTTAAAAAGCTGATTTAAAGTTTTTGTCTAGTAAGTTGAACATCTATGCTTCCACAAGGACCACTCTATTGAATTTTTTCCAGTGTATGGGCCATAGTTTCATATTTCTTTGCATATCTCATAGCATTTGTTTTGAAACGTGGATATTTTAAACAATATATTGTGACAACTCAGGAGATCAGATTCTCCTCTGTCCCTGATCTTTGCTGTTGTGTCTATTTGTTGTGGTTGTTTATTATTGACTTTTTGGAACTAATCTGTAAAGTGTGTGTTCTTTGTCATGTCACTGAAGTTTCTGCTCAGTTATCTTAGTAGTCAGCTACTAATTGAGCAGAGATTTCCTTAAATGCATGGAAATATTAAGTTTCCCAATCTTTGCTGAAGGGCTATGTGTATTTGGTGCTAAGAGGCTGTGTGTGTATTCAACACTCAAAAGGTAACTGACAATTCTATCCTTGCCTTTACTTCCTGCTCACAGAGAACCTATGGTCTAAAGGTTTGTGTATCCCCCAAATTTACATGTTGAAATCCTAACCTCCCAAGTGATGTTATTAAGATGTGAGGCTTTGGGGAGGTGATTAGGTCATGAGGACAGAGCCCTTGTGAATGGTATTAGTACCCTTATAAAGAAGGCCTAAAAGAGATCCCTTGCACCTTCCACCATGTGAGGACATGGCAAGAAGGTGTCATCTATGAGGAAGTAGGCCTTCATCAGAAAAATCTGATGCCATGATCTTGGACTTCCAAGCTTCTAGAACTGTGAGAAATAAATGTTTGTTGTTTATAAGCCATTCAGTTTATGGTATTTTTGTTATAATAGCCCAAACAAACTGATATAAGGGTTTAGACCCTTCTCAGGTTTTTTCTTAACATGTATACAGCCCTGGGCATATGAACGACCCTATGTATTCATGCAGCCTTCTAGATCCTCATAAATATGTCAGCCTTAGGGTCAGCTCATTCCCCAGATTTTCCTAAATGTTTTGGTTAGCCTGTTGTTTGCTCCAACCTTTAACCACCATCTCAGGCAAACAGAATATTTAACAATTGCCTCTGATTGTTTTTGGATGCCCCCAGAGAAAAGGCTGTTCTCACTAGGTGAACTCCAAGTCAGGTCAAGTAAAAACAGCCCTGCCAGCAAGAACCATCAGACAAACCAATGACAGTCCTCTGAGGATGGGTCTTCGGAGCTGCTCCAGCACCATTGTGCACTTCCAAATGCTGCCACGCTTCTGGTTTTCACCATGATTATGGGCTATTTGTTTTTAAAGCTACCACTGAGCTTGGCAGGAGGGCATGGGAATAGGGAAAGTTAAAATGCCACAACACTTACCTCTTTTACTGAAATTCAGCTGTTTATACAGATTCTGTAAAGCTTTTGGTTAATTTATAGAGTTCTGAAAAAAAATCTGACAATTTTTGCATTGTTCATTTTTATGGAGGGGAGACTATTCAGAGGTCCTCATTCTACTATGTTTGCTAACATTTTTTATTTAGTTTAGATTTGTTTTGTTTTATAACGTTTTTATGCACAACATCAAATTACACAAACTTCAGCTTACTCTATTGCTGGGATCTACTCCACAACTAAAAACTAAGAACAATAGTAATTACCACAATAGCTAATATTTATCAAGGTCTTAGTATGTACCATTCATAGTTGTAAACATTTTTATATATAATGAGTCTTTTTAAAAAAATTTTATTGGATTACAATTGATTTATAATGTTGTGTTAGTTTCAGGTGTACAGCAAAGTGAATCAGTTATACATATATATAATGAGTCTTTTAAAAGAGCAATTCAATAGGTTAAGTTATTCTCAGTATCCTTTTTTACAAATGTAGAAACCAAAACATAGGTAACTTGCCCATCACCACACAATCAGTGGTAGTCAGGAATTGAACCGAAGAAAGCCTTTACTCTCAAGTACAAATTCTTATGCATGTCACACTAAAACTAAAAATTGAAGCTTGGTAAAAAAAAAAAAAAAATCTAAATAAAGTTATCTGGCTTCCTTATATAGAATAACTTCCTAGAATATAAAGGGAAAAGGGAGAGGAGATAATTATTTTTGATGTAGAAGTTGATTTGGACAGCTACTCTCAAATATATCTATAAAAGGAGATTTCCAGACTACCTTTAAGGAAATAATGCATTAGTAGGACAGGATGAGCATTGAGTTAGGGCCTCTTTTGTTACCAGGGCAGTGTGTCCCACCAGTTTGTCTGCTAATGCACCAATATTTGGAAGTAGCTACAGAAGAAGGCAAATAAAACCACTCACTTTGGATGCTGCTTACTGTTTACTCTTAGATTTTTAATTTGATTCTTTGAACAACCTATGAGGTATAATCTATTCTTTCAGGTAATGAAATAGAAACTCTAAGAGGTTAGGTAAATTCTTGAATATAAAGCATTTTGTTTTTACTGTGTGACAGGCAATGTTCTATGTACCTTACATTCATTGACATTTTTCCCTTCACAACAATCCTGTGAGATAGGGATTATTAGTGTCATTCCCATTTTACAGATGAGCAAACTGAGGCAGAGAGAAGTTAAATAACTTGTCCAAGGTCAAGTGGTAGAGCTGCGATTTGAACCCTAGAGAATCTAGCTATAGAGACTGAATTTTTACCACTACAATAAACTGTATAGGATTGCAAGGCCACTTCTGTGGGACCACAAAATGCCACATTAAAAATGTCAAGATATTAAACTATAAAATTTCAATCCAATAAAATTAGTTCTATGTCAGTATAACTCTTAATCCTTTCTTGATTGAATGATACACTTTATACTGAAAATTTTAAAATACTATATAAAGACTTCAAAGCCCTCTCAAATCCTCCGTTATCCTGGGATTATTTCTGCAAAGGACATGAGTTTCGGTCATTTTCTATAAATCAGGAACAAAATTTTCTATGCGTCAGAGAGAAGAAACTCAGGCCTGAAGAGGGTTGGGGACCTTCCCAAGGTCACCTGGAAAACCTGGGAATAGATCTGAATTGCACGATAAGTTCTCCACCTAGTTCCTCCCACACATTACTGCCATAGTAACTCACTTCATAAACAGTTCCAATGGGCAGAGTACTGCCACCACTGAGCTGACTTATGCTGAATGCTAGAGCTTTCTCACAGTACTAAGAAATGCAAGCCAAACGCATGCCACTGATGAAATCATCTAAAATTAAGCACAGATTTCCCAAAACAAAAGAATGAATGATTCATTTTCAGTTAACCAGAATGTAGAAGACTGCTCTTCTCTTCCTGGTAACCCCATTTCCTTAAATACAGGCTTCTTGTAAGTTTCACTTCCGTTAACTGTTTTGGCTTTAAAATTAGGGCAGTTTCCCACTCCCCAGACTGATTATATATTTGAAACATCCTATTCCCTTTCTGTGGCCATTTTGACCTTTCCTTGAAATTATGAACTATTTCAAGCTCACCTGAAGTTTTGATATCCTTTTGGTCTTTTGGAAACCCTGCGTTTAGAAGACTTTCATCATTATATCTACCAAACTCTGACCTCAATCTCACCTCCATTTAACCCTTAAGTTCTGGGTTAACTAAACAATATTATTTCTAGGCTGACTTCATCAGTGATTTTAATCATTTTATTAAGTTTCTTCTGAATTGTATTTTGATTCCCTAATGCCTTTGCATATTGACTTCTTTGAATAGAATGTTCTTCTAACAGTTGTTTTACACAGTAAATCAGTCAACCTCTGACTTTCAACAGAGAAGATGCTCCCTCTGTGGATACATTCTTGACCTTCCAGCCTCTGGACATCACTGAACTTTGCATGCCGCATCATAAATGCATTTATTGCACTGCTACTTAGCTGTATCTCCCAATCCACATGAGAACTCCTCTGAAGGAAAGGACTGAGATCCACTAGGCAGATATGCACAGCATCTGGTGAACACGAAGAGCCCAATATCTACTTTAGAATTAATGAAATCAATTTAAAAACTCATCGATTTGGAATAATGGAGTTATTGCCAAGTTTGACTTTGTAAAAATTCTTTGTTATAGAATATTTTATAAAACAGCAACCACACTTAAGTAAATAGTCCTATTAGTGCCAAATACAGTAAATAAGATAAAACGAAAAGCTAATTAACCAGTAATATGTGGGCAAATTAATTTCTAACAAGTCACAGTTCATATACATTGTAAACCAGATCATTAATGCAAAATCTGTTTTATATACAAAAATAATGTTGCTGATCTTTAATGGGAGATACACAGGGATAAAATCCCTGATTTCCTGGGCATGTGGCTTAAAAAACTGTTTATTTCACTTGCATTCCAAAACCTTAATGATTGTTGAGGAAGTAACTATTTAATTTTCAATCGGTGTTATTATTTTGACAAAAAGAATCATATATATCCCAAAAGAAAAGTTCCATGTAAAAGGAATTCTGTTACAATTATTTTTCATTATTTCATGTTCCAATGCTGTGTTCTGTACGAGAGCACTTATAAAACGAGAGAAAAGCAAAAGTTAGATAGACATAAGTACATTTGACCCCATAAAGAATTTCTAAATTTTTTAGTGTCGACTACAGATCTGTTTGAAGTGTCTAGGTCTTTAAGACAATACCAGTAAGTGATTAAAGAAAAAGATAAAAAGAAGAAAAGCAAAGGCAAAATGTATAAGAATCTATTGCTGTCATTAATTTAAGGCTCGTCAAGTCACTGGCGAAGTTGTCCAAGCATGTGAAGAGTTTCAACCTCACAAGTAAAACTATGTTGTTCTGAAATAAACTGTCATCCCATATGCAGTTAATCTGTTCTCTTAAGGTGTCTGAATATTGTTATTCAGGGCACTGAGAGAATAAACATACTTAAAGCTGCTTAGAAGAGATAATTTACCTCACCTACATGAATATTTTATTTCAAACAATAGTTTTTTCATCATTTCACTAAAAAAAAATTTAGTTACTATATCTGCTGCTTTACTTTTTTTTTTTAGTAGGTGATTATCAGCACATGAAAAAGATATGGTATTATCACATTCTATTTATATGCTCAAAATAACCTATTGGAATACCTCTAAGTATATTTTTAAAAGAAAAATACAAAATCACCTGTACAGGGAGAAAGAGCTTAGGTTTTTCTTCCTTGGGAAGAGTAAAAGCTTGAGTAATATGCTTTAAAAATCATATATGATCAGCCACCAACCAATCTGGTTATCTTAGTACCTTTGGGCATTTAGCTTTTTTTTTTTTTTTTTTTTTTTTTTTTTGCGGTACGCAGGCCTCTCACTGTTGTGGCCTCTCCCGTTGTGGAGCACAGGCTCCGGACGCGCAGGCTCAGCGGCCATGGCTCACGGGCCCAGCCGCTCCGCGGCATGTAGGATCCTCCCGGACCGGGGCACGAACCTGCGTCCCCCTCATGGGCAGGCGGACCCTCAACCACTGCACCACCTGGGAAGCCCTAGCATATTTTTGTCTTCTCATATTTGTTGTGCCTCATTGCATTTATACTTTAATCTATAATTATAATTAGTGTTTTTTACTTTTATATTATTTAAGTGCCTACAAGATGTTGCAATAGGTATATACTAAGAAGTCAGATGAATAAATAAAATATAACTCTTACTTTTGCTGCTTTTACTGAACTTACTCCCTGCAATCACAACTGCTGTTATTACTACTAATAATAATTGCTTTCTCCCTCACTACAAAAAAGCAATAATAATATGAATGCTGTATCATATTTTCAAAAATCCAGAAACAGAGTTGAAATAAGTGAACAATTCAAATATTATTTTGATGAATCTTTCCTCAATGTCTAGAAGCTCTTTGGAAATAAGAATGAGTTATGTGTCAATTATGAAACAATCATTTTCAGTTTTTTCCTTATTCTCCAGAATTTTTGGATATAAATCCAAATCCTTCTCTTTGTTTGCTGTTCTGAAGATATAATTATCTTCACACACAAGGAACATGGCAATAGTATGCTATATTTGTAACTCATTGCACATTATTAAACTCTGCTCCAATTCCACCCTTCACAGGGAATCTTTCCATTTTAAAACCTCATTGCTCATTTATATAACTCTAGCAATTTATTTGTATAATACTAGTAATAGTTTAGCCTATATATGCTTATATGCATATGCTTATATTACTTATGCTTATATTGCATATGCTTATATTGCATATGCTTAGATTTTATTAGAACTTGGTGTTAAGGGCATGAAAAGTCTTTCATACCTCTGATATTTATATCTTTCTTAAAAATAGCTCCCATGAATTCTATTTATGTATTTATGATTTCTTAACATAGAGCCATAGATTCTTTACAAATAATTAGAACACTTCTAGGACTTTAACTTTTTTTGTTCTTCCTCTGACTCACCTAGAAGGCGGAAACCATACCTAACGTTTCCTTAATAACTAAGCATCTCCCTAACCCTACCTGGGAGCTGATTAATCTGAGCTGCCT
Source organism: Delphinus delphis (assembly GCF_949987515.2). Lineage (NCBI taxonomy): Eukaryota > Metazoa > Chordata > Mammalia > Artiodactyla > Delphinidae > Delphinus > Delphinus delphis. Next base: position 75,955,961 of record NC_082696.1, on the reverse strand, counting down.
ACCTGGAGATGTTTATCTGACTTGATAGGAGAGTTTCCATAGCAGAGCAGCTTCACTGCTGTTGCATCAGAAATGCTGCCATTTGGGCAGGTGGGGGTGACGAGCAGTGGAACCACTGAAATAGTTGGTGACAAATATCAGCTGCTGCTGGTGAAGGAGCCGTAAGGTAAATACTCAGGTGCCTTCAGCCAGACAACAGCTGAAGGGGAGAGCGGTTATGACAACCGATTCTCCCCAATGCCAGTCATTATTTTTTCAGCTTCCCTCAAAACATGTATAAAATAATCCATATTTTCAAATCTGTATTTCAAACCACATAAAAAAATCAGTTATATCACTACTCCCTCACAATTCAAATACTTCTGTAATGTAAACATTAGTTTAAACATCCATGAGCATAATAATAATCTTAGTAAAGTTCTGCAGCATAGTAAGCTGTATTTAATAGTATGTTCTTTCTTAATTTCCATCCTTAAAAATGGTAATTGTTGGGCTTCCCTGGTGGTGCAGTGGTTGAGAGTCTGCCTGCCGATGCAGGGGACATGGGTTTGTGCTCCGGTCCGGGAAGATCCCACATGCCACGGAGCGGCTGGGCCCGTGAGCCATGGCCGCTGAGCCTGTGCGTCTGGAGCCTGTGCTCTGCAACGGGAGAGGCCACAACAGTGAGAGGCCCGCGTACCGCAAAAAAAAAAAAAAAAAAAAAAAAATGGTAATTGTTCAATTGATGTTGAAGACAACCGCTGTATGCTTCAGACCGGAGAAGTTCTCAGAGGCCAGCCACATGTACAGTGGATGACAGCTTTGAGAAGTCACATTGCAAAGGAGATTTGTCACAAGTCAATATTTAAGGTGACCATACAGACATAGAACAGTGGCATCCAAACATTTACCCCCTAGGAAGGATGAATCTGAGGCATTTTCTCTGGACTTTTTAAACTGCAGGTGGTCACAGTGTAATAGAAAGTGGCTTAGGACTGAAAATAGGAATTGACAGCCTATAAATCTATCAAACACTCAAGACTTCCTCACGCATCTCACAAGCAGAATTCTAACAACCAGGAGTTAAGGACTTAGCCAGAATATCAGATGTTTCCCCGTTGGAGAAAGGAAATAAGAACAGTGAAAAGATCTCCATGTATCTGGTCATGTCTATGTAAATGAAATCGTGTCACAGGGCTTCACCCAGGTGCCTGATCCCTTTCTTAGTGTCTCACATTTAAACATAAGAAACAGTAGGAGTAACCCTTTTTTGAGAGATCCTGAAAAACATTTTTCAGCACATTCATGAATAAATCAAGAAAGGGGAAGATGGGATTTTAGCTCAAGAAAATGTCTAAAATAATGAAAGAACAAACAAAAGTACAGGAGGGAACAAAAGAAAACTGCTATTAGTATCCTCAGAGCAGGGTGAGAAAGATATTCCATCCACAAAACAAGAACAAGTTGTTAGGTTTCTATTGTTGTGTAATAAATTACATGATTTAGTGTGCTTAAAGCACCACAAATTTATTATTTCTCAGCATCTCTGTTCAGAGTCTTATATGACTGCAGTCACCCTCATCTGAGGCTCAAGGTCCTCTTTCAAGCCAACTTGTTTTGGTGAAAGAGTTCAACTCTTTCTTGGTTAGAGGACTGAGATCCTACTTTTTGCTAGCTGTAACCCAGTACTCTCGTTTCCTAGAGACCACCTATCAGTTCCTTGCCAGGGTGGCCCCCAGAAGCATGAATGTTACTTGCCTGCAGCAAGGAGTACAACTCTCTGACTTCTTCTATCACTGTCCATTGAGCCCCCATTTGAAGAGCTCAACTAATTTATCTCAAGACCACCCACTATAATCCCCCTTTCAATTAACTCAAAGTCTACTGATTAGTGACCTTAATTACATTTGCAAAATCCTTTCTTTCACATGATGTGATATAGTGAAGGAAACAACATACCATCATATTTATAGTTTCCTCCCACACTCAAGAAAAGGTGTGTATATGAGAGGCCAAGAAGCTTGGAAACCATCTTAGAAACCTGCCTACCACCCATTGGAAAAGAAAAAAAAAATCAGAAAACAGGAAATAATTATTTATAACAAAATATAATTGCTGAACAAATTGCAATAGAAGTTTTGAAAGATAATGATATGGAAATAGAATCTGCAGAGAGAGAAAGAAACAGAGATGAGAGAAAGAGAGAGAAAACAAAACCATGAGTAAAAAATCAAGAAACTTAGGGAAATTGTCTAGAAAATTCAGCATTCAACAAATTGGAGTTCTATAAGGAATAGAAAAAATTCAGAGGAAGAAAGTTAAAGAAATTAAACGAGAATTTTCCTGAAATAAAGTATATACATTTCTAATAGAATAGGTCTACAGTACCCAGCCAAAGAACAAAAACAGATCTACAGCAGAGCACATCATTATACGATTTTAGTATAGGAAATAGAGAGGAAATCCTAAAGTCTCTAGAGATTTAAAAGAAACAAGTCATGAATAAAGAAACAAGACCGATATTTCTCACCAGCAGCACCAACTGTTAAAAGCCATTGGAGTAAGTACTTTAAAAGTCTGAGGGAAAATGCTTTTCAAACTAAAACTTCACCCAGCTAAACCATCATCGCATGTCAGGCTAGAAAAGCATCAAGGAATTTTCATGTCTGCCAGGGTTCTGAACACTTACCTCCCATGACATTATTTTGAGAGGTCCTGAAAAACATTCTTCAGCAAATTCATGAATAAATCAAGAAAGGGAAAGATGGGATTCAGGGAATATGGGATCAAATCAAGAAGTCTAGATTATAGAAAGCTAATGGAGAGATACAAAGCTAAATGTATAAATTAAAAATATTGAGACAGAAAATTGGGCATGTGAAAAGTGGGGCAGTTATTTACAATACAATACCCACACATTGTGCATTACTTTGGCTCTGGAAGAAGTATTTGCATAAATGTAATGAGGAAGGCAATGATCATTGATTTTTTTTTTTTTTTGGCTGTGTTGAGTCTTCGTTGCTGCGCATGGGCTTTCTCCAGTTGTGGTGAGCGGGGGGGTACTCCTCGTTGCGGTGCACGGGCTTCTCATTGTGGTGTCTTCTCTTGTTGTGGAGCACGGGCTCTAGGTGCGTGGGCTTCAGTAGTTGTGGCACATGGGCTCAGTAGTTGTGGTTCACGGGCTCTAGAGCGCCAGCTCAGCAGTTGTGGTGCACGGGCTTAGTTGCTCCGTGGCATGTGGGAGCTTCCTGAACCAGGGCTCAAACCCATGTCCCCTGCATTGGCAGGTGGATTCTCTACCACTGCGCCACTAGGGAAGCCCCAATGATCATTGATTTAATTTCAATGTTTGGAGGGATAAATTTGGGAGAAATGGGGGAGTGGTGGGGAGATTTCAAAGAGCTAACTCTTCATCTTTACTATAGAAAGTCAAAAGGTAGAATCTAAAAATCATCAACTGAGAAATACTCTTAGAAAAAAATTATTTGGAAAAATATCAAAGAAACAGCTGAGTCAAAACTTTGCTTGAGGAATGAGACTAGAATGGGAACAGCTCTTTCTCATTATTAACTTTCTGTTACTATTGGATTTATTTTAATAGTGTGCTTATATTTTTTTTCACCATATAGAATATTTCCTGCATCTATTGGCTTCATCATAATTGAATTTCAGATAATCTTTTGGAAAAAAAACACTGTTGCAATGTTTTGTTAAACACAGAAAGCTAAGCTTTTAACATGTAGAATGTTAGTTTACCCCACCATCAACCTAACAAATTGAAACTTCTTGATTCCCACTTTTTTCTAGTGCTAATTATGGTTGGTATATATTTTTATTTATTATATTAAGGAAAACCTACATTTGTAGCACTTTGGAAATATTAAAGCATTTCAACTTATCTGATGTTAGTTATCCTTCAACAACTGTAATGAAGGCAGAATATTCATTAAATATACACATTAATTATTAATATTAAATATTCATTCTATTGTAAAGATTAAGAAATTGAGGTTCATGAATTAAGTAAATACTCAGAATTATGTTTTTCTTAGAACCAATCTTCTAACATTAGCATAGTGCACTTCTTTTCACACCATGCTTTCTCCTGGATATAATATTTTATTTTATTTGTAATGTCTAGATGAAGTCCCATTTTGACAGTCAAGGTATTGTGTTTTATTATCTGACATTTTTGAAATTTCAAATATAACACCGTGTACTCAATATATCCATTGATGTCACTGTGAAAGGCAATTTCCTTGTTATATAATTGTATGTAGGAAATATGTATATATTTAATATATATATATACTATTTATGCATTTATAATTTTACTTCTACTTTGTTGAGAAAAAGTGCATGAATATATATTTACTCTAGAGAGTTCTTCAATGTATTAGAATGTACCATGCATCTTAAAAAAAAATGCAAACACCGAAAGGATCCACGTGTGAAAATCAAGAAAATAGGAGGCAAACATTAGCCAACTGACCTTTCCTTCAGCCCTTCCATGCTTCACTTCAGAAGACTCCCACACCTTTCACCCTATCCTCAGCATATACTAAGACATTGGCACTCAGAGTTTTTGGTTCTACCTTTAGGGAGCTGCCAGATTTGAGATTTCCTTTGGACTCATTTTATCTTCTCAGAAGAACTCAGCCAGAATTTAAGAAAGGAGAGAGATGAGAAGTAGACTTCACTAGTGGAAGATGATGACTTCAACAGAAAGGAAAAGTAGTTCATTCCTTTTCAGGCAAAATCAGTGTGGATTTGGGGTGGTCATAAAGGCATCCTAGCATCACCCAAGGCAAGCAAACAGCAAGCACATAGTGATTCCAAGATGGATCCCAGAAGGACAATTCAATTTATCACATGACAACATTAGGGAGGCAGAAAATTGGGAAAATCTGTAAAGGAAGCTCCCCCACATCCTCAGGTTTTTTGAACTATTTTTTAGATCCAAAATACATATATATCCAAAAACTGGCACCATAAAGGAAGTGGGCTTGCCAACTTCATAAAGAACAGATGAATTAATGTAGTTTTACTTTAATTAAATGTATGCAGTGTAACTGTGGCAATAATTCCTGTCCAGGGTCTCAGCTCTCTCCAGAAGTGTTGAGAAAAGTGAAATATGCCAAAACAGCCATACTCTATGAAGTGAATTACTTGGAAAATAGTTGCAAATAACAACAAATTGCAATGACACAAATGGTATCTAAAAAACTTTGTTCGTCTGCCTTTTTGACAACTATTTACTGAATAGCTAGAAAATAACAGGCAGGCATAATTCCTGCTCTCAAGAAGTTACCTAGTAAAGTTGGAAGGATCATAAAGTTTTTAAAAATACAATTGTATGAAGCATAAAAGAGGGTGGTACCTGGTGCTGGCTCAACTGAGCAGAACATCTGTTTTAGGGTAAGAACATGGAAGTCATCTTAGTGGAAGTAGCCCTGAGCAGAATTTTGAAGATGAAGTAAAATATAGCTTGATTCCAAATTGTGTGGGAGGGGACAGAATGGATAACTGTTAGGACTGTGTTTAGTGAGCAAAACAGAAAGTCAACTAGCACAGCTTAAATCGATAGGAATATTTTTCCATAATAAATACTCCTTGAGTAGGAAACTTAAGGTTGGTGCAACTGCTCAAGCAGTTGGTGAAGGATTCAGGCTCCTTTTAGCTTCTTTCTTTGCCAATCATACTGAGTAGCTTTGGTTCTCTTGGGCATAAGATGACTGTTCTAACTTCAGGTATCATGTCTGCATTTTAGTCAGAAAGAAAGGGAGAAAGATGAAGGGAAAAAAAAGTGCCTCTCCATCTGTCCATTTTTACTAGAACAATAGCACTTCTAGAAGTCCTATACAGTAGACTTTAGCTGTTCTATTATGGACCAAAACTTGATCACATGGCCACCCTCAAAGGCAAGGAAGGTGAATATTTTAAATTTGGCACATTGCCTCCCCAAATAAAAATGAGTCACGCTAGTAAAGAGAAAATAGATATTGTGTAGGAAACTACCTCCAGGATTTCTACTTCTGAGAAGACACAGTAGTTGTATTTTGTCCAATTCCACCTACTAAGTATTACTAAAGACCTTGGACATTATATGTAAGACAAACACAAAAAGATTCTGAAAGGTGAAGAGAAGACAGATTGTCTAGGGACCTTTGAGGAACAATAAGGTGGTGACTTCTCTAGGTTTGATTTTTGCCTCACATATCACAACTTTGGAGCTGAAGAAAACTGCAAACCAGACATACCAACAAGTAAAGACAAAAAGGGCACCAACAAAAACCTTTAATCAAGGAACAGGGAAAGGAGCAGCCTAGCAAGTCAGAAAAACTTTTAGACCATAATCACTCTACTCAGACAAACACCACAAAAGAAATGTAAGAAATGTGGCCCCACCTGCATACATAAAAACAAAGGGTGAGTAATGATCCTAGACTACCACCCTTGTGAATCTGTGAGGATGTACTAAAACTTTTCCACTGAGTTATGTAGAGAAGGCCATGTAGGAAGGTGGAACTTATATTCCTCACCTTCTCATCCTTCCCTGACCACCTATCAGTAAAGGCCACATGGGAGGCCTGGTTTTCAGCATCATGTGATAGCTCCTCTCTGCTGGGCTAGTGTCTGAGGAGACCTAGTGGAAAACGGACTTGCAACATCACCCAATGTTAAAAAGACCACCTACCATGGTGGTATCAATGGAGAACAATTGATAAGCCAGAACTCCCACTCCTACCTGGTGATAAAGAGGAGCATCCTCTTTCTTCTGGGTGTCAATTGAGGCCACTAGGAAACCTAAACTTTAACCTCCATCTGCTAATAATGAGGTAGTACTGCTCTCCCTTTCCCCTGCTGGAGTGGTACCAAAGAAAGCTAGCTAAAACAAAAGTTTTAAATAAGTTCCAGTGTCTCATAATATGAAAATGTCCAGGTTTCAGTAAAGAAAAAAAAAATCATTCATCATGCCAAGAAACAGAAAGTACTTAAACTGAATTAAAAAATAATAAAAAGGTGCCAAGAGCAAGATGCCAAAAATGATGCTTGAAACAAGTGAAAGAAAAAGAAAGAAGGAAAGAAAGAAAGAAAGAAAGAAAGAAGAAAGAAAGAGAAAGAAAGAAAAGAATGAAAGGAGGGAGGGAGGGAGGGAAGGAAGGAAGGAAGAGAGAAAGAAAGAGCAAGCTTTGGCAAGAAAGAGTCTCGAAATAAATAGAAGATATAAAGAGACCAAAATGAAAATGTTAAAACCAAAAATACAACTGAAATAAAAAGTTCAGTGTATGGGCTCAAAAGCACAAATTGTAAGGCAGAGATTGACAGAGTAGTTTGGAGTAGTAGTTTGGACTCCTTTATTTTTTCTGTGTGTGTAGAAAAATAATTATATATATATATATATATAAATATATATATAAATTTTAAGTTGATGATCTCAAGTTCAAACCCGTTTTAATGATCCCACATTTTACTCCCTCCTGAGGTTTACTGTTTTTTGACACTGTATTTTACATCTTTTGTTTTGTGTATACCTTAACTACTTATTGTGTATGTAAATGATTTTACTGCTTTTGTCATTTAACCTTCTTACTACCTATATATACGGTTGATTTTCTACATTTACTGTATATTTGCCCTTACCAAGGAGCTTTTTCCTTTCATAATTTTCATGTTATTAGTTGTAGTCTTTTTGTTTTTGCTTAGAGAAGTCCCTTTAACATTTCTTGTAAAGCCGGTTTGGTGGTGCTGAACTCTTTTAGCTTTTGCTTATCTGTAAAACTTTTGTTTTTTTTTTTCCGGTACGCGGGCCTCTCACTGTTGTGGCCTCTCCCGCTGCGGAGCACAGGCTCCGGACGCGCAGGCTCAGCGGCCACGGCTCACGGGCCCGGCTGCTCCACGGCATGTGGGATCTTCCCGGACCGGGGCACGAACCCGTGTCCCCTGCATCGGCAGGCGGACTCTCAACCACTGCGCCACCGGGGAAGCCCTGTAAAACTTTTGATCTCTCCATCAAACCTGAATGACAGCCCTGCTGGGTAGAGTATTCGTGGTTGTTGGTTTTTCACTTTCTTCTACTGTTGATTTTTTTCTAGTGTATTTTTATTTTAGTTATCGTATCCTACACCTCTGTTTAGTTTTTCTTTATATTTTCTCTTTGTTAAAAACTTCTAACTTCTCAGTCTGTTTATCCATTCTTCTCCTGAGTTCTTTGAACATCTTTACAGTTCATTACCTTGAACTCTTTATTGGGTAAATTGCCTGTATCCATTTCACTTAGTTCCTCTTCTGGGATTTTATCCTGTTCCTTCGTTTGGAACATTTTCCTCTCTGTCCCCTCACTTTGCCTAATATGCTGTTTTTATTTCTATGTGTTTGATTGGTAGGTTATGTTTCATGACCTTGGAGAAGTGGCCTTTTATAGGAGATGTCCTATGCATCCCAACAGCACAATTCGCTCTGGTCACCAGAGCTATATACTCTAGGGGTGTCCCATATTTGTGCTACATTGGTCCTTCTGTTGTGACAGAAGGTCCTTCTGTTGTGGGTGACCTTGTGGGCCCTACCTTGTGTGGAGACTGCCAGCCACTGGTGTGTGGGACCAGGTCATGACTCTACTAGCTGCAGGGGCTGGGGATCCCAGAACTAGTGTCAGCCTACTGGTGGTCAGGTCCAGTTCCTAACATGGCTGGCTTTGGGGTCTGGGGTGTCCTAAAGCTGTTTTCTATCCATTGGTGGGTGTGGTTGGATCCCAGCGTGATTGGCTGAGGGCCCCAAGGTGTCTCAAAGCTAATGTTGGGCTGCTGGTGGGCAGGACTTAAGCTCAAGGGGTCTCAGCCTTGGGGCTGTCCTTCTGGTGGGTGGGATTGGAGTCCAGGATGTTCCAGGGCTGAAGCGTGCCTATTGGTGGGTAAAGCCAAGGCCTAGGGTTCTTAAAGCTTTCTTCAGCCCCTGGTGGTGGGTCCAAGGCCCAGGGCCATCCTGAGGCTAGTTCTAGCTCACTGTTGGGTAGAACCAGGTCCCTGGGTCTCTGGTTGCAGGGTCTGGGGGTTCCACAGTTAATGTTCTGGCCACCTGGTGGGAAGGTCCAGGAGGCAGGAGTCCTGGAGCTGATGCCTACTCACTGGTGAGTGAGGCTGGTCCTGGGCTTAGGGCCAGCCCACTTGTGGGTGGAGCTGGGTCCCAGGGTCTCTTGGCTGCAGGACTCTGGGGGTCTCAAGGCTAGTGCAGGCTAACTGGTGGGAAGAACTGGGTCCCAGGGTCTCTGGCTGTACATTCCTGGGGGTCCCAGAGTTGGTATGTCTGCCCTCTGGTGTATGGGGCCAGGGTCAGGGGTCCTGAGGCTGTTGCTGACCTGCTGGTAGGTGGGCTTGGTCCTGACATGGCAGACTGTGGGGCTATGGTGGTCCTGGGGCTAGTGTCCACATGCTGGTGGGTAGGGCTGGGGCCCAGGGGATCTCAGGGCTTGTGTCCACCCACTGGTGGGTAAAGCCAGGTCCTGGGTTTAGTTTCTGCCCCCGTGGGTGGAGCCAGGTCCTGTGTTCTCTGGCTGCCTGGCCCAGATATCCCAGAACTGGTGCCGGCAGGCTGGTGGGTGGGCGGTGTGCAGGAGGTCCTGGTGCTGGTGTGTTCTCACTGGTGCGTGAGGGCTAGCTGTCTTTAAATACTTGAAGGGCAGTAATGTAAATGAAGGGGAAAATACTAGAGGAGTTGAACTTATAATGACATGGTAGAGAAACACTGTTAGGTTCAATATCAGGAAGGATTCTTAAAGGCTATAGCCTCTCAATAATTGGACATACTTCCTGTGAGAAGGGACCACCCCATTATGGAAGAGTTGATGAGGACCTTGGTGAGCATTAGCCAAGAGTGTTAAAGAGGAAATGCCTTAAGGTCTGTGAGATTGAGTTAGATGACTTCCAATTCTTTTCTGTAATTCTATGCGTTTATGGCAAAAATTACTGGTATATTTTCACCCATTTGACCCTACGATTTTACTCAATCCTATTTGCAGATGATAAATTATATTTGGCCTGAATTAAGACCAAAACCTGTAACATTTTAATTTAAAAGTATTAATTGAGTCACCCAAGATTCAAATATATTGCTTGGATTTCATAAAACAGCGTTCCAAGTAACTCAACTAAAAAATCTCATCTTTAAATGGGGGCGTATTTATTACCCAAGACATATTGGTGGTAACTAAGGCTCTGGTACATAATTCCTGACAACTGTGGCCTATTTCTATTTAGGAAGATATAATTTTCTTTGATATTGTCTTTTACACAGAAAACTATTCAGAGATGCGTGGTTGTTTCTACAAAGACAGCTCTCACTTTTAAAAACATAAAAATGGTAATATTGTCTCAATGTGCAAACAGAATGTGTGTCTCTCCAAACAATTCTTAAAAGAAATTTATATGATGAATTATAAAAGACAACTCCATTTATATGGCTTACATTCTATAGCCAAAATGTATTTGCCTTCATTTTAAAAATTAGGTATTTTGAGAAAAGTAATTATACCTATAATTATGAATAGCCATATAGCCTGAAGTATTAACAACTACGCCAACGACAAAAAATGTGAGTCTGGAACATTCGGGACTCGAAATCTGGCACCATACAGAGCAACAATAAATGCTATATAAACACTAGTAAAGTGAGTGACATGAAATCTCACACTCACGAATTGTGTGACAACATAGAGTTCCAGTTGTCACACCATTAAATCTGATTTCCACATGTGGATGCTGGAACAACCAAGTTAAAAGTCCAGAGCCCTTGGGTGAACATTACTATTTATGGCTTTATAATAAAGAAATATTAAATCACGTCTCAAGATGCACAATATGAAGAGATAAGTGGCTTTAGAAGTGATGTCTTAACATTTTTAAGAGGGAAATAGTCAAGAAAAAAAGACTGAAATAGGAGGCGTTTAACTTTAAAACAAATCATGATTCTTCACATATTATTATCAAGAGACTCCGAAATTTTGTCTAACCATTCTCTGGTAAAGAAGTTATATTCCTTGATAAAGCCCTAGAGATACATTCTCTAAGATTTGGGAGATATTTGGTGAAGTCCTTCGGGAAATATATGAGTAAACCAATACTTCCCTCTTAAATCTTTGAAGCACAAGAAAGAAATATACCTATTTAGTATAAGCAGAAGATTTAAGAAATATGTGAGAAAAATATGTGCTCATGAAATTGTTTTATAAAGAAAGGATCTCCTGAGAAGCATGTGACTGCAGAATTTCTTCCATCCACTTTCTTGAAAAAATTGCTTCATGCACGGCTGATAAATTGATTATATAAAGATGGAAGGAGACAAAAATAAATGCCTTATTACTTTTAAACAACTCACTAAAATAACTGAATTCAGAGACAAGGGACTTTAAAACTCAAGGCAATCCTGATTGATAAGAAAGGCCTAGTTTGGAGGGGAAGAAATATGGTACTAACCACCTGGGTGATTTGCGGTGAAGACACAATATCTGTGTCACCAGGACTACTTTGTTACAAGTCATAGCATAAGGATTACTACTACTGAGTGTCCTTCCTTTGTTGGATGCTTCACTCAGCTACCTTTTCTAGTTTGGTTAACCTGGGTGTATTATTTAACACCAATCTTCAATTTCCTCACTGAAGCAAGGTCAATGATAGCTGTGTAGTTGTGAAGATTAAATGGGATAAGGTACTCAGCACCTAGCATAGGGCCTGGCATCTAATAACCATTTCATAAATGTTTTCTTAGTGTTATTAACTCTTGAGTCATACCCTAGAGATAGGTATTTTTAAAGTATGGGGATCACAGTGAGGTAATGGAATAAGTTAGAAAACAAAGTCATGACACACTTACATACATTTTGTAAACAGGCTGACATGTTTCTTTTGGCAGACAGTACAGTATTTGGCCCACAGAATGTTTTTCTTTTCATATTTGGAATTATTTTTCAATGTATAGATTTCACAAACCAATTTCAATTTCCCGCTTTTATTGAAAATGTGAAATATCTAGTGATATTAGACCTACCAACCCAAATGGCAACCATCAGGGTAAAGTTGGAGCTGTTCTTTTGAGTAGAGGTTCTCAAGTTTGCCATGGTTTCCACTTTTACTATTATCTCCACAACAACAAAAACACAATAAGTACAAATTATGATTATGCTTACAAAAGTGTCCACAAATATTACTATTGTTCTTAGATTTTTTCCATAGGAATTGCAAATCTGGTGGTGCCCTCCATTTGACTGAAGTACACAGACTCCTCCATGTGTCTGAACTACCCAAGTAAGTAAAGTAAGTAGCTCTATTTTTAATTTTTTTAGGAACTGCCATACTGTTTTCCAAAGTGAATAAACCAATTTACATTCCCACCAACAGTGCACAAATTTCCCTTCTCTCCACATCCTCACCAACACTTGTTATTTCTTGTTTTGGGGGTGCTAGCCATTCTAGTAGATGTGACATGATAGCTCATTGTGGTCTTGGTTTGTATTTCCCTGGTAATTAGTGCTGTTGAGCACCTTTCATGTACCTGTTGGTCATTTGGAAGTCTTTTTTTGAAAAATGATTATTCAGTTCCTCTGTCCATTTTTCACTTGGACTGTTTGTTTTCGTTGTTGAATTATATGAGTCCCTTATGTATTTTATATATTAACACTTTTTCAGATATATAGCTTGCAAATGTTTTCTCCCATTATATAGGTTTCTTCTATTTTTTTTATCGGCTGTGCAGAAGCTTTTTCTTTGATATAGTCCCACTTTTTGATTTTTGCTTTCATTGCTTGTGCTTTTGGTGTCATATTAAAAAAATCATGGACAAGACTAGTATCATGAGCATTTTCCTTACATTTTTTTCCTAGGGTTTTTTATGATTTTAAATCTTATATTTAAGTCTTTAATTCACTTTGAATTGATTTTTGTGAGTGGTATAAGAGTCTAGTTTCACTTTTCTGCATATGGTAATCCAATTTTCTCAACACCATTTATTGAAGAGATTATTCTTTCTCCACTGAATATTTTTGTCTTCTTTGTCAAATAATAGGTGACCATATATGCAAGGGTTTATATCTGGACTCTCAATTCTGTTCTATTGGTATGTGTCTATTTTTATGCCAGTACCATACTGTTATGACTACTATAGCTTTGTAATATAACTTGAAATCAGGATGTGTGATGACTCCAGATTTGTTCTTTTTCTTTTTTTCATGATTGCTTTTGGCTATTTAGGGTCTTTTGGATTCCATACAAACTTTAGGATTTTTTTTCTATTTATGTGAAAGATGCCATTTGAATTTTTATAAGGATTGTATTGAATCTGTTCATGGCTTTGGGTAGTATGGATATTTTAGCAATATAAATTCTTCTGATCCACAGACACATCATATCTTCCCATTTGTCTGTCTTATCCAGTTTTTTTCATCAAAGTCTTGTACTTTTCAATGTTCAGATTTCTCACTTCCTTGGTTAAATTTATTCCTAAATATTATATTGATTTTGATGCTCTTATGAATGGTATTGTTCTTTTTATTTTTTCAGATATATTGTTGCTAATGTATGCAAATGTAACTGATTTTGGTATGTTGATTTTATATCTTGCAATTTTACTAAATTTATTGATTAGTTTCAATAGTGTTTTTTTGGTGAAGTCCTTAGGATTCTTTTATATAAGATCACATCATCTGTAAAGATAATTTTACGTATTCCTTTCTGATTTCTCCTTTTATTTCTTTGTCTTGCCTGATTACTCTGGTTAGGAATTCCAGGACTATGTTGAATACAAGTTTTGAGAGTAGGCAACCTTGCCTTGTTCCTGATCTTAGAGGAAGAGCTTTAAAACTTTCACATTGAGTGATGTTCGCTGTGGGTTTTTCATATGGCCTTTATTATGTTGAGGTATGTTCCTTCTGTACCAATTTGTTGAGGATTTTTATTATAAAAGGATGCTGTATTTTGTCAAATGTTTTTTCTGTACCTATTGATGATCAATGATTTTTATTTTATTAATGTGATGTATCACATTTATTGATTTTGGTTTGGCAATATTTCATTGAGAGATTTTGAATTTGGTTTGGCAATATTTTGCTCTTGAATTTGGTTTGGCAATATTTCATTGACAGATTTTGCATCTATGTTTATCAGAAATTTAAGTCTGTAGTTTACTTTTCTTGTAGTGTCCTTATCTGGCTTTGGTATCCTGGTAATATGAGCCTTGTAAAATGAGTTTAGGGGTGTTCCCTCTTCTTCAATTTTTTGGCAGGGTTTGGGAAGAATTGGCATTAATACTTCAAATATTTGGTAAAATTCCCTGGTTCTGGACTTTTCTTTTGGGGAGGTTATGATACTGATTAAATCTGCTTACTAGTCATTTGTCTATTCAGATTTTTCTATTTCTTCCTGATTCAGTCTTGGTAAGTTGTGTTTCTAGGTATTTATCTATTTCTTCTAGATTATCCAACTTTTTGGCATGTAAATGTTCAGGGTAGAAGCTTATGATCCAATATACTTATGTTAGTATCAGTTGTAATGTCTCATCTTTAATTTCTGATTTTATTTATTGAGACTTCTCTTTTCTTAGGCTCGCTAAATGGTTGTCAATTTTGTATATCTTTTCACAAAATCTTGCTCTTTGTTTCATTGATCTTTTCTACTGTTTTCTTGTCATATATATTTTTATTTCCTCTCTTACCTTTGTTATTGTCTTGCTTCTCTTAACTTTGAGCTTAGATTGTTCTTCTTTTTCTGGTTCCTCGCATAGTAAATTGTGGTTATTTAAGATCTTTCTATTTTCTTAATATATGCATTTATCACTTGTAAACTTTCATCTAAGAACTACTTTTGTAGAATCTCATAGGTTTTTATATGTTGTGTTTGCATCTTCATTTATTTCCAGATATTATTTCCTTTTTAATTTCTTCTTTGACCAATTTATGGTTCAGGAGCATGTTGTTTAATCCCTACATATTTGTAAGTTTTCCAGCTTTTCTCTTGTTGATTCTAGTTTCATACCATTGTGGTCAGAAAAAATACTTAGTGTAAGTTTAATCTTATTAAATTTACTAAGACTTGTTTTGTGGCCCATAATATGATCTATCCTAGAGAATGTTCTTTGTGGACTTGAGGAGATATGTATTCTGCTGCTATTGCATGGAATGTTCTATATATGTCTGTTAGGTCCATTTGCCCTGAAGTGTGGTTCAAGTCCAATGTTACTGTGTTTTTGTTTATATCTCCTTTCAGATATGTTAGTATTTGCTTAATATATTTAGATGATCTGACGTTAGGTGCTTATGTATTTGGAATTGTTATATCTTCTTAATGAGTTGATCCCTTTTTTGTTATACAATGACCTTCTTGTCGCTTGTTACCTTTTTCATCTTAAAGTCTACTTTGTTTGATATAAGTGTAGCTATTCCACTTTTTTTTGGTTTCCAATTGCTTGGAATATGTTTTTCCATCACTTCACTTTGAACCTATGTGTGTCCTTAAAGCTGGAGTGAGTCTCTTGTAAGTAGAATATATTTGGGTCTTGCTTTTTTATTCCACCCAGCCATTCTATGTCTTTTGATTGAAGACTTCAATCCATTTACATCTCAAGTAATTATTGATATGTAAAAGCTTAATAATGTCAACTATTAATTGCTTTCTGGTTGTTTTATAGTTCCATTGTTCCTTTTTTTCTCTCCTGCTGCCTACATTTGTGGAGGGGTGATTTTCTGTGGTAGTATACTCTGCTTCCTTTATCTTTTGTGAATGTATTATAGGTTTTTGCCTTATGGTTACCATGAGGCATACATAAATTTTTTTTAGATACTGTTATATCTATATATATAGATATATAGATACATATTTTATTTATTTATATCTATATCTATTTTATGCTTATAGAATCTTAACTTTCATCATATACAAAAACTCAGCCCTATTACAACCGCTTTCATATTTTTAATGACACAGTTTACCTCTTTTTATATTGTGTATTTATTAGCAAATTATAAGAGCTATAGTTAACTTTAGTACTCTTTTCCTTTAACCTTTATGCTATAGTTAAGAGGTTAACACATCATCAC
This sequence comes from Delphinus delphis, assembly GCF_949987515.2. Lineage (NCBI taxonomy): Eukaryota > Metazoa > Chordata > Mammalia > Artiodactyla > Delphinidae > Delphinus > Delphinus delphis. The sequence goes on along the minus strand of NC_082696.1, from coordinate 75,939,904 downwards.
ATTACAGATTAGAGTTTTCTATGTCATACTGTATATTTACCTTTACCAGTGTATTGTATACTTCCATATGTTTTAATGTTACTAATTAGTATCTTTTTATATCAGCTCAAAGAACTTCTTTTACAATTTCTCATAAGACAGGTCTAGTGATAAAGAATTCCCTTGGCTTTTATTTGTTTAGGAAAGTCTGTATTTCTCCTTTATATCTGAAGGATAATTTTGCCAGATAGAGTATCCTTGGCTGGCTTTTTGTTTTTTCTTTTTCCTGCGATTTGAATATACCATCCCATTCTCTCAACCAGTAAGGTTTCTGCCGAGAAATCTGCTGATACCTTAATGGGGGTTCCTTTGTGGCTTACAAACTGTTATTCTTTTGCTGCTTTTAGGATTCTTTTTTTTTTTTTTTTTTTTTTGCGGTACATGGGCCTCTCACTGTTGTGGCCTCTCCCGTTGCGGAGCACAGGCTCCGGATGCGCAGGCTCAGCAGCCATGGCTCACGGGCCCGGCTACTCCACGGCATGTGGGATCTTCCCAGACCAGGGCACGAAGCCATGTCCCCTGCATCGGCAGGTGGACTCTCAACCACTGCGCCACCAGGGAAGCCCAAGGATTCTCACTTGGTCTTTGAATTTTGACACTTTCATTACAATGTGTCTTGGAGAAGATTATTTTGGTTTGAAATAATGAGATAATCCATTACCTTCATGAACTTAAACATTCTGCTGTTGATGCTCTCTGCTGTATTCTTTATTTCATTCACTGAAGTCTTCAGCTCCAGAATTTCTATTTGGTATTTTTTATCTTTTCTATCTCTTTATTAAATTTCTCATTTTGTTCTTGTACTGTTTTCCTGATTTTGCTGAGTTGTCTTTCTGTGTTTTCTTGTATAATTGAGTTTCCACAAAACAGCTATTTTTAATTCTTTATTGGGTAAATTACAGATCTCCATGTCATTGGGTTTGTTTAAGAGGAATATTATGATCTTTTGGTGATGTCAATATTTCCTTGATTTTTCATGTTCCTTGGAGTCTTGCATTGATGATGTCACATTTGAAGTAGCAGTCACCTCCTCCAATCTTTACCAGCTACCTTCAGGTAAGAGTTACTTTTCATTAGTCCTGCTATATAAGGTGTGACTTTCTTCTTCAGCCTTGTATACTGCTCCATGTACCTGCTACATGTACCTCCAGATGTACCCGCTCCATGCCTCTTTCTCCCTCTTGTGGCATAAATCTTAAACTTGTATGTTTCCTCTTGATCTTACAATGCACCAGGCTGGCTGGCTGGCTGCTGGAAACTTCTATTTAGTTTTCCCAAAGGTGGCACTACAGCTCAAGATTGTGGGCAAGTTCCTCCCTTGCCCACAGACCTTGGACTGTTTTCTGTACACGTTCCCTGTCTACTTGAGCTCACTCCCACTGCTACTCTCAGGAGTACACACAAGGAGCTGATCCTTCCTGTCATTTCCATTTTCATAAAATATCTTTTTCCATCCTCCCACTTTCAGTCGTTGTGTGTCTTTAGCTCCGAAGTGAGTCTTCTTATAAGCAGCATATAGATTTTCTTTTTAATCCAATCAGCCACCGTGTGTCTTTTCTTTCTTTTTTGGCTGCGTTGGGTCTTCGTTGCTGTGCATGAGCATCCTCTAGTTGCAACGAGTGAGGGCTCCTCTTCATTGCGATTGCAGTGCACAGGCTTCTCATTGTGGTGGCTTCTCTTGTTGCAGAGCACAGGCTCTACGTGTGTGGGCTTCAGTAGTTGTGGCACACAGGCTTAGTTGCTCTGAGGCATGTGGGATCTTCCTGGACCAGGGCTTGAACCCGTGTTCCCTGCACTGGCAGGCGGATCCTTAACCACTGCACCACCAGGGAAGTCCCAGCCACCCTGTGTCTTTTGATTTGAGCACTTAGTCCATTGACATTTAAAGTGATTATTGATAGGTATTTACTTATTGCCATTTTATTACTTGTTTTCTGGTTGTTTTTGTAATTGTTCTCTGTTCTTTCTTCTTTTAGTTTCTTCTTTGTGGTTTGATGATTTTCTTTTGTGGTATGCTTGTGTTCCTTTCTTTCTAGGTCTTGTGTACCTGCTGCAGATTTTTGATTTGTGGTTAGCATGGAATTCATATACGTTGACCTATAACTATATCTACTTGTTTTAAACTGGTAGTCATTTAACTTCAAGCACATTCTAAAAGAGCTATATTTTTTTAACTCTCGTCCCCCACATTTTGTGTTTTGATGTCATATTTTGTACCTTCACATTTATCCCTTCACTGTTTATTGTAGTTATAATTGATTTTACAATTTTTTGCCTTTTAATCTTCGTACTAGCTTATTTAACTGTTTGTTCCTCAGCCTTCAGTATATATTTGTCTTCCCTAGAGGGATTTTTCCTTTCCTATAGATTTTTACTTCTTTTTATAGCTTTTTCTTTTCCATTTAGAGAAGAGCCTTTAACATTTCTTATATGGTAGGTTTAGTACTGATGAACTCTTAGTTTTTGCTTGTCTGAGAAGTTTGTTATCTCTCCTTCAATTCTAAATGATAATTTTGTTGGGTAGAGTATCCTGGGATGCAGGTTTTTCTGTTTCATCACTTTAATTATATAATGCCACCCCCTTCAGGCCTGCAAAGTTTCTGCAGAAAAATCACCTGATAACTTTATGGGATTTCTTTGGATATGACTTTCTCTTTTTCTCTTGCTGCCTTCAGAAGTCTCTCCTTATCTTTAACTTTTGCCATTTTAATTATATGTCTTGGTCTGCTGATACCCTGATTTTGGACTCTCCAACCCCCATAATTTTTTATGTGAGAAATAAATTTCTGTTGTTTAAGCCACCCAGTCTATGGTATTCTGTTATAGCAACCTGATCTGACTAAGAGACTTGTACTATAGAGAGGGAGATGTGTGATTATATCATAACTATATTAATTTATTCTACTTTCCGTCTTTACTTGATTAACATATCCTCTCTTCATATGAATCTTACACACTTTTCCTGGTCCCCACGGCAGAAAACATGGTTTTGTACATTTCTTGAGTGTTGTTGCTTTACTACTTGACTCTTACTTCCAAGTTCAAAATAAGAAGAGATTCATTGTCCCAATTGGTGCCCACCTCCTGAATGAATCAAGAGTGACCAGAAGTTGGGTCAGTTGATAATATGGTTGCAACATCTGCAATAATATGTATAAAGTTTTTGCCAGAGGGAGAAAGGAGTGGGGGACAGATTGTCTGAAAGGAAGGGACGGATCATTTCCAAAGGAGAAAGTTCAGACACAGAAAGCAATAGATCTTCGATGCATTAGTATTTACAAGCACTTTTCAAAGAGACCAACACATGAAAGTACACCGTAAATACTGGTTTTCTTCATTCTCTGCTTAGCGATTTTTAGTGGCTTCAAATTATCTTAGCAGCCTTCCATTTTTTTTAGTCTTTGTGTAAGTTTGTCAATTAAGGAAAGAGCTCTTAATTCCTTAAACAAATCTAACATTTATTGTCCCTTATGTCCTTTTCCTCCCTTTCTCATCTCCAACTAAGAAACTGTAGGTGGTTTCTTTGGCATAAGTTACACAGGGATTTTTCTCTAAGAGTCTGTAGAGTGTGTTGGAATTGAGTGTAATGTCTGAAGTCCATAGGATTTGTAATTAAGTTCTATTAATTTTATAATCGGGTAAGTCGGGTTTCTCTACAGTTCAGTAGTATCTATTTCACAGCGTTGTTTCAGATATCAAGTAAGATGACTGTGAAAGAACATTGTATATGGTCAAGTGGTATTCAAATATTTTCAAGAGGCAGCAGGTCCCTAAAGTGAAATACAACATGGCAGGAAAAGCTTCAAAAGTTTGGGAAGTGTACTACAGAAGAAAAGGACAAAGAATTCTAGTCTTAGAATGTATGCAGTGCAAAACTTTCTTCTGGGTAATAAATGGGATTTCAAGAATAAATATAACTTCTCCTTTCTTTTCACTCAATGTAAGAAATATGAAAAAAGGTCAAAATTGCTTTAAGAAGACCAAAGGGTTGAAATAAAATTATGCCAACTCATCAGCTTCCTTCCCATTTGACTTAACAAGAATGAGAGTCTCGATCAGTGGGGAAACTACTAGTTCTATTATTCTGAAGTTTTATTATGAGTTATCCCATAGAGAAATCACAGTACTAATAGCTGGAGAATTCAGGGCAGTCACTATTCTCCTGGGGTCTTATTTAGTCACTAGCCACTGCAGCCGCTGACTTTCAACACACTTAGAAGGGAGTTCAGGGTGGAGATCAGGAATGACATACTCTGTGTTCTGGGAAAAACTGACAGAACAGGTCTTTGGATAGCTCGATACTTTCAGGAATTTTTATGAGCCCAAATTTTTGCATCTTCTCATACCTAGAAAAGCACTAAAATGATTAATGGAAACATCTGCTCCTCGTCACTAGCAGAAACCTTCTGCAAAATATATGTGCTTGATTGCATGTATCCCCCTTCACCAGTCACATATACACTGACTCCCCTGCTACCTCTTCAGAACAGTTCCTCAGAGCTCTCTGAGATGCTGTCTCCTGGGCTATAGTCCTCATTTTGCCCCACATAAAACTTAACTCACAGCTCTCACGTTGTGCATTTTTTTTTCAGTCAACAAAGTAAAAGCAGGAAATCAACATCTATACTGTGGCAGTAACATCTGTAGTGTGCATAGTAGACAACTGAAGTTTAAAGTGATTTAACATCAGAGTTGGGATAAAATTTTCTGGGCTTCCCTGGTGGCGCAGTGGTTGAGAGTCCGCCTGCCGATGCAGGGGACACGGGTTCGAGCCCCAGTCCGGGAGGATCCCGCGTGCCGCGGAGCGGTTGGGCCCGTGAGCCATGGCCGCTGAGCCTGCGCGTCCAGAGCCTGTTGCTCCGCGGAGGGATAGGCCACAACAGTGAGAGGCCCGTGTACTGCAAAAAAAAACAAAACAAAAACAAAAACAAAATTTTCTATTTGAATATTCAATGTTGTTCCAAAAAAAACCCCAAGTGTTTTCTTTCAGGAAAGCAAGGGATACTTTATTTTATTTTTGTCTGTGTTGGGTCTTCGTTGCTGCAGGCAGGTTTTTCTCTAGTTGTGGCCAGTGGGGGCTACTCTTCATTGCTGTGCGCAAGCTTCTCATTGCGGTGGCTTCTCTTGTTGTGGAGCACAGGCTCTAGGCACGCAGGCTTCAGTAGTTGCGGCACACGGGCTCAGTAGTTGTGGCTCACGGGCTTAGTTGCTCCATGGCATGTGGGATCTTCCCAGACTAGGGCTCGAACCCGTGTCCCCTGCATTGGCAGGTGGATTCTTAACCACTGTACCAGCAGGGAAGCCCACAAAGGATACTTTAAAGATATATAATGTAAAATGTATCACTAGACTTCAAAAGTTAATTTTCAAAAATAAGTATATAATTTGAATTTAACTTATATGTGTAAATTACTAAATTCCACTTTGAATTAGAATTATTTTCAAAATTCCTTTTCTGGAATTATCGTTTAATGAGTCTTTATAAGCAAGACATTTTCATTTTAATTACCATGTTTTCTTTCTACATGATAAATGAGATTTTTACAGACGAAAAGTGACACTTTCATAAAACACTTTCAAAAATATACTCTTACAAAAACCAAGCATCATTGTCATAATGATTCATAGCTCAAATCTATCCATAGAATTAAGGTTCTCATGTTTTCATGTTTTGATACTTACTTATGGGTTCTAAGTAGAGATATATTTTAATTTTGAAGAGAAATAATGTGATCTGTGAATTTTTTTAAGTCATAGCAAAGTGAAAATACACACCATTTGACATGAAAGAAGGTTGTTCTCTGAAGTTAATAAAGTATTGTAGCTGGACGTTTTTTCCAGTTATTTGTGAGAAACTACACAGAGTTCCTTCAGAAAAACCACATTATCTTTCAAATGCCTTTTTATAATTGAAATATAAATGAGACATGTAGAAGAGACTTGTGTGTCCTAAAAGTAAATAAAAATGTTTGCTTCACGCTGCACTGGATTATCAGTAGACAGGCAATGTATGTATTTAGAGCACAAGGAAAACAAGAACAGTACTCTTTGTACGTATATGAATTTAATATTTCAAAAATGGGAAAATGCACCTCTATTGTCCTTTCTCGCATCTTTGTTAGTGTACAGTATCGAATGTATGTGTATATGCGTGTGGTGAAAAGGGAAATGAGACAGAAATATATTCTGTGCAAGCTTCCAGGAAACTGCTGACCTTATTATCAACCATCCCTCCTTTAAACATTCTTGTTTCTTGTCTCATTCATTTCCTTTCATTCCTTCCTTGAAATATGAAAACTACAGTTTCATAAAATGAACTGTCAGAAAATTTTCTATATTATACTTTACATTCTCAGAAGCCATTGAGCACTACATAAATAGAATACGTAAAGTTAGAATCATCTAGAAGCATCAGAAAATTTTCTCAGCAATCTGTGGAGATGACTTGTATTTTTCACAAATAAAAGAAGGGAAGAAGATAGTGATATATTTTTTTTACGTGATCTCATGTTTATAGAACTCTTAAGTGAAGGCAGTGCAATCCCAATCACGTTTTTGAAGGCACCTAGGCAATCTATTTTTTTAAGCATAAATTTGCATTTTGGTGTGATTTTTGACACAAGAATAAACTTCCGTTTCATGCCTATGTTTCCCTTAAAAATCAGACTTTCTACTTTTCCAAAGATTATAACAATTTACATCCATTTACATACTGATCATGTATTGATCTCCCTCCTTACCAAGAGGCACAACTGTTTAAGATATTAAAGTGAATTACTTAGATGAATTTAGTTTTTTTTTTAAAAAAAGATTTTTTATGGACTTCCCTGGCAGTCCAGTGGTTAAGACTCCACGCTTCCAACGTAGGGAATGCAGGTTCGATCCCTGGTCAGGGAACTAAGATCCCACATGCTGCGCAGCCAATAAACAAACAAATAAATACATCGTTTTAAAAAAAGGTTTTTTATACTACTTACGCACATGCTAAAAAGTTCAGTAGGGTCCTTGAAAGCAGGGGAACACTAATAAATGTTGAACATCTAAGAGGGCAAATGTTGGGCATAGCTTTCCTCATGTAGTCTTTACAACTATCCTATAAAATGGTTATTATTATCCATATTTTATATCTGAGGAAGCTGTGGCTCAGTAATAATAAATTGCTCAACACAGTAAGTTGCACAAACAGTAAGTAGGAAAGCAAGATTGTAATTCAGATTTCTGTATCTCCAAAATTTGTATTTATTCACAGTGTTACTGGTTCTCCAGTCTTTACATTTCTATTACTCAAGTTTCAAAAGAGAGAGAGAGAGAGAGAATTAGAAATATAAGATTGCCAAATTTTTCCTTTACTGAGTGTGGACATTAAAAATCAAATGAGTAATTTTCTTCTCTGCTTATGCCGAAAAATTATAGAAAAGCAGCAGGGAGGAAAAAGTACAAAAACCCAAACTTCATTTTCTGCAAAATAAAGAGATAAGTGTAATCTATAATCTGCAGATGCCAAATTAAATATAAATGCTGATGTTAAGCAGAAAGTGAAAAGAAGAATAGAAACACATGAGGATGAAGTACCAAGAAAACTCAGAAACACCAGCAAAAATTCACTTCCTGTAGGTGAGAGGCTCACCCTGAAATAATTACATTGCCTACTTAACAGCAGATATAGGAATTGGGGTTACCAGAACTGTTTGCAGAAACCTTTCTCCACACTAATTAATTCAGAGAAACAAAAATTGGGGAGTTGCATAAAAATTGCATAGTTTGGCCAGAGCCATATTTTCAGGGCCATGTTTGTTGTCTCTATTATAACAAAAAATGTATTCTCTAGAGTGTAAAATCTTAAAACGTGCTCTAACCCTCCCCTTCCCTTTAATACTACAAAATGTTTACTTTTTACTATCCAATCTCTGATTATTCCAGTGTCGTCTTATAGTAATTCTAATTCTAATTATAGTTTTAATTACTGTGTGGTTTCTGTTGCCTGATTGGGCCCTGGGAAAGAATGAATGCTGGTATAAATGGGACCAGATTGGTCATGAATAGATAGTTGCTGGGACTGGTTAAATAGATGCATGGGGGTTTATTATATTCTCCTACTTTTGTGTATATACAGAATTCTCCATAGTAAGAAGACAGCTAAACCAGCTTTAAAAAATATGTCTGCAATGGAACACATGACTATTCATTCTACATCATAGAAAAAAAGACTGTAAAGAGTTTTGCTCAGATTTTGCCAAGAAGAAAATTTGTAACAAATTTACCCCACCCCCCAAAATTTACTTTTTAGAACTTTTTATATATCAGAATTGAAGATAAGACATGGTGGATCTAAATACACATATGTAACAGCTGAATTATTCAGGTACTCGGCATGAAACAAGCTTCACACTCAAATTAGGGTCTTTCAAGGAAGGCTTATAAAGAGAATATTTTCAAAGGTGTGGGCACTGTGATGATATTAACAGCAGAGCTGTTACCACCCTAGGACGCAAAAATATGACCATAAGGAGCAGGTGTTAGAACCTGAAGGAGAAAGTTCTATAAAGAAGGCTACCTTGAAAGATCAAAGAGCACAGCAGTCTGAGGTAACCTCTCAGAAGGTCCCTGACTTCATTCTCCTCCCTCCTTCGGGTCTCCTGAACCTAACTGGAGACCACGTGGCAAAGGACCTACCTGTTGGTCCGTACCTGTCAGTAGCCTCTGGGACATAGATCAGGGTGGAATTAGATGGAAAGTATGTATGGGGAGGTCAAGGAAAAGCTATGATGCAGAGGTACAAAGACATACTCAAAAAATACTTATGGTGAATAACACTGGGGTATAGAGGAAAAGAAAGGGTGAGGGAAGAGGAAGAATAAGACACATGAGATAGATCATGGTACAGAGTAGCAAATTTATAGATCTGTGTACAAAGTACACAGTACAAGGTGAGGACAATTTTGTAAACTTATAATCACTAAAACAAGAGCAAAATCCTTGTCAAAGATCAGAAATACACACTGCCAAGCAAGAAAAAGTATGGCCAAATGGTCTTTCACAGGTGTTGTAGCCACCTAGACACCTACCGGCAATATATTAGGACCTATTTTCCCACAGCCTTACAGAATTATAAAACTTTTGAAATTTGCTGAGCTGAAAAGTAAAAAATGGTATCCTAATGTAGCTGACCCCATTTTCTCTTCAGTAATTTAAGATACAAGGTATATCATATACCAAATTTCTACATGTTGCTGTATCTATTATTGAACTTCCTATTTCATTTCATTGTTTTGTCTATTCATTTGCCAACATCATCTTATTATAATTACACAGGACATTTTTACTATGTTTTCATGTCTGGTAGAACTAGTCTTCTCAGACTTTTTATATTTTGGAGAATTTTCCAAAAATTCATTTGTTTATTTTTCCGTATTAACTGCAGTTTGTCCAGTTAAAAAACATGCTTCATGGGGATTTCATAGCCATTGTGTTAAGTTACAAAATAACTTAGAAAAAACAACATATTCTGAAAGCTCTGTCTTCAGAATATTGTTGCAAATGTATATAAACTTTGAACTGCTAAGAATTTATCCTACAGATGTGGTGCACATGTATGAAATGTTTTAAGTACATGACTATTCATTGTGACATTGTTTGTTATACCATGTGACATTGTGACATTGTTTGTTCATTGTGACATTGTGACATTGTTTGTTATACCATGCCGAACACATCATAATCAAAGGCAAAAGGCAAATGACACAACGGGAAAAGTGTTGACTCCTGGCACGGAGTAAGGGTTGACCTCCCTTACATATAGTGAGATTTCTGTAAATTGTCAAGAAAAATCCCCATAACACAATAGGAAAATGGATAAAAACATGAAATGGCAGCCCATCTCCACACCAACCAAAAGCAAACAAATAAACACAAACAGCCCCTAAGCAAATGAAAGCTTGCTTAAACTGACTCACATGTAAGATAAAATTAAATTAAAACTTACTGTGTAGAAGTGTCAGAAAGTTTGCCCTCAAACTCTGTTGAGGAGGCTGTGTGGAAACAGTTGCTCTCATACATTGTTGGTAGGAGTACAAACAGGCAGAGTTTCTGTGGAAGGCAATAGTCAAATATCAAAATTACAAATCACATACTCTCTGATTTGATCATCTCACTCCTGGGGATGTGTCATGCAGATACACATAAATTTACCACAAATATGTATAATTATTTTTAATATAGCCATAAATTAGAAATGATCCAAGTATCCATCTGTAGACCATTACTTAATTAAAGTATGGTACTTCATAATGCCATATAATGAAACTGTAAAAAGAAATGCGGAATCTCTCGATAAACTGTGACATTTTTAATGATATCTTACTAAGATAAAAGAAAAAAAGTATGTGCAATACTCACTCGAAAGAAAATGAAATACTTAGGTATAAAGCTAACAAAACATACAGAATTTATATGTTATAACTTACAAAATGCTGGTGAGAGAAAGAGGATCTAAACAAATTAAGAGACATACCATGTTTATGGTTTGGAGATTCAACATAGTTAACATACAATTCTCCCCACATTGATCTGTAGATTTAACGCAATTGCTATCAAAATTGGAAGGTATTTCATAGACATACACAAGCTTATTCTAAAATTTATGTGGAAAAGCCAGGAACCTAAACAAGCTAAGACTATTTTGATAAAGCAGAATAAAGTGGGAGAAATTACTATACCTAAAGTTAAGTCTTACTATAACGCTACAGTATTCAATTTTTACTATAAAGTATTCAGTATTCAAGGCTTACTATAAAGGTACAGAACTATAAAGCTACAGTATTCCAGCTACAGTAGTGGCAAAGGTGTTAATACATGTATCAACAAACAGACTAGAGAACCCAGATAGAAATACAGTCAACGGATTTTTAATAAAGGTACACAGTGCACAGCAAAGGAAACCATAAACAAGACCAAAAGACAACCCTCAGAATGGGAGAAAATATTTGCAAATGAAGCAACTGACAAAGGATTTATCTCCAAAGTTTACAAGCAGCTCATGCAGCTCAATAACAAAAAAACAAACAACCCAATCCAAAAATGGGCAGAAGACCTAAATAGACATTTCTCCAAAGAAGATATACAGACTGCCAACAAACACATGAAAGAATGCTCAACATCATTAATCATTAGAGAAATGCAAATCAAAACTACAATGAGATATCATCTCACACCAGTCAGAATGGCCACCATCAAAAATCTAGAAACAATAAATGCTGGAGAGGGTGTGGAGAAAAGGGAACACTCTTGCACTGCTGGTGGGAATGTGAATTGGTACAGCCACTATGGAGAACAGTATGGAGGTTCCTTAAAAAACTACAAATGGAACTACCATACGACCCAGCAATCCCACTACTGGGCATATACCCTGAGAAAACCATAATTCAAAAAGAGTCATGTACCAAAATGTTCATTGCAGCTCTATTTACAATAGCCCGGAGATGGAAACAACCTAAGTGCCCATCATCGGATGAATGGATAAAGAAGATGTGGCACATATATACAATGGAATATTACTCAGCCATAAAAATAAACGAAACTGAGCTATTTGTAATGAGGTGGATAGACCTAGAGTCTGTCATACAGAGTGAAGTAAGTCAGAAAGAGAAAACCAAATACCGTATGCTAACACATATATATGGAATTTAAGAAAAAAAATGTTATGAAGAACCTAGGGGTAAGACAGGGTAAAGGCCTACCAGAGAACGGACTTGAGGATATGGGGAGGGGGAAGGGTGAGCTGTGACAAAGCGAGAGAGAGTCATGGACATATATACACTACCAAACGTAAGGTAGATAGCTAGTGGGAAGCAGCCGCATAGCACAGGGAGATCAGCTCCGTGCTTTGTGACCACCTGCAGGGGTGGGATAGGGAGGGTGGGAGGGAGGGAGACGCAAGAGGGAAGAGATATGGGAACATATGTATATGTATAACTGATTCACTTTGTTATAAAGCAGAAATTAACACACCATTGTAAAGCAATTATACCCCAATAAAGATATTAAAAAAAAAAGGTACACAGTGATTCAATGGAGGAAAGATAGTATTTTCAACTAATGGTGTTTGAACAATTAGGCACCCATAGACAAAAAAAATAATAATAATCTCAACCTAAAACTCACACTTTAAGCAAAAATTAACTCAGTTTGGGACGTGGGATTAAATATGAAACAATATAAAACTTTTAGAAAGAAAATGATCAGAAGAAAATATTTAAGATCTAGCAATAAAAGAGATTTTAGCCTTGACACAAAAACCCAATCCATGAAAGAAAAAATTGATAAATTAGATCTAATCAGAATTTAAAACTTTTTGAAAGCCTATGTGAAGAGGGTCAAAAGACCCACTGCAGATTGGGAGAAAATATTTGCAAGCTATATATATCAGACAGATGTTTTATATCTAGAACATGTAAAAAATTCTTAATATTCGATAGTAAACTCCCCAAGTCCAAATATTAAATGGGCAAAGACATGAACAGACATGTCTTTGGAAATAACATACACATGGCAAATAATTACATGCTAACATCACTAGCCATAAAGAAAATTCAAATTAAAACCACAATGAGATATTACTACACATCTATCAGAGTAGCTAAAAGACACAGTGGTAACACCAAATGCTCGCACTCGTATGCTGTGGTGGGGATGTGAAATGGTACATCCACTCTGGAAAACAGTTTGGCAGTTCCTCATAAACCTAAACATGCCTATGTCACTTCACCTAGCACTTTTACTCTTGGGTATTATCCCAGAGAAATGAAAACTTACGTTCACATAAATGTTCATAATGTTCATAAATGTTCATAGCAGCTTTACATTTGTAATAGCCAAAAGTTAGAAACAACCCAATGTCCTTCAATAGAAGAATGGTTAAACAAACCAAGGGACATCTTTATGGTGAAAACTAGAGCAGTCAGAAGGAACTAACTGTTGATACATGCAGCCACTTGGATGAATCTGAAGGTGATAATGCTGAGTGAAAAAGCCTGTCTCAAAAGGTATATATGTAAGTTTCTACGTATATAACATTTTCAAAATGAAATTTTAAAGATGGAGAACAGATTAATGATGGCCAGATTTCACTAATTTTACACAAATACATGTAAAACTGGTGAAATCTAAATATGCCCTGGAGATTGTACCAATGTCAATTTCCTGGCTTCAATATTGTGTTAAAGCTGTGCAACATGTTACCACTGGGTAAACTGGATGAATGGTACAAGGGACCATCCTATACATTTTTTGCTACTTTCAGTGCATCGGTAATCATTTATATATTTTTATATGAATACAAATACATTTCATATATTATTTTATATATATTTATCAAAATCGTTTCAAAATGGCAATGTGAAGAATTATGTGTATAATATGCTATTGTTTTGTGGAAAAAGGTAGAGGGGAAATAACATATATTTGTTTTTGCTTACGTATCCATAAAGGAACTCCAAAAGTATACTAATGACAGTGATTACCTGAGTGTTTGTAGGTTGGGGGAACTGTATCAAATAGGAGACAGATGTAGAAAGACATATATATATATATATATATTTTTACATTTTGAACCATGTTAATCTATTTCTTTTCTTTTCTTTTTTTTTTTTTTTGTGGTACGCGGGCCTCTCACTGTTGTGGCCTCTGCCGTTGCGGAGCACAGCCTCCAGACGCACAGGCTCAGCGGCCATGGCTCACGGGCCCAGCTGCTCCGCGGCATGTGGGATCTTCCCGGACCGGGGCACGAACCCGTGTCCCCTGCATTGGTAGGCGGACTCTCAACGACTGTGCCACCAGGGAAGCCATACTTCTTATTTTAAAAAGTAAATAATTATTATTCTAGGCATAAAAATAATTATAATGACCATCATTCATAAAAGAACACAACACCAAAATATTTGAATGACATAACCTTGGATTTAGGTCAGGTATTCAAATTTAATTACTATTACTTTATTAAAATTTTACTTCATTATTATTACTCTTATTTCTGTGGATTTAAGGAAACTTGACCACTGGTCAGGGCTGGTCTTGAAAATAACACTCAGAAAACACTGCATTCATCCACACCAATGTTACCCAGGTGCCAAAATGAATCTCTTTTTGATTTGCAGTACTGTGCTTTCAGCATATGCAGAGCATTGTTCTTTTGGACTTTAGAAACAGGAAAAACAAAGAGATCCTTTAAATAACCTCCACAAATTGAAATAGAATATGCCTCTCTGTGCTTTAGTGTTCCTTGGGAAATAGACTTATGTGGTACTAGTTGTACATTTCCCAAAAAAGAAAACAAAGAACAAGAGAAAAGCAAATTTCAAAACTCAAAAGAATTTTTGGAAACAGTCAAGAGCAAATGAGGGGCCTCAATAAAAAATGCACAGGCAGCCTCTAAGCACAATTTATTAATGCAGCATATAAAAGTAAAACGCCAGCCACCTCAGATACTGATGGAAATCAATAAATGTCAATGGGCACAGTGCTGCTATGATGGAAAGCTCTGCTTGTTTATTTATCTGCTACAACAGAGAAAAGTGAAAGTTGGTAACTTAGGCCAATAAAATATTAAAGATACTCTGAGGTTATTCACATTCAAAACTGCAATTACCTGCTAAGTTAAAGGGCCATTTTTCTAGGTATCGAAGCTTTATGTATCAAAGCTAATTTTATTTATTTAGCCACACCACAGGGCTTGTGGGGTCTTAGCTCCCTGACGAGGGATTGAACCCGCGCCCTCCGCAGTGAAAGCGCAGCGTCTTAACCACTGGACCGCCAGGGAGTTCCCAAAGCTAATTTTAATAGTAGCTGTCTATGCATTTACTTTTCTCATTGCTTCTTTCAATATACGTACGAAGCAGTGATCAGTTTAGCCAATATTTACAGGAGAAAGGAACAGACTTTAAGAAACTATGAAAGCAAATTTAAGAGCTCTAAATTCACGTTGTTGTTTTTTTTAAGTACACATGGGAACACACAAATGTGTTAGCAATTGGACAATCTATCATTATTGGGGAAAGGCAAAGGTCTTGAATTTCAATGGCAGCAACCCAGTGAGGCCAGAGGGTCTACAGGAAGGGTGCTCTGAAGAGGGAACATGTCTGGGAACAGAGTCTCCCTCTGTACACACTTTCTTCCATTGAGACCACTGTCATCACTAGCATGTCTTCCAAGTTTGGGGACATTCAAAGCAAGTATTCAAAGAATGATAACAGCTGACTCCTCTGGCCTGGTCAACTTTCACCCATACCAGTTTGGCCCACGCTCTCACTCCTCTACCCTTTCTGCTCAAATGTCCCCTTATTAAAGAGGCCTCCCTTGGTACTCCTCACTAAAAGAGCACACCACTGTGTATCACTCACAGTTTTCTTCCCAGCATTATCACCACTGCCTATTTTATATTTACTTGGTTATTGTCTCAGTCCCCCTCAGGAACGTCAGCTCCATAAGGACAGGGATTGGACAGTTTGATTCAATTCTATGTACCCAGTATCTGGAAAAGCAATAACTCAGTAAGTCCTTCTACTTAAACCTCACAATGATTCTGTAAGTAAACGGATGCTAAAAATAACTGGGTTCCCCAAAGTTACCCATTTGATCAGGGGGAAATTTTATGACTCAAAGTCATATCTCTGAGTTCTAAATTCTATGTTTTTTCCAGCATATCACGCAGCTTCTCATTTTGATACTATGAATTACTTTAAATCTGGAAATTCTCATCAAGTCTTTGTGGAAATGGAGCATTGTGAAGAGTAAGTGTCCACCTAAAAAGAGCACGTACTTTTTTAATTAGTTTGTTATATAATTCCTCCTTCATGTGCACAAGCAAAAACCTTTTTCCAGAAACACAGAAAAATATTCAAGTATACTTATAATTAAGAATAATATGGAAACAAAAAAAAAGTGTCACCTTTCAGGATAAATTTAGATGCTAATGCAAGGACATTAATAAATCAATGAAACTAACTGCAACTATTTAACAATTTACTAAACATTTATAGAGTATCTTTTATAGGTCAGAACCTCTGCTAAGGCCATGGAGTTATAAAGATAAATAAATAATAATCCACGTCCTTAAAAGTGTTAAATCCACTTCAAGATATAGACATATAAGTAAAAATACAATATAATGGAATCAGAGGCTTTTGTAAGTTGTTAGGAGAGCAAAGGGAATCAGTAACCAGTTCTGCCTAGGAGCATCAAACAGAAGAACTGCAGTTTGAGCTGCATCTTGGAAGATAAGTAGACATTCCCAGGTCCAATAGCAAGAGGGAGTAGCAAATATATGAAGCTGGGAAATGATATGTGTATTTCAAGGACTAGGACATTTAATATGTCTGGGCGTCAGGTACATTGAGAAGGTACAGCTGGAGATGGGACTGTCAAAGAGCATAGCAATACCACCTAAATATCCTTAAGAAGATTCAGTGAGATGATGCATGTAAAACCATCAGCATAGTGCCTCACTATGCACTGAATAATTGCTGGCACTTGGAATGGAATCGAGATTTTTATATATCCACAATTCCAAAAGAAAAAATGTCTCTTGGTATAAAAATAAATCCACTGTTTATCAAATAAAATTCTTTATTGGGGTCCCCATGTGTTTAGAAATGGCAAGCATATTATTTACACAGAGCAGTATTCAAAACCAGGGAATCCAGATAGCCATCTTATCTGATGTTTTCAGCAAGAACCGATATACGTGACAGGGAGTTTAAGAAGTAATGAAGCAATCCTGTATTTAGAACCAGCCGTGATATGGACTTCACTTGCTTGAATAACAGGCTGATTTTACAGAGAAGAGGGTGTGAGTTTGATTTCTTTTTTCATTACTCATGACTTCAATCCTTAGGGAAATGACAAGATAATTTAATTCCCAAACACTCATTTGGGAGTGTCAATGATAAATGATTGGAAATATTGCTGCTCCCATCACACGGCTTTTCTTATTGGTTCTCGCCTCCGTACTTCTTTCTTCTCTTCACTCAGCCCCAAGGAGCGAACTTGATATTGGAGCGATAAAGCTTGTCACAATAAACGTAATCTTCTGTCACAATCTTTTTCCCCTTTTCTATTGTTTCCCCCTAAAAAAATCTTCAGTTTGATCCTTGCATGGCAACTTCATACTTCTGTATGACTGAGGGACAACAGGAATTAATTTCACTGTTTGTGCCAGTCAGCACAAGAAAGTTGTAATTTTCCTTGTCACTGCATCTTACAACCTCCTAATGAGCAGCTCTAATGCTGGGCTATTGAATTACACAATAAACAAAAGTTTTCCATCATTTAACATTTGTTCAAAGACTCTGCTGCGGGTCCACGAGAGGAGAAAGAAGAGAAATGTGCACTTATCCAGTGAATTCAATCAATGCAAACTGCAAATTTAGTTATTCGGGCTATCAAAATCTGTTGTTGTTATTGTTATTGTATTAATGCCTAAATTATTTGAAAAAAATTATCCTAACCTTACATGAAAGCTTGGCCTTTGTGGACATAAATGTGCCTAACAAAAAAAAGAATGATTTTGTATTCTAATTGAAGAATTGTTTATTTTGCAAATGAGTAAAGGGAGATACTTGGGCTAGTTATGTTTGTCTGAAAGGATGTAAGGGCTTTATTACATAGAACAGGGATCAGAAACCTTTATCTTTTGGGCCAGACTGAGGTCTTATGCCCATAAAAGTCTACTGTCTCTACCTCTGGACCTATGAACTGCCAACCCACATGGCTGCACCAGGCTCTTCCTCACCACAATTCCCATTGAATAGCAGGGACTCAGTGGGAAGGACACAAGAGCCAGAACAATGCCTTCCTTCTGGGGGGCATGGCCTTCCCACCCTAGCTCCTGCCAAGCTTCCCTCCTGCTTTAGGCTTCCCTCCATACGACTCATTTAGTTCATCATAACCTCATCCCTTCAGAAAAATCTTCCTTCACCATCCTGTGCAAAAGTACAGTAGGCATTTCTAGAAGGAAAATGTGATCCCATGAAGGACCAGTGTATGGAAATTTGTATTTAAAACATTAATGACAATGGAAGTACAATTGTGCAGAAAGCATAGAAAATGAGGTTGCCCATTTAACTTTGCTTTCTGGTGCTGAGAGGTATTTGGCTCTTAAAGTACCATGACCTTAAATTGTGAACTTTCCTGTTGAAAATCTTCTTAGAATGTATTAGTGCACTTTTCATCCTGAGTAAGTAATATCACTTAGCCTTTTTTGACGATTCAGCATCTTGCAGTAGTTTGTTAAGAACAGATAGGCAGTTTCTCTTTTAAGGTAACACATTTTTCTTTCACTTGTACGCTTTTAACTAAAAGACTTTTACAAAACTATGTGGTTGAAAAATATTTTACTAAGCATTATCTTGCAAGGTGAAACATTCATTCATTCATTCTTCATGCATTCATTTACTGAGCACTTAAGTAGTTCCTACAAAGTGCAAAGCACTGTGCCAGGCTCTGGAATGCAATGGTGAAGAACATTAAAACCTCTAAGAAAGGAAGAATGTGCGGGCCAAGTGCACCTTATATTCTCTTAAGATACTGTTGAACACTCCCGAAAACCCATCTGTACACCTGCAGCATTACCATCCACGCAGCATGTGGTAGAAAGACTGCAAACACAGCATAAATGCAAGACAAATACCTCCATCTGGAAGAATCCGAAAAGATTCTCAAAGGTGACCGGGACTTAAAGAATGAGGAAGAGGAGGGGTTTAGCATTTCAACCACATTTTTCAATAACCCTACATTTTCTTGCTCTCTGTTAACAATTATTCTTAACTTTCTGGGGATCCCCGTAAAGAATCTAATAAAAAATGTTAATATATTTGTATATCCATATACCTGTACACGCACACACACACGCACACACACAACCTCTTCTTTATCAATGGACACAGGTTGCTTCCATATCTTGACTGTTGTAAATAAGGCTGCAATGAACATAATGGTGAATATATCTTCTCAAATTAGTGTTTTTGTTTTCTTCAGAAAGATACCCAAAAGTGGAATTGCTGGATTGTATGGTAGTTTTACTTTTTTCAGTAACCTCCATACTGTTTTCCATTGTGTCTGTACCAATTTACATTTCGATTAACGGTGCACAAGGGTACTCTTTTCTCCACACCTTTACCAATACTTGTTATTTCTTATCTTTTTGTTGTTAATCATCTGATGTCTTTTTGTGAGGTTGTAGTTCATTGTGACTTTGATTTGCATTTCCCTGATGATAAGTAATGTTGAGCATCTTTTCATGTGCCTGTTGGCCATCTGTATGTCTTCTTAGTAAGAATGTCTCTTCGGGTCCTCAGCCTTTTTTTTTTTTTTTTTTTCATCTTTATTGGAGTACAATTGCTTTACAGTGGTGTGTTAGTTTTTGCTTTATAACAAAGTGAATCAGTTATACATATGTTCCCCTATCTCTTCCCTCTTGCATCTCAGCCTGTTTTTTAATGGGGTTGTTTGATTTTTTTTTTTTTTCCGGTACGCGGGCCTCACTGTTGTGGCCTCTCCCGTTTGTGGAGCACAGGCTCCAGACGCGCAGGCTCAGAGGCCACGGCTCACGGGCCCAGCCACTCCGCGGCATGTGCGATCTTCCCGTACTGGGGCACAAACCTGTGTCCCCTGCATCGGCAGGTGGACTCTCAACCACTGTGCCACCAGGGAAGCCCCTGATTTTTTGATATTGAGTTGTAAGTGTTCTTTGTATATTTTGGATATTAATCCCTTATCAGATATATCACTTGTTAATATCTTCTTCCATTCAGTCAGTGGCCTTGTTGTTTTGTTGATAATTTCCTTTGCTGTGCAAATGTTTTTTAGTTAGGTGAAAACTATTTATGTATTTTTGTTTTTGTTTCCCTTACCAGAAGAGACATATCCAAAAAACTATTGCTAAGATAAATATCAAAGAGCATACTGCCAATGTTTTCTTCTAGGAGTTTTATGGATTTAGGTCTTACATTTTAGTTGTTAGTCCATTTATAGTTTATTTTTGCATATAGTGTGAGAAAGTAGTCCAGTTTGATTCATTTGCATGTAGCTGCCTAGTTTTCCCAACATCATTTATATAAGAGCCTGTCTTTTCCCCATTGTGTATTCTTGCATTCTTTGCCATAGATTAATTGCCCATATATGTGTGGGTTTATTTCTGGTCTCTTTAATATGTTCCATTAATTTATGTGTTTGTTTTGTGCCAGCACCATACTGTTTTAATTACTGTAGCTTTGGAGTATAGTTTGAAATCAGGGATCAGGGTACCTCTAGTTTTGTTCTTCTTTCACAAGATTGTTTGACCATTCAGGATCTTTTGTGTTCCCATACAAATTTTAGAATTATTTGTTCTAGTTCTTTGAAAAAAGTCATTGGTATTATGATAGGGATTGTATTGAATC
This sequence comes from Delphinus delphis, assembly GCF_949987515.2. Lineage (NCBI taxonomy): Eukaryota > Metazoa > Chordata > Mammalia > Artiodactyla > Delphinidae > Delphinus > Delphinus delphis. The sequence continues at coordinate 75,919,436 of NC_082696.1, read as the reverse complement.
TGTAGATTGCCAATGCCCCTTTTTAATAATATTAATTCTTCTAATTCATGAGCATGGTATATGTTTCCATATGTTTGTGTCAATTTCAACTTGTTTTGACATCTTATGGTTTTCAAAGCACAGGTCTCTCACCTCCTTGGTTAAATTTACTCTTAGGTATTTTATTCTTTTGATGCAATTATAAGTGGGATTGTTTTCTTAATTTCTCTTTCTGCTAATTCATTGTTACTGTAAAGAAATATAACCAAAAATATATATATATAAAATCAATTTCTGTATATTAATTTTGTATCCTGAAACTTTACTGAAATATTGTTTCTAATAGTTTTTTGTTGGTGCCTTTAAGATTTCTATATATAGTATCACGTCATCTGCAAACAGTGACATTTTATGTATTCCTTTCCAATTTGGATTTCTTACATTTTTTTTTCTTGTTTGATTACTGTGGCTAGAATATCCAGTACTATGTTGAAAACAAGTGGTGAGAATGGGCAGCCTTTTCTTATTCCTGATCTTAGAGAAAATGCTTTCAGCTTTTCACCATTGAGCATGATGTTGGCTGTGGGTTAGTCATATGTGGCCTTTACTATATTGAGGTATGTTCCCTTACTACCCAGTTTTTTGAGATTTTTATTATAAATGGATGTTGAATTCTGCCAAAAGCTTTTTCTGCATCTATTGAGATGATCATGAAATTTTTATCCTTCCTTTTGTTAATGTGGTGTACTGAATTGATTGATTTGTGGATATTGAATTATCCTTGGATCTCTGAGATAAATCCCACTTGATCATGGTGTATGAGCTTTTTCATGTGTTGTTAAATTTGGTTTGCTAATATTTTGTTGAGGATTTTTGCATTTATATTCATCAGTGATATTGGCCTGTATTTTTGTGTGTGTGTGTGGTGTCTTTATCTGGTTTCATTATCAGGGTGATGCTGGCCTTATAGAATGAGTTTGGAGGTGATTCTTCCTCTTCAATTTTCTTGAAAAGTTTGATAAGGATAAGTGTTAACTCTTCTTTAAATGTTTGACAGAATTTACCTGTGAAGCCCTCTGTTCCTGGACTTTTGTTTGTTAGGAGTTTTTTGATTACTGATTCAATGTCACTACTGGTAATCATTCTATTCATATTCTTTATTTCTTCTTAATTCAGTCTTGGGAGATTGTATGTTTCCAGGAATTCATCCATTTTTCTAGTTGCTCCAATTTGTAGGCATAGAATTGTTCGTAGTAGTATCTTTGATCCTTTGCATTTCTGTGGTGTCAGTTGTAACTTCTCTCTCATTTCTGACTTTATTTATTTGGGTCCTCTTTTTTTAATTAGTTGGTCTAAAGCTTTATTAACTTTGTTCATCTTTTCAAAGAACCACCTCTTAGTTTCATTGATCCTTTCTCTTGTTTATTTAGTCTCTTTATTTCTACTCTGATCAATATAATTTTCTTCCTTCTACTAACTTTGGGGATATTTTGTTCTTCCTTTTCTTGTTTTTTTAGGTGTAAGGTTAAGTCACTTATTTAAGATTTTTCTTATTTCCTGAGGTAGGCTTGTTTCACTCTAATTTTCCTCTTTGAACTGCTTTTGCTAAATCCCATACATTTTGGAATGTTGTGTTTCCATTTTTATTTAACTCAAGGTATTTCTTTATTTTCTCTTTGACTTTTCAATGACCCCACTGGTTGCTTAGTAGCAGATTGTTTTGATTCCACGTTTGTTTTTTCCACTTTTTTTTGTAGTTGATATCTGGTCTTATGCACTTGCAGTCAGAAAGGATGCTTGCTATGATTTCAGTCTTCTTAAATTTACTGAGATATGTTTTGTGGCCTATCATGTGATCTATCCCAGAGAATGCCCTATGTGCATTTGAAAAGAATGTGTATTCTGCTGCTTTGGAATGGAATGTTTCATATATATATATATATATATATATATATATATATATATATATATATATATATATATACTCTACTGCTTTGGAATGCAATGTTTTATATATATATATATATATATGCTCTATATATATTCCATCTGATCTAATGTGTCATTTAAGGCCAATATATCCTTATTGCATTTTTATCTGGATGGTCTGTCCATTGATGTATGTGAGAGTTAAAGTCTCTTACAATTATTCTGTTACTTTCAATTTCTCCCTTTATGTTTGTTAATATTTGCTTTATGTATTTATGTGCTTCTATGTTGGGTACATATATATTTACAATTGTTATATTTTCTTGTTGGATTGATCCCTTTATCATTATGTGATGTCCTTCTTTGTCTCTTGTTACAGACTTTGTTTTAAAGTCTATTCTGGCATTTTTGTTGTGCTGCCCACACTCATGGGCCACTCTCCAGTGGTGTCTGATCCCCATGTACTCCTTTCCTTCACACTGGCACTGACATGATGCTGTCCTGCAGCCTAGCCAGCACCTGCTTCTGCTAAGCACCATCGCCTTTGACATCATCGTGATGGCCAGCCACAGCTGGCTTAAGTCGAGTGACAATATCCACACATTCTCACTGTGATGGTGATATTTTCACAAGGGTGGCTACAGCAGGACTTACAAGGATGGCTGCCAGATCGTCATGATGTACGTGTGGGGAAGGGGAGCTGCCACCAACCCCTTCTGCAGCTTTATCATCCTGGTGATCTGTTTCATCCTCTCCTTTGCCCTCTGTGGATCCCAAATGCTTGTCCTTCTGAGACTGAATGGTGGCTTCCTGGCCCTGGCTGCTGTGTTCCAGATCATCTCCCTTGTAATTTACCATGTGAAGTACACCTAGACTTTCAACCTCATACCAACCCTCCTGTCACTACATCTATAACTGGGCCTAAGTCTTCAGATGGGCAGCCACAATCATCCTGATGGCTGTGCTTTCTTCTGTTTCCTTCCCAACTATGAAGATGGCCTTCAGGGAAATGCCAAGCCCAGGTATTTGTACACATCCACCTAAGTTGGGAAATGAGCAGAAGAAAATCACTGCTACTGAGATGGACTACAAAGAAACTGTTTTCCTCAGAATAATTTGAACTTATTTTTATGGCAATGTTCATAGAGTTAAACTAGGCAAAGTGCTAAAATAATTTGGGAGAAAATGTTTCTTAAATGGTGTTATAGTTTTATATTCATATTTTACATGTGTCTTGTAGAGTTAAACAAGACTTACTCTTTCAACTAATTATCTATAAGATGCCAATATTTTCTTATAACTATCTATACCATTTATACTGCATTTGTAAAAGAATGTGAATATTAAACATACCACTTTATAAGGTAAAAATAAGAAGGCTTCAGCAATTTGAGTAACCTAATCAAGTTTTTGTTTTTCCCGGATGGAATGGACTAGGTCTATTAAGCACTAAGGAAAAGAGGGAGATATTAGTAAAAATTGTTACTGACCCAATATTCTAAAAGAAGTACAATAAATAAATATTTTTCAAGCCTCCAGCTATTTAAAGCAAAAATATTTCTTAAATATGTATTATTTGTGAGAATTTCTAATTAATAACCTTAACAAGTGACTTCTTTCTAAGCTTCATGTTAACTTGATATGGCATTGAGGAAAGTATTTTTTCATGGCCATAGCCTGTTGCAGTAGCAAGGCCTCCTTAAGTAGTAAAATTTTAAGATAAAATTTTCTCATTTAAAGTGGTTTATAGGGTTGGAGTGTGGGAAAATGCTATACTAATAAATCTGTACTGTTTTGTGTGTGTGTGTGTGTGTGTGTGTGTGTGTGTGTGTGTGTGTGTATGTGTGTATTTAGTACCAGAATAGATGAGACTGAAAGATGGACTGGTCATGACTGATGGATAGGATTAGGCTGTTCAGTAAAGCATCAGCAGTTGGTTCCTATAACAAAAGTAACATTAAAAAAGGCTAAAGACAAGAAATGGCTTGAGTTTTTTATCTTAGTTTTGACTGGGCTCTAATCATATAGACACAGCTTCTAATAGATTGCAACTATAAGCAAAAACTTAATCTAGTTAAAAACCTGGTTTTCCTTGACAAAGAGATTTTTAAAATCTGATGCAAAACATACAACAGGAGAATTCAGGGATGTGAGATTTATCTGAATGGCAAATATATGATACACCATATGGATTTTTTTTACCCTTTGTACTTACATAGTGAAAACAATTCATTTTATATATCAAATTATTATTTTATAAGTTGTAAGAGTGAGCAATTGTAGTTTTCAATATGAACTTTTCCCAATAAAACAAGTGTTCTAATCTTGAAAATAAATAAAGTCTATTTTATCTGATATAAGTATCACTACCCCAGATTTCTTTTCATTTCTATTTGCATGGAATACCTTTTCCATATTCTCACTTTCAGTCTGTGTGTGTCTTTAGATCTGCAGTGAGCCTCTTGTAGGCAGCATATATATGTCTTGATTTTTTATCCACTCAGCCACTCCATGTCTTTTGCTTGGAGCATTAGTTCATTTACATTTAAGGTAATTATTGATAGGTATGTACTTATTGCCATTTTGTTCATTGTTTTCTGCTTGATTTTGGAGTTATTCTTTGTTCTTTTCTTCTTCTGCTGCTCTCTCCCCTGCTCACTCCCCTTGTGATTTGATGACTATAGTTAGTCTTACGTTTGGATTCCTTTCTTTTTGTTGTGTTGTTGTTACACAGTTTTGTTATATAGCTTTGGTTGGTGGTTACCATGAGGTTCGTATATAATAACCTGTGTATATATATAATTATTTTAAGTTAATGGTCCCTTAAGTTCAAAAACATTCTAACTACCCTTCATACTTACTCTCCCCATGTTCAATGTTTTCAACATCATATTTTACATTTTTTGTTTGGTGTATCCCTTTACTTATTGTGGATATATAGATGATTTTACTATTTTTGTCTTATAACCTCCGTATTAGTTTTATGAGTTGTTGATCTACTACATTTACTGTATCTTTGCCTTTACCTATGAGATCTTTTTTTTGTAATTTTTGTATTTCTAGTTATGGTCTTTTCTTTTCAGCTTAGAGAAATTCTTTGAACATTTCTTATAATGCCAGCTTAGTGGTGCTGAACTCTTGTATATTTTGCTTGTGTGTAAAATTATTTATCTGTATTTCCAATCTGAATGACAGCCTTGCTGGATAGAATATTCTTGTTTGTAGGGGTTTTTGTCTTTTACCACTTTCAATATTTTGTGCCACACTATTCTGGCATGCAGAATTTCTCCTTAAGAGTTTGCTGACTGTCTTATGGGAATTCCCTTGTACTTAATTAGCTGCTTTTCTCTCAATCCTTTGAGAATTCTCCCTTTATCTTTAATTTTTGCCATTTTATTTATAATGTATCTTGGTGTGGACTCTTTGGGTTCATCTTGCTTGGGACTCTCTGTTCTTCTCAGGCCTGGATGTCTGTTTCTTTTCTCAGATTATGGATGTTTTCAACTATTATTTCTTCCAATAAGTTCTCCACCTCTTTCTCTCTCTCTTCTACTGGGACATCTAGAATGTGAATGTTAGTACACTTGATATTGTCCCCAAAGTCTCTAAAATTATCTTCATTTTTTTTTTTTTTTTTTTGCGGTATGCGGGCCTCTCACTGTTGTGGCCTCTCCCGTTGCGGAGCACAGGCTCCGGATGCACAGGCTCAGCAGCCATGGCTCACGGGCCCAGCCGCTCCGCAGCATGTGGGATCTTCCCGGACTGGGGCACGAACCCGTATCCCCTGCATCAGCAGGCGAACTCTCAACCACTGCGCCACCAGGGAAGCCCTAAAATTATCTTCATTTTTTAAAAAGTCTTTTTTCTTTTCTGCTTGGGTGGTTTCCACTACTCTGTCTTCTAGCTTACTGACCCATTCCTCTGCATCATCTAATTTCCTGTTGATGCCTTCTAGTGTATTTTTTATTTCAGTTAAGGTATTCCTCAGCTCTGTATGGTTCTTCTCCATAGTTTCTAAATCTCTGTTAAACTTTTCACTGTGTTCATCGATTCTCCCCTGAGTTCACTGTGCATCTTTATGATCACTACCTTGAACTCTTTATTGGATGGATTGCTTATCTCCACTTTGCTTAGTTCTTCTGAAGTTCTGTCTTGTTCTTTTGCTTGGAACATATTCTTCTCCCACCTCATTTTCTGTAATTCTCTGTGTCTATTTCTGTGTATTTGGTAGATAGGTTACATTTCCTAATCTTGGAGAAGTGACCTTATGTAGGAGATGTCCTATGGGCCCAGCAGCTCACTTCCCTCTGGCCACTAGAGTTATATGCTCTAGGGGTTCCCCCTATGTGGACTGTATGCACCTTTCTATAGTGGCAGAGCCAACCACTATGCATGTGCTGGTAGGTGGGGCTGGCCCTTGGCTAGTTGGCTGCCAGGCCCCGCCTCATTCAATGGCTGCTGACCCACTAGTAGGTGGGCCTGTGTCCTGGCATGGCTGGTAAAGGGCCTGGGGGTGGAGGGCGAGGGCTGGGGCTGCTGTCAGCCCACTGGCAGGCAGGATTGTGTCCTGAGGCAGCTTCCTGGGGGACTGGTGGGTCCTGGAGCTGATGCCAGCCTGCCGGAGGATGGGTCCAGGTTCTGGCATGATTGGCTGCTTGGCCCAGGTTTCCCAGGACTCTTGTTGGCTTGCTGGTAGGAAGGTAACCCCCTGGTGCTAACCAGCTAGAGAAAGGACACTGAAATGGAGTGTCCTTGTGGTAGAATGAGTACCCTAAAAATTGCTGCTGTCGGCATCTATGTCTCCAAGGGGTATCCCAGTGGCTTCCTTCCGGTCCAAGATCAACAGATGTATCTGACCCAGGCTTCTTTCAAATTGCTGCCTCTGCACTGGAACTCAGAACATGTGAGATTTTGTGTTTGCCCTTTAAAGTGGAGTCTCTGTGTCCTACAGACTTCTGGATCTCCCATATGCAAGCCCTGCTGGCTTTCAAAGCCAGACATTCTGGGGTTTTGTCCTCCTGGTACAGGACCCCTGGGCTGGGGACCCTGATGTGGGGCTCATACCCCTCACTCTTTGGGGAGAATTTCTGTAATTGTGATTATCCTGTTGTTTGTGGAAGTGTGAATCTTGGTTATACCTTGTCTTTGCCCCTCCTACCTGTCTTGTTTCGGTTCCTTCTTTTGATCTAAAATAGGTCATAGGTATCATTTCTTAAAGGTAGGGGAGGGAACTCCTTCGTGAATGAAAATAATCTGGCCAGTCCATCCGCCCTGCTGTGTTAGACTGCGGCAGTTGCTATAGCAAATATCTGTGTTTTATGAACATCACCAAGTAACACTAGGAGTCAAAGATGAAAACAGACTTGATTAAATGCAGACTAAGTGACCTTTAAAATTATTTCATTGCTTCTGGACAGTGGTTTGGGTTATTGTGGACAAATAGCTACTCAGTAGATACTTGTGGTACTTGGGGCTGCATCTACATGAGGCCAGGAAAGCCCCCTCCATGTGTCTGCCAGAGTCTTTCCCCTTAGAAATACACACCAGCCAGCCACCTTTAATATGGAGAAACCCACAGTGAACATTAAGAAGCACAGCAAGACAGCTTATATGTGCTCAGTTCTGTTTTTCTAGCTGAATACAGTGATATATTTACCATCCCAAATTATGTTTTCTTCTGGCAAACTTGAATGCTCATGGTATCTAAAATAATCAAAAATCTTACAGAAATATACAGTACAAAATGCAACCATACTGTTAACTAAAACTATAAAGAAGGTAAGTTTTGTTTTCAATAATCTCTTAAATTTCACTCTTCCCCTGGGGCCCTCACATGACTGCTTGTGACATGCTGCTACTCTTTCTCGTCTATCTAGAAGTATTTGAGTTATAGCTCAAAACCAGTCCTTTCTTATCCCCTAATATTCAAAAATCAGATTATATTAGGGCTCCCCTGGTGGCGCAGTGGTTGAGAGTCCACCTGCCGATGCAGGGGACACGGGTTCGTGCCCCGGTCTGGGAAGATCCCACATGCCGCGGAGCGGCTGGGCCCGTGAGCCATGGCCGCTGAGCCTGCGCATCCGGAGCCTGTGCTCTGCAACGGGAGAGGCCACAACAGTGAGAGACACGCGTACCAAAAAAAAAAAAAAAAATATATATATATATATATATATATATATATATATATATATATATATATATATATGGCAAGTGGTTGAACGTTCTCCATGAATGCTCTTGGGATATGATAGCTTTAGGTATGCAATGGTTAAGAGCACAAGAGAATTCTGATTCTAATGTGTATTTGATCTACCTTTGAACAGATTACTCTCTCTCAACCGAATTCCTATTATTTAGATTGAGATTACACCTCCTCCTAGGATTGTTTTGAGGATTAAATGATATAATATATAGACACTAAGCACTGTGCATAATGCAACATAAAAGCTTAATAAGTTGCAGTGTATTTTTACCGATATTATTTTCTGCTACTCTGTTGCCATGTTATCCTGTAAGTTTTACTTTACTGCAAAAAAAAAAATCAGATTATTTTAATGTTCTGGGCTCCGACAATCTACAGCACTCAGAAACTCATTTACATTAAGGTGTAAAGGACTGATGGCTAATGGGATGTAATAAAACTTCAAGAAGTATTTATATTTTAAAACAAAGGAAATGAATCCTTAATTAATAAACATCAGGCAGGAAACAGGGTAAGTTTTCTAGAATCTCTTAAATCCCAGCATATAATTGATTTGCAATAGCATCAATAAAACTGGTTCCAAATCATATGTCTGTACAGTTCTCACTCTCAACAATAAAAGGGATCACAGTGATGAATGGTCCAAAACATTCACTGTTTCCAGCAGAACTACAGATGTTGGCAACTTCCTTCCTTGGATGTCTGAGTGACCCGAGATCTTACATGTAACTTATATATGCTGTTGTACGTCTAGTGTCTATGAGATTGATTGCATCAGGCTTAAAGAGTCTTCCATTTGAAGAACTTGTAATAAAATATTTTTTCCTCTTTAGGAAAAAGAAAAACAATAAAAGGGATGTTACTAACATGGAAGCATAGCATATAATATCAGACCCTTGCTCCTAAAGACAGGAAAGGAAGCTGACAGAATAGAATACTAAGTTCTACTGAGCAATCACATTGCTCCAAGAACTGTCTCAGGTGTCTGCACTTATTATATAATGCAATCTTAAAGTCTTTTCAAGAGGGACATAGTAGCCCTATTTTAGGTATAGGAAAACTGACATTTACAGGGATTAAATAGCATGTTCCAAATTGCATACTAATAAGGAGAAAAAACAGAAGTTTAAACAGTTTTTCTGACTCAAAATTCCATGGTCTCTGGATAGACACCTGGCTTATTCTGTCTGAACAGAGGGAATCCAATCAACAGCTACCATGTTTTAAGCACTCTCTGGACTGAGCACTGCCACATGGCAGCTTGCTTAATCCTCATCACAAATCTGTGGATAAGACACTATTTGGTCCACATTAACACCTGAAGAAACGGATGCTCAGTGTGGTAAAGGTCACAGAACTGGCAAGTGGTAAATCTGGAATTGGAGCCAAGGTCAGCCTAGGTCTAGATTCTAATTCCAAATTTACCAAAGTTTCTATGCTGTGTATTTTTTGTTTCAACTAAAAATGGGTGATGATACTCAAAGACACAGGGCAAAAAGTATTGGGGGCAGAATTGTCTCCAATTTATATATCTCTTTTATCCAAAACAGAGGAGATTCCACAGCCCATACCCACTATTGTAATGTTTGCTCCTTGATGGAAGCAAATTTTTTCTTTTATGTCTAGTCTAAGTGTTTTGGTTTTATGTCAGTTTAGTGAATACTGATAAGTTTTTGTCTCCAAGATTTACTGCTTTTGTTGTTAGTGGTAGTGTTTTAGAATTCTGGGGAAAGATACAGAGGGGAGAGGAAAATAACGAAAGGGAAAGCTCTTGGCAAAGAGGGGCTATGATAATAATACACACAATTTAAAAACAGAGAAAAAAGAGCATTAATTTAAAAGTTTTTATCTATATAATGAGAAAACAACCCTAATACCTGAAAATATCCTGTTACTTGCCTGAATTTACTTTTCACTCAGAAATTTGACTCCATGTAAAAATAGGCATATGTCTCAAGTACCCAAGTTTTTGACATATGTATATCGCTCAGTAACTTTCCATAAAAGGGAAATACCTCCTGCCATGCATTACTCATCACAGCCAAAGCATTTATATTTAATACTGCCAAATCCAGCAGTTTAAATGTACCTTTTTATCCATACCAACTCCCTTGGAAGAGGTCAGGGGCCATGATGTGTTCCCTGGATGGTCAAGGTTGTAGTCAGACAGAGAGGGACAAGAGTTTGGGAGGAGACCAATAAGGAAACCTGTGTTCCCTAGACACAACACTGAACTTATAGATAAACCCTTAAAGTTCTATTCTACTTTACTGTTTCAGATTAGCATTTAGAAAATGCTCTTCTCAAAGACTAACCGAAACAGACCTGATAATACATCTCCTTTCCAAGTATAATGATACAAATTATTCAACTGGGGCTGCTGCCGTAATTCTCTAAATCACAGAACTGGATGAAATTGTTGTAATACCTTGTTCATGATAATGACTGTGATGATGATAACATAAAAAAATAATACCCAATTCACGATAGTGTCATAAGGTCTAATGGGGGAGGGCGGTTATTTAAAGTATGTGGCACAGAGTAAGTCCTCAATAATGCTACTTCCTCCCCAATCTCTTTTAAAGTGAAGCAGTTAAATTCCCAGCAACATGTCTGGAATCCAACTCTAAGCATCAGGATTACACATGGAAGAGATGAAAGACTGTGAACTATGTTCTGTAATGTAGAATGAAAACCTAGTTGGATACTGACACTATTCGTTTCATTTTAAACACTCAAGAAATAAATAAATAAATAAATAAATAAACAAAAGACAGGATCCTTTGTGGAGCATCCTTTGATTCTTGTTCCCAACCTAGGCTTAGGAAACTCAACAGTGTCTCCAGCTGAATGGGTGGGTACCAAGAAATTGACAAACATTTCTCACAAATAGTTTAAATTACTGCCACTGAAAACAAAAAAAAATCACAAAGTATTTTGGGAATAAAACATGGGGAAAGGTTTTCTCTGGAATCAAAAGGCTGCTAGATCACTGCTCTAGGATATTAAGTCTCTAAACTGTAATAAGAATAAAATATAATAGATGGAAAGCGCAGAGCTTTCACCTTTGATTATATAGTTACTTGTGTTTACAAAAGATGAACTCTACATAATATGTAAGTGTGTACGTGTCTGTTAACAGACGGAATCCAACCGGGCTTACTAAGTGAAATAGATTACAAGGAAAGCATGCCATTTGCCGTATGCTCACAATTGTTATTTCTTTTATTTGTTGTTTTATCATTTGTTTTGTATTTTTAATTAATTCTTTTTTTTTTTTTAAACAGAAGACAAAGCCCTTATTTGGAAGTGATGTAAAAACAAAGGACTGAATCGGAGAGTCACGCTTTGCTGACCAAGATCCAGAAGTAAGCTGTTTGTTTTAGGGTAGACAGGATTTGAAGCATCTGGGTAAAAGCATGTAAGGGGAAGCATTCAATATCTTCTGAAGCTGAGCCATGAATACCATGTAAACAAGTCAGGAAAACAATGTATTGTACATTAAAAAGCACATTTTCTCATCTGCAAGTTTTATGTTGCTTTTGTTTTGGAGGTATAGATATATACATCTCCTTAGGAAATGACAGATGCTCTATAACTAAGCTGTTATACTCAGAGTGTGGTCCATGGGTGAGCATCATTGGTGTTTCCTGAGAGCCTGTCAGAAATGCATAATCTCAGGCCCCACCCTAGACCTACTGAATCAGAATCTGCATTTTAACCCAGGTGACTCAGGCTCATTAAATTTCAAGAAGCACAACTGTGAAAAAACAATTGCACTTGACTTTCTATAGCATTCAGGGACCCCTTTCACACCCAAGGATCCTGCACGTGCCAAGCATTGTTCTTAGAGTTTCATATAATTATTCTCAGTGTATCTCACCCTGGTCACATATTAGAATTGCCCAGAGAGAATTTTTTAAACAAGATTATCAGGCCCTACTCCAGATAACATAATTTAATTAGTCTGAGACAGGGTCTGAGCAAAGGTCTTTTTAAGCTCTCCTGATAGATCAAATATGCAGTCAAGGTTGGAACCAATTGCATTATCCCATTTAATTTTTACCTGCAAACATAAAGGTGCGTATGATTACATTTGCAGAGGAGCTTGCTCATGGTTGCAAAACATGCATTTAAACTCGTCTTTCTGATTTCGAACGCTCACGCTTGCCGTTTAAATCTACCAAAGTGTTGGGGACCTTCATGCCATCCGATTGCAAGCTCCCCATGTGTGATTATCCCAACTTGCTATACTCTGTTGGAAAGTCTCTGAGAGAGAGGAGAAAAGAGAGTGGACTCTGGGACCTTAAGGTTGGGCAAGGCTAGGATAGAAAGATGAAGAACCATACAACTGCTTCTCCACAAAAACAGCCCGGCCCGGTGCTGAACCCATTGAGAGTATTCAACAGACCAAGAATGGGCTGGTGAGTCACAGGGGGGAGGTGTGGATCTACACACACGATCCCAAATTCGATTAGCACATGAGTTTACAAGAGACAACCAGGTGTGTTTACAAAAGTACCCTGGCAAACACATGAAAGGATGCTCAACATCACTAATCATTAGAGAAATGCAAATCAAAACTACAATGAGATATCATCTCACACCAGTCAGAATGGCCATCAGCAAAAAATCTACAAACATAAACGCTGGAGAGGGTGTGGGGAAAAGGGAACCCTCTTGCACTGTTGGTGGGAATGTAAATTGATACAGCCACTGTGGAGAGCAGTATGGAGGTTCCTTAAAAAACTAAAAATAGAATTACCATATGACCCAGCAATCCCACTACTGGGTATATACCCTGAGAAAACCATAATTTGAAAAGAGTCACGTACCACAATGTTCATTGCAGCTCTATTTACAATAGCCAGGACATGGAAGCAACCTAAGTGTCCATCAACAGATGAATGGATAAAGAAGATGTGGCACATACATACAATGGAATATTACTCAGCCGTAAAAAGAAACAAAATTGAGTTATTTGTAGTGAGGTGGGTGGACCTAGAGTCTGTCATAAAGAGTGAAGTAAGTCAGAAAGAGAAAAACAAATACAGTATACTAACACATATATATGGAATCTAAAAAAAAAAAAAGGTCATGAAGAACCTTATTTTATAAAGGAATAAAGACGCAGACCTACTAGAGAATGGACTTGAGGACACGTGGAGGGGGAAGGATAAGCTGGGACAAAGTGAGAGAGTGGCATGGACATATATACACTATCAAATGTAAAACAGATAGCTAGTAGGAAGAAGCCACATAGCACAGGGAGATCAGCTCGGTGCTTTGTGACCACCTAGAGGGGTGGGATAGGGAGGGTGGGAGGGAGGGAGGCGCAAGAGGGAGGAGATATGGGGATATATGTATAGCTGATTCACTTTGTTATAAAGCAGAAACTAACACACCATTGTAAAGCAATTTTACTCCAATAAAGATGTTTAAAAAAAAAAAGTACCCTGGGCACAGCCTCTGGACCAAGTAACCTACCCTTTGTGGGCTGCTCTATCACTGCAGTCCCATCAACACACGTGCGAGCAAAAGATAGCCTGAAATTTCAACTGATTATACCAACATGGGATGACCAGTCAGAGGCTAATGTGTGGAATGTTCCTACAGAGTCAGGGAGGATGTGAGTCATGACTTCACGCATCATTTAAACAAGGCATGTGTAGATTCTTTTAAGCATTTGCCATAAATGGCTCCTTATATCACCATCTGTTCACTTTAGGTACAAGAAATATTATAAGATCATTCTTGTTACATAGATTTCCAGTTTGCAGTTTTGAAAAGCATTTCTCCTATCTTTTGAGAAATGTGCAAATAAGTAAGAAGAAATGGGCATTTTCTTTTACAAACTATACTTGCAATGGTGTTAAGACAATCTCTCTGTCAGCTGGCCCAACTCCAGGGACTGAGTCTCTCTCAGGGAGCCTTGAAAATCCTAGTGTAATCCTAAAATGTGGATGTTGACTTTGAAAGTCTAATTTAACTGACAGGTGTGTGAAATGGCACATAGAAAACTCCCCATTGGGGACAGTAAAAATGCTGGGGAGTAACAGTTAAGGAGAATGACAATGATATAACCTCACTTATTTTCTCATTATATATGATCCTTTTCTAACACAGAAATTTATTTTTGTGATACGTAAGATTGTACTCACATTTATAAACACCTGTTTTTAAAGTAAATGTCAAAATTACACAGACTGGAAAGTCTGCCTTCTGGGAAAAACTGACATATAACACACATTACTTCTGTGGGGCGGCGGGGGGGGGGGGGGGAAGCAACCCTCTCTTTAAATGGGAGATGGCAGTGTTCTACCTTTGAACTATGGATATATTAACTTCAAGCCAATGAAATTCTGAAAAGAAAACACAGTGATGAGAAAAATCATAATGCTGAAAGAGTTTAATAATTTGTTCTATTTTGCATATAAATTCTGTGTATGCTAATGTCTGACTTCACTCAATGTCACATTAATCAAAGGTCACAATGTTTTAAAGCACTAAGATTTTAGCATTACTTCAGGATAAGAGAAGAATAAGAAAATAACTAAGTTTGCAAATATGAAGAAAAACTTTAGTTTTATTTTAGGGATCCTCTGCCTGAATGTGCAGTTCTGAAAAAGCTGCTATTTTAAATAAATGATAAACCCCTTATATCTTGGCTCATGGAGCTTCATGTTCACTGAGTCTAGAGAAGTTGATACCATTTGCAGGGTCCAGGAAGAGGGAATCAGATTATGAGCAGTGAGCACCTGCGTCCTCTGCGCAATTCAGAGGCGCTCTGCCCCCTGGTGGACTGTTCAAGCATAGGCTTTGAGAAAGGGTTTGGAAGCCTCATTTCCCGCCCCCTTCTCCTACTGGCCTCTTCTCATCTGAAAACTCCAGTAGAAGCCCCAAGTTGAAAGCTTTTGCCCATTCGTTTCGGTTAAAAATTTCCTTTGATATAATAATAAAAACCCTCGGCTACCTAATCAGCCCTGCACGGCTAAAATAAGAACTATATGAGATCAACGTGTTATCGTTGGTTATCATGGCTTTCCATAGGTAAGAAAAAAGCAGAGAAGTGGAAAATGAGACACTGAGGAGAGACGTGGAAGCGGTGAGGGCCTTTGGAGTCTGGGAAACAACTGGAAATCTCTGGACAATAAAGAGAAAAGAGAGTTTTAAAATGACTGAGAGGGGCTTCCCTGGCGGCGCAGTAGTTGAGAATCCGCCTGCTAATGCAAGGGACACGGGTTCGAGCTCTGGTCTGGGAAGATCCCACATGCCACGGAGCAACTAGGCCCATGCGCCACAACTACTGAGCCTGCGCGTCTGGAGCCTGTGCTCCGCAACAACAGAGGCCGCGATAGTGAGAGGGCCGCGCACCGCGATGAAGAGTGGCCCCCGCTCGCCGCAACTAGAGAAAGTCCTCACACAGAAACGAAGACCCAACACAGCCAAAAATAAATAAATAAATTAAAAAGTCAAGCATTTGAAGCCCTTTAAAAAAAAAAAAAAAATGACAGAGAGGGTGCTCCAGGAAATGAGGTGCTCCAGGAAATGAAATGTTCGGCAGTTCCCTCTGGGCCAGCAGAACCACAGCAAACCGTCTCTTCTGCTCCCTTTCGGCCTCTTGGCTGTGTGTCGCCAGCCCAGGGGGTAAGTCTGAAAGGCTCCAAGCCTCAGTTGCTTCTAGCTTAGCCATGTTTCTCCCATTTGGGCTAGTTTGGTCTTCCCCAGTGCAAGCTTTCTCAAATAGCCCTTAAGGTTTTCTCAGCTACAGGTGCCCTGCACCCACAAAGAAGGCCGTGACAAAATCATGGCTAAAGAGGAAGCATCCTCTGCTGAGAGCTTAGAAATCTTGATAAGCGCTTTACGTGTACAGGCTCTAAGCCTTTGCAACAAAGCGCAAACCACACAGCGATAACAAGCTCTATGTGCAGCTCAAACCTAGAACTTCCCGATTCCAAAAGCTATGTTTTCTGTCTACTTCTCCAGTGCTCAGATAGGTTGGTCTCCTCCTCTTAGGTCTCCCCCAGGCCTGCTTCTAACTCAGGTCCTCCCTTTCCTTTTTCTGTATTTCAAGCACCATGTAGTACCTTGGAATCTAATTCCCCAGCCTAGAGACTAAACATTCCTTCTAAGAATGCTGATCTGGAAAACCCCTGGGATAGTGGAACTGACTTGCCCTCTTTGCAGACTGTGTCTAATTCCTTTTAAAATCTTCCTCCGGATATAAACTAAATCCCTCAAATTGTGGCAGTACTTGTACCAGAGTATCATTTGTCATCAGCTTTTCTCTCTTGAAGGTTCAAACTCCTAATTGCAACCCAGAATCCAGTGAACCAGTCTTTCCATAATAATAGAATTACCACCCAATGCTTTTTAGGACACAAAAAAGGACTTTTATTTCATTATTTTCCTAAACTTCATTTTGAATTACACATGTTTTGAAAGGTGGAAAAGGCAATCTGCAGTCACATTAACTCCATCAAATACACATAATCTGAGTTTTTGCTGCTTCAGTGAATTACAGTCCACTCAGGGTTTCCTGACGCAAGAAGATAATACTAAGATAATAGAGAGGAAGAATGAAGAAGATTGGTCTGTAGAAAATGTGTTGAAGTCAATAACTGTTCATTCATAGGTGCAGTGTCCATTCTTAGAAAGGAAACTCTAAAATTCCTAGAAACACAAGACAATATTGGTATTTGGGGATGAACACACATTCATATATTTGTGTGAAATTTTGTGCAGTTCAACAGTATGGAAAATGTTATTTGTTACCACAGCCAATGAAAATATACTTTCATTTCTATGACGGTTAAATATTTCCATCTCCCATATAATGTTCTGCAAAAAAGCCATACTATGCTATAGGCAGCAGTAACTGAAAAGGCGCTTAACAGTCTTAACTACATACCCCTAGGATGAAAAATACACTTTGCATAATCATGTGCGATGGTGGATGAGAAGTCTGGATCTCTTATAACTACAAGGGTTTACAAGCTTCTACTTCATACAGTATGACCCCAATCCAGCCAAATAGTCAAGCAAAAATTTAGGTAGGTCATCTATAAGTGGCAAACAACCCGTTTGACTAAATTGACCATGTTTTGTTAATAGGAGGACACAATCATTGCAGGTGCCCTATACAGAAATTACTTGTAAATGGCTATTGGTTTCAATTAATTTTGCCCTCTTAGGCTCCTAGAAGTTGGCTTAATTGCTTCTTAGGCCCAAGAAAAAGCCTTAACAAAAAGACAAACATATTAATAACATAAAAATAAATATCACGCTCTGTGCACAGTCTTCTCGGTAGTAAGCTAGATTTCTCCATGGGAGAAATGTCACAAAAAATGAACAGACAGACGTGGGGATACAGCAGAAATTTAGGATTACCTAATGCCTACAATTTTCTCTTACTCCAGTGACAGGTGTCAATGTTGATCAAAATTTTCTTTTGTACTTAGTTTACGTGTGAATCTTGGAACAGGATATTTTCAAGAGTCATTACGCCAGAGTAAAGGGCTGCACAGCAGGGAAGCAGTGTACTTCAGCTCAATACATCTATTGTCTGACAGTCTGGACTGGGGAGCTTCAAGCAGGGAGTGAATCCATTTTACAAAGACAACTTGTTTCTGCAGACAAAAGGTATCACCTGCAGAAAGCTCTCTAAAGAACGGAGTGTGAATCTTCTTTGGCATAATAAATGTTCCACAGACATTCATTTTTCATGCAGGTAATCCTTGGGGGCTACTCCATTTTATTCAGATCATGCGTATTTCATCTATTAGTGTGTGATCTTGCCCTGTGTCGGGGAGTCCTCAGAGTGAATTTGAGATAACAACTAAGTATTTTTAGAATTTGAAAAAAAAAAGAGATAAATGTAAAGTATTACTGATAGTATGTATTTTCATTGAAGTGTCAGGTCAATGACAAATTTCCAAGGTTCAAAAGCTTGTTAGTTCCCTGGTTGCCCAGTAAGTCTGAGGTTTGGTTCCGTGAGTTACAGGAAAACAGGCTCAACGTTAGCTTCTCTAAGCTTTTTGAAAGTCCTTGCATGTCCTTTTCTAATAATCTTTGTTCCTACTCAAACTTCAATAGCAAGGGAAAAGAAACAGGTTTTTATCTTTAACATGGTTTTTAGAGGTTTTACTATTTTGAAGATTTTTGGAGAAAGGAGCTAGTTCTATTGGTTACTTTACATGTTAGCACACAAAGGAATTACAGATGGGAAGGAGAGTGCAAATGACTGTCAGAAAAAAGTCTCATGCATTTAAGATTTTTTACAAGTCGAAATATACATCCTCCTGTTGCCACCCATTCCTTAGTTGTATAAGAACCATTTCCATCTCATCTGTCTCCTTCATTGCTCACTCAATTGGGATTAAAAATACTTTTCTTGCAAAGGAACTTATATATCTTGTACCCATCAGTTTCATCAGTGGCGTTAATAAGAAATATAGCAGCAGCTTGGGTTGAGTCACCCATCATAGCCCCCATTTCTGGGGATTTCATGGTGTAAAATGACAGGTACATGAAATTAGGAGGAAAAAGCAATCTGCAGACTTTGGCACTAGCACACGTAACATTTTGTTTGAGTTGTTAAGGAATGAGGTTTGACAATCACTACACAGGAATTACAAAATTAGAGATCTGCAGACAACAAACAATCATAGGCATTGGTTTTCAGCTTAATGCCCCCATCCACCCCCCACCCCATATAGTTTCAATTATAATAAAAATAGAGATCTTAACATCAGAATTTTGCTGTTAACTCTTCAAGCCACACGTAGGGTTTGAAGCACCAAATCCACAAGTTTCTCCAATCAAGTTTAAATGAACAAAAACTGAATGAAGACTGAAGGGTGCCAAAGTAACTGTTCTTAAGCGAAGCTGTAACACAAAGTTCTCCCCCAAACACAGGGTATTAGTGTCTAGTTCAAGTACTGCCAGGCTGTATGTAGATCATGTCTCAGACAGGCTCCAGACAAGAACGACAAGTACTTCTGGTTCTAGGGGGCATCATCTGTGATACCAAAGCAGGGCAGGGATCCCTTTTCTATCATCGATTTTCTGAAAGTTGCAACCCCCCTTGCGATGGGCTGTGGCAGGGTCGGTGCTGAAACTGGGGTTGGAGGGGAGAAAGTGAGCCCCCTCCTCAGCTGTTTGAACAGTTCTCCTTTAGAGCTCTCGCAGGGCTGTCCTGGCTTCTCAGGATCCATTGCCCTTGCTCAGAAGAGAGCCTCACTCCGACCCAGTAACAGTCAAAGAGTCGACCTACCTGTGGAACCAGACACAGCATGGTCCCCCAAAGGCCGCTTAGGCGACCCCACTGCAATGGACAAGTCAGCTTGTGCACTTAAAGCGTATCAGTTTATGGAGCGCTTGTTTGAAGTCCTCGTTGGACATGGTATAGATGATGGGGTTGATGAGGGAGTTGACATAGCCCAGCCACGTGAAGAAGTCAAAGATGGCCTGGTGGAACCAGCAGGCATCCTTGCAGATAGGCATCACCAGGGAGATGATGAAGAAGGGCAGCCAACACACGATGAACGCTCCCAAAATGATTCCCAGGGTCTTGGTGGCTTTGCGCTCCCTAGCGGCCATGAGTTTCTTCTTCTCCAGCAGGGCGTCGGAGACTCGCACTTTGACTTGGTTCACGTGCACAGGAGACCCCGATTCGCTGGGTAAGTCTGCAGCCCGCGAATTAATGGAGGTGACGGAAGACGTGGACCCGGGCGAGTCAGTAACCAGCTGGGCTCGGGTCAGACGCTTGCCGGTTCTGTTGGGCGTCTGTTTCAAAATCCGGGAGCGGGCTTCCACGTAGATGCGGCCATAGAGGGCGATGAGCAGCAGGGTGGGGAAGTAGAAAGCGCCCACCGTGGAGTAGACAGTGTAGAGGATGTGATCTGTGTTCACCACGCAGTTCGACACCTCCTCCTCGGCTTTGGCCTGACGCCAGAGGAAGGGCGGCAGCGAGATGGAGATGGAGAAGACCCACACGAGCGCGATCATGACCGCCGCCCTCTTGGGAGTCCTTTTAGCCGAGTACTCCACGGCGTCCGTGATCGCCCAGTAGCGGTCCAGGGCGATGACACAGAGGTGCAAAATGGAAGCAGTGCAACAGGTGATGTCCGATGACAGCCAGAAGTCGCACACCACCTGGCCCAGCGTCCAGCGTCCCGTGACCGTGTACATGGTGCTGACGGGCATGACCAGGATGGATACCAGCAGGTCGGTGACCGCCAGGGAGGCGATCAGGTAGTTGGCGGGGGTATGCAGCTTCCGCGTCCGGTACACAGTGGCGATCACAAACGCATTGGAGAGCGTGGTGGCCAAGGTGAAGAGCGCCAGCAGCACGACCAGTACTACTTTCCAGGGCAGGGCTATGGAGTCCTGGTAAATGTAGCTCTCGGCGCTGCAGTTGTGGGAGGGAGCAGCAGAGACGTTGGCTTGCGAAAGCCCCGTCTGGGAGCTCACGGACAGCGGCGGGGCACACTGAGCGCCCGCTTCCTCCATGTCTCTCCAAGCGCAGCTCTCGGGCATGGAGAGGACGAGGACGAGGAAAGGACCGCTGAAGGGACCAGAGTCTTGTCCCCTGGTGGCTAGTCGGATCCGTGGGTTCCTCAATTACTCCTCCACCCAGGTTCCCAGGTGAACCTAGAGGTCAAGGGCGAGGCAGACGAGGCCGGCGGGCGCGTCCCCTGCACTTCGGGGCGCCCGTCGCTGCCGCCGCGTTTCTGGCTGTTCCTCTCTACGCCCCGTCTTAGCCCCGGGTTGCTAAGGGCTGGTCCACAGAGCCCCGCTGCGCTCCGGCTCCCACCGGGGCGTCTAGAGGAGGAGGCTGTGGTTTTGTTTGAGGAGGGAGCATCGGCCAGGTGGGAGGTCTTACCCCAGTTGCTCGGGGCTAAGCGTCTCCTAAACCGGGCGCTCCGGGATCTGCAGACTCGGCCCGCACGAGTTTCCTAGCTGTCGAGACCAAATCTTGCAGGCCAGCGAGAGGTCCTGATCTTGCATTCCCGCCCTCCTCCCCAGGCTGGGGCAGTTTTCCTGCGGCGGCCGCGGTCGCCAGAGCTGGGCGGGGTGAAATCTGGGAGCCGCGCTGCGCCGCGCCTCGCGCCGGAGCTCTGACCGCCCTTCTTTTCACGCGCTGGCCACTCCGGCGAGCTGCCCCGCGGAGAAGGGGCCGCAAGAGGTGGGACTCGGGGGCTGGGGCTGCGGCTGCTCGCGCCGCGTCGCCGCCGCCACCTCGGTCCCACGGGCGCCGCTCGGAGCCATGCCGCTGGGCGCACGGGTCTGGGGGACCTGGCGCAGCGGGCGGGGAAGGGGCAGGTGTCTGGGGGAGCTGCAGGGACGCGGCATACGCCGGTCCGGGAGGAGCGTGTGAGTGGCGGAGCGGTCGGGCTCCTTTTATAGAGTCCAGGTCCGGTCCGCCGGAGCCGTGCAACTCTTGCCGTGCGGCGAGTGCCAACGCCGGCTCCCCAACACCTTCCCTTTTCCTCTCTCCCTCCCTCCTATCCTCCCGCCCGGTTCTCCTCCCCGCCAAGGAAGCTCCCGCCGGGTCCTATCGCCGTCTTCTCCAGGTCCCATCCCCTGGCCCCTCTCCCAATCCGAACACCCAGGAGCCGCGGTTCTGGCCGGAATGGGGTTGAGGGCGTCCTGTCCATGCTTCTATCTTCTTCCGAGCTTGCTGCACGCCCCTCCAGTTACACTCGCACCCTCAGCCGCGGGCACGTGCACAGCCTCACTAGGCTCCTTACTAGGTCCCTTACTAGGCTCCTAAGTACCGTCCCCCCCACCCCACCCCACCCCGACCCCAGTAGGCCCGGCCAGCGCTAGGTGGAGCCAGCCGCAGTCTCTGACCTCTCCACTCTGGAATTTTATCCAGCCCTGCGGGCCACACCCAAGTTAGAAGGAGGCGCCAGTAATATCGCCTTAGAAGGAAATGGCCAATACTGCATTTTATACTTCGGGATTCAAGTCATAAACTCTCGGTACAATACAAACTAATTTTTCATATCTGATTTTAGGAATCTGTGCTTTCCATTTAATCCCTCCCCTTTAACTGTGAGTCGACAGGAAAGAAGAGAGAGAGAAAAAAAAACTGCAAAAATGTACAAGTATCACAAACACAAGCACACTGTGAAATTAAACCGTCCGCTCCACCCTCCCACTTCAGCCTCTCAGCAGTTCAGTGTCTCAGGAAAACAGTTTGCAGTGAGCGCGCTCGCTCCTACAGCCCGTCTAGAGAGGTCATCAGAATTCAAGAAACAAACGGGCTCTGGGACCACGACCACCAGCACCATCCGTGCGCCTCCTTCGGCTTCAACAAATACATCGGGGTATCACCCATACGCGGCTCCAAGCAATACCAGTACCTCGGTCCCATGACCCCGGAGCAGGTGCTCTGTACCCGTTCCTCCTCCATCCCTAACAGAAACACATGTAGAGTAGAAGTACAAGTCAGAGAACATTTAAAGAAAAGTACCAGGAAAGGACACCGTATTTTCAACCGTGAGAGCTAAGTGATCCCAACTGCGAGTTCCAAGCGTCTAGCTCCGTGTTTGGCAGCTAGAGTGCATTCAATAAAAACGACCTTATAATTGCACTTATCAGGATAAGTGTAAGCACATTTTAAAGAGAATTATTCAGTTTGGGGCCGGAGATTATCTTGCCCGTTCAGTTTAGAAGAGTCATTGAGATCCTTCGAAAGAAGAGCTTTTTACCCAAGGTGACACAACCCTAACCCCAGTTCCCTTGATTCCCGCGTCTCTAAGCCAACCAGACGGGCAAAAAATCTAGTGCCTGCTCTATGCTGGGAATTCTTCTAGGCACCTGGGTTGTAAAGGCCAATGGGGTAGACCCAGACCCAGTTTTCAAGCAGTTTACATTCTAGAAGAGGCAGGCATGCAATAATAACATGAACAGGTAAATAATTAGCATACTTTCATATAGCGTTAAGTGTTATGAAGAAAATAAAACACATTCATGTCTTGAGAGTGAGGGTCCTTCTTTAGGTGGAAATTCTCCAAAATCGTCCTCTGGCTGCAGTCTGGGCTGCAGCAGCCAAGCTGGGTATAAAGGCACCACCCTCTCTGGCCTCTCCTGCCTTCCCTAGTGCCCAGCATCGCTCCGGTAAATTTAAGCGTCATTTGCACCGCATCTTAAGGGGTCCTGCCCATCCTTCCACCCCACCCACCTACATCAGGCCGCTGGCGAGTTAACTTATTTTGCAAACTGCAGAGCTCTCTTAGAAACCGCAGCAAAGGAAAGCGAAGCAGGCGAGCCTAAACCACTAGGCGGAGGCGTTAGTCAGGACGGAGCAAAAGTGGGTGTGGGCGCTGGGGGCAGGCGGCGTGAGGGGAACGGGCAGGAAACTGTTTTCCCGCTACCTTAGGGGAGCGGGGCAAGGTTAGAGAGAACTGCTGAAGGGATGCGGGGAAGAGGAAGGCAAAGAGGAATGCTAGAGGCTGCAAGCAGCCTTTCCTTTTGCAATTTAATTGCTCCTCCTCGGGCTTGGCTTTAGCGAAGTGGGGAACCTGTGGATTTCTCCAGCCACGCCTTCGCTGCTTCGCGAGTCCCGGACCCTGAGTGCAATCTACCACCACTGGGAGGAGTTTGATTTTTCCTCCTTTGGTTAAGAATTTGCGTGAACACACCCAGCCATCACACGGATGGGATTTTGGCAGAATTTAGTGGAGAACCGTCCTTCATTAACTTGGCTCCCTTGTTTCACTCACTTTTTTTTTGCACTTAAAAACATATAAAATATAGATATTTGCACATGAGTGCATGTTTGTGAAACACTCCAGAGACCAGGAAATCTTTAAAGTCGCCTCTGCCAGGGTCGCCCCTGCGGAGGAGGGTCCCTTGGCCGCTCTGCAGTCCGCAGCCGCGCTGGGCAACGTCCCTTCAAGTCTGCAGGAAATTCAGCCGACACAGACTCAGCTGGAGGGGCAAAGAGGGAACCGAGGTGGGGTACTGAGCTTCTGCTTGACTACCGGGCACTGAAACTGCGAATTAATGTGCTCCCCTCATCAGCTCCAAGCAAGCGGGGTGGCCTTGCAGCAGAAACTGGGGAGGTGGGGGATAACGCTGCAACTGCAGCGACGCCTGTGATTAGACACGAAACCTGAGAAGGTGCTCTGCAGAGGGACCACAGAAGAATCGCCCCTCCAAGAGACCGAGCCTATGCTAGAAGGAAACGCTACCGCTGCTGCCGCGAAACACGAGGCGCGGTCCTCCGGGGTTGCAGCGCAGCGCTAACGAGACCCGACGCAGTGAAGACAAGCCCCTTCCACCTCCACGCAGCCCCAACAGACACCCGGTAGAACGTGCTGCAGCTCAGCTCTGGCTTGGCTGGAAGCCAGCCAGCCCTCTGGTCTGTGCGCTTGCAACATCCCTAGACTCTTTCCTGCATCTCCCAGAAAGAGACTTTAACTCCAGGGCACAGGAGCAAAGAACTTCCTTGTGAATTTTATCTTTGCTTTGCAGAAAGAAGAAGAAGAAAAAAAAAAACAAACCTGGAACACTCACGCTCTCGTCGCTTTGCTCTTTTGATAAAGCAAAGTGCAACTTCACACTCTGCATCCCCACCAGTTGAAAAATCCACAAGCAGTCCCTAACCACAAAGTGTGAGGACCTGGCAAGCTACTTCTTGCAGATTCTGCTTCCTCTATCTATGGCCATGTTCTTTTTTGTTTGCTTGCTTTTTTTTTTTTTTTTTAACCTCCACCCAGGAAATGGGCAGCAGGAGGTGACCGTGAGCTCTGTACATCCTCATGCACGGTGGTAGCCTGTTTTTAGGTTTCTCTTATATTTCTTCCAGTAACGATTCCTTAAGAAGAATACTGGTAGTAATGAAAGTTACCTCTTACTTATGTCTTGCTTGAAACTATGGAGATGTTCCGATAAATGAACGTTTACATACATACAGATGTATACATACAATTTTTGCAGACAACCTCTGGGGTTTACCAGACCTTCTGAGGCTCAGATCCCTCTCCATATTATTGACCCAACACTGGGCTTTTGACTTGGTATCCGTGTCACTGTACTTATGTGTTCTGTGCTCCTCAAGGGGTCTTTAAGCCAAATAATAAAAATGGGTGCTTTATTCTCTAAGTGCCAGGCTGGCATAAATTAATGCCTGAGAATTAGTAACTCTGCTACATGACTGTGTATGAATACAAATATTGTATAAGCTATATCTGCATTTAAAGAAGAATGCAGACAAAAATTAGAGCACGTATATATAACTTAGACATGTTCTAATGCCTGTGTCTGTAGTAACAGCCACTTTGCTACTTCCAACAGATACCCACAACAGGTAGGTTACCGCTGGTTCAAAGCTAGCCCAGTTCCAACTAGAAAAAGAGTCAGCTCCCAACTCAGATCTCAGTCATGTATTACCTCACTGAAGACCTAGGTTTTAGAAGATAATATCTAACCTAAAGCTTATAGTAACATAAGCAAGGTTGCGTGGGGGAGAAGAGCACTGATTTTTTTTTTTTTTACAAAGAGCAGGTTTTGGCAATAATAAGAAATCACTGAATAGGAAAACAATGCCAGCAAATCCACCAAAGTTGAGAACAGCTTGCTGCCACCAGCAGGCAGTTCTGTGCAGGATGAAGTCTCTCCTAAAGAATGAAATCCAAGAATTTAATAGTGAAACTGTCCACTGGCTTAAGGAAAGAAGCAACAGAAATTGGGTTTTGCCTTATTTTCAGACTAGGAAAAATTGCATCACTGTGTGATTCTTTCCAGTTTTGCAAAAAACCAAGCCAAGCTATTTTACTGCTTCTTCATCTGTAAATAACGAGTAATAAGCACCGTCTTTTATTGAGGGCTGTGTGCTAGCTATACCTGCATGTTCCACGTACATTCTCCCACTTAATTCCTATAACAGCACTAGCAGTGTCATGATCATCTTCATTTTCTGGATGAGGAAGCTGAAGATTAGAGAATTTAAGTAAGTCTGCCGACAGCTGGAGAATGATAGAACTAGCCTCTCTAATGTCAAGGTCCTTCTCTTTACCAACAGTCTACACC
This sequence comes from Delphinus delphis, assembly GCF_949987515.2. Lineage (NCBI taxonomy): Eukaryota > Metazoa > Chordata > Mammalia > Artiodactyla > Delphinidae > Delphinus > Delphinus delphis. Next base: position 75,893,281 of record NC_082696.1, on the reverse strand, counting down.
CAGTCAGCCAGGCAACTCAGCACTGGCAGCCCTTTTAACCATCCTGCCGGTGGCTTTATTTCATCTCACTTGTGAAGTGGCATCAATGCTGATAGCTATTTAAATCTCCAGAGTAGTCTTTGGTTAGGTGCCTATACATCTTTTTCTGGGGCGGGGGGGGGGGGGGGGGGGGCGGTGGTAACGGTAAAATTCAGGTAGAGAATTGTGCACCATGATTATGTTTAGCCAGTTAATCATCACTTCCTAAGTAGCACGGTTGGGTGATCACATACCACATACCACATATTCTGAAGTCCACAGCCCAAACAGTTTGACTTCCTTTCCTGGTCCCATTCAGTTACCTTCAGGGTTCACTTTTTTTTCTTTTCTATCTCATCTACCGTTTTTTTTTTCTCCTCTTCATTATCCTTCTCTGTCTTCTCATCCTTAATCACTTCCCCCTAAGCCTGACACACATATGCATTAAATAAAAAACAAAACAATAAATTAAACCTTTTACAGTTTGTTTGGAATACGTTAAATACAGTGACACTCCCTGTTCTCCATTTTTAACTATGTTAATGTAAATATCAGTTAAAAAAAAAACTAAAAAAATTGAACTGCTAAGTCTGTTGAATGTAATTAACTTTTTTCCCACCAGTGGGTCAGTCAGTGACTTAACCAAAAAAAAAAAAAAAAAAAAAAAAAAAGAGGGCTTTTCCTTGAAAGGAAATTATTCAGATCAAAGTTCTTTAAAGGACATCTTATCAACCAGATATCAGCAGTTTGGCAAGTTCATCTACTAACAACTTGCCAAAACCAGGAATATAAACAAAATGAATCTAGATTCCTATGTACTAAAATTTTTGCCCTTTATGCATGAAAGAGTTCCTCCCAGCCCCACTCAGATCTTATTTGTATTTTTTAAATTTTTTTATTTTTAAAATTTTTATTGGAATATAGTTGATTTACAATGTTGTGCTAGTAATGTACAATGTGTACAGCAAAATGAATCCGTTATACATATATCCATTCTTTTCCAGATTCTCTTCCCATATAGGTTATTACAGAGTATTGAGTAGAGTTCCCTGTGCTCTACAGTAGGTCCTCATTAGTTATCTATTTTATATATAGAAGTGTGTGTATATGTCAATCCCAATCTCCCAAATTATCCCTCTCTACCTTCCCCCCTGGTAACCATAAGTTTGTTTTCTACATCAGATCTTACTTCTTCTTGCTTTACATACACCTCTAACATGTTTGGCTATGTGATTTCCAAGGCCCCTGAAGATCAGAAGCATCACCTTAGAAACGGATGAGAAATTATGTCAGGTAAACATATTGAATGCATGACAATGTCACAGCTGTTATCATTATTGCAAAATAGTTGGGAGAATCCAGGGTAAACTTTAAAAAATAAAAACCTAAAATAATGACAATAATATTATTACTTGTATTAACACATTTGTTTTTTTAAAGTCTTTATTGAACTTGTTACAATATTGTTTCTGTTTTATGTTTGGTTTTTTTGTCCCCAAGGCATGTGGGATCTTAGCTCCCCAACCAGCGGATCAAAACCCACTCCCCCGGCATTCGAAGGCAAAGTCTTATCCGCTGGACCACCAGGGAAGTCCTTAACACATTTAATAGCATGAAGTATAGTATTAACTCAGACATTTATTACAAGTGATGGAAAACCAATTTAATCATACCTAAAAACAAAAGAGAATTTGCTTCAAGGAGAGCTGGACCCCTCAAAATCAAAAGAGGAGGGCTCCCCTGGTGGCACAGTGGTTGGGGGTCCGCCTGCCGATGCAGGGGACGCGGGTTTGTGCCCCGGTACGGGAGGATCCCACATGCCGTGGAGCGGCTGGGCCCATGGGCCATGGCCGCTGGGCCTGCGCGTCCGGAGCCTGTGCTCCACAATGGCAGAGGCCACAACAGTGAGAGGCCCACATACTGCAAAAAAACCAAACCAAAACAAAACAAAAAAATCAAGAGAGGAATTGAGCCACCAGCCACCTTGGACCAGGAAGGAATGCAGCCAAGCCTTAGGAACCATCCTCACTACGGACACCATCACGACTCTCCTTTTTCTGTTGGTTCTTGTCTGTGTGTTGACTTTTTTCATCTATTTCACTGTAGACAGGCTTTCTCCACATTGTTGAAAACACAATCATTAATACCTTTTGAGGATTACATTTTAAAGCTTCAATCATCTTGTAGAAACTAATTTGAATCCGTTCCAAGTTCAGAACTTCCGAGAAATGGGTTCTGCTTCTGAATAAAATGTAGACCATGACAGGTCAACATTCTGAAAGTAACAACTAGAAAGGCTGAAAAACTGTGGAAGCAAGAAGAATTAGACAAACTAAAATCCCAGAGAAGGAAATGTATTTCCTTGAGGAGCTGATGATTGCTGCCTGTTTTATTTCCTTGAGGCATTTGCTAGTTCTGGACACAGTCTGTGGATTAAACTTGGTCCCGGCAGAGGGATTCTACTGGGAAAAGAGAAGCAAAGCTTCTGATAGTCATTAGGACCAGTGTGACAATTTTGAATCTAGAAGTGCCCCAAATGCATGGCCAGTTTTCTTTGTGGACATTTGCTATGTGTTGCAGCAAAACAGGAGACCAAGGAAGTGGGTAGGAAAATTCTAACAGGCAAATTGAAATCCCCCAGTTTTGGAGTGCTTAGAAGAAAAACTCTCTCTAGGGAGAAGGAGGCCTACATTAAACATAGACTGAAGATGCAGAGAGACAGAGACCTTCCAGGCTCTCAATCAAAAGGCCAGGATGGCAAAGCCCAGAGAAGAGGATACATCACAGACGGCCTGAGTCTAGTTGTAAATCAGCCTGGACACAGCTTGATGTCTAACCGGTCAATGTAGTCAGTTCTACATGCATTCTGCCTAACGTAGGAAAGGGTGAATGCTCTCTGGACAAAATCATACCATTTGGGGCCTCTAGAGTCCATTTATATACAATATCTGATTGCAATTTAAAAATGATACATGCACAGAGGTAATAAAAATGTGACAAGTAATAATAACTAGAAAATCAAGACAGCAGAAGTAAATCCATACACAATCCAGATATTAGAGTTAGCAGGAAAGGACTTTTTTAAACTGTCATAAGAGGGTGTGGAGAAAAGGAAACCCCCTTACGTTGTTGGTGGGAATGTAAATTGGCGCAACCACTATGAAAACAGTATGAAGGTTCCTCAAAAAACTAAAAATAGAGTTGCCGTATGATCCAGCAATCCCACTCCTGGGCATATATCCAGACGAAACTACAATTCGAAAAGACACATGCACCCCAATGTTCATAGCAGCACTATTTACAATAGCCAAGACATGGAAACAACTTGAATGTCCACCGACAGATGAATGGATAAAAAAGATGTACATATATGCAATGTACCACTACTCAGTCACAAAAAAGAACGAAATAATGCCATTTGCAGCAACATGGATGGACTTAGAGATTATCATACTAAGTGAAGAAAGTCAGAAAGAGAAAGAAAAAAACCATGTGATATCACTTATATGTGGAATCTAAAACATGACACAAACGAACTTATCTATGGAACAGAAATAGACATACAGACATAGAGAACAGACTTGTGGTTGCCAGGGGGGAAGGGGGGGGGGAGGGATGGACTGGGAGTTTGGGATTAGCAGATGCAAACTATTATATATAGAATGGATAAACAACAAGGTCCTACTGTATAGCACAGGGAACTATAGTTAATATCCTGTGATAAACCATAGTGGAAAAGAATATGAAAAAGTATATACATATATGTATAACTGAATTACTTTTCTGTTCAGCAGAAATTAACACATTGTAAATCAACGATACTTCAATAAATAACTTAAAAATAAAATAAAATAAGTGTCATAAAGTGTAGGAGACAAAGGAGACATGTCACATAATTTCTCAGTTTTGGTAAATGTTCCATGATTATGTTAGATGTTAACATAAGGGAAACTGGGTGAGGGGATGTAGGTATTCAATGTAATATTTTTACAACTCTTTTAAAATTCTGAAATTATTTCCAAAATTTTTTAAAGTTTTTACCTACGAGAGGGCTGAAAGATTTAGGATAATGGATCAGGGGTAAGCACGAGACTTCTTAATGAATACGTTTTGTGTAATTATGATTTTTGAACCATGTGTAAGTATGAACCATTAAGAAATAAATTTAATATTTTAAAATAAATATAAATAAGAGGAAAGATTTTTTTAAGGAATTTATTCTTAGCTACTCTTTAGATTTTGTCTGAAGATGTATATACACGGCTGTTCACGTGACATATGATGCAATAATATACACTATTAGAAGGAAGAGGTAGACAGATATCATTAATAAAGTAAAATAAATTAAAAGGATTTATGTAGAGTTTATTGCAGAAAGTATTCAGTCCTTAGGATCTCATATTCTAATTTAATATCAAAGTGAAGTTTCCATTACTACTGCTTATAAAGTACAAAATTACATCACCAGCTTTGCCAACAATAATTTAGAGAAAATGTAAATGCTTTGCCTTAATCAGACTCCTAGTAAATGTTCAATGAATGAGTCAGTGTTGCCTTTCTCTACCTCTCCTCTACAGACTTCAGATGGCCTTTGTCAGCAGAAAGGAAATAGGATGGAGCATGGTTTTATGGCAGCCTCTCCGTAGACTGAAATATACTTCGAGTACATGAAGTAATGAACAGAAAGAAACTGATTAGAGGGGCATAATGATAATAAAAACCTTTTCATGTGTTTTTTCCCTAAAATTGTATTTCCATGTTTAACTGAGAATCCAATTGTAAGTACAGGGTTTGGGTCTGCAGATTTGCAATTATTTAATTGTACAGAATAATTAAATATTTTCTCTTACTTGCATGTGCCATTGCATGCCAATTGCACACTACTGTGTACCTAAAGGTCAGATTTTTAAATTTGACCATATTTGCTAGTGAGGTTTAGCTGTTGACAGAGATACTAACGTGATTGTGCTCCTGGTATCTCTTCTGTGATAAGAGGCAGCTGCTCTATGGCATGCCATCCATCAGGCAATGGTTTCTTTATATTATATTTTTTGTTATTATTCTTCATATCTCAATTTACATGAATTTAAAATCAATTTGGCTGCCAAATAATGAACTGGGACACATATTCCTTTGTTATGCAGTTACTCCATGTGCTTAGGGAAAACACAATAGTCATGAGAAAAGCTAGGTCATATTTTCTTTAATGCCAGGTAACTTACAGCCGTGATTTGCTTCATGGATTTGCCAATGCCCAAATTAACTTTGCTCTCCTCATCAAGTCTGAGGATAAAGCTGGGTTTTATCAGCTTTTCATACAACTTTTCCAGATTCCTTCTGTGGATTTATAAAGGCTGATTTCTGACACCAGGGTTATGGAAACAGCTAAACAATTTGTTTTTATCAGTGCTTCCTACATAGTAAACATTATTTGATTGGATCAGTCCCTCTGAAATGTTCTTTTTCTCAATTTTGAATGGGAAATTCTAGATTAAAGTGTTGATTTCTCTTGCTGGAAAATTTTACTTTCCTATCAAATTTGTGCTCTATACTCAATTTCCTATTCTCATTAGACTATACTTTCATCACGTCTCGGTCTCTTTGTGTCCCAGTGGAAGGACATTTTTTTCCTGGATGTTTTTGCGTGGTGTTTTTGTTATTGTTGTTGTAGTATTTGCCTGTGTGTGCAAATGTGTGTATTAAATTTTTGGTTTCACTGAATAAGGACTTACAGATTAAGAATTCCCTAGTACCTCAAATCCCTTATGCAAACTTCTTTTTGAAGGGATGTTTCATTGAGCTTATGTTAAGTTTAAGCTATTGAGTTTAAAACAGAATACCTAAATGAATTTTCATTTCATTTGAAATATTTGGGGGAGAACAATGTGTTATTATTTTTGTACCTAGTTTCAGTGCTGAATAAGTTTCAGGGTCTCTGCTGCCACACAGATCTGAAGGCTGAAGAATCACTCCTTCATACAGCTAAAACCCTTTCCCAGCACGCTTTTTGGAAAGCTCTGCTTTTGTATCCCCATCCAGTAGTTACTTTTCAAACATCACAGATGTTAGACATTTCAATGTTCCTTGTCAAAAGTCTCAGGTTCATTCACAGGAGCAAATGGCTTCAACTAGTCAGAAAAGGCAATCATGCTAGAGCAGGGTTTTGGGGGCCCACTGCTGCACTGTGGAAAGATCTGAGCTGAGAGGTCTGAGTAGCTGTGGTAGGAAAGAAGACCTCGCTGAGTGGGCTTAGATGAGAACTACCAACCAATGTGGAAGTATACTACATTTCATCCAATCTAAGAAGTCATCAATGGTAAAAAGAACCATTATTTTATGTATCACTAAAAAAAAGAAAAATGCCACCAATTAAATTCACAGGGCTTCCTTATTATTTAGAATTTTATGTTACCCCATTGAAAGAGATCTCTAGACATGTGGAAATTTAGATGTTTAACTTATATGTCACTTTTTTGCATACATAAAAAAATGAAATTAATTGGTTGAGGCATACTCATGAATTTGTATTAAGAATGTCAGTCTTCTGAATCACTTTCAACATGCCATCAATTTTCATATTTTCTCACACATCATCATCTGTGTCACCCAGAGCATAAGTAATACAACATTTCTATGAGAGTATCGCACTGTTATCTCTGCTATTTTTCTCCAACGCAATATTCTGCTAGCTCTTTTTCAAGATGTGTAAAAACAAGTAGTGAGTGACAACCACATCACGACTCTCCCCAGTAATTATACAATACAACCTATTTCAGAGATGCTCAAATATGGAAAAAAATGTTCTTCTTAGACTTGATAAAATACAGTAAATTCAATATGTTTAACAGCTTGCATGACTATACTGGTCTGATGATTATCAGCCTTTCCTATATATTCATTACAATTGGTATTTACATAGTCTGTTTTGTGTGAGAAAATCAAAATACTTCTCAAGTATTAATAGCACATCTTCTAATTATAAATATTTAAAACCTATAAGTGATATTATGTCCAACTCAGAAGTCTGACAAAAATTAAAAATTTCATTGTTTATCTGCCAAGAGCTAGAATGAATATTACTAATCAAGAGAAGTTAGGTATAATTTTTGAATTAACGTTGTGAGTCTAACTTTGGTAATCTAAACTTTCATGAGTAAACTGGGAAAAATCCAAATTGAATACAATTTTTAAAACTATGATGAGAAAAAAATACTGTCCATCTAAAAACTAACAAAATAGCACAGAGAAGGAGTTTTTAAAAGGAAAAGGAAATTTGAGAATTGCTAGATACATCCAAAAAGATGTGTAAGAGCATGAAACTGAGGGAGATTGACGGAAGTGACTGTTTAATGTGAAGCCAGAGTTCCAAGAGACTTTTAAATGAGACAAGAATGCAAGAAAGCCTTAAAATATCAATACACAAGTCCATTCTAGAATTAAGAAAAAGCAGTAATGCCACAGAATACTGAATCAGTAATAGAAAGCACAGAATTAAGAATATCTTAGAATATAGAGAAAGAGAAGCAAGAGATGAAAAGGAAAGAAAGATGAGAGAGATCTATGGGGATTCTGGAGAAAGAAACCAGAAGACGTGCAACAATCAATGATACAAATGAAGAAAACTTTACTGCACTGAAGAAAATGTTTACTCACTGAAAAGTCTACTTATTGAAAGCACTTAGAAATTGTAGGCCAAATAATGAGAAAAGACATACATATAAATATAGCCCATCATGTTTATTTGTTTGATTTCCAGGATATACTATTTTTTTACATCCTGAAAGAACTGATGCAGAGAAAAATAAAACAGATTACCTTCAACAAGGGGATCAGTAGGGGATGTTTCTTTCATCAGTACTTCATCACCTTCCGGTGATGATGAAATGTCTGTAGAGTTCTGAGAGAATAAATTTTGCAAAAACAGATTTCTATATCCAGCCAAATTGCTTTTCAATATTGCTATACTGACAGATGAATGGATAAAGAAGATGTGGTACATATATACAATGAAATATTACTCAGCCATAAAAAGGAATGAAATTGGGTCATTTGTAGAGATGTGGATGGACCTAGAGTCTCACACAGAGTGAAGTTAAGTCAGAAAGAGAAAAACAAATATCATATATTAACACATATATGTGGGATCTAGAAAAATGGTACAGAGGAACCTATTTGCAGGGCAGGAATACAGATGCAGACATAGAGAATGGATGTGTGGACACAGAGGGGGAGGGGAGGGTGGGATGAATTGGGAGATTAAGCTTGACATAAATACACTACCATGTGTGAAATAGATAGCTAGTGGGAACTGTGGTATAGCACAGGGAGTTCAGCTCAGTGCTCTGTGATGACCTAGATGGGAGGGATGGGAGGGGCAGAGGGAGGTGCAAGAGGGAAGGGGATATATGTATACGAACAGCTGATTCATTTTGTTGTACAGCAGCAACTAACACAACATTGTAAAGCAATTATACTCCAATAATAATAAAAAAAAAGGAACATGAAGACAGACTTAGATATGCAAGAAATTATATACTTAAAAAAAATCAAAGCTATACTTAACTGAAAACTTTGGAATGTTATGTACCAAAATGTTAACCATTGATATTCTTTGGGTAGAAGGATTAGAAATGATTTTCACTTCCTTATTCTCTTTTGAATTGTTATTTGCATTTGAAATTAAGTTCGAATTGCTATTATTTCCAAAACTAAAACTAATTTTATTTTTAGAAGATATTCATTAAGCACCTTATAGCAATGTAGAAATTATATTGCTACACCATCCTAACCCTCAGAATTTATTTAATATTATGCATATTATGCACAAGTGAAACAAATTAGTTCAATTTTAACAGGTATTGAAATTACACGCTATCTCTTAAAAATAAAATTTACCCAAGGTAAAATCTGCATGTGAAACATAACTAAAACCCTTTTAAAATAAAGAGAGCTTATGTATAGATTATGTGCAAGTACCTGATTTGTAAACATATGTGCATCTATTGCTTTGTGATACTTTTAAAAATTATATTTAGTAATTGTAACTTATCACCGATATATTACAACCTAGAAAATTTGCGGCCTAGAATGTTTCCAGAAAGAATGGACTGATTTAAACATTACAAAATTTCACTGTAATTTCATGTTCATATTGACTACAAATTTGAGAAAAACGTTTTACATCTCACATTAAAGGTGAATGAGTCTCAAGAATAAGATGTCAGCTTATCATGAATTTCTAATTTTCTAAATACTGTCTTCAAAATCATAACAACATTTTATCTGTATTTGAATGCCATATCTCAATAAAAATATTTTATATCTGTCCAGTCTTGGATCGTTTTTATAGAAAGCCTTTTCCTCCAGGGAGCAGTTAAGAGGTTCTTGACAATTTACTGTTTTTATAAAGTAGTTTAAACATCAGCAAAACTTCATTAATAGTCAAATGTTAATATTTACTAACAAAATAGAGCAGAAATTCTAATGCTCTGTGGCTGTGTAAGGATAGGGGTCGTGAATGCCCACATGGATTCAGAACCAAGTAGGATGCTGGGATCGCAGTAGGAAATTCAGTAAATATTTGTATCATGAAACAGTAATAGCTATTCCAAAACGGAGCCAGGGGCATGAAGTTTATAATTGCTAGTATGGAGATGTTTATGAAGGTGTTCTAAAATTTAACATTTCTCATTTATCTTTACAAAAATAACTAGATTATCTTTTCTTTATCAGACTGATTAGGAGCTTTGAATCAGAAATTAAACTGATTAGTAAGAAGAAAGATAGAGTTTTGCTCATGGTGAGTATTTCCTATAAAATGGGCACTTATGTTAGTTTCTTATTACTGCTCTGCTAAATTCCTGCCACTTAGTGGCTTTAAACATTACAAATTTATACTTTTGTGATGTTGGAGGTCAGAAGTCCAAAATGGATCTCATGGAGTAAAATCCAGGTGTGGGCAGGATTGTATTCCTTCTGGAGGCTTTAGAGCAGTGGTCCCCAACCTTTTTGGCACCAGGGATGGGTTTCGTGGAAGACAATTTTTCCATGGACCAGAGGGTTGCGGATGGTTTCAGGATGATTCAGGCACATTACATTTCCTTGATAAAGTAAGAAAATTTTAATGATAATTTTACAAGTTATCTAGTAAGTAAAATATTTTTCTGAGCTTTATGAGCTGCTCTAGCAAATTAAATCCAAGGAGGGAGTCGTGGGAACCTCCGTAGCTTTTCATTCAGAAGCACGGGTAACAACCCAAACCTGTGATTGGCATCTGAGTGGAGGGAGGTAGTCTTGTAGCACTGAGCCCTTCCCCTGGGGGATCCCACGCTCTCTCCAGGTGGATAGTGTCCGAACTGAGATGAACTTGTGGGACACTGAGCTGGTGTCACAGAAATGCTTGGTGTAGGAAAAAACCCACACATTCAGTGACCAGAAGTGAAATAACGCTGTTAGCATAGTGTGAGAGGAAAGGAGAAACACAGAAAAGTTTTTCCCTTTAAACGGACCTAAAAGAATGCCACTCTAAACTGAGTCTATGAGTTCATGCCTAAGCCTGTCACTAGAAAGTGTGGCCTACAGTGGAGAACTGTTTACACTGTATGGGGGATGGCCTTCAAATGCGACCCTACAGCAAACATTCAACAAGTATGAAAGGACTTGATAATCTCAAAAAACATTCACGTCTCAGATTCTCAGGTGAAATGTTTTTTCATAGTTGTCTCTGCATCCCAAGGACAGATTCCAATTCTACTTTAATTTTGAGGTTATAAGTTGTCATCCTAGCATGTATTCTGATATACTCCCAAAGTTTATACCTCTAAATTGTTTTCTGATAACCTATAACTCTTCTCACTCTGTGGACCTCTTTAGGCCTTATCCTTCTCACCCACCCATCCAAACCCAACACACACAACTACGAAAATTACTATTGTGAAGAAATTATTCTTCTATTAAAATGAATTTTATAGTCTCTTTATTTTCAAATATTTTATTAAGCAAAAGGTTATCTCGATTGGTAATGAGGCTGATTCTCTTAGATGGCATATATAACCACAAATTTAATAAGTCAATTACCTATTTGGTATAGTAATACAAAAAAAAGTATCTTAAAGAAAATAAGGGACTTCAACAACAGCAAATAAATTATTATAAGATTAGGCCTAGCCCATACAAAAAAATATATATGTATGTGTGTGTGTGTATATATATATATATATATATATATGTAACAAAGCAAAAAAAAAAATCACTAATGTTTGGAAAAAGATCCAGCACATTAACTGCTTTGTGAGCTTGAAATACATTATAATAAATACACCTAAATTTATTGGCAATGACATTTTCAACATAGACTAGAGTGGGGGAAAAATCCACCAGACTTAGTCATGCCTTCTTTGACAGGAAGAGTTGTGAAAACACATTTTATATGATCAGTTCATATACGTTCTTTCTTTTTTCCTTGGCACAGAGGAGAAAAACACTAATTAGTACTACCATACTTTCCTGGGAGACTTATGCTGCAGTCAGTGATTAATTACATTTGAGAACAAATGGCCAAACACTTCAATGCTTTCATTTGTATCAAAGAGTGAATATTGAAAAGACTGTGAATCAATGTCCATTTTCAAACTCCTAGATATCCAGGAAAGAATGCTATGTGAAAGAGGTGAGTAGAGCTATTGATTCCTCTCAAAACCGCAATGAATTAGGCTAAAATAGAGAAGACAATAGAATGTATATAATGCTACAGCTAATTTTACTCAGATGAGAAATTGATAATGCCCAGTGAAACTCCATACCTCAGACAATTGCTCTGAGATTCCCTCGTATCAACTACAGCTCTGCTTTTTGGGCAAGTCAATTACACTCTTGGATATAAATGCACTGACTCGTACATTATTTACCACAAGGATTCTGAAATACCTAAAAACTTTAAAGGAATATTTAGAATCTTAGTGGACCCCAAGAATTTGCTTCTCTCTCTCTCAAAGCTGCTCTGTTTGGGAGTACACAGAGAACCTCTAGCGTGCTTGATGTAAAGAGTGATCATTTATTTCTCCAAGTCACTTACGTCTCTTACGTCCTGTTTATTGAAACTGAGACCTGACACAGCTGCCTACCCCACACCCACCCACATCTAAATGCTCAAACTACCAACACGACACATCCAGCTTACAGACTGTGACTGGATTTGAAAAGTAGCATCGGCAATCGGAAGGGGGTGGTAGGATCAACCTGCTCTGTAGGGAAGAGCATTTTACCATCGACGTTACTGAGAACTGCTGGTGCGTAGTAGTCTTGAAAAACACTTTGACTTTTTGTCTGACTTATTACTGTTTCTGTAGTCTCTGCAGATCCTGCAGCCCATTATTGCCTGTGTCCTGGGTAGACTCCTCTCATTGTTTCACTCCTACCCTCTGCTTCATCTGATGCATTCCTTTTTTTTTCTTCTTCTTTTTTTAAAATGTATTATTTGTAGAATATGAGGCTGCCAGGTTACTGCACCCCTTCATTTACTCACATCAGCCGCTTCTAAAAGCAATTCCATTGTTATCTCCCACCAATCTGTAGCATCCTGTTTTTACTAACTTTTCCCCTGACCTCCCTTTCGGTATGTGTCTTTGTTTTCCCCTTGCTGTCTCTCTGTTCTAATATCTGTATGGTGGAGTAGTGTTTTCAACCATGGAACTACTTTTAATCATGGTCAACTTTGGGAAATGCTACCATTTTTATGGTAATAAAGGACTGTATCATTCACTTGTAAAAAAAAAAAATGTATTATTTGTAGTAGTAGTAATAGTTAATAGCTGCCATTGTTGCCCGTGCAGCTAAAACCAGACTTGGGCTAAGGAGATGTGATATAAAGCACCACTTATCAAAAAGGACTCTGATTTGGCAATATTCACCATGCCTTATGGGTTTTTTTTTTTTTTTTTTTTTTTTTGCGCTACACGGGCCTCTCACTGTTGTGGCCTCTCCCGTTGCGGAGCAACAGGCTCCGGACATGCAGGCTCAGCGGCCATGGATCACGGGCCCAGCCGCTCCACGGCACGTGGGATCTTCCCGGACCGGGGCACGAACCCGCATCCCCTGCATCGGCAGGCGGACTCTCAACCACTGCGCCACCAGGGAAGCCCATGCCTTATGGTTTTATAGTGCTTTCTTACATATATTGGGTTGGCCAAAAAGTGCATTCAGTTTTTCCGTAACATCTTCTGGAAAACTGGAATGAACTTTTTGGCCAGCCCAACACATACATGTAATTCTCACAATACTACTATGGCATTGGTATTTTTATTATTATCATTATCATCATTCCTGTTTTAGACATTAGGACTGCTTGCCCTAAATCAACACAACTAACAGTCTGCAGAGCAAAGACTCAAACCCGTGTGCAGTGTTCTCTCTTACATTATTTGTTATTTCTTCTTTCAAAGGAAGACATATAATCATGATACATCCACCCTTGCTTGATACTTCCAACATCTATATGCATGCCGTCCGCATACTCAAGAAAACTGATGATTGTAAGTCTATGTCAATTTCTGGGCATTAACTGTAATAATAAAAATAGAGGCAGATAAAATATTCATGAGCATAGAAACTTCAACCATGACTAAACTTCAACTGATTTGAATCGCCATGGTCCTTACAGCCCTCTGAGGAGCAACTTGGTAGCCAGCCTCCAAGATTTTTGTGTCCTGGTATTTAATGCTCCCCTCCCTAACTAAGCAGGCTGATCTGTTTAACAGATAGAAATGGCAGAGGGTGACATCAGAGGCTGAGTCATTGCTCGTTCTCTTAGACTACTCACTCTATAGCCTGTCACATGCCATGTGATGAGGACGTTCATGCAACCCTATAGATAAATTCTCATGGCAAGGAACTGAGGCCTCTGGCCAATAACTAGTACTCACTTGACAGGAATATGAGTGAGCCAGCTTGGAAACAAAGGCCTCCAGGCCCAGTCAAGCCTTCAGACCACTGTAAATTCATGAGGGATCAAAACCAAAAGCACCGAGCAAAGCCACTCCTGGATTCTGACCCACAGAAACTGTGTGGGATAATCAATACTTGTTATTCTTTTACACTGCTAAGTTTTGAGGAAATCTGTAATGCAACAATGAATAACTAAATCAGGGAAGAATCTGGAAATACTAGTTCTTCACTGGTTTTTATTACTTTGAGAACACTCAACTGTGCTGCATTCTTAGATCTGACAAACAGAATTAGATTCATAATACATTCCATTTTCTAAGGTACATATTGTGAAATTCTTTCAGATGAAGCTTCCTCATAAGAAAGTACATTAGATACTATAATAATTGACACACCTTTCCTGTAGTACAAAATGAATCTGCTTTATACAAGCCCCAATGTAGAAAGTTCTACCCTACAACAAATAGTGTTAGCACAGTGTTCCGATGATCTATATTTCCTTTGCTCCCCATGTCACCCCAGCTCATATAGAGCATTTCAATCAGAATCTGTGGGTCCCAGGCTTGCAGCTGACACAGTTTCAAGGTGACCATCAGCTAATCAAAATGATGAGATTTAGGGCTTCCCTGGTGGCGCAGTGGTTGAGAGTCCGCCTGACGATGCAGGGGACACGGGTTCGTGCCCCCGGTCTGGGAAGATCCCACATGCCGTGGAGCGGCTGGGCCCGTGAGCCATGGCCGCTGAGCCTGCGCGTCCGGAGCCTGCGCGTCCGGAGCCTGCGCGTCCGGAGCCTGTGCTCCGCAACCGGAGAGGCCACAAGAGTGAGAGGCCCGCATATCGGAAAAAAAAAAAATGATGAGATTTAACAATCTGAAAGAATTCACCTGCAGATGTATAGCTATAGTATATACCATGAAATGACTGGGCTGGGGATGGGGAATTATTATATTTTGTGGAAGGGATGGATCTAAACGAAAAAATGCAAAGTAAGTTAAGCAACAGATAAAGCATTTTTAATAAGCAATCTTAAGTATACTGAATAAAAAATAAATAGGCTATAATAAATAAGAAACAAAGGAATCCATAAAGATAGTTTCAACACAACACCATAAACAACTATGCTATAACGGTTTAGGGAAGATAATAATAGAGAATAACACTAATACCTAGTATCTATGGAGTATTTTATGTGTTAAGTGATTTATATATATTAACAGAGTGAACTCTCAGAACTAAATCTTAAACTTTCACCCCACTTCTTTTTTTTATATATAAATTTATTAATTTTTGGCTGCGTTGGGTCTTCATTGCTGCGTGCGGGCTTTCTCTAGTTGCGGTGTGCAGGCTTCTCACTGCAGTAGCTTCTCTTGTTGCAGAGCACAGGCTCTAGGCACGCAGGCTTCAGTAGTTGTAGCACACGGGCTCAGTAGTTGTGGCTCACAGGCTCTAGAGGGCAGGCTCAGTAGTTGTGAAGCACGGGCTTAGCTGCTCCGCGGCATGTGGGATCTTCCCGGACCAGGGATTGAACCTTTGTCCCTAGCATTGGCAGGCAGAAGCAACAGGCTCCGGACGCGCAGGCTCAGCGGCCATGGCTCACAGGCCCAGCCGCTCCGCGGCATGTGGGATCTTCTCGGACCGGGGCACGAACCCGTGTCCCCTGCATCGGCAGGCGGACTCTCAACCACTGCGCCACCAGGGAAGACCGGCAGGCAGATTCTTAACCACAGCGTCACCAGGGAAGCCTGTTTCCCCCTTCTAAATTATTCTCAGCAGCATACTAATATTCTTTAATTTCTCTCATTTAAAAGCAAACAAAAGAACCTCTTTTGACCATAGATTCCTCTAGCTACTGCTTTATGTCTCAGCTTTCCCTGATATCAAATTTCTAGAAAATTATTTATAGCTACTTGTTGATTCCAGTGCTTTGGTTCCCTCTCTTTTTCTCTGAGGGGTGGGGGGAGGGGTAACACATCTGACAAAGTCTTTCACCTCTACAACTCCACCCAAACCGCTCTTGTCAAGTCACCAGTGCCTCCTAGTCGCCAAAACCCTTTAGCCGATTCTCAATGATCATCTCACTCGTCCTACCAACACTTCATACTGATGATCCCTCCCTCCTTGCAACACTCAGCTCACTTGGTTCCAGAGCATTCTCTCTTTCCTGTCTGCACTCACTCTCTTGGTGATTTCAGCTAGTCTCCTATCTGTAAACACCATCCATACACTGAGGACTCCCAATTTTTCATACCTGCAGCACAGACTTCAACCGTGACCTCCAGATTCCTATATCCAACCCTCACTTAATGTTTTCTCCTAAATGCCTAATGAGCATCTCAATCTCAGCTTGTCCAAAACCGAGCCCATGACGCCCCCGCAAACGTTAGCCTCCCCCAACTCAGTTGATAGCAACTCATCCTTTTAAACGCTTAAGCCCAGGAAACTTGGAGCCATCACTGACTCCTTTCTTTCTCTCATACCTCTCATCCAATATACCAGTGTATCCTGTTGATGCTACCTTGGAAATACATGCAGAATTTATCACTTTCCACCTCTGTTGCCACCACGCTGGGCCATGCCACTACCTTCTCTCAAATAGATGATTACAACGACCTCTTAGCCTTGTACCTTTTTCTATCTTTGCTAACCCTACAGTTTATCCCAACGGAGTAGCCTGTTTTTCTCTTAGATAGGAAAGATCACCTAGCTCCTCTGCTCAGAACACTCCAGGGTCCTCACTCACAGTCAAACTAAGTTTGGGAAATGGTCTACAAGACTGACAAGATCTCTCATGCCCTCTCTCTGCCTCATCCCCTACTTCTCTCTCTCCTGCCTACAGCACTGCAGCCCTATCACCCTACTTGTTCTTGGGACATGCCTGCCTTAAGGCTTTGTCCTTTCTAAGGTCTCTGCCGTAGACACCCCTTCCTTCAAATATCTGCCAGGCTCACTCTCCCATCCCTACCTGGTCTTTGCTCAAATGTCTCTTTCTTGGAGAGGAATTTCCTGACAACAATATTTTAAAGTGGAGATCACACCTGCACTGCTCAGCACTCTCCTACCTTTCCCAGCTTTAATTCTCCATGATGCTTCTCATTATCTAATATACTGCTTACTCATCACTTTCCAGTGAATATATGTTCTATGAAGTTCTATGAAAGCAGAACTCTAACATTTTGTTTGCTCCTGTCTCCCCTTTGCCTAGCTTGGTTCCGAATACACAGTGGACACTCATTAAATGACGGATCCATGCATGTTTAGCAGCTGCGTTATCAGGAGCTGCACCGTAGAATGGAGGGAACAGGTCACACAACTAGTCGGTGGTGGAGCTGGCTATGTCCTGACTCCGCAACTCCTGCGGACATCACTCCCTGGCAGTGAAGGGC
The DNA here is from genome assembly GCF_949987515.2 of Delphinus delphis. Taxonomy (NCBI): domain Eukaryota; kingdom Metazoa; phylum Chordata; class Mammalia; order Artiodactyla; family Delphinidae; genus Delphinus; species Delphinus delphis. Next base: position 75,875,939 of record NC_082696.1, on the reverse strand, counting down.
AGGCACGAGCTCTGGAAACAGGCAGAGCTGAGTCCAAATGCGGTTTTTTTCCATTTACTTTCTATATGACTTAAGGCATGTTACATACTTAACCTCTAAAATTTAATTTTCCTGGCTTAAAAATGAGATTTGTAATAAAACCTACCTCTTTGGGTTGCTATAAACATTAAATGACCTAGATCTTATCTCTCAATTAGGAATCGGCACATATGACATAAAATCCAATCACAGGAGTTTGAAAAAAAGAGTTTATTTTTCTTTTAAAAAGGGGTTTGAGGGCTTCCCTGGTGGTGCAGTGGTTGAGAGTCCGCCTGCCAATGCAGGGGACACGGGTTCGTGCCCCGGTCCAGGAAGATCCCACGTGCCGCGGAGCGGCTGGGCCCGTGAGCCATGGCCACTGAGCCTGCGCGTCCGGAGCCTGTGCTCCGCAACGGGAGAGGCCACAACAGTGAGAGGCCCGTGTAGCGCAAAAAAAAAAAAAAAAAAAAAAAAAAAAGGGGGTTAGGGGATAAGCTTTCTAGGACTGGTAAAGTTGCTTGAGGAACCAAAACTTAATATGGACCCAAAGACTTGCATTAAAGTAAAACATAAAACAAACCAAAACACAGGTCTGCTTATATACAAATGGCAAAAAATAAAAAAATTTAAAAAAGATTTCAGCAGTGTCTCTTCAAGTGTTTATCTAGTATGTCTATTTAATAATGATCATGAGTAATTATCGATGTGATTATTGAATAAAAAGCAATATTTGTGCTCCTTGGGAAACAAAAAAGATTTCAGTTAATGTGGAGAGGGAGTGTTTGGTTTTCTTCTTAATTTGACTCTTCCTTGGTAACTATTAATTAGAGAAACGCCAATCAAAACTACTATGAGGTATCACCTCATACCAGTCAAAATGACCAAAATCAAAAAGTCTACAAATAACAAATGCTGGAGAGAGTATGGAGAAAAGGGAACCATCTTACACCGTTGGTGGGAATGTAAATTGGTGCAGTGTGGAGGATCCTTAGAAAACTAAAAATAAAGTTACCAAATGATCCAGCAATCCCACTTCTAGGCATATATCTAGAAAAGACGAAAAGCCTAATTCAAAAAGATACATGCACCCGAATATTCACAGTAGCACTATTTACTATAGCCAAGACATGGAAGTAACCTAACTGTCCATCAACAGATGAATGGATAAAGAAGTTGTGGGGTGTGTGTGTGCACACACACACACAGTGGAATATTACTCAGCCATTAAAAATAATGAAATAATGCCATTTGCAGCAACATGCATGGACCTAGAGATTATCGTACTAAGTGAAGTAAGTCAGACAGAGAAAGACAAATATCATATGATATCACTTATATGTGGAATCTAAAAAAAATGATACAAATGAACTTATTTACACAACAGAAACAGACTCACAGACATAGAAAACGAACGTATGGTTTCCAAAGGGGAAAGGGTGGGCGGAAGGACAAATTAGGAGTTTGGAATTAACAGATGCACACTACTATATATAAAATAGATAAACAAAAAGGTCCTGTTGTATTGCACAGTACCTTGTAATAACCTATAATGGAGGAGAATTCTAATAACTGAGACACTTTGCTGTACACCAGAAACTAACACAACATTGTACATCAACTATACTTCAAAAAAAAAACAAAAAACAACCCACTTCTTAAGTGCTTTCAATATGCAACACATAATGTTGGTTTCTAAAAAAAACAAAAAAGAAAATTTTGAGTTTTAATTTTGTCATTCACTGTACTATCTCTGCTACTAAGGCTGATGTCACCAGTGAGTGGGTTAAGTGTGCAACTTCTTCATTTGAATTCCGGATAGAAATCATTGAGCAGGATAGCTGAAAATAGAGCTCTGTGGTACGCTACTAAGAACCACTCTTTGACATCAGTCTTTTCGGTGCAGTCATTCTATTATGAATCAAAGAAGTTGTAATATTATAATTTGTATTTTTTTTTTTTTTTGGTCGTCAGGAGAGATCTTGTCAACAACATTGCTAAGATTCTGACGCAGAATTTTCCTGCCAAACTCTTGACACTGAACTTAATGTCCCTCTCCCTCCTCAATATTTTTCTTGCTGGTTTCCTCAAGCCCTTTCATCTGTGCTTTGAACCAGGAAATGAGCTTACAGCTACTACAGATAGAATTAATTATTGCTTTAACCAGGAAAACAGCTCAAACCCCACACGTCACTGGAAAATTCTCCGTACTTCCACACCTGTTTGATTGCAGTGCTAACTGTAGACTCTGGAAACTGTTACTAGAGCCAGGTCTCCCTGCAAGCTCCTGAAAAGAGCCAGCGGTCCACATCCTTCCCCACCCCGGAGTGGTTTTACACACTTCCGTGTGGCTCTCAGACGATGGTCCCTGTGTCAGTGACATGGACCTTTCAAGCTCTAGGCTCACATCACAAACTGCCTACTAAATCTTTCCACAAGGATGTCCTATACGAGCATTAGAATGATCACGTCCCAATCCACTACACCACACGCTCTCTCTTTCACCACCAGCGCAATCTGCTTTTCCCTGTCGATACCACCATCAATCCTCCAGCTTAGTCCGATTCAGTCCGGAAGTGTACAAATAGTTCTTGGGTACTGATTGTGCAGGAACTATTCTAAGCATTAAATATACAAACCCACAACAAGGCACGTGATTTGGGGGGATTAACAAATGACTATTCCAACAAAAATGATGTAAATCATGGCTTAAATAAAGAAAAATAAGTAATCCTGTGTGCAGAAGAGGAATAGCTAAAGTATTGTCCTTTCAAAGGTACCTGGTCTGCCCAGTTCTATAAAGCAGGCCAAGAAAACTCAGTGCATGGAGATGTTTTTCAGCATCTTCCATAGAGGAAACATCTCCAGGAGGCTTTAGTCACCACACCACACCTGTGCTTGGACAACTTCATAAAACAAAAGAGAAATACAATGTGCCTTGGGGATGAGAAGAACAAGAGCTTGTGATCAATCAAGGTGGATGGGAGACAGAGAGTTAATAAAGCCTTTGACCATCTCAGTGAGCAGATTCAACCTACTGCTGGGTGCCTAGAGGCTGAAAATGTTGAAAAGTGTATAGCTTTCTCACAGACGGCTTTTTGGACTCATCAACCTCACCATGAAATGTCTCAAAATATCTTCTGTAGTTTGCGCTCAGTGGAGAATTTGGTTCCCATTATGTCATAACGAGTGTTAGTTAATGCACATTAACTAGCTTTGTGCTCTGGTGAAGGTCACCATATATGTATGGGTAGTAACTTAGTGCCCAGCTCTGGACCACAGCCTCTGGGGAGACAATCGTGAGATTATAATCTTCTTTTAAAAACGACCCATTCATTCACATAATTTTTAAACTACGATGCAATTTGCTATACTATGATGTGTTTGCATATATGTAAGGAATAAAGTAGTAAGACCACTAAGAGAGAAAGTGCAAAGTGTTAAGTAAAATACAATTCTTAGTGGGCTATAGGCTTTTAGAGCTGATCTGGAAGTTTAAAGTGATGAGATCTATTAAGTGCTTTTTAAAAGCAAAGAAACCCTGCAAACACAAGGTCATGGCAGTGGCGACAATAGCATATTTCTCTTAATCCCATGTCCTTGATACTGCCTTCAACATTTCTCTTATAATTCGCATGTTTTATTTCTAACTTTTCTTTGCTATCACAGATCTGGTATAAGTTAAATGGAGAAATGAGGGTGTAAGAAATAGGGAAGTTAAGAAAGGGAAATCAACGATAACAGTGAGATGCAGAAATGTGGGTATGAGGCCGTTTAGCAGAAAGAGCTTTTCATAGTGGTATGAAAAGCTCTATGCAGGGCTGTGACTTCCCACACACATTCTTTAGCCGCCTGTCCACAAAGCTCCTCTCCTCTGACCAAGAGGAGAAAGTCAATGACTCTGAAGGCCCCAAATAGGTAAGAAAGTCTTTGAAATTTTCTTAGATAACACTGGTAGAGGCTGCCTTTCTCTCCATCAGGCCCAGATTCAACGAGATGTCCACTGACAGCGTGCTGAGATACCGGCCTCTACACAGAGAATGAAATTTTGGGCAGTAAAAGAGAATGGAGGCAGGAAGAGTCCTAGGTGGTTCCCAGGCCAAGAAACTGGCCTAAAACAAGCTAAACTATATTATTTGCAATACTGAGCATGTGTTAAAAGGCATAGGGCTTTTAATTCAAGTACTTAGAACTATCAGGGGAGTACCTTTTTAAAAAAATTTTTATTGGAGTACAGTTGGTTTACAATGTTGTGTTAGTTTCAGGTGTACAGCAAAGTGAATCAATTATACCTATACATATATCCACTCTTTCTTAGATTCTTTTCCCATATAGGCCATTACAGAGTACTGAGTAGAGTTCCCTGTGCTATACAGTAGGTCCTCATTAGTTATCTATTTTATATATAGGAGAGTACTTTAACGACATCAGTAACTGCAAGATTGGTTTTGTTGATGCCCAAGACCTCACTTACTTCCTAAACAATAGGACTTCTGAAATGAGGGACTGGCTGAAGAAGAGTGAAGATAAAATTTTGACAGAGGGTTTGTGTTGGCCCAGTTGCGGGCTCTTGTGACAGCCACCCTTGCAAAGAAGCGCAATGTACCCTCAGAAAAGAAGTGGCAGCAAGTGGTTCCGCCTTCCTCTGGAACCTCATCAGTGAATGATAAATGAGATCCAATTGAGCCTCTGCTGGTCTCATTTGCTTCCCTGTTTGAGGCTGTATTTCCCTCATCTATTGTTTCTGACCGAAGATGATCTTGATCTCTTCATTTGCCTTTTAAAAAAACCTGAGGGCTTCCCTGGTGGCGCAGTGGTTGAGAGTCCGCCTGCCGACGCAGGGGACACGGGTTCGTACCCCGGTCCGGGAAGATCCCACATGCCGCGGAGCGGCTGGGCCCGTGAGCCATGGCCACTGAGCCTGCGTGTCTGGAGCCTGTGCTCCGCAACGGGAGAGGCCACAGCAGTGAGAGGCTCGTGTACTGCAAAAAAACCACAAAAAAACCCAAACCAAAACAAAACAAAAAACCCCTGAAACTTCAGGTTGTATTGGGGGAGGGGGGCTGGGGAATTCCATGACACTTCAGTTGTCATTCAGAGGATCCTTATCAGAAGAAATTAGATAACAGAAGTGTCGTACTTCCTGCTCCACTTGGGTTCTCTTCAGAGGTCTCTCTCCAAATTACCAGAGTATTTTTAGAAATTTGAGCTTAAATCAAATTTAGAAAGTCTTAATTGTCACAATCCTGCTAATTAGAGGCCATGTACTAGTTAGTCATGTGTTCACATCATCGCCCTTGTCCATTTTTCCCATAATCGTTTCCCTTCTTCTCTCCAATGACATCCGTCATCGACTTCTTACTTACGCTTTATTTCCAGTTTATGCTTAATATTTCAAAATATTTCATAACAAAGGCATCAGAAACAACATTAACCGTTGAATATTACAATAATAAGCCATTTTATTCTACCTGATATGGACAGTTTCTTTAGTGTGGTTATTTCTGTTGAGGAGTTTGGACAAACTTCAAGGCCCTCTGCACTTGTCAGTCTGACTTGAAATTTGCATGAACGTCAGCTGGAAAGTCTCCATGTGAAAACACAGTGCTGACCGCCACTTGTCCCACAAGTGTTACAATGGAACTCAAACCCATTCTTACTTTCTCCCTAGAAAAATTGCCGTAAGACTTCACAGACATCTGTGGTCCCAACTTCTCTCAGGAAAGAAGTGGCAGCAGCACTGGGATGGAAGTGGGAAGGTGACACCAGAGCCAGGGAGAGCCAGAGTACAGGGGGCCTTCGAAGCTTAACCTGGGAAGCCCACAGAGCCAGAGCCCGAGCCCAGGCGCAATGTCTGTCACCCAGATCTGAGCAGGCTAAGAGTCTGAGAGCAGTTTGAAAGCAAAATCCAAGAGCCAAGGTATCATGAAGGTGAGGACAGAGTTGGAATCTTCTGGAAAACTGGTATAAATGACTGGGCTACCTTTGAAGAATAAAGGTATCTCGCATACTCACATACCAGGGTTGCGTTCATCCTCCCTTTACATGCTTGATCCATTGCAGTCCAGCATCTGACTCTCCCCACTAGTGGAAGAGCTTTCATTATGCCCTTAAGACTATGGTTTTCTTTTCATAAGTTCCTATGACCCCTTTCACTAATCCAGTCAACAGACATTCGGTGAGGAGCCCCTATGTGCCAGGCCAATGCTTGAGCTGAAGGCAAAAGTGGAAGGGAAACAGACACGATCCACGCAGCCATGGAGCTTTGAATCTTTGTGGGAGACAGATATTATTTAAAAATTCAAGTGAACAAAAATGTAAAATGCAACCACTGGAACCACTGCTGCCAACGAGAGGTATATCATAACATAAGAGCCATTCTCTGTTATAATATAATATCATAAGGGGATTTGATCTTGTTAAAGAAGACAGGGGAGGCAGCCCTGGGGAATGGTTGCTTTAGCAAAGACGTGCCGAAAGGATAAGGATTAATTTAGGGCAGAGAAGACAAATGCATGTGTCCTTCGGTGGTGAAAGCTGGACCCGGGTGATTAAAAGAAGTCCAATGTGTTTGGAGCAGAGAAGTAACGGGGATGTTGGGGGAAGATGAAGCTGGAGGGAAGCCAGATCGAGAAAGGGCTCTTCATTGGCCCTGCTTAGGAATTTCCTCTTTTTCCCCTAACAATGGGGAACCACCAAAAGGTAGAGCAAACAGGAATTCAGGTGCAAAACCGAGTTGTAAAGAAACATGTTATTACCATAGTTTTCAACATTTCACCTTAATTTCTATTTCAAGCCCATTCCACTGGATAGTAAATACATACTCCTCTCCCCTTCCTACTTGATTCCCTGGGGATCTCTGTTGGTTGTACTAGAGTCTTTCTGCCAGTTTCCAGTTAGTGAGGATTGTTCCATATGTAGATGCATTTTTATGTGTTTGGGGCAGGGGTGAGTTCCGCACCCTCCTACTCCACCATCTTGTTCTTGATCCCCCAGATGGAAAATACTTAATCACTATCAATTCACGGTAAATTGTATCAATTTAAGGTTTCTCAGTCAATATAACACTTTCTTACAACCCATCCTGAGAGTTGCATCTATTTCTTAGGGGTCCTCTCTCATCAACTGCATCCAGGGAAATGAGTCTTGCTCTATTTTTCTTCATCATTAACCCACACGTGCCATCATCACCTGTGTACCCAGCCTAGAGACATCAAGTTATAATGTCCCAAATGATCCAAAAGGTCAAGGACCAAGGGGCAGAATGCAGAATATGAAAATATTATCCTGTTACAAATGATTTTTAAATGTGGGTGGTACTATGATCAGATTTTTCCTAACAAAATAAACCACTCTGTGTGCTCTGTAGTGGAAGGGTTGGAGAGATACAAAGTGGAGGCCAGAAGGCCACATAGAACATTACAAATAATTTTAGGTTTGTGGATGATAGTAGTTTGGGATAGGGTGGTGAGGATGAGATAGAGATAAGGATATGGCTTCACAGGATATTTATAAGATAAAAATTACTGAGTTTGATGAAAAATTTGGATATTGGGTTGAAGGAGAGGTAGCCCTTGGGTTTCTTATGCAACTTATGCAACTGGATAGTGGCATTTACTGAGTGAGAGGATGCTACAGGAAGACTGTAAGATCCTAAGTTGATTTTGACATGTTGAGTTTGAAATGCCTTTGAGATATTCAAGAAGATATGTATTAAGTAGCTGGGCCAGTGTAATGGATGGATGCTAAGGGAAGAAATCTGAGCTAGAAATATAAATGAATGAGACCTCTGCTTGTGGATTCTATATGAAACTATGGGTATAAGTGAGAGTGAGAGTGTTGGGAGGAAGAGTCTACAATGGGGAAATAGTGCAGAACTGAGCCCCAACTCATTTACATTACACAAGTTTCCTTTGGGCTGATTCACATAAAAATAAGACCAAATGTCTTCCTCTGTATGAAACATCAGCCAGTGGTCCATCACAGAACATATCAATAGAAATATCAACATCTCTAACTTCAGGGTAAGCTGTCTACCCACCCAGATTCCTCACCTCTGCGCTAATGAGAGTGTTCGTTTTCTTTTGTCTCATGGTTTGAGATTTTTAATCCCGGGGTTTTTGACAGTGAGCATCATAGCCTACCTTATGTCTTTGTGCAGTGACAAGGTCTGTAGCCTATTCTGGGTCACCAGGATTCCCAAGTTAAAGGTTCAAAATTGATATCCCTACTATAAAAATAAAGTGTGATTCTAATCGGCTCTATTAAATAAAACAGGGGAAACAAAACCCAAAAGAGTCAAAAAATGTACTAAGGATTAAAAAAAAAAAAAAGGAAGTTTGTTCAATTATAAGTAGTAGGTAATAGGTTTTAAGTCTCTGCTCCCCAAGTCCAAAGTTCAATTCATCTATCAAATTCTATCCTAAAAAAATATATGCACACACGTTCCCAAAATAAACACAACTTTTTTCTCTGCAAATAAATTTGTGTCAAGTCTCAGAATTTCTGATACAGTAGGAAGTATGGACTCTTAGGAAGGAGGTAATAGTTATCTAATAATTAATCAAACAACAAGACCTAAAAAAAAGTGTTGCATAAATAGTGAGATTTTTATAATTTTCCGATGTTTTCTTTTGACTATTCATTGAACAAAACGGAAAAAGCAATAACTTCAGGTTTAATAAAAACGACATGCTAAACATAGTTTTGGTTTTTTTTAAATACAATTTTTTTTTTTGCGGTACGCGGGCCCTCTCACTGTTGTGGCCTCTCCCATTGCAGAGCACAGGCTCCGGACGCACAGGCCCAGCGGCCGTGGCCCACAGGCCCAGCTGCTCCGCGGCATGTGGGATCCTCCCGGACCAGGGCACGAACCCGTGTCCCCCGCATTGGCAGGCGGACTCTCAACCACTGCGCCACCAGGGAAGCCCCTTAAATAAATTTGTTTTTTGGCTGCATTGGGTCTGCATTGCTGTGTGCAGGCTGCAGCGAGCGTGGTCTACTCTTTGTTGCAGTGCACGGGCTTCTCATTGCAGTGGCTTTTCTTGTTGAGGAGCACGGGCTTTAGGTACGCGGACTTCAGTAGTTGTGGCACACGGGTTCAGTAGTTGTGGCTCACAGGTCTAGAATTCAGGTTGTGGCACATGGGCTTAGTTGCTCTGCGCCACGTGGGATCTTCCCGGACCAGGGCTCGAATCTGTGTCCCCTGCATTGGCAGGTGGATTCTTAACCACTGCGCCACCAGGGAAGTCTTAAACATAATTTTAAAATGGGAGCTAAAGCCATGAAAAGAAGAATCAAAGAAGAAACAATGGCTTTAGCACTGGATGTCATTTAAAAATATATTTATGTTGATTTATTTCAAAGGTTTAAATATTTACATTAATTATACCTAAAATTAATTAAACCTGTGGAATACTGTGCCTCTATTTTCTAGAGCTATAAGGGTAGGTTCTTTGTGTAGTGAATCTGAGGATGTTCTCCTCTTAATTCTTTGATCTTCATGGAACATTGAGGTGATAATGATTCCCCGTGTTATTGTGCTCATAAATGAGGGGAAGCCATCTGTCCTTGCACTTCTATCACTTAACCAGTTGTATTTATAGAGCATTTTTGAGGGGTTGCCAAGAATCATAGGGGAGAAAGCATGGTCAGTGACAACCAGAAGCTAAAAGAAGATACGTAAATGTGACCCAAAGCCAAATGTCATGGTGTGCACCGTAAAACCTGGGAGGGAAGAGAAGTCAATGGCGGCTCATGTATTCAGCGGGGCCTCACAGAAGTGAGTGCTTTGAAAACTTAAGTGCAAAAAGAATGGAGAGTGTTTTAACTGAGAGAAACTGCTCAAGGCAAGAATGACAACAATGGTATTTGTGACTCAATTACAAATCAAAACCAGCAAAAATCCAGCCCTATTGAAATAGAAATTAACTTGAATCAATTATTAGGGGCTCAATTAGGAGTAGGCTGGAGCAAATTTAACTTCTTTTAATACCAACAGACTGTTAAAGGCAAAGATAAATGTCATGACTATAAATATATATATTTTTATTTTGATGCCAACCAAATTTACTCTTTTCTCTTACAGGCAACAGATATATCTTTGGACACATCTCCGTATTTAATTATTCAAAATGTTGACTTCCAAACAGAGCAGAGACACCTATCAGGTACCTGAGGAAAGAGGTGGACCACACCCAGACCTGCAACACCAAACCCTTGCCCTTGGCGGTCCCCAAATGAGCTACTCAGAATGTAAAGCCAGTGTAACTTTCACAAGTGTGTACTCATGTAGCTAGGATTTTGTATCTACCACGTAAATATATTACAGCTCCTCTTCATCTGTGGAAGAGAGGAGGGTCTTTGTATCTAAAGTAAAAGGACTAAGAGTATTGTAGGTAATGGGAATTTTAGATATTCAGAAGTAAGCTGGGGCTTCCCTGGTGGCGCAGTGGTTGAGAGTCCGCCTGCCGATGCAGGGGACACGGGTTCGCGCCCCGGTCCAGCAGGATCCCACATGCCGCGGAGCGGCCGGGCTCGTGAGCCGTGGCTGCTAAGCCTGCGTGTCCGGAGCCTGTGCTCCACAACGGGAGAGGCCACAACAGGGAGAGGCCCGCGTATCGCAAAAAAAAAAGAAAGAAAAAAAAAAGTAAGCTTTAATCAATTCTTTGGATGAACTAAGATTTGGTATAAAGGATGATGCACAAAATAATTCTAACTAAAGAAGATAACAAGTCTTCTAATCAGAAAGAAGAATCAGTAACTGTGATGCAAGTCACTCTCATGATTTGTTTTTTATTTCCTTTTTTATGTACAGATTGAATATTTGAGACTTGGGTAGGAGAGGCTCTGCTAGATCTAATATTTAACCTTCCTTCGAATTTAGTTTAAAAATGGAAAGCTCCCAGTTGTTATGGTTCCCAGGAATTGGCAATTTAAGTGAAAAACACTGAAAACAAGGACTTCTTAAATCTAGACTGTAGTTACACCTATTTAATTGCACTTTTTCTCATGCTCCTCTATGCTAAACTGTTACATTTAGCAAAAAGCTTACTAGCATAATTATAGTCCTATAAAAGATTTTGTTCCCTTTTCTTAAGCTAACGTCTTCATCTGGTACATTTCAAGACACATCAATAAAGTACGCAAACTGACAACTATTAGGGGTTTTGATATACTTCACAAAATCAAGAAAAAATATGCATCATTTTCAGAGTATACTATTTTAAGTTTCCTAATACCTGAAGGCAATATCTCCAAAATCTTTGAAGATGTCAAAATTATTTTGTAAAATCAGTTTTTTATAGACAATCATGAATTATAGATATAACATTATATACAGTAAATAATATTATATATTGTATTATATACTATATATCTAACACAGAATTACTAAAATTATAACTGTTGTTTTCTGATAAAAATCAGAAATATCAACCTAACTCCAAATTTATATCTGGTTCTTTGTATATAAAACTACAACCCAGTATATCCTTCCCTACTCCTGAAAAATCACTAGATAATGACTTTTTATATTAATACTATTTGTATTCTTCTATATCATGTGTTCTCTCCTTCTTGGGGGCTTTTTCCTACTGCTGCTAACAAATGAGTTTATCTGCACTTCCAAGCTACTTTTTATTGGTGTTAAATCTTTAAAAAATTGTTTTATCTCAAAATCTAGCCAACTAAGTCTGCCTTCTTTGTACCACATATTATATCATTCTTCTCTACAAAACACAACATAGAATCCTTCCATAGGGGACTTCCCTGGGGGCGCAATGGTTAAGAATCCGCCTGTCAATACAGAGGACACGGGTTCGAGCCCTGGTCCGGGAAGATCCCGCAGAGCAACTAAGCCCGTGTGCCACAACTACTGAGCCTGCACTCTAGAGCCCGCGAGCCACAACTACTAAGCCCAAGCACCACAACTAAAGCCCGCCCGCCTAGAGCCTGTGCTCTACAACAAGAGAAACCATCGCAATGAGAAGCCTGAGCACTGCAACGAAGAGTAGCCCCCTCTCCCTGCAACTAGAGAAAGCCTGCGTGCAGCAATGAAGACCCAACACAGCCAAAAATAAATAAATTAATTAATTAAAAAAAAAGAATCCTTCCATAGTCTCCAATCATCTTTTTACTCTTCTACACAAATGTTTCAGATTGAACTATATCTTTTTCCTCAAACATAAAAGCTTCAAAAGTAATTCTACAAGATAATTTGTCTTCAATGGGATTTTGAGTTACATCTAACTTAGTATCTCCTTAGTCCACCAGCAAATTTTAATATTCAGGGATCCAAAGAAACTATTATTTTAAAAATATTGTGAAATACCTCACTGTCAAAATGAGAAAAATATACGGCCATAAACAAAATTAAGTAAAGAATTATGCAAGGGTTCCAATAAAATGATCTTGTAAATGTCTAAATCGTTGTGTGTTTGTTGTTTGTTTTTCTCTTTAATATGTATTAAACTAACCATAGTGTTTTGGGTAAATCCTATTAATGTAATATACAAAGTTCTGGGCAAATGAAATTTTAATTTATTTACATCAGATGTGCTTTCAATCCACTTTTTTATTAAAAGGTCAGGAAGTATGCAGTTAACAGGCTTGGAAACAGCATTTTATTTTGAATATTGTGTATTACTTTTCTATCATTTAAGACGAAGCTTTTTTATTGTTTGATTCTTTTTTTTTCATTGTGGCATAATTCACATATAACATTAGTTTCAGCTGTACAAAATAATAAATAATTACAAAGTAATTAAGAATTAATCCTAGAATTCTTTGAACTTAAATTGATACATTCAACAGTTGATGTGTTTCATACAACCAGAGTAAGCAAAATTTAATAGTTTTGGATTTATTATTTACAGAGGTTAGCTCTAAAGCAGCTGTGCTACTATATATATTAAATATTTGGTACAGAACAAGCTTATCAAGATACTAATATGTCTGGGGAAATAAAAAGCTGTTGTTAAAATGAAAATGCACTTGCTTCATGGCAATGATTTACTGAATCAAACAAATGACTCAAAACATATCTCACTTTAGATAAGATTCCCAGTCTATCTATGAACTTGGTTAACAAGTTAAACATTTAAACAGGGCTGTGGTGTCACAGAGACCAATTATTTTTTATTATGAAATATGTTTTTGCTCCTAAAGGGATTAGTTTTAAAAATTAATTGATTTTTATCAGCTAAGTACAGTAGTTAACACAGCAGAGAATTGTTTTTGCAACACTGTTTGAAAGAAATAATGATTTTTTTTTCTTACCCTTAGCTGATAATCTTGGATCCATCAGAAAGGTTCCTGACATCCAATAGAAAGTTCTTTGTGGACATGAAAATGGTTCATGTCCAGTCTTCTTTGTTCCTTTCTTCTCAGACATAGCATTCTAAACTGATAGAATTATTTCCTCTAGCTAATGCCATTTTAGCTAGACATTCATTGTTTTCATTTCTGCAATTCCTACCCTCCTTGTTGCCCTCAGCGTAAATGTATACTTCTGAATGCTGTCCTCAAACTCACCCACTGGCTGGCCCAGGATAAAGCACATGTATGCATCTTTTCTTGCCTCTGAATTTCAGGCCAAAATTCACACTTTGCAGAAGCATTTTATTGATGAATTTTAGTTATTTTTAAGCTACAGGTATAATCTGTGCTATTCCACTTAACTCAATATATATAGTTTTGTGACTCATATATCTGTTTCTTTTCTTCCTTGTTAATAAATTCCTTAAGAAATGGTGTCAAGTATTCCTTAAATATATATTCCAAAACATGTAATTTTTTTTTTTTTTTGCGGTACTTGGGCCTCTCACTGTTGTGGCCTCTCCCGTTGCGGAGCACAGGCTCCGGACGCGCGGGCTCAGCAGCCATGGCTCATGGGCCCAGCCACTCACGCGGCATATGGGATCCTCCCGGAGCGGGGTACGAACCTGTGTCCCCTGCATTGGCAGGCAGACTCTCAACCACTGCGCCACCAGAGAAGCCCAAAACATGTAACTCTTAAATGAGTATCATGTTACTTGTTGGCCATCACTGAGGAAGAAACTTACAATAACCAAAATGAAACATGGATTTCATTCTACTAAGCCTGGAAATTTACTAGAAACCAGGAGCAAATGGTTGAAATTGGTTTCCTAGAACACCCGTACTTGAGAGCAGTGAAGAATATGGTAACATTTAATGGCCTATGCTAATACATGATAAAGTCCCTAAATTGTAATTTACAATCAAAACAGTTGGTGGCACCTTTGTTTTTTGTTTTTGACCGTATATATGTTGCCTGCAAATTCTTAGACAATTAAATTAAAATACAAAGTCTTCAGAATTACACTGGTTTAGACATATTTTCTGATGTTCAGATAATCCTATTTTAATATAACTTCTGTTGATTATATACTATGAAAGAAAAAAAATAACAGCAACCGTGTCCCGAAACAATAGTACTTATTAGCCAAATATTTTGGCAAAAGTTTTAGCCTGATAAAAATTTTACTTCTCTTAAAAGCAAATCAGGAGTCCCTTGGAAATAGCATTTCTTACCCAGATAAAAAATCAGAGTCAATAAAGTAGATACAACAGTGGGAAGGGTTGAGGAGACTTATTAACAACTTCTTAAATGCCCCACACCCTCTTCGATCCTCTTTCCCTTTAGACTGTTACATGGCTTAAATTTCCTACCAGAGAAGGTCATTCTTTGAGTTAAAAATATTAAGAACTCAGCATAATCTCTTTAAAAGTTAAACATCCTTGAGACATTTGTAATGCACTGAGGCATACACACCGTTAGCACCAAAAAAGATTAGGTAGAGTAAGTCAGTGATGACATAAATAGACATGTGTGTAAGGTTTTATAGTTTTTGTTGGGGCTGGGGAGGGATAATTAAATCGCACTTCTTTCCTGAATTTGAGACCAAATAAGAAATAGATTCACACTGATGAAGAACTAATTCTACAAAATTGGGTTGAGGATGCAGCTTTGACCAGCAGCCAAATGTACTTCCGAGTACTTTACCCCAGGATTCTACTTACCCACTCCCGAACTGCTCTGGAGTTCAAACAAGTAAGAGTGGAGGGGATGTCCTGTTCTCTTGGACAGTGTGGTACCCAAGAGAAACAAAGCCAGACACTGAAATGTTAAGGACAGATAGCAATCAGTAATATACTGTTGCAGTCGGGAAGAGGGTCCAGCTTGAACTAAACTCAACTTGGATTTGTTTAGAGATGACTGGCATTTTAAAGAAGAGTGAAGGAGTAAGAGAGGGGGAATGGCACAAGCTTGAGCAGAGTCAGGGAACTGAAAAATTACTGAGGGTCGGTCAGTGTAAATGCCAACTGAGCCAGCTGTGTCTTTCAGCTGATGACTAATGGAAGTTAGACTATCCTCCCCAGGACCCTGGGAGACAGAGGCTCTGTGCTTCTGGATGATTGCATTTCAAAGAAATGGCTTTTGGGTTCTTGAAAAAGACACTCCTGAGTTGTAAGAGCTGCATATACAGAAAAAGGATTCACAGTTGTAAGCCCTTTTCATAAATGCTCTAAGGAAAGGAGAACAGGGGTGTAGCTCAGGTGTTAGCTAGAACAGTCAATTCTTCTGACAGCCCTGCACTTGTCCAGACAAAAACTCAAAAGGGGGCTTGGCTGGGTTGCCCTAGGGATGCAACCGTAAGCTATTAGAGGCCCTATTAGAGTTTGGTCAAGTCTCTTGGAGCAGGGGCCTTGAATGGAACATTCTGCTCAGTTTTCAGTAACCCAAGAATAAAATGCTCAGAAGGGACTGGGTTTGAGCATGCTCTGTTCCCCTGCTCAATCTCTGAGGAGGGCTGAAGGAAGGTAAGTGTTATCTCACCAAAAAACCAGGAGGGCAAATGTTCTATACTTTAAAGCCAGGCAGGGGTACTAGGAGGGTGGTAAGAATGGATCCTCTTAGAGCAATGGTTCTCAACAGGGATAATTTTGCCCCAAGGGAACATCTGGCAATGTCTAGAGACATTTTTGTTTTTCACACGTGAAGGAGGTGGGTACTGCTAATGACATCCAGTGGGTAGAGACTGGGGATGCTGCTGTGGAGGAGGGGGAGTAATGGGCCCCACCCCCTCTGAGCTCCTCTGAGCTCTGTAATAAAAGATGGACTAACAAGAGAAAAACCACCAGAAGCTGATTAACATATATACATGGGAAATACCTAGAGAAACGAGTAACACAAAAAGAAGTTTTTGAATTCAGGAACAAACACAATCTTAACGGGGAAAGGGGAGGTGGGTTTTGGCCTCTTAGGGGAGAGTAAGTGATTCTTAGGATGGATAAATGAGCCCTTTCAAGAAAAGATGGGAGTTATGCTAGTTTATGGCAAAGTGCGTCTGGGTGTGGTATCAACTTCTAATCTCCGCTACTGTGATGAGCCAATATTCCCTGGTCCATGAAACTCCCTGGAAGGGAATTTATGATAATTGAGTTTCTTCTGGAGAATCTGTCTTTAGGCAGTAGAGGGAGTTCCAAGAAAGCGTCTCCCTGTATTTGCTGTTTTGCAAGGGCCTACAGCTCAAAATGATCATGATACCCAAGTGGCATGTTTTGGGGTGGCATGTCCCAAACTCTGACAGTCATTTTGGGGTGGCATGTTCTGCTCCCTTTCACTGCTAAACATCCTATAATGCACAAGAATTATCCAGCCAATAGTGATAAGATTGAGAAACCCTGCCTAAGAGTTTACAAAACACTTTAAGATCCACCACTGGTATTATTCTCCCAATTGCCACATGAGAAAGGGGTGAGAGACACCATCACTGAACACTGGAGAGAGCTGAGTCTCAAAAAGCTGAGAGAGTCTTCCAGCATTACCCTCTTGAACCCAGACTTCTGATTATAAAGAGCACAGCACTCCCTTTTGAAGAGGGGTAGAAAATCAAGTGAAGTCCCACGGCTCCCTGAAATAACAGGTTTAAAAGAAGGGTCAAGGTGGAAAGGCTTTCCTCATCAAGGAAGCAATGGGAGGACTCATACTAAAGCAGGAAAAATGTCTATGAGAAGAAAACCAGTAAGAATGTTAGTAAGAATCTTCACTAACCTCTCAGTTAACGGGAGTTTGACCTGCCAGAAGAATACAGTAGAAAACCAACACTTTCCTACACTAACCATATTTGAGACATGCTATTTGATGGAGAACATTGACATTTATGAATTGACATGGAAAATTGAAATAGATATTGAAAATTGATCATTATAAACTGGTGGGATTTCCTCTTCTTCCTATAAATTGTTGGTGTCTTTTTTTTTACTGGAGTATAATTGCTTTACAATGTTGTGTTAGTTTCTGCTGTACAATGAAGTGAATCAGCTATATGTACACATATACGAGTCCCTCCTTCTTGGACCTCCTTCTGCCCCCTCATCCCACCCATGTAGGTCATCACAGAGCACCAAGCTGTACTCCCTGTGCTATACCGCAGGTTCCCACTACCTATCTATTTTACACATGGTGGTGTATTTATGTCAAACCTAATCTTCCAATTCATCCCACCCTCCCCTTCCCCTCCTGTGTCCACACATCCGTTCTCTATGCCTGTTTTTCTATTCCTGCCCTGCAAATAGGTTCATCTGTACCATTTTTCTAGATTCCACATATATGCATTAGTATACGATAATTGTTTTTCTCTTTCTGACATATTTCACTCTGTATGACAGACTCTAGGTCCATCCACGTCTCTGCAAATGACCCAATTTCGTTTCTTTTTATGGCTGAGTAATATTCCATTGTATATATGTGCCACATCTTCTTTATCCATTCATCCGATGATGGGCACTTAGGTTGTTTCCATCTCCGGGCTATTGTAAATAGAGCTGCAATGAACATTTTGGTACATGACTCTTTTTGAATTTTGGTTTTCTCAGGGTATATGCCCAGTAGTGGGATTGCTGGGTCATATGGTAGTTCTATTTTGGTGGGTTTTAATCTTAGATGAGTTCCTGATAATTCTGAATAACAATTTCCTCCCAATGAAGGTCAAATTCTCTCTGCTGGTTTCAGTGCTGCTGTATAGTTTCAGGGATGCCTCACAGATAAGGTACCGGTGACCATGCAAAATCTGTGAGATGTAGTTAAAGGCAGACGATGGCAGGGACTGTGAGAGAAGAGGATTTCTTGAACTGGGAAAATGGCACAGTTTTGTGAACACTGAACAGAAGCTGAAAAGAAAACATGACTCACTTGTTGCTGTATATGAATTATATCACACACCTTCATCATCACAAGTAGAGGCCTGAGCTAGAATTTAGAAGACAAGCAAGTGATACAGTAAAAAGTGTCCCCTGCATAGCCAGTCAGTGTTCCAGGTAATTTTGCTAAAATTAGCAAAATTAAGTTCCAGTGGACTCCACAGGGGACAGAGTCCTACAGGGAGAGAGACATATAAGCAATTGACTACAATAAAACATGACAAGAGCTATAATATAAATATAATAAAGTAATATGAAAGATTACTGGCGGTCCAGTGGTTAAGACTCTGCGCTTCCAATGTGGAGGGGGTGTGGGTTCGATCCCTGGCTGGGGAACTGAGATCTCACATGCCGTGCAATGCCAAAAAAAATTTTTTTTTAATAAAAAAGAGGAAGCGAGAGGGAGATATGTTCTAGGAATTGGCTCATGTGGGTATGAAAAACAAGAAGTCCCACTCTGCAAGTGGGAGAACCAGGAAAGCCGATGGTGTGCTTCAGGGGGAGGGGTTGGGAGAGGCTGACAGTGTAAATCTGATTTGAGTCACAAAACCAAAGGAGCAGGAACAAACGCCTGAGAATAGAAGAGGAATGTCTCAGCTCAAGCAGAAAGAGAGAGGAAATTGGCTTTCCTTTTTTGACTTTTGTTCTAATTTGGGCACTCGGTGGACTGTATGATGCTTATCTACTTTGGGGATGGCCATCTGCTTTACTCAGTTCACCAACGCAAATGTTAATCTCTTCTGGAACTACCATTGAAGACACACCAAAAATAATGTTTTACCAGCTATCTGGACATCTCTTTGCCCAGTCAAGTTGACACATGAAATTAACCACCATGAGTCCACCCCTTGTCAATTTTACACCTATACACATCTCCTTAAACCATACTTAACCTCCAATAAAGACAATAAAAAGGTCTTAATCCCACCTAACATGTAACTACGCTGTGTACAATTGAAAACACACTAATCCCTTCTCCATAAGAGGAGGTAGTGTCTTTGAATGATATTTACTCTTCTCCTGATATCTTGGCACTTAAATTCTATGATGTAAAATTAACAATATTTTAATATGATAAAAGGTGAATACATCTTATACATCTTATTTACATAAGAGACGGAGAGGAAAGAAAACAAAAATATTTGCTAAATATATGTATATATGTTCCTGAAAGTAGGGTCCAGGTGCTCATGGCTCTAAAGCCAATAAAGAGGTAAGGCTGGCAGAAATAAAAGTTTGCTTTATTTCAGAGACCGGCAACCAGTGGAGAGGGCGGACTCCTGTCTAACAGCCAACTCCCCCCATTGACAATCGGTGGGCAAGAGCTTTTTAGGCAGAGGGAGGGGGTAACATACAGAAACGGCACAGTCAGCTCTGACAGTCATCTCGAAACTGGCCATGCAGTGGTCTGATCAGTGTCATCTTGATTGTTTTCAGTAGTTAGTCTTTAGTTCCAGGGTCGGTTTGTTTCCATTTCTTTGAGGCCACTTCTCGGAATTGCGGCAGCTTCTGTCATGGCTATAGTCTGGTCATCATCTAGTTAACTTCTTCCACCTGGCAGGGGTTTTAGTATCTATCAAACAGCTCAAAGGTTATGGCTCAGAATATTGCCTATGGCCCCTGAGGAGGAACTAAAGTCCTTGACTTTGTTTAAGGACTAAACTATTGTTATTTTGTCCTGTTTGACTGTTTTCCTTTGCTTTTGCATTTTCTCACTTCTCTGATTAAACTTATTCTTTGGCTAAAGATTTTGTACAGACAAAAGACAGGCAGAGGACATGGACAGGAGGAAGGACCATAAGGTTTCATATATACACACAAATGTAATCATAACAAAATAAGGAAGAAATAGTCATGACAATTTCAGTCCTTATTTCTGTAACTCATCATGTGGTAGTAACTGGTATTTACAACTACGTTCTTCGAGTACACAGTCTGCATTATCTTTACCTTCAACAAGTACCTCAGCTGGTCATGGGTCTTCACCTGGTGGGGTGACCCGAACCCTCAATCCTGAAGGGTCTGGATGATTACTACTGATTTTTTTTAGAATGTAAAATTTTACAAAGTAAGTAAGACCCACAGAGAAGCAGAAAATTATTTACATCCCATTTTACATTTAGCCTAAGATGGTTTTCCTTAAATACTGAAGCCCCCCAAGGACAAGCAGGATTCCCTCAGGCAAAAAGATCACTGCTTCTAGCAAGCAACTTAACTCCTTCATTTTGGTGGCTATAAAATTCTAGCACAAAACGTTTCTCCAAGATGGACACTACAACACTGATCAACAAAGCTTTTCAGGAGAAATGGTCCAGTGGTGTCTGAAACATTGCAACAGCCCAATCCAGACAAGATTAGTCTACCCATGCTTGTCTTGCCTGGATTGTGTTGTTCCAGTTTTCCATTGACCTTCATCACAGTCATGGTAATACTAAGAAACATCCTAAGGGATCTCCTATATTCCAGACATACTCCTCCTTACCTCCATTATGGAGTGGTAGCCCAATTTCACCCTGGTAGTCAGGATCAATCACCCCAACCAACACTGTAACTCCCTTCCATGTCGTTGATTCAGAGACATGAGGAGCCTGAAGTGGTCAGCAGGCAGTCTTAACTTTCGGTTCAGGGGTATCTTTGTTGTGTCTCCTGGTAGAAGCATTTCTCCCTCTGGAACTAAGACCTCTAGGCCAAAAGAGCATAAAGTCACAGGAACAGGAAGCAAAAATTTTGCTACTGGGTTACTAAGGGTCATAGTAAGTAGTACCACTCCCGTTTTCATCCTTTTTATTCCTGGAACTGTGAATCCTGACTAAGAGAGAAACAGCACCATATACTGGGCTCCGATTCAGAAGGAATCTGGGAAAACTTCCCTGAGGAGAATATGTTTTAGATACATCTTAAATCAGCTATCTAACATTTTTTTTTAAAAGTAGAGGGGATAACTAGAGGATAGAAAATCAAAGGCATGCGTGGTTTGACAAAAAAATCATAGTGTGTTGGGAATGGGATATGTTCCTCTGAGAGCGGCATAACCTGATAGGATGATGAGAGAGGAGATATGGAGATAGAATGGGGCATTTGCAAGCTTAGAAGTTTGAACTCTAGCTGAGGAAGTTCTTTCTTTCTTTTTTTTTTAAGGGGAGGGGATTTCCTTCCCATTGCAATGTTCTTTTTTTAAAAAATTTATTTATTTATTTATCTCTGTGTTGGGTCTTCATTGCTGCATGCTGGCTTTCTCTAGTTGTGGCCAGTGGGGGCTACTCTTCGTTGTGGTGCACGGGCTTCTTGCAGTGGCTTCTCTTGCTGCGAAGCATGGGCTCTAGGCGTGCGGGCTTCAGAAGTTGTGGCTCGCGGGCTCAATAGTTGTGGCGCAAGGGCTTAGTTGCTCCGCGGCATGTGGGATCTTCCCAGGTCAGGGCTCAGACCCGTGTCCCCTGCATTGGCAGGAGGATTCTTAACCACTGCACCACCAGGGAAGTCCCCTAGCTGAGGAAGTTTAATACAGGTGAGAAGAAAATAAAGTAAAGCCTGCACTAGCACCGTAAGTGGGAAAGGAGAGAAAGAAAGACAGTTAAGCGTGCTTCTAAAAGAAAACCCTTTCTGTACACACAACACTTCTGACACCAGATGTGTGGCCTTTTCCCTCACATTGAGTAATTCTGACACCACCTGGAGCTGGTACAGAACCCACAGGTTAAGGGCTCAGTCCCACAGGACCGCACCCCGCTTCAGATGACAAACGCAAGAGGTGGGTCCCGAGGTTACCCCCAGTTTTGTCCAACTTGTTCAAATCAGGAGTTCCCACAACTCCCTCCTCAGGTTTGATAACTTGCTGTAATGGCTCACAGAACACAGAGAAATACTTCATTTGCTCTTACCAGTTTATTATGAAGAATATTATAAAGGATAAAAATAACATCCAGATGAGGAGGTACATAGAGCAAGGTCTAGAAGGGTCTCAAGCACAGGAGTTTCTGTCTCTGTGGAATTTGGGGTATCCCATCCTCCCAACCCCAAAACTCTCCAAACCTCTTTATTTAGAGTTTTTATGTTAATTTCATTACTTAGGCACAATTTAAATCATTGGCCATTGATGACTAACTCAATCCCCAGTCCCTCTCCCCTCCCCAGAGGTCAGGGATGGGGTTGAAATTTCCAACCCTCTAATCACATGGCTGATTCTTCTAGCAAGCATCCCCCATCCTTCAAGAGTCATTTCATTAACATAAACTCAGATATGGTTGAAAGGGGTTTATTATAAATAACAAAATAGGCTGCTCTTGCTATCACTCAGGAAATTCCAAATGTTTTATAAGGAGCTCTGTGAAGGAAACTGGGGATGAAGATCAAATATATATTTCTTATCATATTGTAATTATCACAGATTCCCAAGGTAGAAGTGATAGAATTTGGGAGGTGATTGGCTGTAGGAGTCAAAGGGGAAAAGCCAAAGGTATCCCTGGGAATGTCTTGTTGAGCGCCTGGCAGATGAACAATAATATAGTTAAGATATTCTAAACTTGAAGGAAGAGAAAAATATTGAGGAAATGACATAATAACAAATTATTTGGTGTACATGTTCATCAGCGAGAACCCAGCCACAAACAAGCATACAGTAGTATTTCAATATACAGACTTGAAATATAAGAGAACATTAATGGATAAAAATATTTATGTATTATATGTCCATCTCTTGGTGATTTATTGTGTATTTCTCAGCCCAGAATTTTGATTGCTTTTCTGAAGTTTAGCAAGTATTGCCTAAAGGAAATAATATCTAAAGGGAGATGAGATAAGCACACTGTTTTACAGTGAGTAATGTGTATGTCATAATATAATTCAGGGCTAAAATTTATATAACACTGAGTGTATATTCCAGAGAAGTTCAGAAGGAAGAGAAATCAGTGAGAAGTGAAAAAAGGCTTCACGGTGAGTGGAAGTGGTTTGCATCTAGAAGACTGTGTAGAACTTAAATAAACAGAAAGGAGAGGATTCCAATCCTAGGGGAAAAGAGCATACATAGGCAATGGTGTGGCTAAACATGATGTATTCTCTGGACAGTGGGGACACTATTTTTTTTTTAATTGAAATACAGTTGATTTACAATGTTGTGTTAGGTTCAGGTGTACAGCAAAGTGATTCAGTTACATATATATGTGTGTGTGTGTGTGTGTGTGTGTGTGTGTGTGTGTGTGTGTGTGTGTGTATATTCTTTCTTAGATTCTTTTCCATTATAGGTTGCTACAAGATATTGAGTAGAGTTCCCTATGCTATACAGTAGGTCCTTGTTGGTTATCTATTTTATATATAGTAGTGTGTATATTTTAATCCCAAACTCCTAATTTATCCCTCCCCCTCCCCTTTTCATAACCATGATTGTTTTCTATGTCTGTGGGTCTATTTCTGTTTTGTAAATAAGTTCATTTGTATCATTTTTTTAGATTCCACATATAAGCGATATCATAGTTTTTTAAATGGTTGAGCAGTAGAAAATTAAGTTGACTGTCACACAGAGTGAAGTAAGTCGGAAAGAGAAAAAACCAACAAATACTGTATGCTAACACATATATATGGTATCTAAAAAAAAAAAAACAAAAGTGGTTCTGATAAACCTAGGGGCAGGACGGGAATAAAGATGCAGACCTACTAGAGAATGGACTTGAGGATACGGGGAGGGGGAAGGGTAAGCTGGGACAAAGTGAGAGAGTGGCATGGACATATATACACTACCAAATGTATAGTTAGCTAGTGGGAAGCAGCCGCATAGCACAGGGAGATCAGCTCCGTGCTCTGTGACCACCTAGAGGGGTGGGATAGGGAGGGTGGGAGGGAGATGCAAGAGGGAGGAGATATGGGGATATATATATACGTATAGCTGATTCACTTTGTTATACAGCAGAAATTAACACAACACTGTAAAGCAATTATACTCCAATAAAGATGTTAAAAATAAAAAAAGAAAGAAAATTAAGTTGACTAAGTGGGGTGAGGACATAATTATAAAGTAGCTGAAAAAATATATATGTACATATGTATATATACTTATATACACACATACAAATATTTATATTTAATGTAACAGAAGATTAGAATCATAGAAGGAGTTTTACTTTCTAAGGTGAATGGCATAAAGCAGTATTTAAGTAATACAATGGTCCCCCCTTATCCACGGGTGATACATTCCAAGATCTCTAGCAGATGCCTGAAACCGTGGATAGTACCAAATCTTATATATACTATGGTTTTTCCTATACATACATAACCTATGATAAAGTTTAATTTATGAATTAGGCACAGTAAGAGATTAACAATAATAATTAATAGTAAAGTAGAACAATCATAATAGTGTACTGTAAGAAAGGTTATGTGAATATGAACTCTTTCTCAAAATATCTTATTGTACTGTACGGCCTTCGTGTGATAATGTGAGATGATAAGATGCCTAGTGATGAGATGAAGTGACATGAATGATGTAAGCATTGTGACGTAACATTAGGCTACTTTTGACCTTTTGGTGATGCTCCAGAGGATCGCCTGCTTTGGGTGATCCTGGGTCATTGATCCCTGACATATGGTTAGATGTCAGGAGCAGACAATGTAGGTGGTCCGGGATCCCTGGCAGGATGCGGGGGGCAAGGGGCGGTGTGAGATTTCATCATGCTACTAAGAATGGCGCGGAACTTTAAATTTATATATTGTTTATTTCTGGAATTTTCCGTTTAATATTTTCAGACTGCAGTTGACCATGGGTAACTGGAACTTAAGCAAGAGAAACTGCGGATAAGGAAAAACCACTGTATTTGGGGGACAGTGAATGCAGAGCAGAATTCAGATTTGGGTTCAACCACTATCAGTGATGACCTACTTTTCATTCACCCTTTCAGCACATATTTATTTATTTATTATCTGTTGTTTTAAAAAACGTTTTTTTATTTGGCTATGCCGGTCTTAGTTGCGGCGTGCGGGATCTAGTTCCCTGACCAGGGATCGAACCCTGGTCCCCTGCATTGGGAGTGTGGAGTCTTAACCGATGGACCACCAGAGAAGTCCCTCAGCACATATTCATTGAATGATAAATACTTGTGTGCCAGGCACTGTTCTTGTCCTTGCAGTACAGAGGTATGAAATATGGACAGGGTCCTGGCACTCAAAGAGTTTATAATCTAGTTGGGAGAGACAAGTAATGTGTATGCCAGATGGTAACAAATACATAAGGGAATGAGGAAGCTATTTCAAACTGAGACAAGAGTGCTAAGAGTAGAATGAGAGACAATAGATAATTATCAGTGAAAGAAAAACAAAATTTCAAACTCAGATCCATGGAGAAATGTTTGTACCACTGACAGAGACAGAAAGCGAGAGATGATCGCGGTTCAAAGTGAAAAATAAGTTCGTGTTGGGCTATATCGAAGATGATGTGATAACAGCACAATTAATTCAGTTTTTAAAAAAAGAGAGATAAAAATAAAAAATAAGAAGAAAATATTTACCAGGACATATGCATGAGCTTCTGTGAGAAAAATGTCTAAACTTTACCTTCAAGAGAGTAAACAGTCTGCTATGAAATAGGCAAGCTGTGGTAGTAAATATATTCTAATTTGCACTATATTACAACTACGAGAAGTCATTAAAACCTCCAGACATCACTGTAGAATGAGCAAATTTTACCTGTCCTATACGACTTGTTTTTTAATTAACCAATTGTTCACCCACAAAGGAGACAGTAAAAAACATGAATCAACAATCTGTAACAACATATTAGAAAACCGTTTCAGTAGTGAATGAGTTTACTAGGTAGGTTTTATGATTAAACCAAAGACACAGAATTTGTGAAACCTCCTTGTTCCCATATGTTAAAAGTAATTTTTCCGAGGAAGTTGACTCTTCGTGGCAGGCTAGGAGAACTTGATAGTCAAGGAGAATATTTTCTCCTAAACCATATAAGATGTCCCTACCTTCCATTTATGGCTAGCTCTTCTATTTCCAATGCCTTTTTCTAATATCTAAAACAAAGAAAAGTTCCAGATTCCATGTGGAATGCTACAAGTATCACCCAATTCTCATGCTGAGGTTGGCTGTGGAAACTTGCATAGGGCTGTCCTAGGTGATTAGATAAGATGGGTTGCATCTTAGATTTGCCTTTTACATGTGACCAAATAAAGTAATAGTGAAACCATAGCTCTTCCTCTTTAACACCACCAACTGGGGTATGTGTGTATGTCTTTTGTTTTGTTTCCTCCTGTTGCTCCTAACCCTGCATCAGTTTCTTGCATGAACATCTTGCTGATAACTGTATCTGGTGAATTCATCTTTAAAGTTATTTGTCATGTGGGATTGGATTAAATCTATAAGGTGACCAGCCATCTATCTATCCAATTTGAAAAATAATATTCTGGTTTTTAAATGGAGAGAGATAGACAGGTACCACTACAGAAGCATAATGATCTACCTCTCGCGTCTCACCAGCTGGCAGCCAGGGTACTTGCTCGACCTGCTTTTTTGGACAAAGCACATCACCACAGCCATGTAGCCCTGCTTGAAATCAACGTCACTTTAAGACTTATCGCTAGTTGCTGCTTATGTAGAAACTCAACCTTAATGAATCCAAATGTTCCTCACAATCGGTAAATGGAGGCAGAAAAACAAGTCTGCCATTAACCATGCTAACATCTGCCAGAATTTTATCCTGAAAGACTGCCTCACTGGAGACAACTACTGTCATCAGCTTCCAGCTAATTAATTGAAGGAGACAAACTTGCAGTTAGTCACACAACTTGCAGCAGTGTAGGGATTTGGGTACATCTGCTAGATGCCACCAAGACAGCTCATATTCTTTACTATCCAAAGTATGAGCAAGATAAAACACACATTTTAAATTAGCAAAAGATGTAAGTCTTGAAACAAAATGGAGCAATACATAGCTAAAAATAACAATTCTTCTCTATTTCTTACAAATATGTTGAACTAGGCAAAAACTTTCTCCCGTCCAAGGACTCATCTTTGATATTATCAGAGTAATAGAACAACAGTCACAATCCATATTCATAATATTTTCAAAAACATCAATTGACAAGTAGTTATTATGTGTCATTATACACAAGGTTCTAAGCTGCGTCAAGCTTGCAGAACATTTAGTCTGCTAAACTAAGTCGAAAATGACAAATAGGTTTCAAATCTCATGCCAACTCAAATCGATTGGTTGTGGCTCCTGGAACACTGTATTTTCAGAGAATTCCATGGCTGTTTCTGGGCTCAGTCAGAGACAGTGCCATGATTGATTAGTAATGACTGTTGTGGGGATGGAAGGGGCAATGACTGCTCCTTCCATGCCGTGAATGTGCCCAGGTGGCAGACAAGTTTAGCTGTTAGAGCAGTGATTGCTGAAGAGTTACCAAAGTTCTAGAATATTCCTGGGAGCCATGAAACCACCTCTGTATTTCTGACACAAGATTTATGCCATTTGATGTTTCTCAGTAATAACTTAATAGAGCAGAATTATATTGATGGAAAGTTAGTCTATTATGAGTCAAGTATTCAGTGAGGTTTTATATATATACATGCTAGGTTTCACAGTCAGTGATTCACACATTAATCCTTTCAGCGGGTTAGGAACATTTTCATGATTTTGGAGTAATAAGATTAGATCATGTGACATGAAAAATCTGAAAAGACATCTGAATAAAGCAATATATAAATTAATCAGGAGTATGACTTTGGAAACCAGCCCTTCAAATAGGAAGCCAGTGTCTATAGCCAAAGACTGCAAGTCAAGAATCTGGAAGCAGAAAGTGTGCTACGTCAAGGGAGTATAGCGTGAAGAGCAGCTGCCACCAATTTCCGTGAACCTTCAAAACACATGAATTAAACTATCCCATGATACTAAAAACATGTGCAAGTTGCTTTGGCTACATATCAGACCAATAAGTGTGTGCACAAGACCATCAGGAACAGTTAAGGGCATGAAGCTAACATGGTGCAGATGTGTGTTAAATTTGGAAGATTAAGTAGAAACTCTGGTCATTAATTTTAGTCTTAATTAATTGAAAATACTGTCCTTATGTTTTTAACATAACCATGCAAACTATCACATCACTTCAAAGGACCAACTTGGCTATAATTTTTCATGAACTGAATTTCTTCCACACTATACTTTAAGTATCTATTACTGAAATCATATCTTAGACTGTTTCTAAGGAATTTATAATATATCACACTATTAAAATATAAAGTTTGTTTATAATAATTACTATTATTTGGTTGTGCTACAGAAATCAGAGCCTAAAGTTGATGAACTGAACCCTGTAATTCAAAATTTGTGACAAGATGTGTTGACTCTTCCAGAATTATTTTTTATATTTGTTCTTATTACTGAGAGGATATTAGAGTTTAAACTTTTGCATTCAAAGGTTAAAAAACAGGAAGTAATTAAGACAAAATAGTTTGTGATTAAATTATAGGTATATTCGTTAAAAATATAGATTTAATTCATAGATAGTATGCTCTTATCTTTCTAAAAATTGATAGCAGAATTAACATGATAAAAATAGACCTTTTATAAGTGTTAAAGAAATGTATTAAGCAAAATGAAACTGAAATCAACTTATTAGTATATAGAAAATGTTGACATTATTTTGACCAAAAGTGTAAATTATTTGAGAATATTAATTTTCTTCCAACATCTATGCAACTTCCACTGACCCTAACATGGTTAGGCTCTCAAAAACCTAAATTAAAAACCAACACTAAAAATCATTAAGAAAATAATTTGGGTTATAGGTAGTATAATAAGTCAAGTAAAAAAATGCTACCTGTCCTTTCCTGAGTCAATTGATGGTTGTTAAAAGTATGCAATAAAAGATGAAAAAGAATGACAGCAAAGCTAAACTTTTTTATTACAGAAAACAAAATATTTTCCACTGAGTAATGTACATAATAATAATGATGAATTACAACAGAGGGCCTGTTCTTGATGAAAATATTCTAATTGTAACGGCTTATTAAAAACATTTATTTAGTTATTGACTATTCAATCTAGCTTATCTTATAGACCTTAGATATTTCTAAATAATGTAAGCCAATACATGTATAACCACTTAAACTGAAATGTACAAATTCTGTTTTCAATAGCTTTTTCTTACTAAAGCACACTCCTTAAATTTTTTTCACTGAAGACATTTTTTTCACTGAAGGCATCCCTCAACCTGCAGGGCAGGGACAGTGGTATGGTATGTCAAGAGTTTTTTCAAAGAAAACAGGCTGAATATCACTGCATTTGAGGGAGCAGCAGAAGTGAAATGCACAACAGACTAGTAATGAAACAGGACTGCATTGGTTTTTATTTCAGTCACTGAAAGAATTTCCTACAGAGACATGTACATTTTTGTCTATCACAAACCAGGGCCATTTGTAACAGAAAATCCACTAAGTTGAAAATCTACATAAACTGCCAGGGAGAAAAAGTCTCTATATTACAGCCAAAAGGTAGAAGTGGCTCAAAATATAAGAACTTTTCTAGATATGGTCTCTTGGGCTTGATATTACTACCAAGACATCAATGGGTTAAACCTTGATTGATCATAAATGTGCATGAATATGACAGCCCACATACAAATTCTCCTATTTCCTCAAAACCTCATTCCCTAGGAATTTCATTTACTTCTCCATCGCTCCTAATAAATCCCTGGAGAACAGGGAATGAAATTGAGGTCTCTTTAAATCCTGAGTGCCCAGCAAAGCGTCTGGGCACAGATAGCAGGTGTACAGTAAAATTTTTTAAAAAAGAATATGTTAATTATCTGTTTTTCTCGTGCATATTGACTGGTGATTGTTGGAAAGAAGGTATAACTCAGCAACCTATTTTGCTACTTTTAGTGGAGCTTGAAAAAGATTTAGTAGTAAAGAAGATTGAAGCTAATGGTTCTGTAATGTGATTCTATGTCACTTTTACTAAGTATTCTTTCTCCTTCGTGAGACTGAGTAACAGTATAGTTTAAACCAACTGATCCAGGCAGAATACTGCTCTTGAGACCACAGTCATGGCCAAAGCAGGAGAATATGGAAGAAGGAGGTCAAAAGTATAAACTGGAGGATCTGGTACTCCTAAGAAGGGGAAGGTACTGTTAACTCTTCTCATTAGTGTCTCTTTGATGCCTAACAGAAAGCTCAGCCAATAGTGGCGCTCGGTGTACCTGTGAGGGGTACAGCAAAGTGAGCTTGCTTTGCTGGGGAAACATGAAAACAGCCCAAGAACAATCTGGAAAGTTTTAAACACAGGGCTCTGGTCTAAACTTGTGTTTGCAGCAAAATGGATGGACCTAGAGATTTTCATACTAAGTGAAGTAAGTCAGACAGAGAAAGACAAATATCATACGATATGACTTATATGTGGAATCTGAAAAAAATGATACAGATGAACTTATTTACAAAACAGAAACAGACTCACAGACTTTGAAAACAAACTTATGGTTACTAAAGGGGAAAGGTGGTTGGGAGTGGGGAGGGATAAATTAGGAGTTTGGGATTAATATGTACACCCTACTATAGATAAAATAGATATAATCAACAAAGACCTACTGTAGAGCACAGGGAACTCCACTCAGTATTCTGTAATAACCTACATGGGAAAAGAATCTGGAAAAGGATGGATATATGCATATGTATAACTGAATCACTTTGCTGTACACCTGAAACTAACACAACATTTTAAACCCACTGTACTCCAATATAAAATAAAAATTAAATTAAAAAAATAAATAAATAACTTGTGGAAGTGACTTGCTGGGTAGGCTGTGAGCTCCTGGAGAGAAGGCACAGATCTCATACATTTCTGTACCTCTGGTATACAGCACAGTGCTTAGTACGTGGGAGCTCCTTGAATATTTAGCGAATTAATGAGTAACTGTCCCAGATAGAATGAAGGCATAGCATGGTATCTCCCCTTTCACAAAGCCCAGGTTGTTTTTGCTACTATTAAAGTGCATGAGCAGGAAAGATGACATAGATTTTCTAGCTCATTCTCTCAAAGATCCTTTTTTAAATTTTTCTGTTCTCTTTTATTCTTTGGGACTACTACTGTGCATGACTTATTTAAAACTGGGAATTTTGAACTTAAAAGAATCCAACAAAAAATCCAATCATAAAGGTGTTTTGACCTTAAGATTGTGTCACCTAATATTTATTCCAAGGATATGTGCTGTTGTGATGTTTGTAGGATGCCACCAACCTTGAAAGTCAAGAGGGCCAACCAGAAGAGAATAAATTCAATGAAGTAGAAGGAAAAGAAACCTGGAGTTTTTCACTAGTTCTTACACTTTACTTTCTGAGGCTTTATATTTCAAAGTATGCCATCTGCCAGATAAAGTATATTTACCCCCATTTCAAAGCTCTGACTCAGAGAGGTCAAAATGATTTGATCAAAGTGACTTGGTTGAACAAGGTTGAAGGGAGACTGAACCAACCTCCAGCATCTCCTTACTGTGCCTCAATGTCCAAATTCAAAAATAAAAATAACAAGTACTCCACCCAGTCCTCGTGGAAACAAAAGGCAAGCCAGAGCCAGGATTCTGGTCACAAGTTCACTATCCCGGTCAAAACTTTGTCTCTCTCTTTCAAAAAATAGATGGTATTGGCCAGTCATACAGGTTTAGTCCAAGAAATTGGTTGTTCTCACTGTTTGCAGGTAGTGACCTCTGACAGAACTGAGGTCACTCTTGTATGGTTGCTCACAGCTTGGATAAGACAGCCCAACAGGTTTGAAAATCCAGAAGAATGAGTGGCAATTTTGTGACAAATTGACAAATCCATCAGAGTGAGTTCTTTTTTTCCTCAGTACATTACCCTGGGCAACATCTGAGCGGTGGAAACATGGGCCCATTGGGGAGCCAGGAAGCCAAAATGAGTGTTTAGGGTTGGTGTTTAAGGCTTGTTTCTGAAGAGAGTCAAGAGAGAAGGTGAACGCCTGCAGGTATTGCCTTGGCAGTTTTCCTTACAGGTTAAATTTATTGATAAAGTTGGGGTCAGCGGCACTAAAAGCAATCCTGTGTGGTCTATTTGTAACATCCCAGAGGTGGCATTTGGAAAGAAATGAGTATTTCCAAACAAAATTAAGGTATTTGTTGGTATATAGATAGATACAGATATATAGATATAGACAGAGATGATGCAGATATAGATATATAGGTATATAGATGTGCAGGTAGCAGATACATAGACATATAGAAATAGGTATAAATAGGTAGATCAAGTCCCTAATCTTGTAATCATTTTAGTTTTTCTCCTGGACAATTATTTTTTAGTGCTTCCATTAGAACTGTTTTTTGTTCTCTGTATTTATCAAAACGTATTTTTCTTATTTTCTAACTTTAAAAACTTATTTATCAAAGAATTCCCTCACATCGTTTTTTTAAACAAGTACTGTTAAAACCAACAAAACCCACCACCACTTCTTTCCTACCACTCTCTTCTCATGGAT
Organism: Delphinus delphis; assembly: GCF_949987515.2. Lineage (NCBI taxonomy): Eukaryota > Metazoa > Chordata > Mammalia > Artiodactyla > Delphinidae > Delphinus > Delphinus delphis. The sequence continues at coordinate 75,843,229 of NC_082696.1, read as the reverse complement.
CCAACTTCAATCCTATTCCCATGAAGTTTCTACTTTCAAATAGTTCAACTATTTGTTCAGACACCCCTGCAGCCATCAAAGGTTCAAATAACGTCAGGCAACGGCGCTAATATCCAGCAAAGGCAACACCTGGTCTCCACTTTGGACATAAGCTAGTCCAACTAGACACTCAGGCTGCTATGAACATTCTGAGCCTCATTATATTTTGACAGAGACTTCAAGTGGGAAAAACACCTTGAGTTTCTCTTGTGTTGTATGGGCTGGGATAGAGGTAAGAATCAACCTGGTAAGATTTATTCTCTCCTGTCTGGCCTGGAGAGCACCCGCAGGGCACCACAAGAACCAGCTACAGCCAAGTGGTAAAATCAGTCTGCCCTGATCTGGTGCTGCGATGGCAGAGCAAGACTGATGCTGACGTGCGTACCAGGACTGGGAACCACTGGCCCACAAAGCTTACAGCTTGGGACTCAGCCTTCTGACCATTCCACGGCTGGAGCTTGTTCACTCCAACCAAGAAAGGTGAACAGGTAAAACAGGAAGAGAAGCCAAGATTCTGCTGGCATCCTGCTGTTGGATCCCAAGTCATGATCACACCAGGGGAGGGGTGATGTTTCCCCACTCATGTAGCATAAAAGTTCTGTAGCCCAAGCCAGACACCATCTCCCAGAGTCTGACATCCAGCACTGCTAGATTTCTCTGTGCTACTCCATGGTGTACCAGACAAGGGAGACCCTCACACGCGGCTGTGTTGCTCTTATTTATATAAGTTTACCCCAAAAGTTGACTCAGATGGTCTGGTGTGTGTGCTGTCAGTTTTCTCAAGTATAATTGCTCACCATATGCCTCAAAGCAGAGTACCCTAGTGCTCTAATTAGCTTTTTAGATCTTTCACTCTCCCTACATTGCAGTTCTTTTTAAACCCTAAAACTTCAGAATGAGGATAATGTGAGTGAAAGCCATTGTGCTTTATACAAAATCTCCCTACTCCCCTAACTGCCTTTAAACCTAATTAACTCTCTGCCCTAGCGTGATGTTGATGTCTATGATGATGGTGACAAGTCAGGTTAGATGCCCTCATCCCTTTCCTTTAATAACAGTGCAGAGTTAAATTGATTTTTCATAACTGTGTCATGAGTCTCCTGAATTTAAACTGTAAAGGAAGATCTGGTGAGTTTTCTTGGTGACATTCATTAAGGGAAAGTATATCATAGCCAAATATCTCTGGTCTTCCAAGCTGCTTATGTAGACAGTAAGGAAATGAAGCACCAATAACAGAGATTTTTGACTGTCAATGTCTCCATTGGTTCCAGTAACAAAGGAGAGTGGAAAATATTATAGTTCCAAATACATCGAAATAAAGTAAAGCAAAAGAATCCACGAGCAAGATATTATGGTATAGTAGGACCAACAGTACTAAGTGTGAAAAGACTCAGATTCAAATTTTCAGTCCAGTAGAGCAATGCTGAGCCATGTTCGTCAAAACCCACTGAGCACTGGCGTGCAAGGGCAAGATGGCACAAATAATGTGTTACTAATAACAATTAGTTATTAGCAGTTGTTGCTGTTTGACTTGGTAATGTGATCAACATGGTCTTTGACCAACAATAATGGCCACTGGCATAGTATTAGAAAAATAAGAAGACCCTTAAGCCTTGATGATGTCATTGAGCCCCTAAATAAACCCTGGAACCACCTATTTCCAGACTTCTTACTATACGAGGTAACAATGTCCTTACTGCCTTAGCCACTCTATCTGAATATTCTGTTACTTGCAGCTAAACTTTTGCTATTTGATAAAAGATGCTACAACAACAACAACAAGATGCTACAATTATCCGGGCACCTTTTCCTAAGTGTGATTGGGAAACAGCAGAAAAGTCAAAACAAACTAGCACAACACTGATCCAACTGGTTCTTATCTAGTTGCTGGAGTTTACCTCATGCATTGATTGTTAGTTAATTGGACCAGTTACCTTCTTTTTGTTGAGGATCCTTCTCTGATTATAAGACATTAGGGTCCAAAACAGAAAAGGAAGCTGTAGGCTTTTGTTGCAAAACAAGACACAGTTTTAGTATTGAACGCAGCCCTTACCTTTGATTCCTTGTTGTCGATACTGAGAATTGGCAACCTCTTCAAACAGCTCCCCTGAAATAGCCTTGATCATGGAGGCTGGCGGGACCTAAGAGAGATTTAACGCACCGTTAGTGGTACACGTGGTGCCATTCTGAGAACACTGCACTTGGTAGAACATTATGGCAGCCAACGGGCTGTATTAATGTCTTATGAGGCTGTAAACTTCTTGAAAATGCACCTGAATTCTCAGAGGTGAGGAAATGAAGATGTAAGTAACCCTGGGCTGAGTGTGTAGCTTTGCAGTTTATTTTCTGCTTGACAATAACGGGAGAAGGAGCGGCAAACTCTTATTACTTGTGATTCATGAAGCAATCCTCTTACACCTCAGGTGGACAACTTTGAGGAGATACAGCTGTTTACATCTTTATACCCAAGAGAATGATCCTCCCGATCTGGAGTGTGAAGACTGGACAGTGTGAGGCACCAGACCAAACTCATTATGTGCAATTTGTTCCAATTAATATGAAAGCCTAGCATCTCTCCAAAAGCACCTCCTAAGGTAAACAGTGACTATTTTACAGATTCTGTTGATTAGGTTAACCAGAGCACAAGGCACCAGTCCCCAGTTACGATGCTTAATGGGTACAACAGAGCCTCTCATTTACCAGGAAAACAGCCTCTTTGGCCTGACCTTTCCAATCCCAAATCCTTTTATTACTTTTCAGTTCCTCTTGTAGGATATGACCTCCAAAGAGAATTTATTAGTTAGCAAAGTTTGCTGATAAAACCCTATGCAAAAAAGGTACCCCTTTTAGAAGTAGAGAAGCTGAGCAGAACACAGGCTACATTGGGAAGTCAAGAGACCTGGGACCTGAGTCTGATCATGCCTCCATGCACTGGGTGAATTGCAGTAGATTATCCCCTCTGCCTTGTTTTTCTCATCTGTTTCCTAATAGGAGAAGGTGAACTAGATTTCATCTATAAAATTCTTTGTGTTCACCTCCTCAACTCTGAATTCTACGAATCCATCATTTTATGCTGCTTTTATTGGTATTCAAGACTCCCTGTCTCATCCCCTTTAACGAATTCCATCAAACAACTAACAAGATCTCATCTCTTTTAGAAAATGTTTCTTAGTTTTCAGAGAAACGTTGCGACTCATAATTTTGTTACTTCTAAAAGTCTTCATTTGTGTATGTGTGGTTTTGCTTAGATCATGAAGAAAAAGCTATAATCTATGGACTGACATTTAAGGTGAGAGAATCACGCAGAAGCACGTGTACATGTTACTCCACACCTGTGTAGGTAACGTTGCGTCGGAGGCCAACAGGGTAGGAAAGAAGTGTGAGGAAGGGTCCTGTGGAGGTTCTACAGCAGTCCACGGTCACCTGGCATGACAACCTGGCGATGCGCCATTGTGTCTCCCTCCCTGACACAACCAGCTGGGAGCATGGAGCACAGTGCGGGCACAGAAGCTGGGTAATTCCTCCCAACGTAGCACATCTTTACTGGGAAGTCATTGCTTTGGGGCTTCTCATAGGCCTGGCTGAGCTTTCTCAAAGCTTCCCTGCAGTATGAAGTCCTTTCTATCCAGTGCCTTCCCTTTCACAGATGTCAGGCCTGCACCAATTGTGACTGAAAGCTTTCCCTGCCTTCTCCTACCCTCTCTCTCCTTTAGCCTTCATGGGCATTCTTCCCCTTAGTAAAGCTTTTGCATGTCTCATTCCATCTTGGTGTTTGCTTCTTAAAGGACCCACCAAAACATATAGGACTACGTGGAATGAGGAATATTCCAGACTCTCTGGCAGCCAGCTGTGACCACGTGTAACTGTATGGTTATAGGTGGATATGATATGTAATACCCTTGAAGGGATCTGACAGAAGGAGTCTTGGCCTTCTCTTCCCATGGTCTCCACCCCACTAACTAGAATAGCGGCATAATGGTGAGATCCACAGCAGCTAACTCAGATTAGAAAGTGGAAGCAATATACTTAGGTTACAGATCCCTGATGATAGAGAAACTGTCATATCAGCATGGATGATCCATGTTTCCATGAGAAAGAAAAATGGTCAGTGCTATTTTTGCTTTCCTATCAAACAGTATAACATCATCTTAACTTATACAGGTCCCTACCCTCCAGGGAGGCGGGGGAGGGGCAAATAAAACACTTACTAAACAGGAACCAGTGCTGACAGCATGGAAAATTCTCTCTCTCTCTCTCTCTCTCTCTCTCACACACACACACACACACACACACAATTCAGAGAACGGGACATCATTGCCAACTGGAATATCTGGGGAAGGAATTAACCTAGACTTTGAAAGATGATTAGAATGTAGAAAGGAAGACTGTAGACTGGGAAAACCACCTGAACATACTGTTACTTTTGGACTAAGAAAGAGACTACCCTGAACACAATAGAGATGATTTGGTGGCCAACAGTGCAAAATAAAATTAGGAGGGGGGAAATCCTGAAAACTCTGCTTAGGCAACATCCTGAAGAAACCTGTGCTGGTTATTTGCCTACTGGCCCTGACGTCTGTCCCCTGCCCTTCTCTATTTTGCTGTGTATTACAAGGGCCTGATCCCTCAAGCCACACTTACAGGCTCCTTTGACTAAGTCTTCTTATGTGGGTTTGGCCAATGGAAAGTACTAGCAAGATATTGGAGAACACAAGGATGGATGATACCAGGGTAACATTTCCTCTTACTCTTCTACAGTCAAGGTCTCTAGTAGCGGCTATGTTTCCTCAGTGGTTCCAATTTCTGCGACACAGCCCTGGCTCCTGGGCTCAGACACTCTTCCCTGTGTTCCTCTAGTCGAGGGGTTAAAGTCACTTCCTGTAGTGGCTACATTTTATATCACCTCGCCTTTTCCTGTTTGTCCTTTAGGCAATTCTGACAGATTAGTATTCAATTTCCTGTGTTAAATTCCTTCTGTTGAATTACCTGGTTTAGCAGATGGTGTTGCTCCCTGTGCCTATGCCTGCGACATTCATTTATACACAGCGGAGACTGCTTAATGTAAATATCTGCACTTATTGATCTAAAGGTTTTATTTAACCACGGGAGTACGTTCAGTCATGGATAAGGAAAGCCAGAAGCAGACAATGATGGGCAGGAGGTTGATGAATTAAAAACCAGGTTCCTCACCCTGGAGTGGAGGGAGGAGGGTAACTCCAAGTTGTGTATCACACTTTCTCTCATAGTTCCCTAGAAGGATTGAGTCCCAGCTGCCTATGATGGTACCTGGTTTGATCATACACACTTTATATTGGCTTCCTTCTCTTCCCTGTCTTAACTCTCTGCTCATTACCAGTGTTCCAGATAAATTACTTGCACTTGAATCCTTGCCTCAGGATCAGCGTCTAGGAAAACTGAAACCATGCCAACTGGATTGAGTTTGATATCCTAGGCAAGACACTAAAGAATGCAGAACCTTTTCTTGAACCTCCATGCCCATCAATCTCCCACAGCTTCCTGTGAAAACATCTTTATCATAATAGCACTTAATTCGTGAAGCTGAAATTATCTGTTTACATTTCTCTCTTTTCCAAGAAATTGTCATTCCTCCCACTTGGTGCTTTTCCTGGCACAAAATAGCAATCCATTAAATATTTGTTGAATGAAATAATAAATGACAAAACAAGAAGAAAGAAAGTCTGGGAGGGGAGAGAATCTCACCACTGTACTCAGCACAGTGCCTAAAAGGTCAGCAGACACTCAATAAATATCAATTAATGGGATTGATAACTGAATGAATTTGGTGATAACTAGCTTAGATGTTAGAGTTGAAGACTTGGGACTGGATGAATTCTTTGAGGAACTGCATAAACAGAAAAGAGAATGCTGGTATTAAATGAGATAATTTTGTGCCAAGAGGACTATGGTTGAAAAATTTGAATGGAAAAATATGAAATATAAATTCTGATAACATAATTTCCTTGAAAAATGACATGAATCAATAATCAAGGAGATGTCTAAAGAAACCAATACGCAATAATTAGTATTTCAGAGTTACATCACAATCGAGCATTTGGACAAAGGTGACTAGGTTCATATATAATACTTGGAAAATTCACTACAGAGAGCTTCATGAATGACACACTGAACTTAGAATTATTTAAAATTGTGTTTTAAAATTAGTTTGACTATAGTTGTTGCTTACAAATCACCGGGTTTTTTTTCAAAAAGTAAGAGGTCATACTTCTGTAGTCATAAACTGTTCTTTTAGTTTTAAAAAGAGACTTATACAAGTCCCTCCACTCCTTTCATTAATTAGTCCAAAGTATATTAATTTTGGGCTAGTATTAATTAGCCCAAGTATAAACTTTATGATATTCTTATGTATTTACAGAATCAGGTCCTTTAAAAACTTACATTTGGATAAAAATAAACTATGGGCAGATATAACTTAATAACTTATAAGGCTACATTATAGCCATCGTATGATAAGAATACACATTAAATACTTTCTATTTTTAACAAATATTTCTTAAGATAAAGATTTCATGACATGAATCCTGGGGAAAGCCAGACGTCAGTGACACAGACTCTTTTTTAATTTTTTAAAAATAATTTTGGCCTTCCCTTTTCCTTTATTTTTTAAAATATATTTATTTATTTATTTGTTTATTTATTTTGGGGCTGCACTGGGTTTTTGCTGCTGCACGCAGGCCCCCTCTAGTTGCGGCGAAGAGGGGCCACTCCTCATTGTGGTGCGTGAACCTCTCACCGCGGTGGCCTCTTCTGTTGCGGAGCATGGGCTCCAGGCACACAGGCCTCAGCAGCCGTGGCACGCGGGCTCACGGGTTCTAGAGCACAAGCTTAGCAGCTTTGGTGGATGGGCCCAGCCGCTCTGTGGCATGTGGGATCTTCCCGGACCAGGGCTCGAACCGTGTCCTCTGTGTTGGCAGACGGACTCTGTGCCACCAAGGAAGTCCCACTGGCACAGACTCTTCATGAGGGGGAAAAAAAATCAATCTGGAAAGACTGCTTGCTGTTTAAGCTACTTGTCTGCCTAATTCAGACTCCACGGTAAATACTTGTTTTTGTCCAAGAATTCTAATTCCCAATGAAAACCCTGGATAATTGTATATTTGGGTAAATAACAATAGCATCCTATCCCATGGCAATCCTCAATAATGTGAGCTATGTGTTATAGTGTTTTACATGTGTTAATTCTCAAGAGAGCTTGGCACAGAGGGAAACTAGATATCACTGGTATTCATTTTATTGCATCAAATACATTGTTTTACGAAATTATACAATTTTACTGGAAACTATTAGAGTAAAATGTAAGTAATAGATCTAAGACATATCACTATTAAAAATATAGGTAATAAATTTAATATCAATTAGAAATGTGAAATTCTATGATAAATTTTTCGGAAAAGAAAGTCAGTCTTCCCACATCAGTCTATGTCAATCTAACCTTCTTCCTGCTCTTCATAACCTAAATTCAAATACATCATAGAAGACAAAGATAAAAATGCATCATCCAGGCTTCCCTGGTGGCGCAGTGGTTGAGAATCTGCCTGCCAGTGCAGGGGACACGGGTTCGAGCCCTGGTCCGGGAAGATCCCACATGCCACTGAGCAGCTAAGCCCATGCACTACAACTACTGAGTCTGCACTCTAGAGCCCGTGAGTCACAACTACTGAGCCCACATGCCACAACTACTGAAGCCCGCGTGCCTAGAGCCTGCGCACCACAACAAGAGAAGCTACTGCAATGAGAAGCCTG